>NC_091822.1:151025199-151756449 GCF_038994185.2 Dermacentor albipictus | reverse complement strand
CGCGTGCGCAATCCTCCTATACCGACTCACTTTCGAAGTGCGTCTCTCTCGTACAATGTAATTTCAGGGTCGAGCGAACGCCTATGGTCGAGACGCTATGTAGTCATCGTCTGTGGCGCCCCCCCCCCCCCCCACTTTATGTACCACTACGTTAATCCGGGCCGGCTCGCCCCACTGTGTCTCGCCTTGGCTGCTATATATACCCCATGGTTGTGCCAGCGCCTCCTATGTACTCGTCTAGGAGGCGTTGGCTGTGCTCGGTTTGCGTCATGCCCGTCGCGACACCGCGTCGCTATCAGATCCACTCTCATGTAGCGCGTAACGCCGGTTGCGGCGCGTATATATGCTTATCGCCTCCCCTACGAGACGCGTACGGTATACCACAACCTGGCCGCTTCCTCCAAGCGTGCGTGACTTGAGTGGAATTACGCTCTGCTCGCGACTCTTTAACAAGCCGTTCGTGAGTGCCTCCCCCCACCCGATTTCTTTCTTTTTTTTCGTTTTTTCCCATCCGTTGGATTCAGTTTTACCGTCTCTGTTTCCTTCACTTTCTTCTTTTTTATTCCGAATCCAGTTTGTCTGTGTGCAATTTGTATACCCTGTACTTGGTCGCCAACTTTCTCGACCTCTTCCCCCTTCGTCTCGCGTTCCACGCTTTCTGAAGCACCGACGTTTGTGCACTTTAGCCGCCCTTTCCTTCCCAAGTCTTTTTTTTTTACTTTTTTTTTTCTGTGCGTCTTCCTGATTTCAAAGGAGGTTCGACCCGTGTCACCCCGCACTGCTTCGCATGCATTGATGTGAAAGAAAAACGGAGCAAGTTGACAAGTGCAGCATCACCAATGGGTGTGGCATGCAGGTAAAATGAAGGTCTGCCAAATAGTAAAGGACTGAGCTACCTAAATTCGATTGGAACGCGTTACAAGCCCCCATGTCGTCGCAGTCGACACACTTAAATGGGTACTGGTTTGATAGTTACGGCAATCAGACCAGCTCCGTTAGCGATGCGTGCATAATCGCGGCCGTTGCCAGGGTGGGAGAAGGCTCGAGTTCGCTTCTTCCCGACGCCGCCCCGGATGCGGGAGCCGCCGGGGACCTTCTCCGTAGGCGTCGCCGCCGCTGGGAGGCGGCTATCAGAAGTTCAGAGCTGGCAGACCAGCTCTGGGCCGTCCGGCAAGCCGAAGATGCCGCTCGAGTCCAAGGACTTCGAGCCGTCACCTGAGGCCACCACAGCAAGCACTGCCGGACTATTCTTTATTAAAGTTTCTTCTTCTTCGACCATCTTTTTTTTTTTTTTCGTGTCTTAGGCAGGCCTCTGAATCCTAGGAGAAAGAAGGCTTACCGTGGGCCCACCGACATTCGGTGAGCTTCCGACACCATCAAGATTCATAGCTGCCGTTCGCGTCTACGTCTCTAGTATTCGTCAAAACGTTATACGTTACGCGGCAAAACTCTCTATTGGCGGAGGGTCGCCGGTCGTCGGTCTGGAACGTCAGTTGTACAGACTCCGGGACTGATCCATGCAAATCGCAAAACAGAAGCTGTTTGAGCGCTTCTCGGCCAACCGCAATCGTCGAACCGTTCGTAAGATCTCCCCCTCCCCTCATGACGTCCCACTGTGCCGCCGCACTCCGCCTCCAACGTTGCGAGTTCGCCCCCGAATTCGAGGCAACGTCGTGGCAAACTGGGAACATGATGTCGACATCGTTGCCACGGAAGTCCCTTTTACCAACTAGTGGGCTATCCGGGACAACCCGCTTGTCAGGGTCAGGTAGATTGGTCTACACGGGGGTTTATTGCATCCATTAAGGGCGCGGGCTGTTGTCTCCTCGAAGTGAGCTCCTTTGTTTGCGTGTCACAATCTATGTCTGGTCGAGTCTAGTCCGGGCGGGCGCTCGTCTCACCCGTCGGCCCTGGTGACGCTGGTTTGGTCGCCAGCTCCCTGGTCCTGAACAGAACGAAGATGCAGCGTGAAGGGCCTTTCATTGGCTGCACGCTCGCCGGTGAAGCATTAATCGCCTAGGCGGGGGTCGATGCCGGGTATAACAGTGCTACACGCCAATTGTAACGCTATATAGTGGGTCAGAGGAAGAAATAATGAAGATGCTATGTTCTGGTATACCCACAAGACCGCTGACTGCTTAATACGCTTTTTTTTGTATCTCACGGCCGCTCACCCTCATTCGTTCGCCATCTCACAGAAACTCACGCTCCCGCTCACTCTTGATTTCCCTCGCACACTCTTTCTCGCCCCCCCCCCCCACCTCTCTCGCTCTCTCTCTCTCTGCTGTTCGCCCTCGCTTTCTTTCTCACGACCCCGACACGCACGCGTCGTTTCGCAGAGGAAGTGATCAGCTAGCTGCACAATCACGTTTTTTTTTTTTCTCTCGTCACTTTCTTCATACCTCTTGTCTTCTCCGAGACTTAAAAACGCTGGCAGAAAACAGGGGACGGAGCGCTGCTGAGTTTGCTGCGGTTTGCTCGATGTTGCTGACATCTTGCAACAACCGCGGACAGACCCGGGGCCCCGCCCTTCTGTCCCGCTCCGATGAAGTACGGGGGTGCGCGCGCGCCGTTGCTCAAAGGAACAAGGAAACCCAGGTTTCGTGGGGGGTGGGGCGTAAAAAAAAAAACGAAAACAAGCGTACACCCTGGTCGTTGTTGCATGCCGCCGCGTCAGTGGCCCCTGACGAGGAAGCGTTCTGGTCTTGCGGCTGCTGTGTATTCTTCTCCCTGTATGCCGGCCTTCGAGTGGCACCGTGTGAGGCAACTTTAGCATGTTCGGGTACACGAACAAGCTTAAACTGCCGCAGGGTCCGAGACTGTTGCGTTATACTGGTTTCGCACTGTGTAACGAGAAAGGCTACCGCGCCACGCGTTCTCCCGACCGGCAGCGATACTGGAAACCGGTGACGTAGACGTCAACATCGGCGCCGGTGGCGCCATCCTGTGACGTTAGGTTGAATCGGAGAGGATAAGAATGTTGTTTCAGTCCATGGCTTACATTGTGGCTTACAGTGTGGCTTACAGTGGCTTACAGTGTGCTTACATTCTGTAAACTACCATACGTAGAAGGACAGGCTAAGCGCTCTCTTAGAGAGCTTGTCCAGTTACGTATTATCATTCACAGATTACCTAGCTATATACCGTAGACGTGGACGGCAGTGACGATGCTGGTAGACATCTCTTGATAAGGCTCTTCAACCACAACACGTTAGGAAGGTTATTGTGTTACGTGGGCGTTCTCGTCCAGGGGCGTAGCCAGGGGGGGGGGGGGGCTTATGGGGCTTCAGCCCCCCCCGAAATTTTTTCGTGCTGTCATGTGCCGCCGACCAAAACAACTCCCGGCGCTTGAAATCATGCTCGATTTTGTCTAGAATGCCCTTAATTCACGCTCGAAAAGACATTTTAGCGCGAACATTGCTAAATCGGGCTGGATTTCGGGGCAACGCCCATGCATCGGGAGACACATATCGTAAAGCAAGGAGCCCCACCGGGCACCAAATTTCAAGGGCGTTTTGAAGGCGAGCGGGCTCGTCTCGGCATCTCGCGGAGGCCGCGGAATCTACGGAGCGCTTGGATTTCAATTCTGAAACGTTGTGGGTATAAAGTTCTCATAACATTTTGATGCGAAAGGTACAGTGACATTTTCAAAGTCGTGCTTTAGATTTTCAATTCCGGAACTTCTTGGGTTTAATTCTGTTCTAAACATTTGACGCCAAAGGTGCATCGACTTTTCTAAAGTCGTACATCGACCCATACAACGAGACAAGCCAAATCAACATACTATCAGACAAGTTGACGAAGCACGCAGTGAGGTCCGATGAGACAAAGCGTTGTGGTGGTTCATTTGTGCCGTCAGATCACAGAAAAGGATATAAACATTTTTTTTTCACCTGCGCCAAAGCATCCTTGTCAAGACACTAAAGCCACCATTGTAACTAAGGTCTCATTCATTTTTCTACCTAGACTTTTATTCGTGAGGATATATTGGACCTCTTTCTCATTTCTTTTTCTTTTTTTTTCTCGCAACCCAGCCAGAGCGCATGCGTTTTTCTCGTGCTGCATCGATAACCGCGGGCCGCACTTGGATGCGCGTTTGTTTTTCTCTGGCCGACTGCATTTTCGCCTGGCAGAGTTTTGGACGCTTTCTGGCTAGCAGACTAGAAAAAGAAACAATGCATAGTCGCTCGCATCCAGCACTGCGGGGACTCGATGGATTGCAACGCGTTCGCTTGAGCGCAACCTCTCCGGAAAATTTTGTCTCACCAGTGTAGGATACCGAGCATACGCGTATGGTTTTCTGTGGATCAAGCGTCACACGTTTTTTTCGATATTCCTTCGGTAGCCACACTAGGTGCCCAAAGTAGGCATTCGATTGTAGCCAACATGCTTTCATTTGCGTTATTTTATTTCGCCGCCCCCCGCCCACACACAAAAAAAGAAGACATTGTTGCGGCGCAGTGAATTTTCGCCTGGTGAAAGTTCGATTTTGTTACTTATTTGCGGAAAGTAATGGGCGACGGGACGCTTCAGTTGCCGGATACTATTTTATTATTGCGATGGCAGGTCTATGAAGAATCCAGGCGCATTTCTGTCGTTGCCCTCAACCCGCCGTGGTTGCTCAGTGGCTATGGTGTTGGGCTGCTGAGCACGAGGTCGCGGGATCGAATCCCGGCCACGGCGGCCGCATTTCGATGGGGGCGAAATGCGAAAACACCCGTGTGCTTAGATTTAGGTGCACGTTAAAGAACCCCAGGTGGTCAAAATTTCCGGAGTCCTCCACTACGGCGTGCCTCATAATCAGAAAGTGGTTTTGGCACGTAAAACTCCAAATATTATTATTATTAGTCGTTGCCCTCATGTTCCGTATAAATAACGGCCAAGGGCGATAACATCGTGACCGCGCGCCGCATGCTCTATGTGCGAGTGAAAACGTGCAGGGGGGAAGGGGAGGGGGTGAGCCGACGATGGTGGCTGAGTCTTGTGTGCGCAAAGGAGAAAAATCGGGAGGAAGCGCGCCGCCTTCCATCGCACGCGATACATTTTGGGAGTGGAGTGAGGGGGGGGGGGGGTGCTGTGATCTGTGAATTTGTGGTTGCGCAACCTGCTCATTTGCCTTGTTTGACGCATTATATATAGTGACTTTTTCTTAGGTACGTAGATTTATTGGTGACTTATGCGTATATTTAAATATCTTGTTGCGAGGTTTTGTGCATATGCGCAGTGAACATTGTTTCCAATGACAATTTGTTGCCCTGTATCAAGCTGTATCTTCACATTTGTGTATCCCATTGTATCTTCGCATTTCTAATGTACGAAGGCGAGTCAAATGAAAGTGAGACAACTCGCCCGGTGCAATAATGGTTCGGTTCATTATTTTCGAGGCATGTGCGTAGCACATACGCATCTCATTTACAAGGGACATGCAGAGCTGAGGTTAAATGTTCTATAATGCGCTCATACACGGGGTTGAACATAGTTGCGTGACATAATGGACACTTCAAAAGTTGAACAGCTTGGTGTCGTGAGGTTTTTGAGAGATGAAGATGTTTCCCCAAAAGAAATTATTCGCGGTATGGCTGCCGTATGCGTTGAACAGTGCATGCCATTGGCCACTGTGAAGCGTTGTAGCAAACTTTTCAAAAAAGCACATGAAAGTTACAAAGACGATCCGTGGCCGGGCCAAAGCCACCGTGCAATCACCCCCAACACAATTGAAAAGGCCGTGGTTGCTCAGTGGCTATGGTGTTCGGCTGATGAGCACGAGGTCGGGCGAATAGAATCCCGGTCACGGCGGCTGCATTTCGATGGAGGCGAAATGCGAAAACACCCGTGTACTTAGATTTAAGTGCACGTCAAAGAACCCCAGATGAGGGTGACGACGTTTTGTCTGCAATTGTGACCGGGGATGACTCATGGTGCCGCTACTACTAGCCTGAAACACTACGGCAAAACTTACAGTGGAAACATTTGAATTCACCACTCCCAAGGAAAACAAAAGCCGTCATTTATGCCAGAAAAGCGTTGACTTCTTTTTAGATCGTTAGGGGCCACTATTGGTCGAATTTTCTAAACCTGGAGAGACTCTAAATCGTTTCAGATATTGTGAAAGATCGGATCGGCTGCGTGTCGCAATTAAGAGCAAACGACGTGAAAAATTGAGCATTGGGGACATCTTGCTTCACGACATTTCCCGGTCCCACGTCGCTGATGTCGTTAATACAAAACTGGCAAAGTTCAAGTGGGAAACCTTTCAATATCCCTCATGCAGCCCAGACCTGTTGCCTTGCGTCTTCCACATTTGGTAAAATTTGAAGAAACTGCTCAAGGGAACCAGATTCGTGTCGGAAGATGACGTGTAGTCATTTACAGATTTTCGAGGCAGCAACCCAAGGAGTTTTATGAGACGGGAATTATGCGACTCGTTAGTAGGACAAGTGTCTAAATACTCATGGTGATTACTTTTAAATAAAGTACCCCGTTTGTCATATATATTCGCATTGGCTCACTTTCATTTGACTCGCCCTCGTATATGTTGCAGAACTCCTGCTTTTTATATGTGCTCTCTGTTGCGACTATAATTTCGGAGCAATTACTCGCAATGCACAACCGGTGACAGCTGCTCCTGCGCAATACATTCTAACAAAGTCAAGTGTCATTGAGATTTTCCCCTGGTCGTTGCATATGTACACAAATGTAAACAAGATTGTTGAATGACACACACACACACACAAATATATATATATATATATATATATATACCTCGACTAATTCTGTAAGGAGCAGGCCGAGCTGCAGAGTGAGCCCCCCCCGAACGAAATTTCTGGCTACGCCACTGTTCTCGTCGAATAAAAAAAAAGTACAGGGTCTCTTAAGAGGTGAACGGCGAAAGCCTACTCTTCCTCCTCTTATCATTCGCCTCTTTCTCTTTGCCTCTTCCCTTTCTCTTCTTTCTTTTAGTCATTACTGCTCACTACTAAGCATTTTAGTAATTTGTAATCAATTGTGGTCATTACCAGTCGTCGTTAGACATGTTGGTCATATCATAGTCATTAGTAGTCATTACAAGTCATTTCAGTCATTACTGGTTGTTACTAAATTTTAGTCATTTCTAAACAATTGTAGCGGTTCAATTCGCTTCCGACGCGCCTTTGATTTGTAAATTATTGGCTCAAAGTTAAGTGGGACACCCTGTGTGTGTGTGTGTGTGTGTGTGTGTGTGTGTGTGTGTGTGTGTGTGTGTATATATGTATATATATATATATATATATATATATATATATATATATATATATATATATATATATATATATATATATATATATATATATATATATATATATATATATATATATATATATTGCTCGCGTCGCGGCAGGGCAGTTTGACGCCACACCTGCTAGTCACTGGGGGCCGTAGCAGGTCAGGGACCCCTGTGCCTCGTCGCGCTGATATCACGCAAGAGGGTCGACGCTGCCTATCATCCGCAGGACTCTCTGCCTCGTCCCGCATTCATGAATTCGGCTGCAGCAATTGGCGTGCCCGTGTGTGCGTGTGTGACCCCCCCTGTGAGCTCGTTTGGAACGTCGCAGGCACATGCACCGTTTCGTACGTCCAGTGCATGCGTCGCCATATTGCGTGCGCAACGCCGTCTACGTGTGGTCTGGCTGATTTCTCCGCCGCGCGTGCTGGCTTGGGCGAACGCCTGGGTTGCATATTACACGACGGAAGTAATTTGTTTCCTTCCACCATGCATGCAACACGGCGTATATTCGCCCAATTCCAGCACGACGTGTACGTCACGCATTCAATTTGTCAATTTGTCAATTTGTCATTCAATTTGTGTACGTCACGCATTCAGCCAAATCTGCGTGAGCTTGGTCCCCTTCTCTTTTAATGCGAAGAAATTTTTTTTTGTCCGAGTCTACCCGTTCTTTTGACGTGTGTCTGGCCGTTTTCGAGGACCGATTTTAAAGATCGTGCAATAAAGAAAGGAAAAAGAAAGAAAGCCATGGTATACATGATTTCTGCCAGAATTGAAAGCTTTGTGCCCCGTAAGAAAGTGCAGAGAACTGCATAATTAACCGTGGCATCGTTGCGCCTCTTCAGAAGCCGCTTTGCATCAAAGGCCGGGCGTGCATCTCTTGCCGTAGAGTTTAGGTCGCACCTATTATTGCCAAGGTTCGCTCGAGTGCGGTCCCTCTCTGCTCGGTTCTCTCCCGAAAACGCTCGAGGCATGCACACCGGTATCGTGTTGAATCTCTTGACAACGCTGTATCCTGAGAATATGTTTGTGGCTGGTATGAATAAGACTCGATAAAGGGACGTACTCGCTCCGCACTTATATATATATATATATATATATATATATATATATATATATATATATATATATATATATATATATATATATATATATATATATATATATATATATATATAGCACCGATCCATAAAGTCCGGTTTCTGCCAAACCAAGAATCTTTCGCATTACGTTGTCATTTCGCTTTACGTTGTTCTGCTTAATTTTACTCCAACAGTAGTTAAGTGCTCGAAACTGGGTTTCCCTCGTCCGTCCGTCCATACCTTTACCCTCACGACTACCGCTGTCGTCGTCAAGGTCACACACAGCGAGGACTTTCTTCGGCAGGCCACTTCGTCATCTCCTGCTTCGCCATTGGCACAACGGGAAGAAAAATAACACATCTCCACAACCGGCCTCCACCGGGATTCGAAGCCATGTAAATGAACCCCCTGTTCCGTTTCTCCGTCCACTCGACCTCGCACTCGTCACGAAAGAGGTAACCCTAGTCGAGAAGGCTCGGACGGCGGGCGTGGGCCCGCTTGGCTTCGGCTTAGGCCAGCTACGCGTTACGATGTGCACCGGCGGCGTATACTCTATAGAGAGCGACCCTCCGTTGACGCCAGACTCCGAGGCCACGACTCCTGAATCCTACAATGTATAGTCACCAATGTATAGTCGTCGTGTTGCCAAGCAGAAATTGCTTGGCAACACCGAAAATTCGATCCCACGTGTGCGCAAATGCTGCTATCGTCGTATTCATCGTGTTCGCCCGTGCGTCCAAACGTTTGTGAACAAACTAATGGCCGTTGATTCTTTAATTCGCGAAACCCGCCAACGCGCTGCATAGAACGTGCCCACGATTGGCACTTGAAGCAACCTCCTGCGCGGTTGGGTGCACCTAATGAAAGGCTCCCCTTGTGGACGCTTGAAGGTCAACTGGGAGGTGCAAGCGGGATCCCTAATTACCGCCTCCAACGAAATGTGCGCGAAGTCAGCGAAGCGTTCTCTCGCGATGCTAAATTATTTCCGCTACGGACATCTGCGGGAAACGTGGGGGCTGTGGGAGCCCCTCCGACACTTCGCCCTTGCGGTGAAGACCGCTGTCCGTGATCCAGCGTTCGGTGAAATGAGGCATTGCGGATGTGATGTTGGTCCAGAGTCCCAGCGGTTGCCGAATCTTAAGAAATCGCGAACGTATTATTGTGTCTTGAGAGAGTGAAGCTTCGAATGAGGCGCTCTGAGGGAAAAGGGGAGGAGGAGACAGCGCGTGCCACTTGCAGTGATCGTATACCCAGAAGCTTTACGTGACCGCTGATTGCCGTGTTAACGCGAAAGCGTTAAGGACCCCGTGTCGCAGAAATTCCGGCGTCAGCGTTCAGCGTCGGATGATGTCGGGGCAAAAATTCCGAACCACGCATACCCAGGCCATCCATGTGGCACGAGGAAGTTACTGAACTAATTGATATTCTCTAGCAAAAATACGTAGAAAAATCGTAAAGTACGACTTGCACACAGCCTACAGACATCATAGCGTCGGGTTGTGATTTGAATGTACGAAAAAAACGCAATTCTGTTACGTGAAAACTCAAGCAAACTCCTTTTACAGCGTTTCTACCATTCGTCGAACGGCCACGGCGTCCGCCATTTGCGCGCGCCGGTGCTCGAATATCTTGGCGGCCACGGAGCGGCGCGCCCGGTTCCTTGCAACACCTCCAGACGGCGCTCGCCTCCTCCGCATCGCGGCCCACGCAAGAGGCCGCGTTTCTACCAGAAAGCCCGCCTTCGCGCATAACATTCGCCGCCAGCGTTTCCCCGTAAACGTTACGGTTACATGCGCTCCAGTTGCCGGGAAGCGTAAGAAGCAGTCGGGTATCTTTGAATGCTACCGCGTTCAAGCATAAGCGTCCTCCAATTTTTTTTATCGTTTGGTAGGAACGAAATAAGGTGGGAGGGATCGCGAAAGCAAGCAAGCAAGCAGTGAAGCAAGTCAGGAAGGAAGTGAGCAACCAAGAATGTAGGAGGCGAGGAGTGACTGGAGCAAGGATGATTGAAGCAAGCATGAAAATAAGGAATCAAGCAAGGAACGAAGGAATGAACCAAACTGAGAAGTAGTGAAAGTAGCGCAAAGGGGGATGAATTAAGGAAGCAAGAAATTAATGACAGCATCAAGGAACGATTAAACGAATCAAGATAGGCATTAAGTAAGCGGGGAAGGAAGGAAGTGAGGTAGGGAGGGAAGTATATATAAGGCAGGCAGGCAGGCAGGCAGGCAGGCAGGCAGGCAGGCGTAATGTTGCGAAACGTAGCTCACCATGGGCTCGGATTTTGTGACGATTCTTTCCTTTGTCCATTCTTTTGCCACTTCCTCACTTGGCTCTGGCACCGCTTCGCCGTGTGTAGTTATCGCCGCGATAGGCCACTCGGCGGGACGGGTAAGAAAGAAAAAATTGGTATCGACGCAAAATTATTTTTGCAACATACGATCCCCTCGCTTACAGCAATCTATATTTCCAGCGCGCATCATACCACTACGCGGGAGACCGCGCTATAAACAAGGCCATGACTCCGTGGGGATGAAAGTTTCAACATTCAGAGACAGTTTCCGCTTACATTAAAATGCACACGTGTGCTACGTAGACCGGTATCGCAGATCTGGCACCGGCTGCTTCTAGGCGAATGCCCAACTAACTATAGAGTGTCCCAGCTAAGCTTAGCCAGAGTTTAAATAAAAATATGCCAATGTCACGTAGCTGGACAGAACCAAGGTAATATAGAGTTTTAGTTTACGCAAGCCGCTTGCGTCCCCTACGCAAGAACTAGGGGCGACGGTACTGCGCATGCGCAGACCGCCACGTCTACTTGCGTCCTTGGGCACGTTACCCACGTGACTCTCGCGGTGTACGAGAACTTACGAGAAGCGAGACCAGCCGCCCATCCCGCCGCACAGACGGAGAACATCGCTGCGCCGGCGAGGACGTTTTCATTTCACGGCCGACGTGGTAAAAGAAGCTGGTCGCAGAGCACACCGGCGCGCTGTCGCCGCAACGGTGACATGTGAAATATTTCGGGAGGCTCTAAATAATGTAAACACAGACCGCAACGGATTATGCTGCACGAGACGCCTAACTAGGCACCCTAGCCTAACTACAGTTTACCAAACCTATGTTTGGATTGCTTCGGCTCGGCCTCAGTCGTAACGTAGGCGCGTAAATAATCGTATAAATATTGCCTACTGTCGACATCGTTTATATATATATATATATATATATATATATATATATATATATATATATATATATATTACTATCAAATTTTTGTTGTTGTTGTTGGCATGATTTCGCAATGTCAGATGGGAAGCTGCGAGCGTGCTGAGGTCGTCGCGCGGTGAAGGCCAAATCCTGTTCAGCGGAGGACCGCTAGGTGGCGTCGACTAGAGCGGTCAGCTCAGGATGGGCTCCCATCTCTTTTCGTTTTTTGAGAGTTATCTTGTGCTGTGACCTGAACTTCGAGGACTTCACGAGGTTCGGCAAGCTGTGAGGACACTGTGGACATCAAACTTTCCGGTGAGCACCTCGCCAAACCTTTGTGACGGGCCAAAACGTGTGTGAAGTGTGAACGCTAACGGCGGCGGTGAAGCGGCGGCCGCTGGTACGCGGAACGCGTCGGCGACGCGGCCGCGACAGATGGCGACGCTTACGCCGACTCCAGCTACGGAAGCGCCGAGAACGCCGACGACAACGTTTAATGAGGCAGCAGGCCCCGAGAAAACACCCAACGCGCAACTCACCTCCTCGGACGTGGACCGGGATGAGATGGAATACCAAGAAACCGGTAATGAGGATTGCATCGTCCTCCGGAGAACCGAAGAAACTGGCGGACCCCATGGACGCCAAGACGACGACGGAGATTGGCAAACGGTTTTGACCGTGCGCCAAAAGAAAGCGCTCGCACGAGCGGGCAAAAAGGCCACTTTTTCCGAGGGTGGCTACGAAACATCGGGCCCATCGTTCAAGCCCCCGGTACAACCAGCGAATAAAAAGAAATTCAAGACAAGGCGGCTTCCACCACTGCCTAAGGACGACATTAAAGTGATCGTGCGCCCTCACCAAGGTCTCCCTATCAGGGAACTCACGGCGCCACAGATCGCAGAAGCAGTTATAAACGCCTGCCAAGGAAAAGTGAATGGAAACCAGTTCCTGCTGAGATTGAAACCAGGATCAAACATTTTTATTATCTCAACCCCTACAGAAGAGGTGGCGAATATTGCGAGAAGAATTACAGGCCTCACCTTAAACGGTCGACTGCACGCAGTGAGTGCGTATGCAGCAGTAGGCGAAGACACAAAGAAAGGAGTGATACATGGCATCGCTCCTCACACAAGCCCTGAAACCCTGCTAGCCAACCTGCGTATTCGTACGCAAGGCGTCGACATACTAAGAGCTAGGATGTTGGGTGAAACGAAAACAGCGGTAATTACCTTCTTTGGCCCCATCATACCGCGATACGTCTACTATATGGGAGGGGAGCTTCCCTGCTTCCCATACAAGAATACCATACAATTCTGCAAGACTTGCAAGCAAACGGGTCACAGAACGGACGTCTGCCCGAACCCCCACCTGCCGGTATGTCACAACTGCGGCACTCGGGAGCCACAACCAGACCACGACTGCAACCCTGTTTGCGCCACCTGCGGAGAAAAGCATCTCACGGGATCCAAGGAGTGTAAACGTCGTTTCAAGCTGCCACCACAGCGACCGCAGCCAAAATCACCAAACCGTATGGCCGTCAAAACGCCGGGCAAGACGATCAAGTCATCGTCGCCAAAACGGAGATGGTCTGACACAGACGATACGGACGATGACGATTGGCCTCCACTGCGGACTCAAGGGGACATTCCAACGTCGCAACCCCAAATGCGAAAATCAAGATCACAAGAACGACAGAAGAATCCAGACCAAGGGCAATCTGACCACTCCGCCTCCAGACACCACCGAATGTCCTCCAGATCCCCTACCCCATCCAGGACTTCAGTGGCAACGGGAGACTCGACCCAGCATAAGGTGAGCTGGGCGGGGATGGCACAAAAAGGGGCTCCAATAACCGCCAACCCTGAGTACCAAAGAATCGTCTCTGAAAATCGTCAGCTTAAAAAAACAGTAGAAGAACTTAAAATAGAGATGGCGACGCTGAAGGCACAATTTCAGAATACCAAAATTGGGCAAGCTAAACCAGCACAAGGGGATAAACCTGCCGCCCAACAGACAACAATTAGCAACATTGAAAGAATGATGAATCAGGTAGTAGAACAAATTCAGGCTCTGCAAACGTTTCAACAGCAGTTATTTGCTGAGGTGCAGAACCACAAAGTTTATGTAGACGAACAAATGTCTAAACTGCAGCAAACATCACGCAAAAGAGCCAGCAGTAACCCCGGAACACCGACGGCGAGAAAGGTAAAAAACGGGGCTGTTTCCGATTCGACGGATACCGAATTCGTACCTAACCATGGCCAGTAAAACAACCCGAACCACGGACACCGCTGAGATATGGCAATGGAACTGCCGCTCTTTTCAGAAAAGAGCGGCAGCGCTACAAGCTTATTTAGACGCCGCCATTATTCAACCGGACGTCATCTGTCTTCAGGAAGTTGGAAAGGGAGTAGTTAAACTTAGAGACTACTACACCTTTCAAAATCCCATGTATCCTAGAGTGGCGACGCTGGTGCACAAGAATATTGCGGCCAGTGAACACTATTATCCCCAATGCTCAACGGAGCACCAATTGATCGAATTACACACTACAAAAAGAAGTAAAACCAAAACGTTTATTGGCAACGTGTACAGCCCACCGAAAGAACGGCAGACGGCGTTTCCCGAGATGCTTGAATGGGCGCTTGGACATCTGGAACAAAAAGACAGGTTTATTTTAGTCGGGGATTTTAATGCTCCCCACACCAATTGGGGTTATAGGACAAATACAAAAAAGGGCAGAAACCTAGTAGAAGCGGTAGAGAAATATAACATGCAACTGGAGACCTTACCCCTCGCCCCCACGAGACTTGGAAATAGCGTCTGTGGAGACACGTATCCAGACCTCACCTTTACATTTAATGTAAAAGAGGGACAGTGGAGGAACCTGGATGAAAATCTGGGAAGTGACCATTATATTATTAGTTACTCCACTACGACTCCCAAATTAAGAAAGCCTTTCAGAAACGCGAAACTTACAGACTGGACTGCATATAGACAATACCCGACCCCTCAGCATCCAATAGATTCAATAGAAGAATGGGTGGACGAAATGATGCAGGCATACCAAACTAACACAAAGCACGTCGCGCTAAGCGAAAAAACACCGGTAGTGGATCCCCACCTCGTCCATATGTGGGAAGGCAGGCGAAGTCTTACTAAACGATGGAAGAGACAGCGCTTAAACAGAAAGCTCAGAGCTAGAATAGAACAACTGACAGAACAAGCAAATGAGTATGCTAGGCAACTACAAGCGAACAACTGGATACAATTTTGTGACTCGTTACGGGGAACGCTCTCAACAACCAAAACATGGGCAATTTTACGGAGCATGCTTGATCCATACAATACAAAAACAGTCACTACTAGAGCATTACGCACATTGGTAGGAGAGTTTAAGGGGGATGACGCATCCTTGATCCAAACCCTGGTAGACAGATACATCGGGACAGGAGGAGATAACATCGATAAAAGAGAGTACAAAGGCATGGACAATCCCAAGCTTGATGCACCCATAACGAAACAAGAAGTATATGCCGCCGCTCTAACATTAAAACGTAACTCAGCCCCAGGCGAGGACGGCATCACGAATGCTATGTTAAGAAATATGAGTGATCAGCAACTGGAACGCCTAACCCGGTACTTCAATGAGAAAATCTGGGAAACGGGAGAGCTTCCTAATCAATGGAAAGAAGCGACCATCATATTAATACCTAAACCGGGGAAAGCAAGAACATTGCAGAATCTCAGGCCAGTATCTCTAACCTCCTGCTTAGGCAAACTCTTCGAAAAGGTCCTTCATATCAGGCTTACCAGCTATATTGAAGGGCACGAACTTCTCTCGCACAACATGTACGGCTTCAGACAACATCTTTCTACACAAGACATATTCGTAAGGCTACGAGATGACGTGCTGCAAAATGTCCCTACAGGGGGAGAGAACATCATAGCAGCGCTTGACTTAAAAAGCGCTTTTGATACGATCTCCCATACCCTCATACTTGAAGAGCTCGAAAGAATGGGCTGTGGAATTAAGATCCACAATTACATCCGCTCTTTCCTTACTGCACGTAAAGCCACAATAGGTATGGAAAATATTCGATCTTCCAAACTCCCAATGCCTAACAGAGGCACACCACAGGGTGCCATCCTCTCACCACTTCTATTTAATGTCGCAATGAACCGCTTGGCACGACAACTAGAGAAAATTAACGACCTCAACTTCGCGTTTTACGCAGACGACATCACGTTATGGGCCTGCAAAGGCTCGTTAGGGCAAAAAGAACAAACTATCCAGGAGGCTATCGACTCGGTGAAGGACTTCGCTGAACAAAACGGTATGCAATGCGCTCCGGAAAAATCTGAGTTTATCCGGATCCACGGGCGTAACTACAGAAACAAACCGAGCATCCACCTAACTATGGGTGACCAGACGTTACCAGAAAGAAATATGATCAGAATACTAGGACTATGGTTACAAAGCAACAAAAGAGCCACTCACACCATTGCGACTCTAAAATCAAGCACGAAGAGCATCGCTAGACTAATTAGCAGAATTACAAAGAAAGGTAAAGGGCTCCACGAAAACGAAACCATAACACTAGTCCAGGCTTTTATTCTTAGCAAAATAACATACGGACTACCATATCAAGAGCTAACCCCGTCGGAAATCAAAGAAATCGACCTACTAATACGTGGCGCGTATAAGGCAGCGCTTCGGCTTCCTAAGAATGCGGCAAACGAGAGGGTGCAAGCTCTAGGCATATACAACACATTTGAAGAGTTAAGAGCAGGCGTTCTCATGACACAAAGAGAACGACTATGCCTCACAAGCACAGGTAAAAACGTTCTGTCGCGTTTAGGCTACCCATTGCGACCGCAGTACTCCAGGGAACAAACGACCGCAATGCCGGATCCAATACGCGAGCGCATAGTGGTCTCCCCAATCCCACGCAACATGAACAAAACTTATCACGCAGCGAGAAGACAAGCGAGAGCTAAACATCTTCAGAAAACCTTCGGCAGTAATCAAGACGTAATGTATACTGATGCAGCTAGATTTAGCAAAGGACATGTAATAGTGGCAGTTCAACCCACACGCCACGGAACGCTTCACACATCAGCCTCGATACGCACTAGGTGCACTGCAACAGCGGAAGCAGCGGCGATTGCTCTCGCTATCGCATACAAGGAAAAGCAAAACAGCTCAGCTTTAATAATGTCCGACTCACAAGTGGCATGCAGAATGTATCTACAAGGCAACATACCACAAGTCGCCCTTAAGATCATAGGCGACACATTGAAAGAAGATCATGCAATATTATGGTGTCCTGGCCACGAGGGTATCTCGGGAAACGAACAGGCACACACTCTAGCTCGAGGCTTTACTAACCGAGCTGGAGATACGCACAACGATGAAAAAGACGATCGCCTACTGGTCCGCGATATACTGGAGCACCAGCGAAGAACCCGACAACAGTACGCCCCACCCCACAAACTACTCAATGTAGAGGAGGCGCAGAAATATAGAAGAATACAGACGGATACCTACCCACATTTGGGTAGATACCATAAAATAAACCCAACCTTGTACACAAACTCTTGCCCGTGGTGCGGGTCATGGCCTTCATTGCCTCACGCAACATGGGAGTGCGCCAAAAGACCTCATGCCATTAATTCACCTTTGGTACTCACCTTGCTAAGGGAGCCCTGGGAGGCCATCCTCGCTCTTGCTGACCTCGAGGCCCAGAAGGGCCTCCTGGACCAAGCTGGGCGGGTCGCGATGGCCACTGGAGTCTTGGAATAGGGACCCACCCTGCACCGCTCCCTTCCGCCACTTTTTTTTTTTTGCCTCATCAATAAATGTTTATTCCTCCTCCTCCTCCTCCTGTTCAGCGCACTGTTGTTAGAGCACGTGCTGACAACGCGTTCGTCACTCTCGGTGTCCCCGTCGTGGAGACGAATGTGCCACGTGGCGCGTCACAGTAGTAGTACGCCCTCGCCCTCTTATTATTATTTTTTTGTAATCCTTACGATTCTTGGGAAATTTCGTTTCTGCCGGGTGTGTTATTCGTTAGCGCCAATGCTCTGGTCACGCTATGTGGGAAAATGCTCGTGTAGCGCGCTTTACTGTTCTTTTAATGCTTTATTGTTTTTTGTTTTGTTTTTAGTGTTCTTTACATTTAACCCCCCGAGTGGCTAAAGAAGAAATATGTAACCCGCCGCGTTCTCCACTACGGCGTCTCTCATATTAAACCCTGTGGGGCTGATAGACGTTAAACCCCGTATTTTTTTTATATTTAGCACCTCTGTTTCTCTGTGTGCTTCAGCTGCAAGTGTATAGATAGATAATACAGGCTCGGGGTATATGCGAAGGTCATCTTTGTGTGCAAAGGGCTTCGCATCTCGACAGATGTCCTTTGTGGGCGTGTGTGTATTCACGTTTCCGCGAAGCTCTTGTAACACATGATAAAATGTCTTGCCGCGCGTTTGTGGAGGTTTCAAAACGCGTGACCATCCTATCCGCGAGTGTCTATGGAAGCCATCACCGTCGATGCTACAGCTGTCTCCCACCGTGTTGAATAGAGAGAGCTGTATGTGAAAGTTAAACAGAAAGTAAAATCAAGTTTCACGTGACAGCTTTATTTACACACTGGAAAAACTAGACATGCCACTTTCTTTTTTTCTTTTTTCACACATCTATGCCTCCTGCACGTCAATGCAGTTCCGCTATTGCGCAATCAAACTTCTATAACCCGTCCGCGAAGAAAGTGTTTGGTTGCTAAAGAAGCCACGCTGGACCTCGTCATATGACGTGAGCCGAAGACCACGCGGTGCGGCCTTCAAGAGGCCGGAGATGTCGCGATTCGATGGTGCCAGATCGGCGCCATCGCTCAGTGCTGTATACTGAGGATGGGGAAAAGCGCTATGGCCGCCCATAGATGCGGTGAACGTCCGCCGGTTGGACTCTCTCTCTCTGAACACGGGAAATACACTACGGCGCCCTGTTCCTGTATGGCGCAATCGGGGTGTGGTGCGTGCATATATAACGTTTCGACCCATTTTTTTCTCCGCCACGCTCGACGGAATGGGGCAGCGATGGATGCTCCGGCGCGTTTCCGCGTCACTCCACTTCGGTTAGTTTGTCATCTATTGTATGCCGAAAAAAAAGAGTACCGAAAAATGTCAGTCCTTACGAAAATTGGTGTTGGAGAATGGGGGTAGTCAGTGCCGTAGCTAGGTCGTCTGGCACCCGGGGCCCATAGGTCTTCTTTCACCCCCCCCCCCCCCGGGCGTAGCCGGCGGAAAAAGGGGCGTCTTCAGACGTATATGACACCCCCCCCCCTCCACTGGCCCCTTGCACCCGGGGCCCACGGCCCCCCGCCCCCCCCCCCCCCCCCTGTTGCTACGCTACTGGGGGTAGTGGTGTCGAGTGGGTCTGCTTATCAAGGGGGATACGTATCTTGCGGTGAGTCGGATCGCACCCATGCATTCGTTTATTCCCGCGGAACACAACGTTGTCTTTGGTGTTTTGATTTATACCCTCGTAGCTGCCCCTTGCGTCGGTGACAACGGATTTTAACCGTGCTCTCAAGAGAAGCCAAAGGCCGTAGTTAGTAGCGCTCCCGACAGACTGTGCTGTACTAGTTTATTATTATTTTTTTGCAAAATAAAAACTGTCCTTTATAGTTGGTACTACACTGTATAGATTCCGGATCCCAGTTATTTTAGTCACCCGACAGACTGCTGTACTAGCTCTCTTGCCTTCCCCCCCCCCCCCCAAAATAAAGAAAGCTGTCCTTTATAGTTGGTACTACACTGTATAGACTCCTGATCCTAGTTATTTTAATCAATCGTACGGTTAGGTTGCTTTACGCATAGCTTATAGTTTTCCAGGAGCCTCGAGGCATATAGATGCTGCTACCAGATACCAGCATATATGCCGTGCTTGCTTTTACTGTCGGTTTATTCTCTCTCTCTCTATCTCTCTCTCTCCATCGTTGCTATACCGGTAATAGAAGCAGCAGAGCTGGTCCGCTTTCGCTCGGCGCTTTTTATGCATGCATGCATGCATGCCCGAGCGTGCTCTTCTATGCTGCGCGCTACCGTCGCTCTCTTTTATCTCGCTGCTTCCACACGCGTCCGCGCGGCGCCCGTGTGTGGATTTCGAGCGGCGTGTACGCTCTGGACGCCTTTTCACGTCTCGCCGTCCGTCTCTCTCTCTCTCTCTCTCTCTCTCGGCGTAAAGCCGAGCGCGTTGGCACTCTCGGCACGCGCGCACAGAGCACGTGTCGGGTTTACAAGGCGGCGCATGCATGCGTGCGTGCAGCTTCGTGCACGCGGTCCTTCGCGTCGCGCCAGCTGCGCCGACGCCGTTATTTCGGTGGAACGAGCGTCCGGCGCGGTTTCTGTCGAAGTAACAGATGTGCAAGGTGCCCAGCAAGACGTATACGGACTGTGTGTGTGTGTGTGTGTGTGTGTGTGTGTGTGTGTGTGTGTGTGTGTGTGTGTGTGTGTGTGTGTGTGTGTGTGTGTGTGTGTGTGTGTGTGTGTGTGTGTGTGTGTGTGTGTGTGTGTGTGTGTGTGTGTGTGTGTGTGTGTGTGTGTGTGTGTGTGTGTGTGTGTGTGTGTGTGTGTGTGTGTGTGTGTGTGTGTGTGTGTGTGTGTGTGTGTGTGTGTGTGTGTGTGTGTGTGTGTGTGTGTGTGTGTGTGTGTGTGTGTGTGTGTGTGTGTACCGGCGGCACTTCTAGCAGGTATGCGCACACTCGGACATCGCGTTCTGTCTCCCCAACTCCCTATATCTCGCGATCATTCATCTCTCCCTGTCTATATCTCAGTGTACTTCTTTTTTATCTATCGCTATCACTCTCGGGTTTCTCACTCTGTCTACCTTCAACTACCTCTCTCTCCCTCTTTAGCATAATATTTACCTTTAAATATATCTCCCTTCCTCCTTTTCCCTGTGTTTAGTCATCTATCTTGCACCCCCCTATCAACTTCTAACCCTATCTATCCATCTCTCTCTCTCTCTCTCTCTCTCTCCTTCTTTAAATGCGTCTATCCCTTCCTCTCTATCCGCCTGTCTCTCTCTATCTCTCTCTCAGCGCCTCTTCCATCCCCCTCTCTCGCCGTCTGTAGCGTGCCACGTGCGACGAATGCAGCGGCACGGGGTTGCCGCTTATCCTTGAGTGACGCGCGCTTGCGATCGTGTCCGGGTTCGGGCAGCAGCGGAGGCGGCGGCGGCAGTCTCGTGCTCAGTCCTGCTGTGCCTCCCTGCAGGTGTCCCTTCACCTTTCTGCGGATGCATTTCCTCATTGCGCCTGCAGCTGCTCGTGCGCCGTTGCTGCCGCGGTGGATTTACTGGCCTCCTCTCTGTCCTCTCCGTTTCTAAACCGACATGCTCCCACTGAGCACGTTATGTCGGCCAGCGTTTTAGCGACTCTCGCACTTTTTTTTCTTTTCTATTCCTTTCTTCCTTCAAACGCGCGTGGTTATATATAGCGCGACGCCTTTCGTGCGCCCCAGAATGGGTGTGGATCGACGCAGCTGTGGATGTTCGGCTTGATGTACAGTATCGCCCAGCCTTAAAGGGAAACCCTAATGTCATTCCAACCTCTCGAGAACGGCTCATGTTTGATATGGAGGCCTATCAGCAGGTTGATCTCTGTATACCTAACGCACCGTGTCAACCGTTTATTCCCGACCGAGTTGAAGAAATATTGGGGCTGCGTTGCCACATACTATAGGCCCACGTTGCCTTTAGTGCGGTTATCTGACTGGACTTCGTTGTTTCTGTGTGCTTTTCTTATGATTCTTTTTTACAGCGGAGCTGTTAGCCTCTAGTTGGTGGGGATTTTTTCATGTGCTCGTGCGCACCTCAGGACAGTACCGCCACCTTGCGGCCGCGGTCACTCGCACAGACATGAAACGCGGCAGCTGGAAAAAAAGGCCTTTTGTCTTTGAGTTTCCGCGTAACAGAATTACGTTTTCTCGTATACTAGAATTAACAGTCCGAAGCTATCGTGTCAGCAGCTCGTGTGTAAGTCGTACTTTACGAATTTTCCGGTGCAGTTTACTTCGCAATAGTCAGTTAGTTCAATGAATGCACTTGCGCTTGGCGGAGGGTCTGAAGGAAAATGACGACGCACGCTGCTCTTCTGCACACGTGCGTGCGCGCGTGACTTATGAGCGTACGTCACTTGTGGTGACGGTGCTTGTCTGACGTAGGCAACAGATTCGCTGTACATCCATTTCCACAGGGTGGAATGGAGGTGGTCTTTCTTTTTTTTTTTTTTTTGTTAAAGCGGCGTTATACCCCTGTCACACGGGAAGATTTAATGTGATTCGAATCGAACGGCATTCGCATATAATGCCACTAATCGGCATTTACACGGGAAGATTTAATGTCATTCGAATCGAATGACATTTGCCATCGAATGAGTTAGGGGAACTCATTCGCATTTGATTTCGAGCCGAATGTATACTCTAGACCCCAGATAGACAACAGCGACACGCAACGCGAAAAAATAATGCGTGCATCAGCAAAGTCAGAAGGTCTTTTTTTAGACTTATAAAAAGGAATAATTATTTTTGCCGCGATGATATTTTCACCACGGCCTGTGCTCAAGCGCTGTTACTCTTTGCATCAGGAGTCTCTTCCGGCGCACGGCCATATGGGATGTGTTGATCGAAGTGCTTTTGGTTGTGAATAATTTGCGTCAAAATGTTTTCGTCCGTTTTAAACGTAATGGCAAAAGTTATCAAACGCGTTTAATAGGCACGAAATGTATTCGAATTTCACAAATTTTGTTCCAGATCGTCATTGTTATCATTTGTGAATGTCATTATACTTTACTGTGTAGCACCGCAAGAGACCGAATGGCATTCGATGCATCGAATGACAATAAATATTGCCGTGTGACAGGGGTATTACTTTAAGACGGAGTGTTTGACTTATTTATACGAGTTGAATTTATGTTTCAGGCTGATTATATGTAATTTCTTTGTGTCTGCGACTTTCAGGGTTTCGATTTCCATGTCAAAAGGAGTAACCGGAGTCATTTAAAGGCGTCAACATCTCCTAGCCATAATATAGTTAAAAAAGAAAAGTTTACGTTTTCTTTTTGAGCCTATTTTGTTTCCGGATTGGCTCCGTCGATTTTTCGCGTACCTTGACTTACGGCCGAACCGCGCAGCTGCGCTGCTGTTTGGAAGGAATACTTTATTCGCGCATTTTTTTTTTCTTGTTTGCGTGTCCGTTTTGAAAGTGTGCCGTGACGTGTGGCTTTTAGCTGCTTCGTGCGCGCTTATTTGTTTATATGTGAGGAAACTGCGGAACGTGACATTTACCGCGGTGTATAGACCGTTTCATCGGGCGAGGGGGATAGGGCGCGCGGAGAGCCTTTCCTCCTCTCTGGCTTGGGCGATCCGGCGCGGCGCTGCTTGAAAGTGTTGCTCTCGCGTGCTGCGGAACGATTTGGAGGTGTTTTAGATCTTACTTTGTGAAATTTACGCCATGTTCGTTCATGATCGTCAAGGAAGCCTTTCAGCACATCAGTAACTATACTGTAAGCAGAAATACGTCTTGGGGGCGCAAAAATGTGACGCGCATAATCAGCCGCGGTGTACGCGCATAATCAGCCGCGGTGTACGCGCATAATCAGCCGCGGTGTACGCGCATTATCAGTCGCGGTGCGTGTATGTGTTGTTTACTATTTTGCTTATATCGATTTTAATTCAACAAAGAAAACCGGCGTCTCTGTATTACCAGCATTAAATGGTAAATCAGCTCACGGTCTGATCGCTTGGCGTAGGGAGTAAAACATAAAACATAAGAGCGCATGCTCGTGCACGGCCAACCTAAGGCAACCACGAAACATCTGAGCGGCAGGGCTATCAAATATTTGTGATACACCGGCGTCGTTCTCGCGCATTTAAAGTCTAGTAGGCTTCAAATTACCACGTGTCTACGCTGGCCTTCCTGCATGAGGCCGACGGCGCTGCTCAACACAGCGATCACTGCGGTTGATGAACCAGCACGATACATATGCGCTTCGGCATTGTCTTTTTGGCCTGCATACAGCCTTAACATATGAGAGGGATCGCATAAAAAGAATGCGATGCCAACATTTCCGTAATACGTGTGAGTGCGTCGTAGAGAACGGAACGAACACAACTGAAAAAAAAATTCGGTTATCATCTTCTTTCTCGAAGAAGCAAGAGAAAACTGGCTAATGCCGCGATAGGACCTCGCATACTCACTCCGCACAACGTTTATAAATATGTAACCGCTGATGCCGTATGCTTGGACCATGCGGTATATAGAACAAAGATATATGTAATCCAGCACCTACCACTGCTTAGGACGCTCGCGCAATTCGTAAACAGTCCCTTTGCTGGAGAAGCTTAATTCGGACTGTAAGGTATGTTGCTATTACTTGCCAAAACTATTTTATTCAGGGGCGGAAACCTCATCCATGGAACCAAGTAGTCACGCAATGTAACCTGCAGCGAACAGTTTGAACGCATGTCATAGTATAACATCACAGCTCATATTGTAGCAGAACGGTACCGGCGCTGTTCGGATCGTCGCGTATGTTTCATGGCTCGTAAACCGCAGCTTAGAAATAGAGGATAATACTGCAATATGGTCACATTAGTGATTGGAACATTCAGAAATACACACTTGATCTCCGAGGCTGATTGTAGGCTCAAGTATGCGCGCACACATCGCGCTGCGTGTTCCGTTCACCTCAACGGCAACATAAATTTGTGCCATGATGCCTTAAACCGCTTCAGCACGTCTCACAGAACCGTTTACCACATAGAAGACGCACGTCATACTAAACAGACCGCACGACCGCGAAGACAAACGCCAGAACCTACCGCCGAGCGTATACCTGCCATGCAAAAGACCGCTTTCACCCAAGCCAGTATGGCGCTGCTCATAGGCGGCGCCACTGCGTTCACAATATGGCGGCGCCTACAAAAAAACGGTCTATATATGAACGACTAAAAAAAAAAACTGTCGATTAAAACAAATCGCCGCCCAAGCACTCCGTACAGATGGCTAACCAGCGAAGCTGAAACGAGCGGCCCCGGTGTTTATCACTGGGTTAATCCCGACGGTTCCTTAAACGACGGCTTGGTAGGCTGCGGGATCCTCGGTACGCAGTTGCTGCTCGCCCTCGGCTGCACGAGTCTGTTTTTGTGCCCGAGCTGCTGCAGCATCGACACGGTGTAGACGAGCTTGTTCCCGGTTCTGCTCGCGGCGTTGCTGATCGAACGCTGCCTGCTCCTCAGGAGTACGTGTGACGCGTGGCCTGCCCATGTTAAAGTCTGAGGGAAACTGC
This sequence comes from Dermacentor albipictus, assembly GCF_038994185.2. Classification (NCBI taxonomy): domain Eukaryota; kingdom Metazoa; phylum Arthropoda; class Arachnida; order Ixodida; family Ixodidae; genus Dermacentor; species Dermacentor albipictus. The sequence continues at coordinate 151,731,544 of NC_091822.1, read as the reverse complement.
TGCGCGCGCGCGCTCGGCTGCGACGGAGAGCAACGACGTCACTACTGGCGCAGCCAATCGCGCCCCTCTCTTTCTTTTTCCAACGCATGCGCATGGGCGACAGACAGACGGACGAATCGCCTAGCCATATACAGCTTCCCTGCAAAAAAAGAACGAGGCTTTAGATATAGGAACTGTGAAAAGGTTCGAGATTGAGAACACGCGTTAGTGCAATATATGCTGGAATGGACCCGGCCGCCGCGGTGGTGGCGTTCTGCGGCCGAGCACTATGCCCCGGGTTCGAATCCCGACTGTGCGGCCCTATTCCGCGGGGCTGAACGCAAAAAAAGAAACGCTCGCATGTATATCGTGCTTCGGGCGAAACGTTTCAGAATTAGTCCAGAGCCGTCCGCTATGCGGTGTCTCTCGTAATCGAGTGTGCTATTTCGGTATATACGTTAAACCGAGTAATCTATGTAATCTGTGCTGAAATGATTACCTGAACTCTGCCCGCGGGCAACCCTTGTCGCACGAAGCAGCTTGAAGCGCACTAATATATGTTGCATACCTCGAGCACATGCAAGCTATAGCATTCCCCCCTTTTTTTTTCACTTAACCTGTCATGTTTTGGTTTCATTTGCTGCCAATCATTAAAGAAGATTACACGCTGACGATGAACAGATTAGCGCTGAGTATGGCCGCGCTGACGGATGTCAGCCGGCACCGGGATGCCGTAACGACCCCATCGCGTGCAGCGCGGCGTCCTTGTTTATGTATTTCTCCGCGGGGTGTATGGGCCTTTCCGTTTTCGGCTTCCTTTTTTTGTGTTTGACGCTTGCGGAAACGCGTTTTGGCACAAAATTCGGCGCAGATTTGTCGAAGATTGCGACGTGCTGCCTCGAGGAGGCCCCCGCACGCGTGCGACCTTTTCTTATATTTCTTTTTCTTTCTTAGTTGCGTGCAGCAACAAGTTGCTGCCGTAATGTGCCCCCACAGCGACTGTATATATATCTCTATAGCGTCAGCTTCAATACGTCAATTACGCGTGACACGGGAGTCGGGGCGTATCGATGCGTGGCAGGCACGATATAGGTTTCGCGAGCGCTCCACGTATGCCAACAACGTCGCCCGGAGTCACTATATACCCACCCTGCAACGTTATGGTTCCGATGTCGAGGCGGTTGGGCTGTCGAGCTCGATGTAGCAGATCGGGCAAGTTCGATCTGTTCTTGGCATCCAGTTTCATACATACTGAAGTCACTGGAGGTTAACTCTGGCGTTCGCGATATCGATCGATCGATCGATCGATCGATCAGCTATGTCGTGGGAACCATGGGTATATATACGACGTACGGAGTTGTCCGATCCTCATGCTTTCGCCTTCGCACGTTTTTGTGACGTGATTTTTCACGCTTTATATATATCTTTCTGTATTTCCGAGAAATCGTAGTTTTCTAAACACGGCAAGGCAAGAAGGGGTTATCCACACACATACATATTCATTGCGAATGGTTGCATTCATTATGGAACGTCTCGGTGTTGTTAGGCCTAACGTTAAGAGACGGGAAGAGAGCGGTGTGGATCGGGGAGCAAACCGGCATAGCCGATATTCTATAGTTCGCATTAAGAGGAAAATACGGAGCCGGGCCGGCCACGTATAATGCGTAGGGTAGATAACCGGGTGACCAGTAAGAATTACAGAACGGATGCCAGATGAAGGGAAGTGCACTTTCGGGTACAGCAGATAATTTGATGTGGAATGATGAAATTAGGAAATTTGCAGGCGCAAGATGGAATCAGCTATAGCGTGAGACAGGGTTAGTTGGAGATCGCCGGGAGAGGCATTCGTCCTGTAGTGGACGTCAAAAAAAAAAGAAGGAAGGCTGATGATTATCGTGATAACGATCTTCTCGTTGATAATGACCCGTGATAATTACCCCGTGCTCGGTCGCCAACTTTAGTGTCCTCTTTCCCCGTTCTGAGTCCACGCTTTTCGGGTGAAGATATATTTGCGCACTTTAGCCGCCCATTTATTTTGATCCGGATTCCTGGGTCTTATTCTCCGAAGCTAATTTTTTTTTTCTCTGTGCTTATAAACGAGAGCGTCGTAGCGCCCTCTGTCGGGCTCGTGCTACAACGCCTAATACGCATCCAAGCGGTATAATCCCGGACTCGACGTTCGCTCAACCCGACACGCAGGCTAGCGTTTACCTGAACACGACAGGCGCAAGCCACAACCCGACCAGCGGACTCGACCTGTCCTTTTTTTTTTTTTGGAAGGGGGGGGGGGGGGTTCACCTAAACGCCTTGTCGTGTCAAGGCTGGAAATCTATATAGTCGCTCTGACAGCGACAGCGCGGCGTGTACGTATAGCTATAGCTTCTAAGGTGTATACAAATACTACACACCGTCGGCCCTGCAGTTGCCGCAGCCCTAAATGTCGCTTCACAGGCAGTGCCTTTCTCGCCTTCTGAGGACTGCAGCCTTTGCACTTTGGCGACAAGCTGCCCGTCGCACAGAAATGCGACACATCACTGCCGACACAACACACAACACTGCCGAAGCGTTTGTGTTGTTTCTGTCGTTCAATGAAAACGCGCGTTCTCGATGCGAACGTTCCCCGTCGCCTCTCGCCGACATCCAGACTCCGTTATATATAGGGCTTCTTCCTGGGCCTGTGTGATAGGGTTTCAAACAGCCAGCAGCAGCCACCCCCTCCCCCCCCCCCGGGCACCATTCCGCGCATCGTCGAATTCCGCCATTTTTTTTCCCGAATTCGCCATCTTGTGACTTCTGATTGGCTGACGGGACTGCTACGGCCTCCCTCATTGGATGAAAACGCCGATATATGGCGGAGCGTAACTGTGTCCAGAATAGCACTAGCAATCTACCGCAAACCAAACGATGCCCTGAAAGGTCCGCCAACCGAAAAGAAGGCGCAGGCGCTCCCCGAGGGGAAAAAGCAGCGGCGGCGTCACTGGAGGTTGGTTCGCCTACGCTCTAGCTGCCTAATGTCATGCTTCTTCCTAGTCTTTTCTTTTTTTCTTCCTCCGTGCCGAAATCTTAACTGCCGTGGTGCTATGGTGCTATAGTGCTACGGTGCTATAGCGGCTATGGTGTTGCTGCTGCTAAGCGCGAGGTCGCGCTACCCATTTCCGGCCGCGGCGGCCGCACATTTATGGGGGCTAAATGCAAAAAAAAAGAAGAAAAAAACCGTGGCCGACGCATTAGGGTGGGAGGGGGGGGGGGTCAGAAAATTAATTTAGAGACTTCCACTGCGGCGTGCCTCGTAATGAGATCGTGGTTTTGGCACGTAAAACGCCAGAATTCAATTCCGTGCCGAAATCTCTCACAGAAAGTTTGGCGGCATGTAGTACACTGCGGCGTCGTTCACTCTGTGCATGGGCGAGTGCGCGAGATTTCCGCGGAAATGTATGCGCGCGGATCACCGCGTTAGGCCTGGCTTCGGCATGGGTCGCGGTGGTTCAGTTAAGAGGCAAAGTGCAAACTAAACGCCATGGCGTTTAGTTTGCAGGCGAAGCTGCAGTGCCTGTAATCGCTGTGCCCACGTCTTCGCGACGAACAGCTATAGCTGGAGCGTGGTGCTGCTAAATGCGCGCGACTTACCGTGGAAGTTCTTGCGAAACGCGGTATACTGCGACAGCGCGCCTGATGCGGCCGCTGCGACATTGCGTGACTACTTGTCGCGCACATCTTGCGCATGCTGTTACGTCACCTGCGACGACGAGCTGCTCGAACGCTCGCGCATTCTTTAGTGCGTGCGTGCGTGCGTGCGTGCGTGCGTGCGTGCGTGCGTGCGTGTGTGCGTGTGTGTGTGTGTGTGTGTGTGTGTGTGTGTGTGTGTGTGTGTGTGTGTGTGTGTGTGTGTGTGTGTGTGTGTGTGTGTGTGTGTGTGTGTGTGTGTGTGTGTGTTAGAGAGAGAGAGAACGATAGTCTCTTCGTCGGCTTGGGAGGAATCCCTTCCCAGCGCAGCTTTTCCGTCGGCAGCGTCGCGAAGATGATCCCGCAAGTGAATTCCTCTCTCTTTTTCTTTTCTTTCAAAGTTTGCCATTGCTCGGAAGTAAACGTTAAACAGTGCTTGTATGCAGGTGGCCTTCAAGAAATGTTGATGGGGTCGTAGAACCTTGCAGTTATAAACGGAAGAAACTAGCCGGCGAAGTGCTCGTGGAGAGAGACGAAGTCGCTTCTATATATCTCCTATACATTATAACGAGAACCCCCGGGGCATACATACATGCTGTGTGCTTCGGGGAAGGCGTTTAAATATTTATCCTAACAACAATGGTAATGTGACAGCCGGGCAGAAGTGTCGGTCGCGTTGGTGGACGTGATAATTCCTGACGGATGAATCATATAACTAAAACTCGCAAGTTAACTCGATGAAAAATGTTTGCACGCTTAACGAAAGTTGTAGCCGTGTTAGTATAAGTCACTTTTGAAATCCCGTGACCGTGTTCCGAGAAAACGCGCACGCGAAATCTGCGTCGCGTGTGAACAATGTTTCCGAAGTGAGGAAACAATCTTCACCGAAAAACGCCAGTCTCTTTCACCGCACGTGCCTCTTTGGCTGCGTAGTTCTCGAGCCCGACGCCATATACGCGCAGCATTCTGTTCTCAGCAAGTGCGTGGGTATATGTATATATGGGTCTGGCGTGATGTACCCGCTGTACCACTGGATATGTATGCTGAACTGATGATGAAATAAACCATTCATTCATTCATTCATTCATTCATTCATTCATTCATTCATTCATTCATTCATTCATTCATTCATTCATTCATTCATGTAGCTCCAGGGTGTGTCAATTTTCCGGTTCTACAGCTAGCACGTAAATAAACTCGGCAATCGCGATTTTGACGTGCAAGTATCGGTTGACGCATCCTGTGTAGGGGTTGTCAGGTAGATATTTAGGTCCAATCGATGCTTTCCCGAAAAAAAAATCGACTAATAATCACTGCTTCGATTAACCATTAATAATCACTCGTCTACCGTGAACTAGTAGCAGCCGGTATGCACTTGGCACGGCGCATGTTAAGTGAGGCAGCTGCGTCGTCGGGCACCACTTTCTGACGTAACAGAACGTGCCCGAAAGGATAGAGTACAGTGAAAGCTCGTTAATTCGAACTTCAATAATTCGAATTTATGGATAATTCGAACTGTACGATTTGGTCCGGCCAAGCTCCATAGAAGTCTATGTATAAAAAAGTCCGTTAATTCGAACGCGAGAAGGTTCCCTCACGGATAATTCGAACTACGCTCGCCTGGCACACGGCCAGAGAAACACGCCTACTGCCTACACACAAGGCTGTATTGCCTCCGAAACGGAGAGAACGGCGAGAAAAGGCAAAATCGGAAAAAAATCTAACCTGCACGGTGTCAGCCAGAAGCCAGCGGCGGCTGCCGCCTCTCCGTTCTACGTAACCTCCGAGACTTCTTGCCCGTTGCGAATCCCGGAGGCTTTACAAATCTTGTACAGCTGCTAATGTTGTGCGGAGATGGCACCGCAAGCGCCAAAACACAGCGAATCAAGTACGTCGCAGCTGCGCTTGCAATCAAGAACCAACGAATCAGGGTCTTCGCCACCTTCACGTGTTCAGCGTCTTTGTCTCGGCAGTCTTCATCGGTTGTGCACCTCTGTTTTCAGATTAGGAGGTATCGGCCATCGCGATTCATTGTGATAGTGTTAAGCCTCGGCTAACGTTCGTTTCGGTGGACATCGGTGGTGGGGCACAGTCGGACCCAGAGCTTCGACTTGAAGATGGCGTGTGCCCGCAGCAAACGCCATCACTTTCTGACATGCCCTACTGCTTCCAAATCGCAGTGTACTGTTGCTCTCCTGCACTTTCGTTAGTTCGAACTTTCGTTAACTCGAACTCAAGCGGCTTCCCCTTGCGGTTCGAATTAACGAGCTTTTACTGTATTTCGAATACACAGAACCTAAACTTCCTACTTTTTCTTTCTTTCTTTCGCGTATGTCTGCTGTTCCTTTTTTTTCCCCTTAGATTCGAAATGTCAAACAAAACTACAGTGCGAACGAATGGCATTTAGGAGAAGGTTTCGGAAAGAGTCGAGTACCCATAAGAATGTTTCAGTTCACAACGCACCAGCGTACTCGCCGTGCCGGTCGTTGGCACTCTGCGTTCACGTTCGCCGGCTTCGGAAACGACCCGGGATGCCTACGTGGAATAGCTTGACAATGGAAGGCTTTAGCTCGTCTCTATAACGTACGTGTTACCCTTTGCAGGGCTACTGCAAACAAAAAAAAAACGTTACTGCAAACGTAAACGGGAGCAGTCGGGTTAGTCGCGCCGCCTGGCGGTGCATATAGTTTAACCAGAGAGGTCACAGAGCTGTTATTGCAGTGAGGGCAGGTTTTGATTTCCTGCTGGTGTAAAGTGTCGACAGCGCCGTAATCGCAGGCATGCAGTTCATTATATTACGTTCTTTTTGCTTTTTATTATTCTTTTATTTTTGCGCGCGAGAACATTTGCGTAGAACAAAAAATTTTTGCAATGCGTTCTTCTTGATGAAAGCGTCACAAGACGTCGCTGGCGGCGTCGCCACTTCGATCCGTGTCCCCGGTAATGTGGTATTCCGTGAAGGGTAATAAGTTATGCGGGCCAGCTAAATCGCGCTTATAGATTTCCTGTCCTTTTTTTTTTTTTAATGCGCAGGGTGTGATAGCTTGTGCGATCGGGTCCGTTCGGTGTTGAAAGCAGCTTTTAAAATTCTAATATTCTTCCTCTAAAAAAACTGCGGGGAGGGGGGTTCACACTTAGACGCTGATAGAGTAACTCGAAAAAATAATGTTACCGAGGACTTCGCAATCGGGCCTGGAAGGTTCCAAGACCTCTCTCTGTACAAAAATGGCTTCTAGAATACGCGAAAATACCGGGAAATCGCGGTGATGTCATCGTCTCCGCATCTTCGACGGTAAACTTAAAAAAGGAAAGTCTGGACTATCTCTCTCTCTCTCTCTCTCTCTCTCTCTCTCTGCTGGTAAGTCGCCTCTTGTCGCCTTTCACAATATCAGTCTGACCTGACTTAAGTCTTTCTCTTCAGTGCCGTTTTGCGGCAAACGAAATGGTGTTCATTCGTATGAAGATGAAGCGGGTCTCGTCTTCGTCGTACCCCCCGGTGGTCAAAATTAATTCAAAGCTCTCCTACAGAGTATACAGATACGCTGCGTTTCTCTTGGCCTGAGCGTGTTGGTTTAAGACCCTCTCTCTCTCTCTCTCTCTCTCTCTCTCTCTGTTTATCAGTTTATCTGCCTGTCCGTCGCTGTATTTATGGATCTGTAATATCCGTCAATGTATTGTTGCCATCGAAAAGGACTGTGGCGCCGAAATAGTTCGTGACTACGCTCCGCCTGGTTTGCCCCCCTTCAGACGACTCTGGCGCCTAAAGGCAGGCTACCGAGAGAGAGAAAGAAAGGAACCTTTGACGTGCCGTTCGAAACATACGAAGACTTTCTGCTCGCTTAACTTCAGTTGGACGTGCAGCGGTGGTTGTAACAACTTTTCTTAATATAACCATAAAGAGATTCCGCCTCCAGGAAGTGTATCCATCTGGGTGGGGGCAGGAATGAAAGTGGAGGAGGAGGTCAGTTGAGATATTATCAACCATTTTTTAGTCTTGCAGGCGTCGAAGTAATGACTGGAGTAAGAGGCGCCGTCCCTCTGGGGAACCGGTAGGGAGGCACCAGACATCCGAATCCCGAGGCCTCAGACCATAAGGAGAGGCTGGCTATCGCTCTATCCGGTGCTCCAGCCACAGAGTATGTTGCTGATCCAGCAGCTGGTTCCTTGGCCGCACGGGCAAGTGGCTGATTGCCAGATCTGGAGGCGCATCCTGGCGCGGGGCGCGCTGGTGTCACTACTGTTTCCGCGACGATGCGTCGGAGGCGTGGGGTCCTCAGCACGGGTAAGGGCCTGTTGACGCTCGAGCCGCCCATCGCCGCAAGCCGCACCACACGCGTGCGGTCGCGCGAAACATTGCACGTATCAAACACTCGTGCACAAATTTCGGTTTACAATGTGTAAGGCGTACACAATGTAAACAGTAATTTGCGCACAAGTGCTGGATACGTGCAATTCTTCGCGCGACCGCACGCGTGCGGTGCGGCTTGCGGCGATGGGCGGCTCGGGCGTAAACAGGCCCTAAACTTCCCTGGCAGAGGCTTACACAGGGTTTTCTGGGACGACGTTCCGGAACGTGGCCCTTTGAGCCGCCTCCGCCAGGATTGTGTCCGCATCGATAGAGGGTATGGGTCGTAAGACACTTGTGGTCGAGTCTCTGATGGGCGGGAAATAAGCTCCCTTGCCAGAGAGTCGTCGGCCATTCGGTTGTCGTTGACCCGAGCGTGAGTGACCTCGTGTGCATGCGAGGCGGACATCGTACGTAGCCAGCCTCGTCGGCGATTCGCACCGCCCGCGGTGCACATCGAGAGAATAGCACCGCTGCGCGAAGTCCAGCCGGGCACAGGCCTTTACGGAGGCCTGCGAGTCTGTGCGTACGCAGCGTGATGAGCGAAGGCTGCAAATACGGAGGCTTGAGAACGGCGTCTCATGCAGCGGAAATCGCAGCCAGTTCCGCCGTTAATGGGTCGTTGCGGCTGTATGCGTTTGTCGCTGAACGCTTTGACACTGAGCTTTGCATGTTATGCACGCAGCCGCGTATTCGACGTTTACGCCGCGGTGTCTCCTCCCCCGGTCCTTGATGTACGCGGTCCTTGGCGCGTATACGCGAACGGGCATGTTGTCCCCGTCGGCGTGTGTGCGTAAGTGCAGGGGAGAAAGAAGTGCGATTTCGGCCGTAATAGCCCATCACGAGTTATGTCAGGTTGGATGCAAACAAGGCTGTATACAGCGCACACAGGTGCACGTCCAAAGGTATGCGTTGGTGAGCATCAGCGACGGCATTGAAAAGCAGCTTGCGCTGCAGGTTGATATGCGTCTTTCAAGGGCACTCAGTGACCGTGGCTTCTGGAATCGCGCGGAGTTTGTCGAAAGAAACGAGATTACTACGTGTTACACTGTGAAATGCGTCCTCCCCCCCCCCCCCCTCCGCCCCTTAACAGTTTAATATTTCGTGCTTTCGGCTGCTTTGCTCTTGCTCAAGTTTCTCAGCAGTACCGCATTTTATGGCCCGTGTCGTTCAGTATGTACATATAATTTGCGCCACGCTCGCCGAAAGTCCAACACCGCGTGACCAACGGTCCGAGGAGATCTGCAGTTCCGTCTGTGACATTCTTTTATTCCGTTACTCGCGGCCTGAGACCGGCTTCGCATTTTATCCTAGCTTGTCTACAAGACTGACTATACCCGCCGGCCGTCGCCCGTGCCAAGGTTTCCAGCGTCGTCTGCGGCCACCGGACGCAGCTTCCTGTTGTACGGGGGTCTTGCGTGTCGGGGAGGACTTTCCCCGTCCACGTCCAGATGCGGTCGCCGATTGTGAAATGACACGCGTGCGCGACGCCAAGGCTCTTCGATTTATTGCGTGCCAACGCGTCGTTGCGCTTATTTATCTGTACGTACCTGTTTTCTTGTTTTTTTTTCCTTGACCGCTCAAAGGTGTTGTCCTCGCGGCTCGCCGAAGTCGGCCTTGATCGCGTCCCCAAAAGGACCGCCGCTGCGACCGTGTCCTATAATCCGACGCTCGATTTAGTATGTACACACACACGTTGTACTATATCTGCGCGCCTGCGTGAGATGTCACGTGCAGCGGAATGCTTAGCTGCAGCGCTTACGTCGTTGCAAAGGTCACGTGCTAAGTGCGTATGGTTGCGGTTGATAGGATGTGCAGTGCACTATAGCATGTTTCCCGGATGGGATATGTTTCACGTCCGCGCCTCCTTGGCCCTGAGTGGTGTTGGCGAACACCCTCAGTGTGCTATAGATCTAGTACATGTTTACTCCGATGGGTTCTTTGCTCAAAATGTGTTCTCAGCCAGCTGCAGCTGCGAGCGTTGCGAGCTTCCCCGAAGAGAACCATGGAAGCCTACACAATTGCTGCGGTGACCTATTTCGTGGGGACCTCGAGGTGCCGCTTCAACACCCCCTCGGCGCCGTTGTGACTAAACGCGATCGGCGGACCAACTATTGTTACTGAACCCGCCACCGCCGATATGGTCTCTCTGCAGCAAGAAGAGCTTCCCTAACAAAAGGGTGCTTTGCGTTACGTGGGCCCCAGGATTCGTCACAGTCAGCTGACACTCGTGGCGACTACAGGACGCAAGACAATGGACAACTGGCTGCGGAGGTCAGCTAGGGGAATAAGACATGCCTTTCAAGAGGTAAGCCCCGAGTTCTGCGGGGCCTGTCTCACCTCGGAGGGCGCACTGAAACCTGTGCGGAATGTGTGCGTGTAAACCCCCTCCCCCCTTCCCTCAAAGGCGGGCCGGTTACGATGACTCGAACGTTTCCCTCACCTAGAGATCTAAGGGACACAGTGTTTATAAGCAGCTGTTTGTCGCTGCTAGTGTGTGCTCGTCGTCGTGCTCGTAAGCTGCGTACTCGTCAATGTACTCGTCATCGTGCTCGTAAGCTGTGTGCTGTATGCTCGTCTTGCGTGCTCCATTTGGAAGCCACGCTAGACTGTCGAATGTCTCTCTTGTTTAAAATGTAAATACTGTAAATAAACCCTGTACGCCTAGTTCCTCCCAAGTTCTTGTCTAAGACCTCAACCCCGACAAATGGTGGCTGTGGCGAGATCGTCCCAATCCTTACAGCGTGGAGAGAGAGAGAGAGAGAGAATGTTCTTTAAGGAAATGCAGAAAATTTGGCTGGCGTATGTATAGCCGCATCATTGCGTGGGATAGGGCTTGAGGGGAGTAAGAGTCCCTAGAAGGCGGAGGGGGCCGGGAGGAAGCTGAAAAAATAAATTGAAAGAAAAAAAAAACGGGAAGGGGGGTTGGGTGCGGGAAAATGTGGACTATCGCTTGTTCTACCTAATGTGTGTAGAGCATTTCATTGAAGTCGTCAAGCAAGGCAACGTAGCGAAGATAAGCAAGCAACAAGCCTGCACTCGCTGCCCATACTGCGTATATAGTCGTAGAACAAGCGATGGGCCTTTATGAAGTGTTTCTCAGTTTTAGCGATGCCTAACAAGTTGTTTGTCCGCTTGACTTTCGCAATATGTTATTTGGTTTCTACATAGGCTGGACATTCTGTAATGGGATATATGTTCAACCGTTTCGTGCGTAGCTCCGCAGTTGTCGCAATAAGTATATACAGGCGGAAGCACTTGCAGCACCGGCGGGAGGCTGGAGGGCATGTTCGTACACAAGCACGAGCGCTCGTAGGTCGGGAGCTTTATTTTTCGTGGCACGAAACCGTCGGTTTAGGATGACGGCAAGCTGAGCGATGTAGCAGGCTCGCGCTTTGGCGTTTTTGCTGTCCTGGTTATATTCCGTCTCGTCTTCTCTTTCGTTTTTTTCGTTTTTTTTTCACCAAATGTTTCAGTAGCATGGCTGAAAGCTGGGCAAGTCAAGAGGGATTCATTAATAACTGACGGCGCAAAGGGAATGGTCACAAACGACAACCGACAGAATAAATGTGAATAACGTGTCGAAATCTCGTTAGGATCATCCACATCCACACAACACAAGACGGTAACGGATACAACTGATTACCCATGCAGTTACGAACCAGTTAAAAAAGAAGTTTGCATTTGTCACCTGACTCGTGTATGTGGAAGGCATCCATGATTTCTTAAGTAACTTGACAGACCTTCCTAAATGGCTTGTTGTTTCTTCTTCCTCGTTTATCTTCTTTTTTTTATTCACAGTACACTCCGATGACGGGCAATGTTGACCGAGCGAGAATACGTATTATTCTTTTTAACAGACTGGCACGTTCTCTTTGAATGAATCGTGCATTGTTGTATCTTCCGGTCGTTCTTTTCTTGTGTCTTCGCTCCTTTTGCCTGTCGTTTATAACGAAACCGTGAAACAGCTGCCGCCAGGCGAGTTCTACAGCGCACATGGCCCGTTTGCACCTGCCGTGGCGGTGTGCTCTCGTGCGACCTTTGAACGGGGTCGGAGCGTTGGCACCGTTAAAAGGAGCGCGCGAACGACGATAACGAACATCTTCTGATAGCGTGCGTTGTTTCGACGCGCTCGACGTCGTACGCACGTGGTCTCAACGGCTGAAGCTCTGTGTCCTGTGTAGCACAAATAAAGCCCGGCAGCAGAGCTTCTTTCGTGGGAGCCATATATGCTTTGTACATTGACCCTGCAAACTGCGCGCCGGGAGCCTATCCGGCCGCAAAGTGTGTATACACCCGGGATCGAAAGTACGCGGAGCAGGTGTTCTCGCGGGGGAAAAAATAAAAGAGAGAGGAAAATACCTCGACAATTAACACAGGTTGACAACACGAAGCTGACGCATACACTCTCATGTTTGCGATGCAGAGTCTGAACTGCAGTATTGAGTTTCAGGTTACACGCCAAGGCATCGGGAACATTCGCATTCATTATATATATATTCTGTTTTACAGTGAAGCTTCATGTGGTTATGTTCCGGAAAAATTGAATGCGTCTATCGAGCCTTGCGAATTCGGCTCCAGCTCCTTCCTGTTGGTGTAGGTGGGGGCTTTTGTGATGGGGACCAAGATGAGCTGGGTGCAGGCTCTGTTAGAGCAGAACAGTAACACATGAGATACAGCACAGATTAGCCAAACTCGTGTAGTGTTTTCACAGCGAAGCTGTATGTGGCTAGGTTCCGGAAAAAAATTGCGTGCGTCTATAGAGCCGTGTAGAACGAGAACTCTCCTCATTGGATACGAGGAGAATTCGTCGCAACAGAGTAACGTATGCCGGGGAGCGCTACTTGCCTTGCATTCCACGGAGGCGCAGGAGCGCCTTATCGTCAATAATGTGGTTCGGATGCTTGTTTTGAGCTTGTTCCTTATTGAACCGTATGCTGTTCTTTATATTGTAAGCGTGATTCCATAGAATGGGTGCGCTGTTCGCTGCACTTTGTTGTGTGCTTGCATCCCCTGCATTACGCGCGGGTATTTGAGCCATTGCATTTGCGGTTATGAGCTATTGATAACGATAGTTTTTTTTTTGTGAACGTTACACCACGAAGAAATCTCGGGATCCTAGCCATAGACAGTTTCGCTGTAAAAAAAGAGGGAAGGAGGGGGTGGAGGCGAATGTTCGAAGTTTCGAATACGAGTACAATATTACACTTCGGCGCTCTCTGACCAGAACTGGCTTCTTCCGCCATTGAAACCTATTAATTAATTAAATCGATAGAATTGTGCGCATTACTATATTCGTATTCGAGAATTAACTATCCGGTATTTTCGAATGTTAGAAACCAACCAAATGTTTGGCGAAATCTGACTGTTAAAGTCTGTTTACTGTCTCTAAGCCGTCTGCTATAAGCAGAGTATTGCAAGTTGTGAGAAGTGAAGCGACGACAAAAATTTGGGGGCAAATGGAGGAAGAAAAAGTTTGGAGGATGCTTAAGCTTGGCCATTTAAGAGTGGAACGCGATAGCATTCAAAGATCCCTGACTGCTTCTCACGCTTCCGAGCAACCGCAGCTTGTACGTGATCGCAACGTTTACCGTGAAGCGCTGGCGGCGAAATTTCTGCATGAAGGCAGGCTTTCCGGTAGAAAGAAACGCGGCCTCTTGCGTGGGCCGACCTTCCGTGGTTGTTTCGCCCTTTTTTTTATTTCAATCTGCGAAGATTTAACACAAAATACGTATGCACTGTCGGTGTTTCGTCGCATTTGTTTGTGGGCTGCCGTTTTCCAAATTCCGGGGAATGACTTTTTTTTTTTTTAAAGAACGCGAGACAAGGTATGATCAACTTTAATGATAGACTAACAACTTTAGTGCCGTATAGAATATGCGTTGTTCGGTTTGATTTTCTCGGCCGCTTACGCCAACGCCGATGTCGACGCCTATACGCCGAGAGCAGCAGATTTTCGGCGACGTGGGCTCCTAACGCTGTTGCGTTAAACATGGCTTGTGCGTGCGTTCTTTTTTTTTTTCGCGTTTCGCGGCGGAAGCCATGCACACAACATGTGGTTGTCGCTTGTACTCTGTCATTTATTGCTTTTTGCGCGGTCTGGTCGTGTAGCAGTTTTATCTGCTACGTGTTTTCCTGGCGACGGACCCTTTTTACACGTGTCCACGGTACACGAGTCCTTCAGCGGCTTTTTTTTTCTTCTTTTTTTTCTGCAGCTATTATCTTTCTTGGCAACCATTTGTTTAGCGTTTTTGGGAAGCTACTCATGCAGCAGCCGTTCGTTTTTGGAAAGTTTGTTAGCATCTGCGGGCTCTAAAGAGGCGCTATTCTAGCAGTTATTTTTAAGGGTGTAAAGTGGTTTACCATGTGCTCCGTGCAATCGTGGAACGCACGAAAATGGTGAGGTTCAGTATTTGCAGAGCGCGTAATACAGAAACGTAGCACTCGGAACAAAATAATGCAATATGGTTTTGCATGTGACAGGTAACCGATGACAGGAGGCTTTTTTTTTTTGCAAATTCGGCGATATCGGTGATGACTAGTATTCTTTTTTTCAAATGTCCGCGCCAATATATATTGGCATATGTTCGACGTTTCTCATTGTATCAAATTTTTGCCGCCAACATTCAATATTGCGGAATGTGTGAGACTAAATATACCGTTGCTGCGCGTTCAGCAGATAGCAAAGGTTGCACAAAAAAAATAAAATCCCGGGGGGGGGGGAGGAGTCATTTTTTGCGAGGCGTATTAAAATATATTTATGAAACTGACGCATTTTTGAGCCTCCTGTTCAAAAGCGAAGTTTGTCTCTTTTTCTTTCTTTCTTTCTTTTTTTGGGGGGGCGCTGCAAGGTATTAAATTAGTGTTATTTCTGTTTTCAAAATTCTGTAAGGAAGGCTTGAAAACTGAGCAACCATAGACATCTAAAAGGAAATTAGACTCCCTTCAGGTCGGAAGGTTGTGCAATCGCATTAGCCGCATTGTCCAACTTGTATCAGTTGAGCTTTTTTTTTCAAGTTAAAATAAAGGCGTACGCTGCAAAAAAGAAGGAAAAAGATTTCAATGTATGGAAGAATTTTACTGTCTCATAAAAATTTCGTCGAAGTCAGATAAATCTGGGAACTGTTGCGTTCTCCAGGGTAGCGGGCCCCACCGCTGCCGACCAGTTTTTGTGACTCCTGTTGTTTATCGAAGCTCGACCGACGGTACTATTGGGTAGCGTGGCGTTGTCGGCGGGCTGCAGGCATCCGGTGGACCATGGCAGCCAATCAGGGACGACACGACGGCTAGTGCGAAACTTGCACGGTTTCTTCAATGGTTGTTGAACGATGAGGTGAAGAGAATGAAGCCCAAAAAGTACATTGTGGGGCCCCTTGAGTAGGCCCACTAAAATTGTAGGTGGGATCTTGCTCGCATCAGCGTCACGTGACATGCACCGAGTCCCACGGTGCTTGGCGGCGGCAACCCACTCACCCGCGGCGACCTTTCACGAGCCTGCATCCGCAGGGGCAGTCTTCGGAGTCTTCAGAAGAGTACGCATTTGGGCTGGTTGGTTCATGATTACCAGCAATAAAAACAGCGCTAAGCGACAGGACGAGTGAAGGGACACAGACAGCAGCGCTGACTAACAACCAAAGTGTTTTTATTCTTTCAGTCAGCATATATATATGCTCCACCGCCATCTGAAACCACAGAAATAACAGAATTGGATGCCCAATTCTGTTGTTTCTGTGGTTTCAGATGGCGGTGGAGCATATATATGCTGACTGAAAGAACGAAAAACACTTTGGTTGTTAGTCAGCGCGGTTGTCTGTGTCCCTTCACTCGTCCTGTCGTTTAGCGCTGTTTTTATTGCTCGTGTTCGGAGTCTTGATCGGGGATGGGCGGCGGATGCCTTTTCTTTCGCGCGTCGCTGGTTCGCGGAAAGGGCGTCTGGTTGTGGATGTAGGCGGCTGATCCATTGTCCCAGTTGACGTCTTCACGAGCGTGCCTCCTCAGGCGGCAGTCCGCGGTCCTGGGAATCGTAGACAGCTGATCACTTCTCTATCGCGCGTCGTTGGTTCGCGCCAAGGGCGTCCGGTTGTGGATAGGCGGCTGATCCATTGTCCCAGCTGATGCTGTAAGTCTTCGTCGTCGCTTGATCCTTTCTTCTAAACGACGTTGGTTCGCGGAAGTTCCTGCCCTGTAGAGCTTGAAAGTTCGAGGAAAGGGTCCCTCTAAAGTCTCACACGCACAAAGGAGCCTGTAAGCACTGCGGCGTGCCAGCCAGACCGGCAGCCCCTCGAGACAACCAAAACAAATTGGGAATTCGCCCTTCGAGGCGTGGTGGTCGAGCATCCTTTCTGCTCGGGGTGCTACGCGCCAACCGTAACAGAAACCGCCATGGGTGTCCTTATCTAAGCACACTCGGTAAACTGCCTCGCAGGCAGGCATTCCTTTTCTTTGACCTGTGATAAGCTGCACGCATTTTTGTGCGATACCGCGGTTGCTAATCTTGTCGGGGTGTCCTTGATCGGAATTTTGTCTCGGGGTCCATAGCAGCATATGGTATTATCGT
This sequence comes from Dermacentor albipictus, assembly GCF_038994185.2. NCBI lineage: Eukaryota > Metazoa > Arthropoda > Arachnida > Ixodida > Ixodidae > Dermacentor > Dermacentor albipictus. The sequence goes on along the minus strand of NC_091822.1, from coordinate 151,715,000 downwards.
TTGTGAGCCAGTACAGTGTTTTTCCTCTGACTGTGCGCAAATGTTAATTGTTCCTTCGTGACGCCAGTTGTTTTCGTTACCTTTATTTTTCATTTTTTTAAAACTAGAATCGAGTGTCAAAGGGGACAGAAGGTGTACGTGTGTGAAGTGCGGGAAGCCGGTCACGTGGTAGAAGCATGTACAGGGTGTCCCAATTGTCTTGCACCAAGATATAAAAATATGCAAATGCCACGTAACTGGACAGAACCAAGGTAATGTTGTTTGCCGTCACTCGGAGATACTCTGATTATATCTTGCGGTTCGCCTAATTAGTCCTAATTAGCTAATCAACTTCTCAAATTTTGTAATTATATGAAAAGGCTCAACGAGAAAATTGTAGAGCAACTTGAAAAACTCCCGATACGGCTTTCTCTCGCTCGATGCGTGCTATTTAAAAGTGTTTTTCCGAGCGTGAAAGAAGCTCGCGAATACACGCAAAGTGCCTCGAGCGGCCAGTCGCACGGCAAACTCCCAGCGTTAGTTCTAGTAAAGATAAATACTCAAGAAAGTCTATGGGAAAATGACGCCACGGTAGCTCAATTGGTTAGATTCATTTGACTCAATTCATTTTGATTAATTTATTATCTGCTTAATTCAATCAATGAGTACAAGTAATTTCTCCTATGCTGTCTTTGGTGTCTGTTTGTTGACTTCGTATGATACGACTAATAAATATCGGACCCCCGTTTCATTTCTTCTCGTTCATTATATATAAACCACGCGGCACAGATCATGTTTGGATTTGGCCTTGGCCGCGAATGTCCGGAATCCATCACTTGGCCGGAACCCATCACGGTATACCAGAGTGATCACGGATAAGTTGTCACTGCCATTACTCTAAAAGTAGTGCGTGCCACCTTCAGCAGTTGTGGTGGTGGTTTTCGGCAACTTCACTGTACACATCCACTTTCGCATTGCCGGGATGGCGAGTCAGTTCTTTTGACCTCATGTTTCGTGCACCCTGTCGTAGCACGACGCGCCAACGGAGCACCACGAAGCCACTCCCGATTGGAACATTCCGTTCGCGCGGTCACGTGGCCCAATCACGACGGCACCCCTCGCATTACCTTGTCGTCCTCGTCTTCGCGTACCCAATTGGACTCCGCAAACGCGTACGTGATCGAAATCACGATGGTGCGCGCGGACGCTTCGTTCTCGTTGTCTTTACTCCACCTCTCCACCTGTGGTCATGTTGGCACTTTCTCTTTATAGGCTCCCATTGTCGACGATCTTCCAGTGACCTCGAGCTGAAGGACCTACCACCTCCAACCAGTCTGCTTTGCCGGTTGCCATTTCATGCTTATATCTACTGTCGATTGTGGGAGAGGCAGGAATTTTCGATCGCCGCCTTATCTTCCATTTTCGGTTCGCGCGGGAGTGTTGCATTGAAGAGCTCTTCTGACACTTCGCAACAATGGTGCCTGTATCTCTTGTTTGTACCGTCCCGGTCGTGGCGATAGCTCAGTTCCATGCCCGCACGTTACGTGCAAGTCACGTGCTCGTCATAACACTTCTCGCTGGGCGGGTCGCGCCATGTGGGCGTGGCCTGGCACTTTAATATAAGCGCACGACGTGGCCGAGTCTAACGACGTCTGAGAACGTTGGAGTCGAGCGCGTCTATGCGTCGAGTGAGTTAACAGAGAGTTTCAGATTAAGGGGGCGCAAGCGTTTGGGGACCCCCTAATCTAATACGCTATAACCCTCCTGGTAATCGCGTGCGACCGGTGCCACTCCGGCGTAGCACGATAGCCAAGCGTATATCGTTCTGCCCGCGGTCTAATTAATGTCATATTTCACCCGTGCCACGTTGCTACGTGCTATATGACGGCGACTGCTGGGAACGGCCAAGCTCGGGATTCCGCCGGTCATAGTTGTCCCGCGCAAGCATATAGGGCATGGCTGCGTACGAAATGTCAGTGGCCGGTGGTTCCGGAGACGTGCCAGCCTTCATGAAAAAGCTTTCATCGGGTAAGTTCATGTGTTTTCGTAGTCGCTGTACGCTACCTGCAGGTGCTTCTTTTTTAGAGCGCAGCTCTCAGACGCCGGTTCCTGTGTTGAGCGTCGGCGTCCCTCGGCGTAAACCCGCGAACGCGCTCGACGTGCCATGCACTGCTCGCGCGTTCCTCGTCGTCTTCTATTACAGCGAAAGCGTTGCTGGCCGCGAACTTGTGATTTCGCCGTGGCGGTGCTCCGAGGAGACACATGACGTCACAACGCGCGCCTCGCCGCGGATATTTCTCTCTCGCTCGCTCCCTAGTCACTACTGCGCATGCACCGCTAACAGCACCGAGCCACAAGTGTTCCGCCGCCGCCGCTTGGTATGACGTCACACCGCGTCCCTCGTCGTTGCGCTCGCCTCCGCTCGCTTCGCCAGGTGCGTCGCATGCCTGATAACATGTCGGAGGATTGAAAAGGAGAGCTCGCGTGCGCCGCAACCACAGTTGAGGCGGCAGTATGGACGGCGACAATTCTGCTAAGCAGCAGGAGGCCTGGAATCGACATCGGAACGAGATGAAGAGGAAACGAATCGCCCAGGAAACAGACGAATAGCGCGCCGAACGACTGGCTAAACGCCGCAACATAGCTAGACAACCAGACTAACCTGGACTTGCAATCAAGATTAACCTAGGCTAACCATGCTATGCCATAGCTTTCGCTACGTATATCCTGGCATAGCCGAGCTAAGCCACTGCCAATTTTTTGGGGTTGGCTATCTCAAAAGTGATGCTATGTGGTGGTGGTGATAAACTTTATTGAAAGGGGGAAGGGTAAAGAGGGACGTGGCTGAGCTTTAGGGCTCAAGTAAGGCCCTGGGCCTGCTTGGCCTTTTCCGCCCAGTCCACCAGTTCCAATTGTCGGTCGACGTCCCCGGAACTGAGCCAGGCTGTCCAGTCAGTCTCGCTGCTGACGGGGGGATGAGAGAACGGGAGCGAGGTGCATTCCCACATTATGTGTGTGAGTGTTCCTGTTTCTGAACAGAGCCTACATTTGTCGCTTTCCCTGCCCCCTGTGATTTTGTTAATGTATTTTGGGTGTGGGTATGTATTTGTCTGAAGTCGCCGAAACGCGACCGCTTGCGTTTTGTCGAGTTGCTTGGCCGGTGGTGGGAGCGCGCGACGCCTCAAGCGATACCGATGGGCTATTTCATGATAAGTCTCGCAGGGTTCCTCGTGTGTCTCCTCCTCATTCACGCCGTCCGCATCCGCGGACGAGGCTCGGCGCGCGAGATCTCGAGCCAAACTGTGAGCCGACGCGTTGCCGGGCACAGCCGCGTGACCGGGGGTCCACACGAGGGTTTTCAAGCCGCTTAGCGGGCGTCGTGTGAGGACATGGTACGCCTGTTTGCAAATTCTACCACGGACGAAATTGCCGATGGCCTGCTTGCTGTCGCTGATGACGGTATTTGCGTCCGCATGCATGGCCATGGCAATAGCGGTTTCCTCCGCTTCCACCACTCGGCCAGCCGTGATTGTTGTATGTTCTAGCAGTCCTCCGTTGTGATCAGCTACCACCGCAGTCATGAGGTCGCCGCGAGGGTGTCTGGCTGCGTCTGTGTAGACCACTCCATCTTGCGAGCCATAGCGTCGCCAAATGGCTTCACTACGGGCCTGCCGACGGCCCTGATGGAACTCGGGGTCCATGTTGCGGGGTAGAGGTGGGGCATAAATATGCCCCCTCACCTTTCGCGGAATCGTAACGTACTCTGTAATTTCGGGGATAGCCTCGAGACTGAGCTTCCGGAGGACTGTGCGGCCAGCCGGGGTTAGCGAGAGACGACGCACTTGGGCTGTGTGGTGAGCGTCCAAGAGCTCCTCGATCGTGTTATGCATGCCTAAGGCCTCTAGCCTTGCGGTAGCCGCGTGGTCCGGAAGGCCCAAGGCTGCCTTTGTGCTTAGTCGGATCATGGTGTTTAATTTGGCTAAATCTGTGACTGCGAGTTTGACATATGGTGTCGAGTACATGGTTCTGCTGGTTATGTATGCCTGCACAAGTCGAAGCAGATCGCCCTCGCCCATGCCGTGGTGCCGATTAGCCACCCGGCGAATGAGCTGTAGTGTGTAGTTGGTCGCCCTCTGGAGTTTCTTTAACATGAGCCCGCAGCGCAGCGTGTTTTGAAAGTGATACTAAAGTGATGCTATAGTCTTAGGATTTCTGCCAAGCAGGTATGACTTCCCTACTCTCTCTTTATATATATATATATATATATATATATATATATATATATATATATATATATATATATATATATATATAACTTGCCAGAACCGCGATCTGATCATGCATGAGGCACGCCGTAGTGGGGGTCTCCAGAAATTTTGAGCACCTGGGGTTCTTTAACGTGCGCGTAAATCTAAGTACACGGGTGTTTTCGCATTTTATCGCCATCTAAGTGTGGGACTTCATTACTCCTCGGATTTATTGCAACACGTTCCCTAGAATAATTAGAACGTTAGTTACCTAATTTATAGTAATTATCGTTGCTCGTCAGTTTTTATTTTGCTGCTAAAATCCGCCTACTCACATACTTATATGGAAAAACTACTGGTGCAAATTCCCTTTAAAGTAAAATGACTCTTTTATTTCTTAGAGATAAGCTGTCTCGCATTAACAAAGAAAAAAGAAACACCCAGTATATTCTGCTGAGACGCCTTGTACAACGAGCACAAGGATACAAGGACATATTGCCTCCGCTAATTTTCAACATTAACTACGAAGAGATATTACGTAACGCGTTCATCCCACTGATATTATGTTCGATACACGTGGAACTGTATGAAAGCGTTTTAATCATATGTTTGCCACCGGCTTCCGAGAAAATTTACGCTAATTTGAAATAACCGTTGTGTCGTCACAGACAAGCAAAAGCAACCGCGAAGTGCGTTTCGAATAATGCGAATTGACTCAAAAACACAGGATGCAGCGCCAACATGCTAAGCCGCTACACGATGTTGCATCTTAATATATCTTCGTTTATGCAAATAAAATTAGTTTATGATTATATTGCGCTTAGTGTTACAAGTGAAGGACAGGTCGTGGACGTACGTAGCGTCAGTGTAACACTAAGCGCAATATAATCATGAACGTTCACCAACCAGTCCCCTTCATCGCTTTACTAAAGGTATTTCATTTTTTTCTTCTTTCTTTCTCATTTCAAACGTCGCGAGATAGTTACTTTGTCTACGTATATTGTTGTTTATTGTGTCCAAAAAGGGCATTTGAACAAACAATTTGTTTTCGACGTTCTTAACTTGCGAGCAGTAATACCAGTCAGTACTGAGGACCGATTTGAAAAGCGGTTATGTATCTGAGCTGTCTTTGGGTATCAGGTGCATATACCTTGCATGGTGGGGCATGTTCGGTCGTTTCTGAGGCTGTGTTCCAATGCTCACCGTGCAGACGAATAAGTAGACAGTTACGTGGACGGCTGCCATTTTAAGTCTAATTCCAATTGTGACAAAGCCGGCAAAAAGGCAGCTTCGCAAAGACAACAGCGAAGTCAAAGGCTACTTTGCTGTCGAAACAAGATGGCGGCAGAGCAGAAGGCTTAGAAGCTCGACGGGGAAGGTCGTCTGCTGACAGGTAAACGTAGTCGCGCTTTCTTATGCGCTTAATGCAAGCTGTGTTGTGTTTTTCGTAGGTTCTCAAACGCAAAGTGTTAAATACGGCGGTAACATCTACGTTTCCTATAGCTTCTTTTTTCTTGTCGACGCGAGGTGGCGTGACGTCGCAGAGGCCTCTTCCAGACGGTTCCAGATGCTTTCCATAACACGGGCTTGAAGCTGTCTGCGTCGCTGTCAATTAGAAAATGCCGCCCGACTAGCACTTTTTCGTGTTTCGCGGGCCTTCTTTCGGGCTTGGAAAAAAAAAAACTTTTATGTTGCACGTATTGAGTAACAGAAAGCTGGATCGGGAATATTTTAGGATCCATGGTCGACGCTTTACTCATTCACTTTTGCGCTGAATATGATATTCGAGCAGTCGATAAATTAATAACTATAGTTGTGCAATTAGGCGAAATTGTCAAAGGGTTTGTCGGTTCCCATTCACAGGAGGGCGATACATAGTGCAGACCGAGACATCCACATAGAAGCACAAGGTTCTGGCGCTTGTCGTTTCGTTTCTTTCTATGCGAATGCCTTATTGAAGTGCGCCGTTACGTGTCTCTCTCTTTCAACCGTGAATCTTTGGGAGGACAACTGTGTCACTTCGTTCCTCGTAAACATTGGACCACGAGGGGGCAGCAACGCCCGCAGCACCGCGCCTATACATAGCCGACGCGTATTCATTTGTAGCACACACACACACACACACACACACACACACACATGGCACGCACACACGGCTGCTTCTGACCGGACGGCCGTAAAGAGCTTCGCCGCGTCGTGAGCACTTGGAACGGAGCGAGCGGGCGACCCAGTATATGGCTCAACTGTTTTTTTTGGTGCGCACGCGACGACAGCTGCGTCATAAATCCTCGCAGCGACGACCGCCGCGTGCTAGCGCCCGTCGCGTCGTCGGTGCCAATAAGCGTCGATAACGGAAGACTCGGAGACTGACAGAGAAGCTTGAGAACAAGTTACGGACCGCACAATTAGAGCGATGGAACGAAGAATGCTAGGCATAGCCTTGAGAGACAGAAAGAGAGCGGTTTGGATCAGAGAACAAGCGGGTATAGCCGATAGTCTAATTGACGTTAAGAGAGAAAAAAAACCGGCGCTGGGCAGGTCATGTAATGCGCAGGTTAGATAACCCGAGGACCATTACAGGGCTACAGAATGGGTGCTAAGAGAAGGGAAGCGCAGTAGAGGAAGGCAGAAGACTAGGTGGTGTGATGAAATCGGGAAATTCGCGGGTTGGCGCTGGACAGGGGTAATTGGAGATCGCAGGGAAGAGGCCTTCGTTCTGCAGTGGACGCAAAATAGGCTGATTATGATGACGGAAGGCCGCACGCCGTTCGGAACAGCGACACCATGCGCGACGGCAGAATCTCCATATGCGTTTCAGTGAAGGGAGGGGGGAGGAGGGGGGGGGGGGGCTGCGCATAGCGCAAAACGTTGAAGTTACGGCGTGTAGCCGAAACCCTTGCCGTTCGTTCGCCACGCGCGCGCGGAAAGCGAAGGACGGCGATGGATTCGGTTGCAGCTGCCACGAATAGCGGTCGCTTCTTCGTGTTGGGCCATCGGTCACGTGCGCCCGTTTACGAATCGGCAGCGTTTTCCGTATTGCAGTAGCGAGAGAAAACGGGGTAAAAAGATATGTATATATCGCACGTTTCTCAAACATTTGCCGTCGAGTTTCTTCCGTATATTTGCAGAACAGTAAGAAACGTTCTCGCGCGCAATCTTTTTTTTTTTTTATATATCGGCATTCGCAGCGTTCGGTGATCCCGCTGTCGGAAAAGCGGCGAAGGTCGTGCCGCTTTTGTTTTTATCTCTAGGCTAGGGGAAAAAGAAAAGTTGCGGCAAGCATCGGCGTACGAACGTGTGTGTGGAAGTATCGAATACTCCGCTCGTAGTCCGCGGCGGAGAATTTCCCGTGTTGCGACGTGCCGCGGGCGCAGGACACTTCGCGTGTGTATACTGAGTTCGCTGTGCACAATCCTCTTTCCCTTCCACCCTCTCTCTCTCTTCCTTCCCTTCCCCATAGACAGCTAAAGGCCGTAGACAAACTTCCTTCGGTCGCAATGCCTGCACCTTTCCGCCAGAAAATAGTTTTAGTTTTAGGTATCCTCTGCACGATGCATAGCATCATATTTTCGGCTACTCTCGTGCTTCTTTTCCTTTTTCATTTCATTTTCTACACAGGTGAAATTCCTGTGTAGGCCTCTAAACCCTAGAAAAGATAGTGACAAGCCTCGGAGCGCCCTAAATAATCTGATACAGTAGCTTTTCTACAGCCAATTTCTCTTTCGTTTCCCAGGAGGCTACTGTCCGTGACGTCATGCCACGTTAGAGTGGGACGCTGCGTCGTTTTGACACTCACTCCCACTCTCGCCTCGTGCGCTGCTGCTCGTTGTGAGTGCCGGTGTAGCAGCAACGCGGCCTCCCCTGCTCGGGATTATATATTGGGATCCCCGCGAGGGAGTATCCTTAGCGCGCAAGCCCATAATATATGAAACAAAGATCAGCTTTCTCCTGACGGCGAGCACATTTGTTGGAGTAGAGTTCGGGATAGTAGTGGAGAGAGGTTATGGCGTTTGGATAGATATTGGTTTGGAGTTGCCTCCAGGCTGTACTTCTTGTTTCTTGGAGAGTGATTTATGCCTTCGGGGGCAGAGGGTCTGGTATAGGTAATAGTTTAGCTGCGTTATTTCCTGATAGAAGCCGGTACGGTTCCTCACCGATCATAGCGTCGGTTGACCCGAGGCCAGGTTGACGAATCCTCGAGCGGCACGGTGAGCAGCATGACCTGCGCTGCAAAAATATCTGAAGACACCCAAGCACTTCTTGCGAGTTCTGAATGCGAAAGCATTAGTGTCCACTTGAACGCCGCTGAGCGGTGCTTCGAGTTATCAGCTCCTCGCGGGCAAGCGAGCGCGTTGAGACACTTGGCGCGTTTTTGATTTGGTCTTACCGAGGCGAACTTGGAACGAATGCGAGAGCTTGCGCCGACGCGGAACGCGCGGGTAACGCAGGCTGCCGTGAGCGAGGATGACGTGGCGTCGCGGCGGCGCCCTCTCCCCTCGCGCAACGCCTGGCGCTATACGGGTAGCAGGTGTTCCCTTTCCCCCTCTCTGCTTGGTCGAGGCGCGCTCGTAAGGTGGCGTTGCAGCCAGTGGCAATAAAGTTCCCAATAGGAGTTCAAAAAGTTTGGTGATATGGGAATTCTTTGTGTGTTATTTTTCTTTTTTCCCTTTCTTTTCTTTCTTTCTTTTTTACCATATGTAGGTAGGACATTGGGCACGTTCGCGCGCGCCGTCCTGTTTCGGAGGCCAAATAGTTTTGCGAGTTCGACGCCAGGTTCGCGATGCGTTCTTGTGTTGTGAAATGGGTCTATAGTTGAAATTTAAATTTAATTGTCTGAAATTCAATGAAAGCACTCATTATGCACGTTGTCAGGATTGGGGGCTCAATCCCTTCGTCCGTGGTCCTTTGCCAAGATTGGAGTACGGCATGAATTCGAAGGTAGCTGGCCCATGCCGTCGTCCAACTTATTTACGCTGAGATCGTTGATGAAGTGAAGAACTGCTTCTCATCGAGAACGAGGAAAAAGGGGTTTATTTACAGAAATTAACTCAGTCTAACATGACTGTTTGAGAAAAAGAGTAACAGTCCAACATGACTGCATGAGAGAAGTGACTCAGTCTAACATGACTGCTCAAGAGAAGTGTGTCCAACATTCGCACAACCACAGTTTTTATACACTCGATCCACCGGTCCTACGACGCGGCGGCTGTTCGTTTACACATCACCAACTCGCAGCTGCTCTGAAGACCAGTTTACAGACACAAAGGCACACACATTCCGAAGCCCAAGCGACGGCGTTGAAGGTGGTGCCGTTCCGGAAAATCGACGCCGCTCGAGGGTCGCTCGTTGTTTTGCAACATGCAGAACCGTGAGAGCGCAAAAATAAGACGTTCCCGCGGTAACTTCTTCAGGCGTGTCAGATCAGCTCCGCGTTGAGGAACTCTGGAATCATTGTCCCCACACCAAACTCGTCCCGTCACAATGTCGAAGGGGCTGGAGGAAGGCGGCGGATTCCAGCGCAAAGGTCGCTTCTTTGAACGCCTCGCAGCTGCAGCGGCGGAGAGCGGGAGGTGCGCGTCTTGCACCCCTTGTCGTAATCGGGTGGCAAGGTGGCAATTTTGTTGCGCAACTCGCCGTTCTTTACAGCGCCTCCATGGCCCGAAAAGTCTCGACTGTCTAGCGCTGACAACCGCTAGGCAGGAAGAGAACGGCTGCTGGTCAGGGGGGGATTGATGTCTTGGCTCGCAGCGACCACTTGTGCATTGATGTCACCGCCCCAAAACATCCAACAAGGACAGGCAACTGCAAAATGAACCCCACAACACGGCTCTGCGCCGAGATGACGTGCATTGGCTCTCACTTTAGACTCGCTAGGCTTCAAAAAAAACAACAACAACATAAGTGCAGAAACAAAAAAAAATGCTGCATTTCACTATGCCAATTTCTGAAGCAAATTCCTGCTGACAAATTCAGCAATCATGGAGGGAATCCTGCTAAATGAGAGGGGATCTTCTTCGCTTAATAAAATTAACACTAGTAACCCTAAAATTTAGGCGGGACCCTCAAACGCAGAATTCAAATTAGCCTGCTCAAACCATCCGCATTGCTATGCAACTTTCCCTTCTTATATCTAACGGAGAAGTTGTACTCTTGGAGAGTGAGGCTCCATCGGAGCAAGCGGCCGTTTTTGTGTGACATTTGATTGAGCCACGTCAGAGGACAGTGGTCGGTCTCGAAGATGAACTTCGCTCCGTACAAATAACACGACAACTTCTGGGCGGCCCAAACCAAACAAGCGCATTCCTTCTCTGAAGCGCTGTAGGCTTCCTCTCTTACATTTAGTTTACGGCTGGCGTAGAGGATAGGATGCTCCTCGTTATCGTCGCCGACTTGACTAAGTACCACGCCCATACCTCTGTCGCTTGCGTCGCATTGAACTATGAATTCCTTAGTGTAGTCTGGCGCGCGAAGCACAGGGCGAGAAACCAATAGCGTTTTCAAACTTTGGAAAGCGTTCTCTTTGTCCTTATCCCAGTGTACGTTACTCGGAGCTCCCTTTCGGAGGGCGTCTGTTAATGGACTTGCCAATTGCGAGTAATTCGGAATGTACCGTTGATAGTACCCCACAAGTCCCAAAAATGAACGAACGTCCGTTTTCGTGCGCGGCTGAGAAAAATCTCCAATCGTAGCTATTTTCAGCTCAGCCGGCCGTCTCATGTCCTGACCGACAACATGGCCCAGATAGGTAACCTGCGAACAACCAAACCTACACTTTTCCGCTTTCATCGTTAAATCAACTTTAAACGTACGCAGCCTCGCATGCTTGTCGTAATAGAATTTGGCGTTCCTTTGAGCTATTTCCATGTTATTTCCGACTAGTTCTCGGGTTGCGCTTAGCCGTTCCCGTAAATTTAGCACGTATTCAACCACGGTTGGACTCTCCCCTCTTTCCTCCCACATCTCTCTTAACATTCTCAGTGGAGAACGGAGTGTCCTCCCATACACTAGTTCTGCTGGAGAGAACCCTGTCGCTTCATGTGGAACCGTTCGCAAAGCAAACAAAGTTGCCGGCAGACAGTTCTCCCAGTCCTCCTTGTGCTCGTAACAGAGCGCACGCAAAACTCGCTTAAGCACCGAATGCCACCTCTCTACACTGTTTGACTGAGGGTGATAGACAGAACTGTGTATTAACTTTACCCCGCACTTTTGCAAGAATGTGGAAGTCAGTGCGCTCGTGAATACTGACCCTTGATCTGCCTGAATTTCGGCTGGAAACCCAACTCGTGCAAACACTGTCAAAAGCGCGTCTACTACTTCGGTGGAGCTGAGCTCTTTCAAAGGGATTGCTTCTGGAAACTTGGTGGCCGGACACAGCATGGTAAACAAGTACCTGTAGCCTGATTTTGTTTTTGGAAGAGGCCCTACCGTGTCTATTACAAGTCGTCTGAAAGGCTCTGTTATTAAGGGCACTACCTTCAGTGGGGCTTTCCAAGTCTCTCCTGGTTTACCAGAACGCTGGCAGGCGTCGCATGATCTTACAAAGTTTTCTACATCTTTGAAACAGCCAGGCCAGTAGTATTCCATAAGCAATCTTTCCTTTGATTTGTTTATGCCTAGGTGGCCGGACCACCCATTTCCATGACAAAGACTCAAAAGGTCCTCCCTATACTTAGTAGGTATGACTAACTGATCTAAAATCTTACCCTTTCGATCTCTGTAATGCCGATACAACAATCCTCCTCTCTCATGTATCGTTACGTTGCGCCTAGCAATGCCTTCTTTAGCTGTGTCACGTAATTTAGCTAAGCTCTCATCATTCTTTTGCTCAGCTGCCAGTGACTCTCTATCCACGCGTAAGAGTTGATCAAAGTTCTTTGAGGCCGGTGATAACAACGACCCTGTCTCGCTTGTGAGCGCGTCTGCTTGCTCTTCCTGCAGGCTAGAACTCTGACACTCTAGTGCTACGCTCTCATTGAGCTGGTCAACTGGCAGGCTCTCCTCAACTGTTCTTTTGTCCCTCGGGCCTAGCTCGGATTCGGGTATTGAAGCTATCCCCTTTTCTGCTTCAGCTGGAGGAGCTTGAGCATTTTCAGCCGAAAGCGCCGCGATCTTACGAGCTTGGCCTCTGGTCAATGCCTGTACTAAGCCCTCTCCCAGTTTGAGCCCTCTGTCACGCAGTAACTGATTCGAACGATTCGAAAAGATGTAGGGATACTGCAGTGACAAAAATTTGGAAACTGCAGCCTCAGTCTCTAGCTCCCCGAATGGTCCACTGATTTTGACTTTGGCCATGGGCAGACACACGCTGTGTTCTTCTACAACCTGTTTTATCCATGCTACTTCTCCGGTGAAGTCATCTACCATCACGTAGGACGGATGGACAATGTCCAGCGTGGCGGCACTGTCTCTTAGCACTCGGCATGGTTTTCCATTAACTTGCAGGTCGTGGAGATATGTACTTAAAAGTTCCATATTCTCATCTTTTTCCTCCACGTAGGAAAAAACTACGCTAGACTTCTCGCAGTTTACAGCTATATGTCCCAATTTGTGGCATTTGTAACAGCGAATTGGTCTAACAGATTCGAATTTTCTTTTCTGTTCTTTTTGTGCGGTTTCTCCGTTAAGTTTCTCCTCGCTCTTTTCTGCGGGCTTTTCCGCCATGTCTACAGGCTCGGATCGTCTAGTTTGCGCACCCTTTTTGAACGGAAATGGTTTCCGCGGTCCATTTCGACCGTCCCAGTTTCCCTCCTCGGCGTTCAATTTTCTACGGGTTGCGTACTCTTCGGCTAATTCAGCCGCCCTTTCCACAGTGTTTACATTACCTCTGTCTTGCACCCACAGTTTCACAGCTTGGGGGATGGTTTTGTAAAACTGCTCTAGACACATGCATTCAATGATCATGTCTCTGCTGTCGTACGCTTCCGCGCTTTTAAGCCACTCGACTAGGTTGGCCTTTAAGCTATACGCAAACTCCGGATAGCCCTCGCTATCTTTCTTGCCTGTGCTCCTAAACCTTTGCCGAAAAGCTTCGGCTGAAAGGCGGTATTTCTTCAGGAGACTAGCCTTAACTTTCGCATAATCATATGCATCCTGCACACTTAGTCTGGCGATTACTTCCGCCGCCTCACACGGCAACATAGACAGCAACCGCTGTGGCCATGTACTCGGGCCGAAGTTCATCTTCTCGCAAGTCCTTTCAAAATTGCTTAGGAACAAGCCTATGTCGGTCCCGACCTCAAATGGCTTTAATAGCCTGTCCATGCGGTATGATTCTGCCTCACTTGATCGACCCAGAGCGCCTTCACTTCCTTGAGGCAACTCCAAACGTTTGCTTTCAAGTTCAAGTTGCATTTTCCTTAACTGAAACTCGCGGTTTTCTCTGTCCCGTTCTTCTCTTTCTTTTTCCCGTTTCTCTCTCTTTTTGAGAAGTTCCAATCCCATTTCAATATCTTGCTCACTGGCCTGATTGGAAATTAGCTCCAATAATTCCGATTTGAGCATTTCCTTGCGTACATCTAGGCCCAGTTCCTCACCAACAATCAACAACTCGTCTCTCAGCAGTGTCCTTAACTCCATGACTGCTGCTTTACTGCCTTGATTCTGCTCTCTAAATCTAGCTAGGAAAACACAACCTAGCTAACACACAACAATCTAGCTTCCCTACTGTTCTAAACAGAACAACCACAAAATGAAGCCTAGAGAGTCAAAGCAAAAACCAAGCACTCACCGCAGATACAGCACCATGTCGCAAAGTCCATCTCACCGCTGTCAGCCAGTTGTCAGGATTGGGGGCTCAATCCCTTCGTCCGTGGTCCTTTGCCAAGATTGGAGTACGGCATGAATTCGAAGGTAGCTGGCCCATGCCGTCGTCCAACTTATTTACGCTGAGATCGTTGATGAAGTGAAGAACTGCTTCTCATCGAGAACGAGGAAAAAGGGGTTTATTTACAGAAATTAACTCAGTCTAACATGACTGTTTGAGAAAAAGAGTAACAGTCCAACATGACTGCATGAGAGAAGTGACTCAGTCTAACATGACTGCTCAAGAGAAGTGTGTCCAACATTCGCACAACCACAGTTTTTATACACTCGATCCACCGGTCCTACGACGCGGCGGCTGTTCGTTTACACATCACCAACTCGCAGCTGCTCTGAAGACCAGTTTACAGACACAAAGGCACACACATTCCGAAGCCCAAGCGACGGCGTTGAAGGTGGTGCCGTTCCGGAAAATCGACGCCGCTCGAGGGTCGCTCGTTGTTTTGCAACATGCAGAACCGTGAGAGCGCAAAAATAAGACGTTCCCGCGGTAACTTCTTCAGGCGTGTCAGATCAGCTCCGCGTTGAGGAACTCTGGAATCATTGTCCCCACACCAAACTCGTCCCGTCACAATGTCGAAGGGGCTGGAGGAAGGCGGCGGATTCCAGCGCAAAGGTCGCTTCTTTGAACGCCTCGCAGCTGCAGCGGCGGAGAGCGGGAGGTGCGCGTCTTGCACCCCTTGTCGTAATCGGGTGGCAAGGTGGCAATTTTGTTGCGCAACTCGCCGTTCTTTACAACGTTCTCTTCGAGACCCGGCAATACGGCACCTGCGCCCGTGTGCGCCTCTAAAAACTTTCGGGGGCAGTTGAGGAACCGGCGCGCGGTGACGTCATCGATTTTGACGAGCGTCGGGTTGCCGTGACGCACGAAGTTGCACCGCTCGTCACGTGTTCGTCACCGTCGTTGCAACGACGACGCTGCTGTTACGTTAGCTCTTACCGTTGCCCCTATTTTGCTGCGCTGTTCCTTTCAGTTATTCTGTGACAACTTGTGCTGTTGCTTCTATTTGTGTATGTACGCACTATTATAATGCACAGGTTGCGCTCTGAGCGGCATCTGTGTCGAGAATTTGACGCGAACGATGTGTCCGTGCGCGTGTGTGCAATGTCGTGTGCGTCGCCGCGGCAGGTGCTGCTCTCGTCTGCTGTGACGCTCCTCTTCCATTTCTCCCGCCGTATATGCCAGTCGGTTGCCTTCGGTTCACACATGGATTTCGCCTGCCTCTGGATCGCATTCGAAAGCGACAAAAAAGAAAAGAAAAAAAAGGGAAAGAGTTTGCGCCGTTTTGCGAGTGATTAGTTAAGCGAGTGTCTCCAGGATAGCCGTGTCCAGGGAGCGTGGCGGCAACGGTCATGGCTCGACGTCAAAACCGTGAGGAACAATTATCGTATACTTGTGGTTTCACGCTTACACACACACGCGCGCGCGCACGCACGCACACTCACTTGTATGACGTTCTGTCGTTGAGCACGTGGTAGTGAGTGCAATGCCTGGCGCATTTCAGTGGGGACGGATTTGTTGCAGAACATCAATGCGGAACAAACTAAGCGATGTTTGCCAAACACTATAACTAATGCCACTCAGTCTTTGCACACTTTACAAAAAAGCCGCGGTTATTCCGTATATATCCGCAGCATATCGCATCGACTGCAAATGATTGGCCAGCGGGCCAATGTAGAAGTGGATTTTTGCGCTCCCGATAAACTGCGATCTTTGTGCAGGTTGACCGGTGTGTGTGCCCCAAAGAGCCTGCTTGCATAAAGAGACATCAGTGAAAGTTCGTTGTCTGTGCAAGAAATAGTAGTTTATAATCTGCCTTTTGACTGTGGGTCCAACTGTGTTGGTCAGAGCGGACGATGCCTTGATGACAGGCGACGGGAGCATCCCTACAATGTTATGGAAATGAGGGGTATTTTTGGGCGCCCGCTGTAGAAATTGCATGCGTAATCAGGCAGACGTCGCAAATACGACCACGTGTAAAGCGGGTCATACTGCGTGCTCGATTGTCGGCAAAAATCGCGAACAGTTCACGCGAGAAATCATCGAAGCAGAATTAATTGACAGGCGTGGTGACGCCTGTGTGTCGAAACCGTCCATCGCCCTTTCCAGCAAGGTGCTCTCCTTCTTGCGTATGTAGATAGGAATTGTCTGCTCGCGGCCTACACGTGACGGGTCCCAGATTCTGCCATACGTGGTCGTCACTTTCGTCAAAATAAAACAATCTTCAGTAATGTGGAAAGTTGGGCTAGTTGGTGATTAATCATCACACCTTGGTGGCGAAGCAGCGCACTGACAAGGACAAGGCGAAGACACGAGTGTCGTGTGTCCTTGTGTGTCTTCGCCTTGTCCTTGTCAGTGCGCTGCGCTTCGCCACCATGGTGTCATGATAAAAACACTGTTGTAAGTCTGCGGTCGTGTCTCAGCCTCTTCTTTGTCCTCGTCTTGTGGGGGGGAAAAAAAGCTGCATTCACGTTTTACCAATTTTTGCAAACAGCCACCATAGCGAACTATTTTTTACCACCCCGTTTCAAACGGTATGCCAATAAATCATCACCATCGTCATAGCACGGCAGTACTGTGGCCGGTACCTTCCCAAGCGATAGGCGCGATCGCGTGTGCTTGCCTTTGGTAAACTCGCTTCTGATAGCAGATCGTTCCCCCGCGCCACGTCTGTGTGCGCGAATGTATGTCGCGATTGTTTTCGTGTCGTTGGACGCGAGATGTACCGTATTGACGCGAACTTAACCGACTCACCGCATCACGTCCCGCTGTAAACTTGTCCCTCACGTACCACGCCTGCGGCTTGACGAGCGAGTAAAAGCACGGAGGAAGCGACGCCAAGAGGCTAGCTTTGGCTCGCGAGGGTCTGTGACTGCCCGACGTTCGCCCGTCGTTGCGACCCCGGGAGTCCAAACAGACCTGGTAACTTTGCGCCACCGCGAACGGAAAAAGCAGAAAACGATCGCAGCAGACAGCCTGACACTCGGGACATTCGGAGGAAGGAGAAAAAAAAAAGATGCTAATTTTTGGCTACCCGTGAGTACAGTGTGCTAGAACCGTGAGGGAGCACGGCTCGGCATCAGGGCGGATTGGGGAGAGAGGACGAGAAAATAGAGGTAAAGGGGGGGGAGGAAAAGTAGGTTGCGGGAAGGGTCAGCTGGAGCAAGATGTCGTAGCAGGACACCGCAAGGAGTATGGGTGGCCTGGGGGGCATCGGCTACAAGGCGGCGAATCTGGCCGCAGCAGCAGATTCGCACATATTGAGTGGAAGAGTACTTACAAGCCGGAAAGCTGGGAACACGGGTGATCGCCGATCGCTGCAAGAGATGGGAGGGTTCGGGGGAGACCGCCAGTCACGTGGTGCGAATTTCCCATCGCCGATTGTGGGGAGGCGGCGCGCTTGGCGTAGAGGCGGCAGCCCCCGGTATCTCGCTCGGCCTTCGAGGAGGACGCGAGCCTTCCTCCTCTCCGGCGCAAGCACACGCAAATGACAATGGACAAAAAGAGGCGCACCGCAGGGCGATCCACGCTCCCGGTGAAAGGTGGTGCGCTTTGACTCTGGACAGGCGCAAGGAGCAAGCCTGCCTCGCCGAGAACAGCGCGGCCATTCATATCTCTGGTGATTTTGGGAAGGCAGTAGTCACAATAGCCGGGCTCTCGTTCCGGGAAAGTGTTCGCCAAAGGGGGGGCCTTGCAAATTTGAACTCCTTGGCGCGCGCGTGTCGGCTACTGGCACGTGCTGTGGAGGGGGCGACGACCACAGCACAGGAAAGGAGGCTTTCTGTGCGCGTTTATTTTTTCCCCTTGCTTTGACCGAGTGTGCGCGAAGGAAGGAGAGCCAGCTCCTCGACGGTGTACATTAAGCGGCTTCCATTTGCGAAAATGCGGCGTCGATCAACAGGTGAACGTCGCCGCACGTATTACGAAGTTACCCTGCCAGTTTTTGCGGGGTGTTTCTCGCGTTCGGTCAGCGTTGGTGGCTTATAAACTAATTCTTCTTACCTTTTTCTTTTTAATTTCGTGCAGTGAAATGCCGAAAGCAGGGACCACCACCCATGAGAGATGGCGTCGACTACGTCAACGCCGGGGAAGAAGACCAGATGGTGAGACGACAGTTCATTTTATTTGCTATTATTGTCGTTGTTGTCGTCGTCGTCGTCGCCGTTGTTGTTGTTCTTGTTGTTGTTAGCCAGTCTCGATAAATGAGAAAATTGTCGAGCGTCACGAAAAACACCCGATACAGCTTTCTGTTGCTCAGCACGTGGTACATAAATGTATTTTTTCCGAACGTGAAAGAAGCCCGCAAATGCACGCAAAATTGCCGCGGGACTGGCCGCTCGAGGCACTTTGCGTGTATTCGCGGGCTTCTTTCACGCTCGGAAAAAATACATTTATTTGTAGCACGTGCTGAGCAACAGAAAGCTGCATCGGGAAGTTTTTCGTGCCGCTCGACAATCTTATCGTTGACGCTTTTCATCCAATTATATTATTTGAGAAGCTGACTAATTAATTAAAACGAATTACCTAATTAGGCGGAATGAAAAAAAATCATTTGTGAATCTCCAAGCGACGGCAAACATTACCTTGGGTCTGTTCCAGCTACGTGACATTCCCATATTTTTAAACTCTGGCTAAAGTTAGCTGGGTGAGTGAGTGAGTGAGTGAAGTAACTTTATTTCGGTCCAGAGAAGACGCAGGGGAGACCTCGCGCCACCCGGCTAGTCCCACGTAGGGACCGCCAAGCCGAGCTTGACGGCCCGATCGCGGGCACTCTGGACGGCCAGGGTTCGGTCGTTGAGTTCGGGGCTGCCCAAGAGCGCAGCCCACCTATCCTCGCTGAAGGAGGAGCCGATGGCTTCACGCTCCCACAATACATGGTCCAATGTTGCCCTCAGTCCACAGGCAGGGCAGTCCGCGCTGGGATATTTTGCGGGGTATATGGCATGAAAAACCGCGAGGTTAGGGTACGCACGGGCTTGTAAAAGTCGAAGGGTAACCGCCCGCGCCCTACATAAGGCGGTGTGCGGGAGGGGGAAGACCCGTCTTGACAGATAGTAGTGCGTGGTGATCTCGTTGAACGTAAGCAAGGGTTCCCCGCGGGGCTGAGGGACTGCTGAGGCGGCGCGGTCAGTGAGTCCTCGCGCGGCCTCGTGTGCGCCCTCGTCACCCTGTGTGTGTGTGTGGCGCATGGAGAGGAAGCGCCGTCGTCCCTGATAAGCGATAGGCTCGACACAGGGTTTATAGCGATGCAATACGATAGTGCACGAGCGCAGTCACGTGGTTTTGTTTCGTATTTGGAGAGCTTTCTTTAAACGCAGAAACAAAAAATAGCGACGTACATATACGTTTCTGAAAAAAAAAAATTGATCGGTCGTTTCTGAACCCCCAATTACACTACGCTTCTCACTAGACCGGGAGGGGGGGAGCGGGAGGAGTGCATTAAAGTTTGTCGCAGGTTGCACTTACCATGACCATCACTCACCATGACCCAATCCCCTCTCCACGATATGTAGGCCTTTGGTAGCCTACAGCCAACGTTTTTAGATCTCTAAAAACGTTGGCTAAAAAAAGAGATCTAAAAACGCTGCCTACAGCTGTGTCGGGCCTCTGGGAAGCATAGCTGATAGCTGCCATATCACACGCTCTAAAGCTTGTATAAGGATTTTTTTCTTCTTTTTTTACAAAGGCTGTGTTGGGCCTCTGGGAAGCATAGCTGATAGCTGCCATATCACATGCTCTAAAGCTTGTATAAGGATTTTTTTCTTCTTTTTTTACAAAGGCTGTGTTGGGTTTTCAACCGCATTGGACTTCGCACAGAGGTTCCAAAGCGTACCACCAATTTTCTCTAAATTTGATCTCGGTGGCTTTTATGGTCTTGCCATGGCAGCGGGCTCAATTCTTGCCCACTCGTTTGACACGCTCATAACGGTCTTACAAAGTGCTTGCATATGCAAATGGCATACTTAGACTCCCCCACCCACCCACCCGCGCACATGCCACTCGGCCGTACAAAAGAACCCAAAACGAGCGCAAAAGAGTGTAAATAGCCAACATTTCGTCCCCCAGCACTTGGGTGCGACTTGCGCCCCCTAACCTAAAAATCTCTAATAACAACAACAACGTTTGTGTATCGCGTTTTGGATGCAGAGGGGGCTTTGACCAGCCGGTCAAAATTAATCCGCGATGTTTCGCTACTCACCCAGGTCCGTAGCCACCACGAAAGAGATCAGTGTCAACATTCGCCGTCGCGGTTCGAGCCTTTCAACGTGCGCCAGCCAGGGCTGTGTTAGGCTGCTGAGCACGAGGTCGCGGGATCGAATCCCGGCCACAGCGGCAGCATTTCGGTGGGGGTGGAATGCGAAAACACCCGTGTACTATGATTTAGGTGCACGTTAAAGGACCCCAGGTGGTCGAAATTTCCGGAGTCCCCCACTACGGCGTGCCTCATAATCAGACAGTGGTTTTGGCACGTAAAACCCCATAATTTAATTATTTTTTAAAAAGTCTTTTGACCCTCGTTCGCGCTCGCGCTCCGCGGACATAACTGATCGCGCCTGAGCTGTACAGCTGCCGTGCTATCAGTGGTGGTCAGGTATGCGATATGCGGTCAGGTATGCAGCCGCCGGTAGGTATGCCGGCGGCTGCAGCCGCGCGGAGAGTTCGCGTCGCGGTTTTCGGATCGACCGCTGCGCGGAGAATTTTTTTTTTTTTTTTCGCACCGGCTGCGCGTCGACCTGGGGCTAGATAGATAGATAAACTTTATTAAAATAATAATAAAAAAAACAGCTAATGGTCGGGGCCCTTAGTCCAGGGCTCCGCTGGCTCTTGCCCTCTTCTCAGCTCTCTTTATCAGCTTGAGCTGGTCGTCGAGGACCGAGCTGGACCTGGGGCCGCGGTGTGGCTGCGCTGACTGACCGGTGGCAGAAACCGACGGGGCCAGTGGGCAACTTGTATGTGTCGGTTGCGCAATGTGGCGTTGACCGCAACATTTCTTTTATTATTTTTTTTTCTGGACGCCGTTAAATATCGGCGTTATTGTCGAATTCGCCGTCGTTGGTCAACTTGTGTCCCCGTTTTTTTATCCAGCCGCTTTGGCTTTTCCGTCCGCTTGCGGTTTCCCAAGTGTGAACGTAGCCTTACACTGGCTAACCTCCTTGTCTTTCCTTCCCTTTTGTCTATTTCTCGCTCTCTCCGTCTCTTGTGAACACCAACATGGCGGAATTGTGCAATGTAGCGTAATTTGCCCACGTCGGCCACTATTCATGACGCTGTTAAATGGCGACATGTTTCCGTTTTGAGCGAAACAGTTAGAGCCTAGCCGCTCGCAAGCCAGTGAAATCAGAGGGAAAAAAAACGAATTTGACCATGGCCGGAATTTGTGTCGAACAGCACCTTCGGTTGGCTCACGTAAAGTCTATAGCTATTATCAGTTCTTTTATTTATATCCCGGAACTCTATGCTCACAAAGCACTCAAAGCACCCCTCCCTCTCTTTTTCCGGTTCCGCCAGTGTTAGAAAAGTGCTGGACAATTTACCGCGTGAATGGTTTCCAGTGGCGCGGAACCAGAGAATGCCCCTCCCTGTCTACGCCCCTAGCTGTTGGTTTCGATTATCACTTGCGCGGTATGGTGCGGTAGACCTGCAGTCTATAAAGGGTGCAAAATGTGTGGTGCCGTACGATGGCTGCGCTGCATTTCCCCGCCGGGCGGAAGCCAGGAAACGCCGCCATGTTGATATCGGTGCTTCTTTTATGGCCTGAGCATCGAGATGGGGTGACCGCGACGCGCAAGCATTATTTTGCGCGGCAGCGTAACAGTGTTTGCGGGCTGTCCCATCTCGGTGCGCGCGCGCCCTAAAAAAAGTAGCCACTATAAATAGAAAAATTTATTACGTCCGGTATTCCGGCAAGCGCGGGCGGTTTGCCGGTTGAGCGGCGGCGTAAACGTTAGCGACCAGATTGGTGGCGCCAGCTTGGTGGTGCAAAGCTCAGCCAATTACAATATCCTTCTTAGCTACTGGTGTAAATTTTTGACATCGGCGTAATCGTGTTCACACTTACACTACTGCCGAGAATTTGCACCAGCAACTTTAGCTTTGTGTTCGTCTGGTTGAGCTCTACGCCACCAGGTAGCTGCACCGCTCCGGCCGCTCACGTCTATGCCCTCGACCATCCGGCAATCCTCCCAAACAACCCCGTTTTGCCGGAATAGTGGACAGGCTAAAAAGAAGCTCCAGGCGTCGATCAGCATGGCGGCGTTTCCTTGCTTCCGTTGATAGAGGAATTAATGCGGTAGTTTCCGCCGGGCGTGTGCGTTGACGCGACCTTGGTGCGTGACGGGCAGGGTTGCCGTTGGTGGCTACTTTGCGCCAAATTGGCTACTTTTCGACCCCGTCTGGCGATGAAAATTTCACGTTAGCTCCTTGGCTACTTTCTGGCTACTTTGAAATTCTATTTTGGCGCATTCACTAGCCATTTTTTTTTGCAATTGCATATACAATAGCAAGCAAGAACAAAGAAGAACAATTATTTTTAAAGCTTTGCTCTCCTCATGGCTGTTCCGGTCGCCTTGACGCGCGCGCGCCATAGCGCGCGCGTCCTGTACGCATATATTCTCTCCGCCGGCGGTGCGCACATAGAGACCAACTAGCAGACGCGGGTGCGCAGACGCACGGACTGTGGGTGATGGGCGCACGTCGAAGCAAAGCCCGTGAGGACGTTGCGCGCCATCTGGAGAAAATAACGCTAATTCTAGCGCACGGCGAAGCAAAGGCCGCAAGGACGCTGCGCTCCATCTGGAGAAAATAACACTAATCTAGAGTACTTTCTCCGTTAGGGTCATGCATCCGAAACCATGCGTTTAGGTGCAGCCGTGTGCACGGCATGACACCAGAGAGGAACGAGCAGTACAGGTGAAATAACACTTGTGTACCCCAAGGCGACAAAGCTTCTGTTTTTGTGCCTTCGGCTTGCCGACACCGGCGTCTACCATGGGAAAAGACGCAAGAGCAAAGCGCACGTTTCGAGAAGAATGGAGAAAGGACAAGAAACTGAGCGGTAAGCAAAACGGAAACTATTCTTTAGGCGTTTAGTCGCATGCCGCTTAGTATCTAATATGCATATTACCATGCGTTACAGGATGGATTTCGTCACGTGACGGCGGAACGACTGCTCACTGCAAGTACTGCGATTGCAACATTCGACCCCACTACAGTGATCTGTTGAAGCACGCAGAAACCAAAAAGCACCGCGAGTGCGCAGTAATCCCAAGTTCGCAACAAAAACTGCCGCAGCTTCTAGCGTCTTCGAGTCGAACGTACTATGAAAAGGCTCGCCGAGAGTTAAGGATCGCCTTGTACACTGCAGTGCACACTTCCATAAATGCTGTCGACGAACTTGGTGAGATTCTGTATTCCGAATTCAATGATTTTGATCTGCACAGAACGAAGTGCACGGCTATAATTACGAATGTTCTCTTCCCGTACTTCACGGAAAACATGGACAAACAACTGAACGGCTCCAGCTATTCTCTAATGGTGGATGAATCAACCGATGTATCCAGG
Organism: Dermacentor albipictus; assembly: GCF_038994185.2. NCBI lineage: Eukaryota > Metazoa > Arthropoda > Arachnida > Ixodida > Ixodidae > Dermacentor > Dermacentor albipictus. The sequence goes on along the minus strand of NC_091822.1, from coordinate 151,691,393 downwards.
ACAAAGCAACTTTGCATGGTTGTGCGGTTTCTGAGTTTAGAAGAAAACAGGATTGCAACCACCCTTCTTGATCTCGTAAAGCTGTCTGATGGAACGGCAGAAACGCTTCACGACACGGTATTGAAGACGTTGGACAAGCACGGCCTATCGATCAAGAACTGTCTCGGACTCTGCACCGATGGTGCAAATGCCATGTGCGGCAAACACAATTCTCTGTTCAGTCGTCTTAGTGAGGACAACAAAGACTTGATTCTGATCAAATGCTCTTGCCACAGCCTGGACCTTGTGGCATCCAAGTCGATGGAGGCGATTCCTTCTGCAGTTGAGCACTTAGTGCGAGAAACCTACAACTACTTTGCACACAGCAGCTGCCGGCAAGATGCTTATAAGAGACTGTATGCCAGTATGACAGTGGAAAATGAAAGTGCAAATCCACCGCCCAAGATTCTGTCGCTTTCGCAGACGAGATGGCTTGCTATTGCAGACTCTATAGAAAGAATTTTGGCGCAGTACCAGTCTCTCGAAGAGTTTTTTGAGAAAGCAGAAGATCGCAGCTACAACGTGCGCATTTTACGAGAGATGTATCGAGACAGAAAAAATTATGTTTACCTCGTGTTTCTTGCCTCAGTTCTCCGTAACGTTAGGCGAGTGAACAAAATGTTCCAAACAAACACAACTGACCCACTGGTTGTCTTCCAAGAGCTAGAAAATTTGTATTTGGAAATTCTTAGGCGGATTTTGAATCCATCAGTTTTGAGGCACAACACAACGGCAAGTCTGCTGTCGCTAGACCTGGCAAAAATGAAGTCGATTTTCCTGCAACCAGAGGTAGTGGACCTAGGTGACGTCTTCAGAGAGAAGATTTCACTAGTCCCTATTGAAGACCAACGGGCCGTGAGGGAGCGCTGTTTCCAATTCTTGAGGCAAATGGCGATGGGACTGCAGCAGCGACTTCCAAATGCCTCCTCTGCACTTCGAAGACTGTGTGCCATAAATCCCGATGGCATAGAAAGTGCTAAGAGCCGTGAATGCATAATGAAGCTACCGCTGCATTTTTTTGGATGTTCCTCAATCGAACTGGAGTCTGAAATACGCCAGCTGCAGAGTGTTAGCGGTGCACTTGATCGCGCATCATGTTTGACTTTCTGGCACGCAGCGGCATCGTACAAGGACCCTTGCGGCGAATGCCCTTTTCAACACCTGGCGCAAGGAGCACTGAAAATTTTGACCCTTCCAATTTCTAACGCTGATGCAGAGCGCGTGTTCTCTTGCGTGAACTTGACGAAAACAGAGATCCGTAACAAAATGAAGCTGGACTTGCTCATGGCGATTCTGCGAATCAAATTTGGGCTACGACTTCAAGAAAAAACAGCATCATCGTTTGACGTTCCTGCTGAGTTGTTGAATAGAATGTGCCAAAATTACTCCGGCATGAACACTATCTACTCTAGATAAACTACGCGGACTGAACTTTTATTTATTTGCAACGTACCTGATGCTTGAAGGCCAAGCAAGAGAACCAAATTTCCTTGCTCTTTATTTACTCTGTGTTCTTGTGTTGATTCAAAATGATATTATTTATTGTTCATTAATAAGAGTTGCTTATAATAATGGTGCTTTTCTACTTGGCTACAAATTTGGCGCCAAGACCAGGTGGCGTGGCTACTTTTGGCTACTTTTAGCCTCAGTTCTGGCTCTTTTTAAAAAATTCCCAACGGCAACCCTGGTGACGGGCGCATGTTTGGATTGTTACGTAGATGACATCGCGCTCGGAGAAGTTTGTATTCCAAGACTGCCTCGCCGTCATATTTGCCGCCATGTTTGCGCGGGTGTTTGCGTCTGCGCGCGCGTGCATCCGCATATACGCGCACATATGAGCACGCACAAAAATAATCGGAGGCCGTATTCGCAATCGATCACTTTAGGAGATGATCACCTTCAGCGCATGTTGATTAACCCCCTCGGGTACATAAGTCAGTGAGCCGAGAAGATATCGTCGTAATGCCTTTTTTTTTTCTTTTTATTTGGGCCTTCGAAACAATAATGAAGCACTTTTCAAAAATATATTTCTGGTAGCTTACATGTTATTCTCTGGGACATATGTGACCATACGTACCTTAAAGGAGTCAAACATTTACGTGGGCTTCTTAGCTGCTTCCGCTAATTTCTTGCTGTATAGGAAAAGCACTAGTGAACATTGCAAATGTTGCAGCAGGTAAATATATGGTTGTGGGAGCATCTGTAATTTGATGTGGGGGAGCTTTTTGTCTTGTGTGCGTTCATATGCACCTGCATATCTGCTCAAGACATGTGTTCCGCTCACAGCTCCCAAAAAATGTTCGATAAGAACTTGTGCGACTGCTTGGCAGAACTGCGGCGATGTCAGAGTGGGCGTAGTGGGCTTGTCAGCTTGCAGTTTGACGTATACATGATGTAGACGATGCCCAATGTACAGGAATTTAAAGAACACTTGAACATAGTATGTAATTTCTGACTTTCCATCCACTTCGTAAGTTACCTTTGAACTGACAGGACATGATAACGCATCAGAAGGTTGACAACTAGAAACGCCTTGATTTCTTTGTGCTGATGTTATGAAAACGCTCCCGTTTTGCTCAGCATACCGAATTCTTTCTTTTACAAGCATTTTTAGAAAGCTCTCCAACTTCATAACAGAAAAGAGTTTTGGTGTTATGAGATCCACCGGTTGTTTGCACTGGGGAATACACTTTATTTCCCTGCATTGCACGCGGGAATGAACTGTGATTTGCTGTTTTGTATGTCTTCCTCCATTCGATCACCCTTTGACTGCAGACATAGTTTTTGGGAGCAGTAATTGCAAGATTTTTGGCTGACATAGCATCCCTCTCACTTTTTGGGTGGCTTTGAATACTGTGTTCTGTCTTCTCTGGGGTTTCTGCATCAATTTCTGCACCAACTTTGTCAAGATGTTCTTTGTCAAGCTGTAAAGCAAACTCATTGGGGTTGTCATCAAACAAAATCTTCTCCCCTTTTCTCTTTAACGCGGCGATGCGCGGGCTCCCGGAACTGCTGTGCTCTATCCCTGGGCTTCACCACAGCCTTTACGCTGACGACGTGACGTTATGGGCAGCGGCAGATGATCCACAAGCTCTTCAAGAGATCATGCAACACGGCATCGACGTCGTACAAGCTTATGCGGAGTCAAGGGGCCTGACGTGCTCACCGGAAAAATCCGAATACCTCCTGATCAAGCCCAGCAGGAGTAGCTGTCCCAGGGGATTACCACGGAGAAGGCGCTTCCTTGAGCTTAAAGTCGGAGAACTTACCATCCCGGAGCGCCCCAGTATCAAAATATTGGGGCTAGACTTTCAGAACACGCTGCGCTGCGGGCTCATGTTAAAGAAACTCCAGAGGGCGACCAACTACACACTACAGCTCATTCGCCGGGTGGCTAATCGGCACCACGGCATGGGCGAGGGCGATCTGCTTCGACTTGTGCAGGCATACATAACCAGCAGAACCATGTACTCGACACCATATGTCAAACTCGCAGTCACAGATTTAGCCAAATTAAACACCATGATCCGACGAAGCACAAAGGCAGCCTTGGGCCTTCCGGACCACGCGGCCACCGCAAGGCTAGAGGCCTTAGGCATGCATAACACGATCGAGGAGCTCTTGGACGCTCACCACACAGCCCAAGTCCGACGTCTCTCGCTAACCCCGGCTGGCCGCACAGTCCTCCGGAAGCTCAGTCTCGAGGCTATCCCCGAAATTACAGAGTACGTTACGATTCCGCAAAAGGTGAGGGGGCATATTTATGCCCCACCTCTACCCGCAACATGGACCCCGAGTTCCATCAGGGCCGTCGGCAGGCCCGTAGTGAAGCCATTTGGCGACGCTATGGCTCGCAAGATGGAGTGGCCTACACAGACACAGCCAGACACCCTCGCGGCAACCTCATGACTGCGGTGGTAGCTGATCACAACGGAGGACTGCTAGAACATACAACAATCACGGCTGGCCGAGTGGTGGAAGCGGAGGAAACCGCGATTGCCATGGCCATGCATGCGGACGCAAATACCGTCATCAGCGACAGCAAGCAGGCCATCGGCAATTTCGTCCGTGGTAGAATTTGCAAACAGGCGTACCATGTCCTCACACGACGCCCCCTAAGCAGCTTGAAAACCCTCGTGTGGACCCCCGCTCACGCGGCTGTGCCCGGCAACGCGTCGGCTCACAGTTTGGCTCGAGATCTCGCGCGCCGAGCCTCGTCCGCGGATGCGGACGGCGTGAATGAGGAGGAGACACACGAGGAACCCTGCGAGACTTATTATGAAATAGCCCATCGGTATCGCTTGAGGCGTCGCGCGCTCCGACCACCGGCCAAGCAGCTCGACAAAACGCAAGCGGTCGCGTTTCGGCGACTTCAGACAAATGCATACCCACACCCAAAATACATTAACAAAATCACAGGGGGCAGGGAAAGCGACAAATGTAGGCTCTGTTCAGAAACAGGAACACTCACACACATAATGTGGGAATGCACCTCGCTCCCGTTCTCTCATCCCCCCGTCAGCAGCGAGACTGACTGGACAGCCTGGCTCAGTTCCGGGGACGTCGACCGACAATTGGAACTGGTGGACTGGGCGGAAAAGGCCAAGCAGGCCCAGGGCCTTACTTGAGCCTTAACGCTCAGCCACGTCCCTCTTTACCCTTCCCCCTTTCAATAAAGTTTATCACCACCATCTAGCATCTAGATTATAGTATCATAAGAAATTATGATACAAGAAATTTGCAGTGTTTTCCTACCATGATCTTGAATATAATAGGTTTTATCCCAAATAAACTAGGGTACACATAAAGCCACAAAGTATACAAGTTTATTCATTTCAAGCGTCTGTTAGAACATAAAAGTGCCACCCTCAAGCAAACACCGCCAATTGGCATCCAGCGTTCTGTCACAGTACACTGGGGCACATATGTCCCAAAGCCGCCTTCTTGGTAAAAAAGTATTGTGTACTTGTTTAAATTCAAAAATCTTGGTTTGCCTAGAACCCGGGATCACTGCATTATATATTCCACACATTATCTTTCTTCATTTATTTGAAGAACCCGCAAAACAAGTACTTAATTTATCGATGTCAAAGCACCCCATTGCACGACTCCACCAACGTTTTGTCAGTGCTTTGTCATAGAGTTAACTAGTTCCGTGAATTTCCCTCAGTAGGTTTCTAGGGGAAAACATGTGTATTGAGATGTTTCAAATTTGAGGACACATGTGTCCCATGTACGTTCAGGGGTCAAATGAGCCGACGGTCAGGGTGCTCTGTCGCTCCTCAGGCCATGTAACATGCAGTCGCTTTCAGCATGAGCTGAAAAATGTTTTGTGTGTCGGTGCTACCGTAATGTTTTGGAGCCCTTTCTATCACAGGTACTGTGATGCAGCTCATGATGAGCGCAACTGTACATCCCTGCAGAAGTGAAGGAACATATCTGAAAGTAGTTATGCTTCAGAACACAGCCCCAGAAGCGCGCTTTTCATGCTGCAGTGGGGCCACGTGCAACCCACAATGGCGGCGGAATCTGAGATGCCTCTTCTCCAAGGAAAGTGCGTGTGTTGTCATGCCCATAGAGTTTGATCCTACCCCTCACAAATTCTATTAGTGTGACGAACAGGCAGCACCTTCCATCAGTGTCGACATATATAACTCTCAAAAGGCATACGACGCAATTTGTAGTGTTATAAGAAGCTCTCCTAACATGAAACTCTTTAAAAGCAGAGGAGAACTGTTAGCGTCAGAAGTTTCCTGTTAATGATGATCACTTGCAGCATCTGATAGCAAACAGTTGGTGGAGGTGTGTCAATGTAAGCATTTGCTTTTCTTTCATTCAGGGTGTCTCAGAAAATGCATTTGAAATTCCTCAAATATAGGGAGGTTGGAATAATTAAGTGATTTCCTAAGGACTGATTTTACCATATTGGCATACATCTTAAGATGACTTGAAGTCACAATTAAAGAAGTAATCATCAAGCAAGTGAGACTGCCACTTGATAAGGACCCTGCTTCATACTTGCTGGACCAGTGAGGTTCAAGCAGACACGGCACTTTAATAAATGTTCTGTGTCATATTGGCCGGAATTCATCATCGTCTCCCTGATGTCTCCAGTTACCCGTATTGTGCCACCTGGCATCATTGTAATCCTGCAAACTTCATCACTTCATCACTTCAGCTAGCTTTCTGCCATCCTCAGTAGTTGTACAACTCTAATAGACAGCCAGTTCTCTTCTCTACGCTTCATATCTCACTCAATTTCATTTCTTCCTTTTCATTTCTTCCATTTAAAATATCTGTTTCCCCCATTTGCTAATCCACCCTTCTGTTTTTGTGTCTGCTAATGTTACACATATCATTTTTCGTTCCATTGCTCCTTGCACAGTCCTTGAGTTATTCTTAAGCTTCTTTGCTAACCTCCAGATTTCTGCCCCGTGTGTTGTTAACTTATTACCAGTAAGATGTAATGATTGTACACTTTTCTTTTGATGGTCAGTGGTAAGGCTGAGAGTCATTACTTGTAATGCCTGCCGTATGTGCTCCAGCCCATTTTTATTTTTCTATAAATCTTTTTTTGCGTGATCAGTGTCCCCTGTGACTAACTGGCCTGGGTAATTGTACTCCTGCACAGATTCTGTAAGCTGGCTGCCAATCACGAATTCTCATTCTTTTGTCAAGCTCTTGGACAATACTTTAGTATCAGGCATTTTAATCTTCAGATCTTATTTAATATTTTGGTGGCTAATGTTCTCAGTGATTTGTTTGTAGTCGCCTCCATCACTTTCGAACAGGACAATGTCATCTGCAAACCGCAAGCCACTTTGATGCTCCCCAAATTCATTACCTTGTAAAAATTTACACCATCAACTTCTTGCATTTCTAGCTCCTCGGATGATGCACTTCGAGTCTTCCACTGGAATCAATCGTCTGGCTCTCTCATTTAAAAATAAGTCTAATTTGCACAATAGGTGGTGTTCTGATCTGCATCCCAGGAGTAGCGCCCTCTGTCTTAAATATGCAGATCTTGAAGGCTGTGCTTTTGCTTGTTGCGTGAGGCAAAAATAATTGCGGTAGACGGAAACACGGCTTAGATGCCGGGTTTTGGAAACCACCTGTTAGTTGTCCAATTACTACTCCAAGTTATTTTCAAATTTTCGTCTTGGTGGTGGTAACAATCCTGAGAAAATCATTTAACCATCGCATCTTCCCTATATTTAAGTAATTGTAATGCATTATCTGGAACACCCTGTATGTGCCCTAAATTATGTGCAGCTACACCCTACAGATTGCAGAGAAAGAGAGAAGGAAGGCTATTTTCAATAAACCACAGCACATTTCCAATTGTGGTAAGGAAGGGATGAAGAAAACCAGGGCCAGTGCAGTACAACTCTGTACAGTACAATGTAAAGATTCCTTCCGCTCAATCCCAGTGATATCATGGCTGGAGGAACACTGCTCAGACCACTTATGAAGTATGAAAAGGAATGGCATTGTAATAGACTAGGTACAATACATTAAGCCGGCACAGAGCCTGCCATGGCATCCCTCAAAGCTCAGTCATTGATTTGCGTTGTAAAATAACTTTTGTTTAAATCATGCCTTGTTTCATGTCTTTGTCCTCTTGCAGGAGGTGTTTGGGTACCGGCCCGACGGCTGCCGCACGCTGGCCACCTGGTGCGGCATGCTGCTGACGGTGGGCTTGCTACGGCTTTTATTCCACTGGCGCCCTGCTTGGTGGCTTTACTGCACCCACCGGCGCTGCCCGCTCCAACAGGCCACCAGAGTGTTGCTTGTGGTGGGTTTTTGCTTGTGTCGCTGTCAGAGGCCTAGAGATATCAGACACTTTTTTTTTTTCCTTTACATCATCACTCTCGTACTAGAGTGAAGCTTGCCGTAAGTTGTACAAAAATGTAAAGTATTACTCCTGAGGCTTTTTGTGTCTTTCTTTTATGCGGAAATGTAAAAATCGGTTTTCTGAACATTGCATGAACTTAAACCGTGCTTTTTGTTCCAGCATAGCAGACTGATAAGTCACAGGACTAGAAGTTTCTTGGGGCCACAGGCTTGTTGCTGTTATGGTGCATAGTGAACCATGTATATAATGTTTCAGTCAGCTGAAGACACGGGAAAGAAAAAAGTAAAGGGTATTTGGGTTGCAACAGTGTACGGAATGAGGGAAAGAATCTGAGGTTGATGTGCGAAGTGCAGGAAAGCACTTAAAGCTTTATTGGCCTGTGGATGAGGTAGAAGAGTGATGCAGTACTTCGTGGCAGCTTCACCGGGGCAGGTGAAACGATTCCGTCACTTTAACGCCAAGTAAAAAAATACAAAACAAAAAGCAAGCAGCAGTGCCCTGATATGTACACGTTCATCATAGGACACTAACACGCAAACTTTTTTACATTCGACTGCTCCGTCATTTCATGCCTTATGTTTTTGGCATATGGTGATGTTCTGGTGTAGATGCAGTGAATAAGGCATTTCATAACTTGCAAGGCGATTCCACAAAAGTTGTATGTCATAAAAGCAGGCATGATCTACTGATTCATTGTCAATATTTTTCCGTTTCTGATTGCTGGATACACTTTGCAGGTGGCTTTGGAAAAAAGACACATTTTTCACCCTTTGAAGAAAAACACGAGGCAGAAAACACAAAAATGAATGAATACGGGACAAGCCAAACGCTTGTCCTGTCTTTGTCTTGTTCAATGTGCTCTGCTTCAAAGATATGTTCTAATTTGTCTGATTGTACAATTGTGGTGTGTTGTGATTTTGTTTTCATTTTTAGGGAATCAGGTTTGCAAATCAGCATCAATACTCTCCACTGATTTTTTTTTACTTTTTCAGGATCAGTACAAGCAGTTTTTTGTAGAAAAAGTTCGGACTATCTTGCCTTCTGGAGTCAAGTAAGTACCGTACAGCGATTGCGCTTGCTGCTTCAAAGAATTTTCCATTTGTGTATTTGGCAGTATGTGAGCTCTAGGGACCCTCATTCATCTTATGGGAAAAAGAATAAGGTAGTGCCTATATTTAGCAAGCAGATGTTTATGTACTTCTAATATATAGGCTAACTGCCCCACATTATCTCTAGTGTTGTAAAATTTTGCATGCTATGCATTCTCATTCAAACAAGTTTGCCTGAAGGAATCATTTAAATGGGTGTTTGTTTCTTGAAAGTTTGGCTGTTTAACCCAGTGCAAATTTTTAAACACTGCATTGTGATCACATGGGTCCTTCCTTTTCTTGTGAGATTTAAAAAGGAGTAATTTATTTCTTTATGCATTAAATGTATTGGTGCATTGACTTGTTACCTGAAACGTAACAATTTCTTCTTGTGCTTAAGCATGTCCAGCTTTGCTAACAGCAATGAATTGACAATCAAAAGGGTATGCTAGTCAGTTCAACTAATTCAGTTAAGTGTAGTCTGATGAAAACTAGTTTAGAAAAAACACTGCATGAAGCTTGGCATTCTCTTATAAACATTTTCAACGATAAAGTTTTTTTGTTTTGTTTTTTCAGTGTGCCACTTATGCTATCTGTAACAGGACAAGCAGACTCTTCCCCACTTCAAGAGTCAAACAAACTTGATGAACTTGTGATGTTGAAGCCTGGTGTAAGTATTGACTTTTTTTTTATTGGTTATGCATGTGCACACATTAATGCTATGTTTACTATATCAGTTCACAAGATGATAAATAGATAGTTTTCATACAGAATACTAGTATAATGCAATAATGCAAACTTTATCACTAGTATTTCAGTGTACAATTTGTGATGTCAACACTAATGCTGCTTGTGACTCTATTGTATTTTACATATGGTACTTTCATTTGTGTACTGGAACTAGATAGGTAATTTCTGGATGTTTGTACTGATGATTTCTGTCAACTGCTGCTCTGAAGCTTTCTGCGGCATTGTAATTTATTTGTCAATTTAAGTGGCCAAGGTAAACAAAAGCTGAGCATTTCTTTAGTAGAAGACCTTGTCAGATGCCCGATGCACAACAGCACGCTTTTGTCAAGGATTGCATTCAGAGAACCGTAAACTTTGGCCTGAACAAATGGCTTGCGACTACGGTACCAAGTATAATTTGCCCACAGTCACACAAGGATTCTGCCTATTTGAGTTGTCGAGCTATCAGTCGGATAAAACGTAAATTGGAATGAAGCTGCTGCAGTATTTTTAGAGCGCACCACTGCGTCATATATGGAAAGTTTGTCCTTGGGAAGAGTACAGTGACAAGGACATGCTAACAGCACGCAACTGCCCTTGGCACTTAAAAAAAATTTTGACATAGCACCTGCTGCGTGCACAGTCATAAGTGTTCTTTGTCCCTGGATCTTTTGCTTCCCTTTGCAAATGTTAAGTAGAACGTACCACGTGTGTCAGCAAAAACTTTCAGTTGTGCTATATACCAGTACCGTATTTACTTGCATAATGAACGCACTTCTCGAAAAATATGCGCAACGCAGGGGCGTGCGTTCATTACGCGGGGTAAAATTTTGTGCTATTTTTTTCTTTCCCCCGCAGTCACCTCTAAGAAGTCGGTTTCGCCCGAAATCCGAACCATCGATTGCGATAGCAAATGTGTGGACAGCTACACGAAGTTATGATAGTGGGTTTATCGGCCGTTTAAACTTGTAAACATTCGCTTCAGCGCAAACTGAGCAGTGAGAATGCAGCACCCATAAAGATAAGAGCCGCCATCGACTCAGCCCCGACGCAGACCGCCTTGAGGAAAGGGCGCGCCGCCCAATGCGCAGTTGCTGGCAGAGTACCCCACCCCACTCCATGGCGCCAACGCGCGACGGATGACGGGTTGTTTCCTTCCCAATTTTTTACTCCCGTTTACGCGGGAGATTGAGCTGCGGCCGTCGGTGCCCCTCGATCGCGGTTGTGCGATACGCAGTTGCCAGAGTACAACGCCCTCCCCCCCCCGGGGGGGGGGGGAGGGTGTCCTCTTGGGCGACGAAAGATAGCGCGAGATTCGTCAGCTTTGAAGCCCCTTAAACTTCGTAAAGTACTGCCATGCTTTGAAGAATGCCGCCTCCTCCTCACGCCGTCTTGCCGATGCCGACGCCGCGTCGCCATTGGCCTAACAGCATCACGTGGGCCCTCGCGCCATGCATCAGCGCGACTTTTGCTCGAGAAGCGTCTACGGAGTGCCGGGGAGCGCATGTTGGCGCTGTTGCTACGCTCGAGCAGTGTAGGCGGCGCCACGGTCGAGGAGGGAGTGTGAAAGAGAGGAGAAACGAAGAGGAGGGAAGGCGGAGGAGGAGAGTGTCGCTACTTTACGAAGTTTGAGGGGTTTTAGTCAGCTTCTCCTCGCGCGCTTTCACTCACACCTACACCATGCGGTGCACGGCAGTGACAACAGCAAAAATGCGCCTGGAACGTCCATATACATTCTGGCACAATGAAAGTAGGAGACACGGTACGATTCCGCGTCGGACACACTGTCGGACGTAGTCGCACCCGCCGGACGCCATATCAGACGCCGAATCGTACCGTGTGTCTCCTACTTCACGGCAGCAGGTTCAGGGTGCGATCATTATGCGATAAAAAGAGAAAAAAAGAACTTCTTGATTGGAAAAGTGGGGGCTGCGTTCATTATGCGAGTAAATACGGTATACGTCAAAAGCATTGCAGCAGAGACAAAGAAGTTGCTTTGCTTGTTTGCTTTACTGTTTTCCCACAAACCCTTCCTTGTTAACTGTGATGTGATGCTATGGGGCGTACCGCGTACCAGTATTTCTGGTGACAGAATTAAGCAGCAAATAATATCTAAAAACTTGGGCTACTCTCTGGGTTCTTGATACATGGACATGCCTTGGGCACCGACCAGCTTCAATTGCACAGCTGCGAAACACTCTCCAGCTAAAATGATCAAAAAGCATAATGAGGCAGTTTTAGATGCCTAGCGACTTAACCAATTCTGGGCAAAAGAGGGAAGCCCCTGTGTAAAGCCAGCATTCTGATGAGGAGACTTGTCCTAAGAGAAATAAAATCACATCCTGGTGTTTGACCTCTCGAAACAACATGCAGGCTATTAGGGACGCTGTGACACTGTCATGTGTGGCTCCAGGTTAATCTCAGCCACCTGGCATTTCTTCACACATGCCTAGATCTATATACAAAGCAGTTTTTGCATTCAAAATGTAGTCACCATGACCAGGAGTAAAACCCATGACCTTGTTTGCAGCAGCAGAAATCCATAGCACCCTGAGCCACTTTGGTAGGTGTGTACCTTGCCCTGATGAAGACAAACCCAGAACATGAATAGGACAAGTTCTCACACATTTGCCAACATCTGCCTGTGAAAGTAACATCCTGAACTAAAAAAATCTGGGAGAACTTGTCTCACAATAGACAGTTTTAGTATAGCATACGCTATTCCATTGTGTAAGCTAAAAAATAGCGGGTCGTCACTGCACATGCGCTGAACGCTAAATGAAATAGCGGGTATAGCGGGCATACGCAACGCAAACGAGTTAGCGTTAGCGTTTTTGCGGGGTTTGCGGAGTTTGCGGGAAACGTGGTGGCGGTCCCGGCTGCCCGCTTCGAATTGAATTTGGCGTTGCTTTTGTAAAATGCACTTCGTTCGTAGCAAATGACTGTGTAAACGGCTTTCGCTTAATCTCGGGCCGCTTCGACGACAGAGTATTATGGATAACCTCGTGGCGTTTTCGAGATCGCTTCTCGTTTCGAACGAGTCAAAGCCTAACGAAAGAAACGTTCAAGATGCGAGCGCCACCTATTGCTACAGGCGCGAAATAGCCGAAACAACGGCATATGACCTCTGAGATCCGAAGATATCGCCGGCCAACTAAAGTTGTCGAAAACGTGCGCTGCTTAGCGTACGCTATGTTATAGCGTATAGCGTATGCTGTAGTTGCGTACGCTAAACTAAAACTGTCTAATGACTGTCAACATCAATGCTAGTAGCACTCGATCACACTGTATTGCTGAAGGCACCTTTATTTACAATTTTTAGTGGGGGAAAGAAGGCTAAGAATCCTAATCGCGTTAAATGCATCCAACTGCCACAGTGCCACCATGACAGACTACGACGTGTGTACCTTTGAGTGCCACGAAAAAAGAACAGCTTCACCGAATGCGGCCTTCCAACCGCAGCCAGTTTTGTCCCACTCACACTGTGGAATTGGAGTTCAGCATATGTGACTTACAGTGAACTACGATGTGATTACATAGGCATCTATTTCAGGCGTAAAAATATAACTTTCATTGTCAGCAAGAAGAGCTTGCGTCTTCACTTTTATTTGTCGGGACATGCACCTGTTGAGTGCTCGTAGCAAGTCCATAGAGGTTTGAAAGAAAGATACCGATGCCAGTGTGGGTGAAGTAGGCTAAGAATGCCATTGCATCTCTATAATGCTGCTTTTAAAAATGACTCAAAGTCTTTGCTGAGACACATGGCATGACTGACCTCCGTGCCAGCCTGACCTCGGCAATTCAGGCCCCCCACTTTTGTGATTCCTCGGTGCCGAGGGACACGTTTGCACGTGGGGTGCCGAGACCGCCATGAGAGTGTGCAGTATCCATCGTGTTTCTCTGCCGTTTCAGGGTTCGATGCAGCCGGCAGAGAGATTAGTCTACTTTGAAAACAAGAAGATCCGCTACATCTGGGATGACGAGCTCAAAGCATTTGCAAGGTTGAGGGGTTTCGATAAAAATGTGCCGTGTTCTTACTTTCACCAGCAGAAGGGCCTTTCGCTCCAGGAGCAAGTGGTTAGGTAGTGTACAAAAGTTTTGTTCCTGTTCTTGGTGTGATGCTTGTCTCTGATCTTGCCACTTGTGAAACATTCCCTTGGAACTTGGAAAAATCATGTGTCAGTGCATACCATGCCTAATAGAAAACATACCAACAGAGAAATGAAAAAAAAAAAAGCTTTCAAGAAGCAAGAAATAAGATTGTGATGCTGTTGGCTTCCATGCATTCAAAGCAGATGTGTTGGCACAGCAGGGAATTTAAATTGCTATTTGCATGCTATTCGCAGCTTGTTTCGTCTCGTTTTTGGCAGCTACTAAAACACTTTTCTTACAGTTGAACAGTTGAATCGGCATTCTGAAAGTTTGACGCTACCGTTAGTTCTGAATAGGAATTTACTGCGCACAATACTGTTTGCAGGGTGATACTCCCAAGTTTACACCACAAAAGCATTGCTGGCTGCTATGCATGTCAGCATAGTAGGTGTAAGTTCACCTGTTCAATATACAGGACTAATCAGTGCTTCTTGGCAAGCATAGAAAATGATCAAACACTCTGAAACCTTCTTGTATTTCCGGCACAGTCAAGAGAACATTAAACAGCTGAAAGATGGGTGTTAACATTGTTACTACAAATTTACTTGAGTAATGTGCTTCCTTGGAGCTATTGCTGCTGCTGCCGTCTCATCTCATGGATTCCTAATCACATGTAGGCACCTAATTTATTTTTTAGCTTGTCTTGGCACGTATCGCTTGCACTTCATTTCTTACTAGTAAATTGAAGGTTTCACTCTGGCAAGACTTGAGAAGTCTGGCATCACACTTGTCCTCTCTTCTTGTGCCTTTATCCAACTGCTCTTTTCTTTTTCTTTGCTTGCATTCAAACCTGTTATTGCATTTCACCTCCTTTTTTTCATGGCCTTGTTGTCTCTTGAGTGGGAACTGTTTGTATATATGCTATATGTGTCTATAGAGTTTTTAGTGTAATCAGTGGTTAGGACTGACACGATGCAAATAGAAGTTGCACATTTCTATAATTGAATGCATGTAAATGTTTTGTACTGCACCAACCATGTGCATTAATTCTGTACAATGTAGTTGTTTCTATTTCATGTAAAATGTCACACATTTGCGTTATGAAATGGTTATGACCTGTTTCTTTTGGGGGGGAGTGGGTGCGCATATTCTATTTAGGGTGATGTATGCCCCCCCTTTTGAAATCTGTATTCAAATGCTCTAGATGCAAAGCATTGTAAGCCATGTGAACAATTTTTATTGAACTTTTTCAACCATGTTTGCATTCAAGCATGCTTTCCTGCTCAGTGAAAGTGCAGCTTAAATTCCAACACACAGACATAAGCTGAACAGTAGAAATATATTGTAACACTCTTCTGGTATCATTTTATGTACCAAAAGTTATTGATGCTTGAGCCATGCCCAGGAATTGAGAACATTTGAACACTCCACTACCAGGTGGCACCCCCTGAACTCTAACATTGAAAAAAATTCCCTCAGTGATGCAAGCAAGGATATATAGAACCATTCCATGTGCTGTCAATCACTAAGCTGAACTGAGTGCGACGGAACCAGTGCCTGCGTTCACATTATCAGAGAGTTCGATTTCTGTTCTTCAAAAACAGTTGGCCGGTGAAGAAGCAAATAAGCTGAATAACCAGCAAACTTACATCTATTATTTTGCATTGCATTCCATAACAGTGATATGAAAAGAGCAACTTCCAAACAGCTTTTTGGTAATTTTGATACCCGCGGTTACGACGAGTTGAAAGTGGAGTCCTTAAAGTTTGTAAAAGCCTGAAATATTCCAGTGGACAGCATAATTTCCTCACAAGTTGTTTCTAACTCTATGAAATTGCATACTAATTTTGACAGTTTCCATAGGCTCCCATACTTCAAACATTGCGTGCACCTTGGAACTGGTTTTTGGCTACGGAAGTACTACTCATTTGGGATCTGAGGCTAGGCATGTAGGCATCTTCAAATAATGGCCCCTAGGATGTTGTTTGCAGAAAATGGTGCTTTGCCTTAGAAACAGTGCTTGTTTTCACTTGCAGTATCTTGGGCGCACCAGTTGTTGATGTCCCCAATTCCTGGGCTTGTGTGTGTCTTTATGTGAAATGTTTTCTAGCACTGGCTGCTAGTCTTTGATTCTGTAGGCCAGTGCATGGACGATATAGTGTTCGTTATTTTTTTATGTTACATAATTTCATTTCGGTTACCATCTACTGCTTATTTAAATCCCATTTAGAACACGCATAATACAAGTTCATGCTTCTTAATTCCCTGCGCTACATGGCTTACCCTGCATGGCCCGAATCATCTCTTTGCACTGCAACTTCTTTCTCTCTCTCTTTCTCATTATCTCTTGTTCCTCTTGTACACGTTGCCTCCCCCTTTCCCTTCCTGTGGTCTTTTTATGGAGATACTTGCCTGTAGCGATCAAGTGTGTTTTTGCCTTGTTCTCATGTGCCTCTGCCCCTGATTGAAACGATGCTCCTTGACTTTTTCAGACGAGTTCTTTTTGGGGATAATGTAATTAATGTCCAAATACAGTCAGTCTTTCGTATCCTCTTTCAAGAGGTTAGTCTTGAATACCTCACTTCTCTTTGGTTATAGCGCTCTGGTATAACCTTTGAGCAGTAGAAAGCTATTAGTGGCGTTTAGTTAGCTGTAAAGTGTCTGTGATGCATGCTGCCTTGTGCTTTTTCTCGGCCTTGCTTTACTTCTGGTTAGTGTATTCACGTAATCTGCTCTTGAATGATAGGCGTGCAAACTGAAGCAGGCTTGTGCCGCAGTGGTTAAAGTTGCCAGGCCTAAGCATTGTTGCATGCTGTGTAACCGCAGGTAGTGGCTAGACTTTAAACCTGTCTTGCTCTGTTCTTTTACCGGGAGACAAGGCACGATAGCTGCATGTCATGGTTTCGTACCAGCTGTATGGTTGTCACAGATACCGTCTGCAACTTGAACTGTTAAGAGCTGCTAAGTACGAAATCCTATGGGTACGCTTGATTGATGATCGTCTGACTACATCTACAATTTAATATATCGCTCTGTCTCTCTCAGATGCCGTCAGTGCTGTTTGAGAAATTTAAGCTTGCGAAAGGCAAACAGCACTTCGATTCTAGCTTGAGGAATTAAAGACATAAAGAATGCTGCTCGATAAATCTGCCTTTACGTTGAAGTGTTTGTGCAGCAGCTGTTTTATGCTGGCGTGTCTTCATTGTTTGGCTTTGTCCCTTCCCTCCCATCCAGGTTCTTGAGCCTTTCTATGTGTTTCAAGTATTCAGCATAATCATCTGGTTCTCTGATGACTACTACTACTATGCCTCATGCATCATTGTCATGTCTTCGTTGTCTCTAGTCACGGGCGTGTACCAGACAAGGCTGGTAAGTGTGTTGTTTTGGTCAATCCATACCGTGTTGTCTTACTAGCACACAGCAAAGTGACAGACAATGGCTCCTGAGAGGGCACTCTTGAAGCATGAATAATTAATGTGTGCGTGTTTGATATTGAGGCTGAAGCGTTGATAATGAAGCCATATTCTCGTTTAACATTCAGGTTCCTGGTGCTGCCATGAAATAGATGCCTTTAGTGATTCACTCAATTGTGCTAGCCATGTGTTGACAAAAGCCAGCTTATGCATTCATACATTTGTTCGTATACCCAGTTTGTCATTATCTGTTTGAACACTACTGAGTGCACTAAACCTGTTAGTGTAATTATCTGTTTGTGTAAAATCTCTAACTTCTGATAATTCAACCAGAAGTCTGCAGTCTTCAGGTGCTAAATAATGCAAATTGGTTGTATGTTGTTTTTTTTAATATGCCTGCCTTCATCTTTCTTTAATGGCTTCTTATTCTTATTAGGCAGTGTTTGAATCCTTTTTTCATTAGCAAAAGGATGCATTCCTTAATACATATTTATAGTAGTTAATGCTGCATTCGCTTTCTCTTAGTTCTGTATAAGCTACTTACGTACCTGCATTACATTGCTTGTGCGCCGAAGGAAGAAGATTGGGGGGTGAAAGCCGAAGATTGCTCTGCAGCATTGTCCTGTGCAGTGCTTGCATCTGACCATCTATAAGTAAACCCCTATCGTGAATGTAACAGTATGTTCAGAATTAAATCTTTAAAATATTGGCAGGAACATTGAATCAACTTCGAAAACAGTACAAATATGATGTAGTTTGCTCTGATTAGAAAGGAATTCTTTCCATGAGTAGGTATTTCCCTTAGTTTTGAGTGTACCTTTCTTCAATTGCAGTGTCATCATTCAAGGCTTTCACTAATACAATTCATGCTGAAAATTTACATTTCGTGGACACCTTGCAAAAGGAAGAGTGAAAGCTCAAGGTACCAGCCGTGCTATATGCAGGGATTGCTACTTCAGAGGAGGCGATTGAAATGACATGAAGAATACCAGCAAATAATTTAACGAATTTTTAAACGACGAACATGCAAATGAATCAAGCCCAGAAAACAAAAGACGAAAGAATGTTTATTAGTCCTGAATGGCGTAGCTAAAACATGTGGAGGTCTCTTATCTCGCAGAACTACTGACCACCGGAGGGTCAGGCTTAGCGAGGGCTTCAGGGCCGTGTCAGCCGTTGCTTCCCATAATCTGCCACGCATGCTCAGGCCGCAAAAGTGAGCGTTGCACATGCGAGAAAATGCACTGTTGCCCTAAGTCAACGAAAACAGTTTAGTTGTCTCCGGCAGTACCCAGCACTGTTGAAACGCCCGGTCCCGGAGTGATGCAGGAGTCACGGGAGCTCCCGCACTAAGGATGGAATGTACATAAAGGTGTACCACTACCACCTCACTGCAAGAGTATGGCTCCCCGTGACTGACGCGCTGCTAGGGAAAAGTTTCCCCATGACTATGCTGCTTGGCTTGCAGTAACCAATGGGACCACTTGCAAGAGAAAGAGCAGTCTCCGTTGGCTTGGGCCTCCGATTAGTGCAGCTTGGCGTAGTAAATTAGACCATGCACGAACGCTAGGCAGTGCTTTCCGTCTTGGTGTTCGGGAAAGGAGCAACACAAGGTATGCACATGCCATAGGTGCAAGGCACCACAGACAAGCTCAAGTGCGCACGATGCCCAAACAAAGGGACCAGCGGATGAGAGGAAGGATGTGTATAGAACGAGTGATGTCCTGGAGAGGTATCCTTCGCGCTCGCTCTGCCAGTCTTGCCGGTCACACTGTTCCGATTGGCAGTACCACTGTCACAAACTGGTCCGTGGAAAAAGCTACCCCCTACAGCCGTCGTAGGTGGAAAGAGGGATGCTTAGGGGCAGCAGAATAAGTCGAAATGCCCATGCAAAGGCACTGGGTGCACCTGAATCCCCACAAACAGCAGGGCCTTTTGCGCCTTGGAATTCTGATTTCTAGCAGAGCATGCCTACAATGTGTAACTACGTCAGATAGTGGCCTGTGACTGCCAAACTGTTCTTGTTTTAGATCACTTAGATTCCTCTATGTGCATTTTTTTACAGAGTCAAAAAGCTTTGAGTGACACTGTACACGCTATGGATGTGGTCACAGTCAAGCGAAGCAAAGGAGGTGAGTCATAATGTCTGGTCCGTGCCTATTTGTTTGTCATGAAATCTGGAACAAGGAATATCTAGTGTTAGAACTGTGCATAAGGGGAAATTGCAAAATCCGTGCACATCTGTGGGACAGTATTAACTATTGTCTGCATGCTCAAACCATCGTGGTGAGATCAGTGACTACGATGACCTTGCAGGCTCAGTACACGATCGACACATGCACACACACACGCACACACATGATGCAATGCAAAATCAACTCGACATTTGAACGGGGCGTGCTGTTGCCAGTACGTACGGCAGTTTCCAGCATTCATCAATTTCATGCACAAGAATAACTCCCTTGTTGGTCGGGTCAAGCAGGATGCTCGGTTGACCATCTGGCTTTCACGACAGAGGAGGAGAATTGGCAATAATGCATGTGTTCCACATTGTCCTTCATTTTTTGCATTATGTTTAAATTGTTTCGATTAAATTTTATTTGGGATGCTGACTGTCTGTACATGTGAAGTGTAGCTACTGCAATTGCACAAGTTTGGGTGAAAATGGCTTCATTTGTCTACACTTAGTGAAAGCCTTGCATCTGGGAACTTTAAAGGGACAATAACCAAAAAGGACAATAAATCGGTTAGGACTGGTGGCATGTTAATTTAAAACGGTTTTCTTCCCCATCATAGAAAAGAAAAAACAAACATGTTTAGCAGTAGCTGTGAAAATCAAGACTGAATTTCCTAATTTCTAATTTGGAGCTCGAACCAGTGCACAGGATAACACTGTGGTGTTGTTTGTTTCAAAGTATTTTCTCCCATTTGAGACATTTTAGTCTGGGAAAAGTCCTCAAAACTTCCAAAGTTGAGCCTTTGGTTCATATAAGATGTAGTGTGATGTTTCTTTGTCAATAAACAATTAACTATAAATGAAAGCAGACACACTCAACATCTGTGATGCTGAGGAAGTTGGTGCAGGAACTTCGAAGTTACGTTGCCACCTGCCTTTCCTTCTCTAATTTTCGGCTTATCGAGCCTCCACTCACCTTAAGAGCGATCAGCCTTTTCGTTATTCTAAAAATGTTACTTGTTTGTACTAATACCATTTAATGTACATGCAGAAGTGATTGTTCTTTTTTTTTTCTTGACTTGTATATGCAAAATGTGGGGTATCTTGCTGACCATGACCACTTTTGTTAGCATTTGTTGTTTGTGTCCCTTTACTTTTTAAGTAGTAGATGCAAAAGCAATAGCTTTTGTCTTGCCTGACACACGTGCGATATCAGTCATCTTGCTGAATACGACCGCTTGCCTAATTCATATTGTTCTTTTCTTCTTCTTTTTTTCCTATTTTTCTGGGCGGGGGGGCATCAGTCTATGAAAACATCCCATCAGAGCAGTTGGTGCCAGGAGATGTACTTATAGTGCCTCGCAGTGGATGCGTGATGCAGTGTGATGCTGTCCTCACAGCTGGAAACTGCATTGTCAACGAGAGTATGCTCACAGGTGTGCTCTGACCCTTGCAGAGTTTTTAATGCAATTTTTGTGTGCTTCCTGCCTCTTCCGTGACTGAGATTGGAAAGAAAAATGTGTTTCCTTTTTCTTTTTTCAACAGGGTGTTTAAATCTGGGCATATTTCATATTGCTATAAATGTTTATTTTTGTTCCTTCTCTGAGCAATGTCATGGGTCTAGTTGCATTAGTGAGAGTGATTAAAGGCCAGCTGAAACGGAATTTCGCACCACAGAAAAATCCTATTTTCATATAGTGTAGGTACAGAGCATGCAAAATTTAATGTTTTAAATACAAATGGATGCATGCAGGCTAGATAAAATAGGTCCCTTTGATGTCGAAATTGAAAGAAATGCTGCCATTTCCATGCCACGACTTCTGAGATTAGGGGACACCCGCTACGTACTGAAAGTCTCAAAGGTCATGGTGTGGAACTTGTGTCAAGTCTGCTGACCACCAGCTGTATGTGTCATCTGCTGAAGTGCTACTTAAATGCTGTGATATCATAAGAAGCCAACAAACACTGACACCAAGGACAACATAGGGGAAATTACTTGTGCCTAATAAATGAAATAAAGAAACGATAAAGGAATGGAAATTAAAGTGGATGAAAAAACAACTTGCCGCAGGTCCCACCTGCGGCAACCCTTATATATAGCTTTCATTGATTACGAGAAAGCGTTTGATTCTGTCGAAACCTCAGCAGTCATGGAGGCATTGCGGAATCAGGGTGTAGACGAGCCATACGTAAAAATACTGAAAGATATCTATAGCGGTTCCACAGCCACCGTAGTCCTCCATAAAGAAAGCAACAAAATCCCAATAAAGAAAGGCGTCACGCAGGGAGATAGATCTCTCCAATGCTATTCACAGCCTGTTTACAGGAGGTATTCAGAGACCTGGATTGGGAAGAATTAGGGATAAAAGTTAATGGCAAATACCTTAGTAACTTGCGATTCGCTGATGATATTGCCTTGCTTAGTACACTCAGGAGACCAATTGCAATGCATGCTCACTGACCTGGAGAGGCAAAGCAGAAGAGTGGGTCTAAAAATTAATCTGCAGAAAACTAAAGTAATGTTTAACAGTCTCGGAAGAGAACAGCAATTTACAATAGGTAGCGAGGCACTGGAAGTGGTAAGGGAATACATCTACTTAGGGCAGGTAGTGACGGCGGATCCGGATCATGAGACGGAAATAATCAGAAGGATAAGAATGGGCTGGGGTGCGTTTGGCAGGCATTCTCAGATCATGAACAGCAGGTTGCCATTATCCCTCAAGAGAAAAGTGTATAATAGCTGTGTCTTACCAGTACTCACCTACGGGGCAGAAACCTGGAGGCTTACGAAAAGGGTTCTACTCAAATTGAGGACGTTGTAACGAGCTATGGAAAGAAGAATGATAGGTGTAACGTTAAGGGATAAGAAAAGAGCGGATTGGGTGAGGGAACAAACGCGAGTTAATGACATCTTAGTTGAAATCAAGAAAAAGAAATGAGCATGGGCAGGACATGTAATGAGGAGGGAAGATAACCGATGGTCATTAAGGGTTACGGACTGGATCCCAAGGGAAGGGAAGCGTAGCAGGGGGCGGCAGAGAGTTCGGTGGGCGGATGAGATTAAGAAGTTTGCAGGGACGGCATGGCCACAATTAGTACATGACCGGGGTTGTTGGAGAAGTATGGGAGAGGCCTTTGCCCTGCAGTGGGCATAACCAGGCTGATGATGATGATGTTTATGATGATGAAAGACTGCAGGTGATCAAAATTAACCTGGCGGACCTTGCTACAGTGTTGCTCATAGACTGTGTGTTGCTTCAGGGACGTTAAACGTCCACAGTTTGGTTTCATTTTATTAGATGTTGTGCTATGAACTGCAGCACTTAGTGCCTGGTACTTGTCCATTTTGTTGGCACCTCTTTTTCTTTGTTTTTGTTTTTTTAAGTTACAGCGAACACACTTTACCCTTTCGCAGGCGAGAGTGTGCCAGTCGTGAAGACACCACTGCCAAATCCCGGAGCTTCGCAGCCGACACTGGATGTCATGTACCACCCGAAAGAGCACAGTCGTCACACCCTCTTTTGTGGCACCAGAGTCATTCAAACGCGCTACTATGGCACGGAAAATGTAGAGGCCGTTGTTGTTCGCAGTGGTGAGTACACGTTCCTACCATGTTGTACACTCGAATGCTTTTGTAACGCAGTGCTCGAGGCCTCCGAAGTCGTTCGTCATGCAGGTCACATCGTTGTAAAGGTCCCAAGCTCACAACAGAACTGGGAGAGAATTATTCCATCGTTATACAGGTCACTCCATTAGATAGGCGTTCGTTGGAGAGGTGCTCGACTGTATACGTCGGGCTGGTTGTTCCTGTGTGCAGAGCCATGAATTTCGACGCGTTGCATTGATTGTTTTTGCTTAATAATTGTTGCATGGGGCAGACACTGAAAAGAGAACTGAGTTGAGCTACATTACGGGCTGAGAACGCCAGATGAGTGACGTGTGGGAATCTTAGAGGCTTGGCACGTTATAACATGGCAAAAGAAAAGTGACGGGTTGGTGGAAGGGCCACTTTGAATGGCATGCCAGGAAAGTGTGCCATCTGCGCAATTTTTACGTCTGCGCTAGCAGCTGCCCTACCATTGAAGTGACTGCACCCGTGCCAAGAAAAAGCCGTCACACTCATGTCAAAACAATGCCTGCATTATACCACCTTGCGTCACTTGCACGAGAAATTGCGCCCTGTGGACCAGCCTTTAGAAACATGCCTGCCTGAAATCGGGCTGAACTGAGTACTCCTTTCCCTGTTGTTCGTGTTTCTTTTATTTGCACTCTTCATTCTCTAGTCAGCATTTTTATTCTACGCACTCATTAATTTCCTTCAGAGCAGGCAAACTTTGTGTCCATTCTGGTTGCATTTGCCAGCCAGTTCTGTCCTTGTTTCTTTTTTTTTTTCATTCTGTGATCACTCTTGTATGGATGCAAATATACTAACAAAATAAGTAAGGGTGCCTTCTAATTATTGTTGATCTATTGCATTCACTGCCACGTGCTGGTCCTGCTTCAGTTCTCGGCTCACATCTTCCATCATCTCATCCTCTTGCATTTCACTTCGCCAGGCTTTCTTACAGCCAAGGGAGAGCTGGTGCGTTCCATCATGTTCCCCAAGCCTGTTGACTTCAAGTTCAATCGACACATCAAGAAGTTTCTTCTCTTCCTCGCATCCCTGGCTAGCATAGGGGTCATCTATACCATTGTGCTCAAGGTAAGGGAACATCGAGATGGACAACTATATTTATTATTAATTTTTTTTTAATGCTGTCAACGTATACCAAGACAGGACCTGCGGTTACGTTGCTGTCATGCACAAACTTAGCCTATGTTCAAACAATTCAATATGCCGTAGTAATCGGGATAGGAAGGCACAACATGTGAAAATATAAAAACTGTAAATTACATGAGTTAAAAAGAACAAGTTAAAGTATACATTGCCATATTGGCCAGTGAACATAGTTGAGAAAATTTGATTCACTGTAATGCGCCAACTGCAACCAACATGCAGCCAGCGAGATAATCCCAGCCGTTTTCAAATATTTGGAAAATGAGTGCTAAGATAATTTGATAGCAATAACTGCTTACGATAACATAAGTAACAAAAGTTAAATTTTTTTTTAAACTTCGCACGTTTAACAAAGCCTTGTATTTTTCTCATTTTCATTTACTCTACCTTACGAGTTTTTCTATGTGCTGATCGCTGCCGCTGCGTCAAAACATGGCTTTTTACTGTTTTTCTGTGGACAGTGTAACTGCTGAGTTTCTTTTTCTTATTTAATATTAGACAAATGAGTGCTAAGATAATTTGATAGTAATAACGGCTTATGATAAGCATAAGTAACAAAAGTGAAATTTTTTTTTAAACCTTACACGCTTAACAAAGCCTTGAATTTTTCTCATTTTCATTTACTCTATCTTACGAGTTTTTCTATGTGCTGATCACTTCTAATTAACTTTTATTGGTTTTATATTACGGTGCTTTACAGTGCACAAACTTATAGTGCACTGGGAACTGTGAAAGTTCACACAAATCTTGGTGGCGCAAACAAAGATGCCTTAAAGGGACCCTGAAACGATATTGGCGATTTTCTACAAACGTACTGAGTCGTTAGAGTAGGTTCTTCTGATCATTAATTGATGCATCTAAGTGCTCTGCGTAAAGCGTGTAATTTATTATAAGGTTTTAAAAATACCCATCGCTGCCGATCGCAGCGCACTGCTCGGCGGAATTTTAAGCCGCCCCTACCCATATGATGCAAATAACCCATATTACGTCACATGGGCGAGCTATCTGATTGGCTGACCAGGGTGCGTGGTCGATAATTTTTCCAACTTTATGGTGAACAAATGATGCTCGTAATAGTTGGAATGTTAGTTACTTTGTTTTTGTAAAAAGAAAATAACTTAAAGAGAATACACAAGAATAGTTTTTTAGTACACTTCAGCACTTCCGGCACACAGCAAGTGTCGTCTGCTTGTGTTACAACGTACTCCATTTTGACGAGAGCTCCGCGGTCAGAGTCGGTCTCAGTCTTTTCGCGAGCACTATATTCGACTTTGTTGCCTTGTGGACTGCAAACCTAGCGACCTGCAAACCGCGAGTCCAGTATTAGGGCAAACGCAAGCGCAAGGGGACAGGGTCTGGCCGCTTGACTGTGCCGGGATGAGCCACGAGATGAGCAGAAGGGCAAATGTGAACGGTCTGCACGGTGCAGCCACCTGGTGGCACAGAGCTCAACCATACACAGTAGCAGCAACGAAGTGTATTCTTTGCTGCTGGTGTGTATTTTTCGCAGGAGTGTAATCATCAACACGTTGATTTATAAATGTTTAAAATGCTTTACACTTTGTTAGAGCAATATTAGCGCTTTGTTTGACTGGTTAAGCGCTGCGCCAGCAAGTGTCTGGAACGTGCAGACCGATCAGGTTGCTCACGTACATCTACGCTAAAGTTCCTTCATCAGCTTGAGTTTATGCCTCCAGTCATTTGCCGAAATGACCAGCTTGCCTGTTTTTAGCGGAGTACCGGACACGTTCGGCGCTACGACAGAATGCTCGCAACGCACGCTGCTTCGATAGCTCTCGGTCGACGGCCAAGCGGCTAGCGGAGAGGTCTCGCGCGGGAGGGGGCGTGCTCCTAAACAACCGGAAGTGAGCGATGCGACGTCGCATCGTGACGCTGAACCAGTGAAGGCGGAGCTTAGCGCCGCTCGCTCGGCGAGCGAGTTGAGGAGGAAAAGCATAGCTAGGGAGGAGGGTAACTTCTAATCGCTTGCAGCTCCATTAATACGTTACGCTTCACTTAAATTGTGGTGCGAATGTTCTACTTAAGCTGTACCCTACGCGCCTACAAAATTTGTCCGAACCGTTTCAGGGACCCTTTAAGCATTCAAGAATGCATTTTGGGCACTTAAACATGCCTCTATTCACCCTTCAAAATGCACTGTTCGAGCAATCTAAATAATTGGACAGATATACAATGGTCTGCTTGGTATCTGCTTGTGTTTTCAACTTTCGCTGTCATGTCAACAGTCACTTTGATAAGCTGGTACAAGATATAAGAAAGCCACCACTGCATGAGTGAAACATTGTGAATTAGAACAACTCCTGTTCGTCCCACTTTGTTTTGCTATTCTCAAGGCAGACCTGCAACATTTTGATTTCCATTACCACAAGGAAACACATAGCCTGGGCAAAACAGAAATGCTAGCCGTGTTTCATTGCAGCTGATTTCACTTGTTTCTTTCTTTTCTTTTTTAACTGACATTCAGCCCCCATTGGCTTTTCCTTTCTCTTTTCAAGACATGTGTCTCGCTATTTCTTTCTTGCAGACTCTGCGTGGGGTGCCCGCTTCGAACATCATAGTGCGCAGTTTGGATGTGGTCACCATCGTCATTCCGCCCGCGCTGCCGGCCGCAATGACTATCGGCATCGTGTTCGCCCAGTCGCGGCTGCGACGGGCGCTCATCTACTGCATTTCGCCGCGCTCCATCAACATCTCTGGCTGCATCAACTGCTTCTGCTTTGACAAGACTGGAACGCTTACCGAGGAAGGGCTTGACCTGTGGGGCGTCGTCCCCGCCAGCGGTGGCAGGTGAGCGAACCCTGACGACATGATACTGATGAATTCATTGGCCCAGCATCAGCTGCTGCAGTGACTCAGCTGCTTTGACTCATTTTGTCGTGCGCAAAGCTGCAGCTTTATTCCACCTCATGGTGGCTGCATGTGATCAAGGGGCATTAGTTTTGTGTTAGCTCAGACATTGCTGGGCTAGCACATGGCTTCATTGTCCAGTGTATGACTTCAGTATCCAGTTCCTTGTGGGTACTGAAAGTACCCACAAGGAAGCACAGAACAATTGGATTGGCTTGGCAGTGCACTAGTTGGAAAAACCTACCTCTGTAGAACGGTACTGTATGAAAATTTGGCATCCTGGGATGGTCTTACATTATGGGGTACACCATATCACCGAAGTCACTAATGGAGAAAGTCATTTCAAACACATAGTACATGTGTGCCATTTTCTTAAATAGTGTGTAGTAGTGTTTACAAAATAGTGTCTCACTGGTGAATATATTCTACAGAGAAGCGGTGGATTCGGAGAAGCATCATTACTTGGTCTATCTTATTAATTCAGGGGTATTTTGCAGATTATCTACAGAATGTAGCATAGTCAGTTAACGTAGAGAACTTGCATGGAATTAGTAGCACCAAGTCTTCAAAATGTTCATTTTGTTCTTGCAAACTAATTTCTAACTGCTTTGGACCTTAGCCGAAGATCTTTTCCGTACTTAAATATATTTTAGCGAAGTCTGCAGCTATTCCTAGCAAAATTAGTAGCCAGAAAGACTTGCTTTATCCAGTGCCGTGCATTCGGGAAGCCTGGATCGAAGTTGTCGATCTGCCGAGTATTTTGTAGTGATGGATGGTATTTCATGTTATTTCTCGTACCTTCTTTCTTTTCTTTTTCTTAGATTCCAGGAACACGTGCCCGACCCAAGTAAGCTTCCGCTGGAATCTCTGCTGCTGCAAGGCATGGCCACCTGCCACTCCATCACGGTCATTGACCGGCAGCTCTCGGGTGATCCGCTTGATCTCAAGATGTTCGAGGCCACCAGCTGGGTGCGTCACCCATATTATACAGCTCCATGCCGTTTTGCTTTGTCCATGTTGTTTTGTGTTATCAGGTGGTCTTATAGAATTAGCGCACACATATATGGATGAACTAGTGGTAACATAATGTCACGCATATTTTTTCCGCGGAGCTGTTTATGGCTAGGGTTCCCTACATTCTTGTTGTGCACGTGCAAAAACCATGGGCTAATCCCGGAGATGGTGCAATACAGGGCCGACCCGTGGTGGAGGTGAGGCAGGCTTCAAGCACTCTCCCAAATTGCAAAAAATAAGTTTCCAACTCGTATCAAATATTAAGCTGATACGAACAGATACACTTTGACCCGCGTCGGCCATGTCTACGTTCGCACCGCCCTCTCTTTGCCGGCATTCCAAGTGCTCGTGTATCTGCTTTCCTTTCCTTCCACTCTCCCGTGGTGGCAGTCTCGTTGAAACGCCATGTGTGTCTTGTTTCCTCCGGCTACTCGCAGCGGTGATCCCATCGTTTACGCAAATATATGTAAAAATCAAGCTAAATGAGTTTGTACCTCTGTTCAGAATTCTGTATCACCTTTGTGTCGGGTGCTAAACAGCTGCGCTGGTCGTTCCTTCACAGAGTGGAATGACTTTTTATTTATTTATTTATTTATTGAGTTAGTTAGTTATTTAGTTATTTATTTATTTATTGAAAAGATAGAGACATTTACAAAATGCTGCTGGCTCGTTATTCCTCTATGTTTAATGTTCTCAACTAAAGAGCTGCTAAAGTAATTTTCCTGTTTTTTTTTTTATAACCAAATCAAATATCTGCTCTCATCTGCCATGTCTGGCTATATATTACTATAATCTAGAAAGGACTTGTTTGCAATTATCGGTGTCAAGTCTTCAAAGGAAACAGTGTTGGCTACATACAGATGATGTTTTTTTAACCCTTCAAGGTTTCATCTCTCGAGGTTTTTTTTACCCTTTCAACCCTTCGTGGAGATGGCAACACTTCTCATCGACTAGTGGTGTTGAATACAGGCGAAATATTAAGCATAAGATCTGCGCTGTACGTGTACGAATAAACCCCTCAAAGGTCGAATGGCATTAGTATAGTATTACCAAGAATGCCGTTGTGTATTTGAATTTTTGTCAGTGAAGACGAGAGGTTTCACTACAGGTGTAGATAGGTTCACATAGGCAGGACCAATTGGGTTAAGAACTCATTGGATTAACCGGTACCATGTGGTGCTATTACATTTACCAGTGCTATTGGATTAATCTGTACTATGCACTTGGAAAACTTAAGTACCGTAAAAACCGGACTATAGGTCGGACCGGAATATAGGTCGATCCCCCAACTAACGAATTCTCAAAATGAAAAAAAAAAATTATAATGGCAAAAGTACCGAAAGACATGACACCCTTACCTTGAAACAAATGCGACTCAGGGGGTTGCACAATGGTGACAGTATTTATTTAAATGCTGCTCGCATGTGCACCCGGCCAAGTTTTTAGCGGTATCGCGCGACCATCGACACACGTGCTTGTCAACGCCTTATTAACGGCGCTGAGCAGCGAAACAAACGAGATACGCGCATGTGTACACATGCCATTACTTTCGCTATTTCGCCGCTCCGTGCCGAGATGATAAGGTGCTGACAAACACGTGGGTCGATGGTCGCACGATACTGTTAAAAATTCGTCGGGTGTACAGCACACAGAAGGGCACGAAGTGCGCAAGCGCTACTCCGAATCAGAGCAACGCCTTTGATCAGAGTCGGATGACGAGTGCTTCTCGCTGCCCAGTCCATGGGCGCGTGCGATCTCTACCGCTTTCAAATGGATGCATTCGGCAGTCACAGGCAGCGATCTTACACGCAGCTCGCGGACGGACTCCGCAACCTTGCCTTCCAGTTCTGCAGTCCGCTGCGATCCGGCACGAAATGACGTTTTCTTTTGGTTGCTGCCAGTTGTAATACGTTGCTTTTGCCTCCGCCACTACCGAATGCTCTTTTCGGATACTTCCAAGTTCGCGCTGTGCCGCCAGGTTGCCGTGGGCTTCCGCGTACACAATCGCCTTTTTCTTGAAGGCGACGGTGAATTGACGTCGGCTTCCGTTCCCGCTTATTTTGAAACAAAATGAAAGTGCAGCCTTTAATTAATATAACTTTGCGACAACGGAAACGCAAAATGCCGGCGCCACAGCGTCGCCACGCCTTATAGACGCCGCGCTGCTGCTGATGGCGATGGCGGCTGTTTACATTATCCGCCCATTGTTGCAAGACTTCCGTAGTTTTTCCGCCAATGTCCGGTATATAAGTCGAGGGTCGACTTTTCGCGAGGGTTTTTTGAAAAAAAGTTCGACCTATATTCCGGTTTTTACGGTAGTAGCCACGAATCCCGTAAGTAATACTCTGCAAAGAAAATCATACATATATATTTGCCATGTGATTGTCATTTTTTAACCTCCCTTACTCTATGCCCTACCTTGGGGCCTGTAAAGCACGCTAAGTAACAATAATAATAACGACATTAATATTGTATTGTGTATTTTGTCTTGTCTAAATCTTTACTATAAGTATTCACACTATGGCTTTGAAAAACAGGTCTTGGAGGAGCCAGACATCGACGACAACTCAAAGTATGACATCATCGCACCAACAGTTGTGCGACCAGGACCTGCCAACAACTTCAAAGCACCGTCTGTGCCTTCTTTGAATGCCGCTGGAGAGTTGACTGAGGTTTGAACTACATCCCTTAACATTTTACTTTAAACATTCTCTTCGTGTTGAAAACCTTGACCGTTTGACTTGATTGGGGGTGAGAACATGCTGAGGCCATGCCTGCTGTTGGTGGCATGGCCACCAGTGTTAAGTTGGATTGTGTGCTGGAGCGTCTGCTTCAGTGTCATCGCGGGCTTTGTTTTTTATCGTAGTGCTGTGAAATTTCAGTTGTTTGTAGCCGTTTTACGCAACAGCACTTGTTCTTTGTTTTAATATAACATTATATACGGTGTACTAGAATGCGCTATGTTTCTTTGTACCTATGCAAGTCAGATTTTGCTCAACAGTCCTTAAACATCGGTGGCAATTTATAGCATGCATATACATGTACAAAATAACAAGTTTCATTCACAAGAGTTTGGCTGTGAAATATGCGAAGCGAGATAGGTGCATCTAATGAACCCAGTCATACGCTTGGTAAAGTGACATATCTTGTAAATCGACGGCTGTTAGCTGGTTTGACCACGTGAAGGGATCATTGTCATACATGTTTGAAATTTATTGGTGTGTTTTATTTTATTTCTTTACTTTCTTGTGGGCAACGCATGCACACGCCTGTATCGCATCGCTTGGATCAGTGGTCTCATTATCTTTGGCCATCTGTGTCCACGAAATGGGGCTTCGTTATCTGCATAACTCGATGCTGCAAGTATCTTCCTCACTTAACTTGCCGACAATATCGCTTTCCTCATACTTGGCGCATTGTTTTCCTCACCCCTCAGTATCCTTGTCTAACTTGCCCAACAATATCCTTTCCAGGTGCCTTCATTCTTCGAGGTCGGCATTGTGCGGGAGTTGCCCTTTTCCTCGGGCCTCCAGCGCATGAGTGTGGTCACCCGTGTGCTGGGCTCGACCCACTTCGATATATTCTGCAAGGGTGCCCCCGAGACCATCGCCTCTCTCTGCAAGGCTGAGACAGGTTGGTTGTTTCACGTTTAGCCGAGGGCATACAGTCAACTAGAGTAGACCCTTTTCATAAGTGCAGAGCTAGCTCTCCTGCGAGGCAGTTTGCCCAACTAATGGTGGTGCAGTCATTCTTGCACAAAAACAGTTTGCTTGTAATATGACGTGGAAAGTGTAGACATGGCTGTCATGGTGAAACCATGTGCAAGAGAGAAGCCTCAGCAAGCAAATGATGACCGGTACTACCCTTAGTTGCCAGATGTGCAGTGCAAAGAAGCACGCTTGTGAATTGGGAAAACAGTCGGGGAAATGTGGTTACAGCTTGCAAAATTTCCTCTTGGTCAATTGGTGTTTCTTTTGAGTGCATGTTGTAGTAGACTGGTCATAAAACTTTGATCGCACACAAAAGGCGAATGAGATGGAGCATTTCTCACTTACTGTAGTATGCATGCGTGTCAGCATTTGCTTGTCTGCACTCAGTCTGTAAGGTTATAAGTAGCTATAGATGTACATTTAAACCTCAATGTAACAAAGTCTGTAAAATTGGCAATTTGCTTCGTTATATCGAAATTTTATTACATTGAAATTCAACATGCAAATAATGTACAGTCATTGACAGATTTTTCTTGCACAGAAGGGGCCAAAAAAGTTTGCAAATAATCAGGCAGTCAAAAAAAAGAAAACAAGCTTCAATTACAAAAAAAAAAAATTGTTTAACTTGAGACTGGGTGATGAAAGATACGGTTTCATGATGTGTCAACAATACCTTCACGTTGATGGTATGAAGTGAAGCCAGTCGCGCTTTCGCGTCCGCTTTGCCCCCGTGGCTGATCGTGTCGCCCCCCAGTGGGACAATGCTATCATGAAAAGCACCTGCAGTGGGGAGCAAATGCCTTCTCTGACTCTCGCTTTACCTCGGCTCCAAAATTCAAGGTTACACAACTTCCAGTGCTAAATGCGTGAGAAGACAGCACACATGATGCCATGCCATCTCGGTACACCCTCTCTTTGCACGAGCGGCAGATTGAAAGCCGGTTAAGTGCAGTCGCCGATTGATTTTTCTTGTGCGCAAAGGGGCCTCAGAATTTTCTGAATGATCGGGCAATTGAAAAAAAGCAAATTTGAATGAGAAAACAATTCGTTTTGATGAACTTGGGAGACAGCCACAAATGATAAGGTTTCATGCCGCACGGATGATATATTCAGGTCGGTGGTACGAATTAAGTGATGCCAGCCGCACTTTTGCGTGCACTCTGCCCTCGCGACTGATAGTGTCGCCCGCACTAGGACAACGCTATCATGAAGAGCGACGGCAGCGGGGAGCAAATGCTTCATCTTCTTCTCACTCCAACAAGTCACCGAAACTTGAGATTACGCAACCTCCTATACTCAACACTCAAGAAGACAGCTTAGGTGATGCCAATCCATCTCGGCACGCCCACTCTTTGCACACGCTGTAGATTATATCTAAAGCAGACTGCGCTGCTGCGTATGTGCTCAGCTGCGCTTACAGCCATGGCCAAGATGTGTGCCAGAAATCACGAAGGCGGCACTCCAGAAGCCACCATATTTCTTGTCTCACCCTCGTACACTTTCACTCGCGCTTATAGCACAAAGTGCGTGGGGCACGATAGGATCTTATCGCACTTGAACTTTATACGGAACATGATGTGGCTCCACTTCGGCAGTTGCTCTTGTCATGCCCCCCTTGCCTTAAGAGGTGCATTTGCAAGCAGCCGCTTGTAATTCATTTGTTTTGACCATCTATGTCTACGAAAGTTCCCATTTATTGTCACAGCATTCCTTTGTGGCGGGAGCGAAATTTTGTCATATTGAAATCGCATACAAACACACTTCGTTATATTGAGGTTCTAAATACGTGGTGTTCTATGGCAAAAGGTTATGAAAAGTTAAATAGTTCATTATATCGAGAATTTCGTTATATTCAAAGTTTGTTATATCGAGGTTTCACTGTACTTTGTTATATTGACGTTTAGCTGTGTGTGTGTGTTATAACTACTACAAGACTATATAGAGCCGCATGTGTTAACTTGCATGATGTGCATCACTATGGAGAATATAGCAGCGTGGAGTGTCCAGTAGCCTCAATAAGCAACCCACATCTAATGCAATAGAAGAATGATGACAACGCTCTTAAAGCTTTGAAATGTCAATGGAAATAGACCATGTACTAGCCCGTGAACAACACATAAAAGTCGATGCATGGCTCAATGTTTCATAGCCCCACAGTTCACGGCATTTACCTCAGCTTGGGCTCATAGCTCACAGGCATGTATTGAGACAAAAGGAAGCTGCAACCGTAGAACTCGTTGGTGAACTCGTAGAATATTGGCAACAGCATAGTAATATAAAAAGAGGTACTATTAGAAAGGTTGCGAACAGCTTTAATATTCCTAATGTAGAGAGACCAAGAAAAAGGGAAGCAGAGGGGCTCAATTTTTGTTCATCACAACCATATAAAACCAGCAGGCATTCCTGGGCTTCATTGCCTTTGGGCTTCATATCGTCCCAATGCAGAGAACACATGTGTTGTACAAGTCTAGTGAATGTTGCAAGGAGCTTGCTTTCCCATCTGTTTGCCTTTTGGAAGAGCAAGGTTATGTTAAACATACATTCGTGGCACTGAAAGCAATTGGTCTTTTCACGTGCATTCACAGTGCCGCCGGACTTCGTGGAGACACTGACGTCTTACACTCAGCTGGGCCACCGAGTACTGGCACTGGCACACAGACCGTTCACATCGAGCTTTGCCAAAGTGCATCGACTTCCCCGAGAAGAGGTTGAGAACAACCTCACCTTTGTCGGGCTGCTGGTCATGGAGAACCGACTCAAGCCAGAGACCACTTCTGTCATTCGAACACTTCGAGCTGCCAACATCCGCACCATCATGGTCACAGGTGTGTGTCGTCTGCTGAATTTAACAGTTCAGAATCTGTCTCTTCAGAGGCAGGTCGACTTCTCCTCGTTCTTTGTCTTTATGGAGGCTTAGATTAGAATGAATGCACTGTTGCGATTAATTCTCTGAAGAATTGAACTGTATGGCATCTTTTGTTCACTTTCCAACAGGCATACTTTCTTAAGCTGAACCTCGTATAGGATCGATTTGCTTTAGTTGATGTCATGTTTGCTTTAAAGGAAGCCTACTTTACTGCATTGCCTGTTTGATAATTGAATGTCTTCGCTCAGCTTTATTTTGCAAATTAGTCTGATAGGTCTCAGTAGACTGGAGATGGCATTTCTTTTACTAATCTCCAGAGCGTGCACATCAGTCCATCTCGCTTTGATTGAGGTTCCGTGTTATACAAATTCTTGTTTCTTTTAGAATATGGATTAGCAAAAACGCACTGCATTGTGGCTGGTGTAGAAATGCTTCCCCTCACCCCCTTCCCGCACACACATCTTTAGTCCATATTTAGCGAGCTATGCCGGCTTCAGCAAAGGATAACTCTAGTGAGCGTCTACTTTGTTCCTTTCTCTCGGCTTTGTCATCACTTCTTTATTTGTGTTGAACTCACAGCCACAGTGCGCAACTCTTTAGGATAGCGGTACAGTGATGGTTCACTGTGTCCTTGACTTGATTCTCTGCCAGGCGACAACATGCTGACGGCAGTGAGTGTGGCGCGCGACTGCGATATGATCGAACGAGGCCAGGAGGTGCAGATCCTCTCGTCGAGCACAGACACATCGGACATGGTGCCTGTCCTCAGCTGGCAGTCCTCGGAGGCACCACCACCGCCTGCGAAGTCGCATCGCAAGGGCAGCGACCTCCTCCCCAACGTAAGTGGGAACAACTCCTCTACACATTCGCATCTTGGGCTCTGATTTTACAGCGTTGAGACATTTTCTCTGGCTGGAATTGAGTCGCAATGTCCTCAACGAAACAGACGGTCTGTGACAGGCAGGAAAAATATGTTTGGCGGACTCTGCAGTAATTGACAGCTACACAATGTTGAATCTTTGCCGCACGAGACACCAGCGCACATTGAGCCGGTGGGGCACTAGCTGCTTATGACGCACTTTGTCGTTTACCTATTGCCTAGTCTTTTCATACTTTGAGCGAGCGAGCAAATGAACGAACAAGCCTCTTTTTTTTTTTTTTTTTGCTGAGCACTCCACTATCATTTATTTGTTGATGAACTGAAACTTTTGCAACCAAAGCCTCAGCTAGCGACAAGCCTCAACTAGCGACATTTGTTCCCTTCTCTTGCTCCAGGTAATACAATAACAGCCAAAAGGGTGCATCAAAAGAGAATGTATGTGATAAGCTCGCTCTCAATACGCTTGGCTTGTTCTCCTCCGTCAGCTCATTGCAGGCCTCAACTACTTCCCATTCTTGACTACAGATGGCAGTAGTTGCCTGCCTGTTGAGCCACAAAAGCAGACTTGATTTGGAGACGAATGCTTCACATTAAAGAACTCTCATGCTGGGTCTAAATTCGATCCAGAGTCCACTGCATGCCTGCCAAGTTCTTGACCGCAAGGTTTGCCACGTAAAACAACATAGCATGGTTAAGTTCCAGAGTCTCAGGCATCACATACAATTCCAGTAGATTGTAAGTGAGCAACGCTGACATGGCCAGGTGCACTGAGGAAGCAGATAAGGAATTTGCTGCTCATCTAGTAATAATAATTGCCTTTCTTCAGTGGCAATAAGTATTGCTTTCTACTAATTTATTTTCCGCTTCATCTAGCCTTTTATTTTACTATTTTACTAATTCATTAAAAAATGAATTAATGCTTGGTGATTTCAAGAGAGACTTTTGAGTTGTTGGTTATCGGACAGGAAATGAGTGCATTCCTTGAAACCAGATACAAATTTGCTTCCGAGGTGCGAATTCACATGTTGATACGTTCGATTTCATCACTGCCTCCATGTGCCTGCAGTGGGCACTAATATGCGTGCTTGCTGCCTTCCTTGAATGTAGTAGTTGTCACTTGAGCTCCCTTTCCAGAATAGAGCCTCGATTGTCGGTTGCCCATAACAACCATGATAAGCGAGTAGCCTACCTTCAAGCATTGATAAGGCTTAAATGTGCTAGCTGAACAGGCCAATAATGACTTCAAGTGAATACTTTAGCAGATAAAATGGTTATTAAATTATGTTGCATGAGAATATCCTACAGATTTCGTTCTGCAGTGAGGCTTTCTGACGTGTGCCGTCTTCTTTGTTGCATGGTACACACCTCAGGGCGTGACTTCCATCTCTATGGGCCATCCACTTGTTGCTGTGACTGGCAAGACTTTCGCTGTGTTGCGTGAACATTATCCAGACGTCCTGCAACGGGTAACCAAGTTCTTCTTGCTATCTTCTTTGTTTGTTAATTTAGCTTGGTGTTTGTCCCACTGTCCCTGAAGATGCAGCTGCTCTAAATGTACAAAGCACCAGCCCATGATGCTCTTAGCTTAACGTAATGGGTGTATTACACGAAGGCACCAAATTATATGCACAACAGCTATATCAGAACTCGTCTCGGTGAAGCTGCTGCATCCTTAAGCGTTGAATAAGATGCGCCTACAGAACAGGTGAAACATAAACAAGCACTTGTCTGTCCATAAAAATTGCAATGAAATAGAGAATTTGAGTGTTCATCCTTGTCATGAACGGCACCGCCATCTCCCACTGTCTCTCTCACATCTAGCGCCATTCTGTGTACAGTCAAACCCCGTTACAACGAACACCACATTAACGAACATTTCAGATTAACGAACTTTTATGAAATCCCGTGCCGACTGCTTATAGTTTCAATGTAAAAATATTTCACTACTACGAACTTCAGAATAACGAACATTTCAGAATAACGATCGTTATTTAATTTCCGTGTCATCTTAACAACACCTCAGTACTACGAACTCATATCCCGAAATGCGAGGATTCTTAGAAAACTCCGCATATTTATAGCCAAAAGCGGCACAGCGGCCGAAGGCGTGCATAAGAATGCGGACGGTCTGGAATCGTTCGTGCTGCAGAGTCTGTGCTGCACCCGTCAGAAGACGATCACGGACTATTTCAAATAAATGTGCCTTGTCTGACGATCACGTGTGCATTGTGTGAGAAACGAGTTCAAGGAGGTACCGTTTCAAAGGTAGGACGCTTGCGTTACTGAAATGCTATTGTTATGGCTAATTTTTGGGCTTTCACTATAACGACCTTTCAGAATAACGAACATTTTCCCGCGGTCCCCTGAAGTTCGTTGTACCGAGATTTCACTGTATGTATATGGAGGAAACCGCAGCACCCGTACTGCTGCTATCTATAGACTATCCACATAACCGCTGCTCATTGGCGCACACTGCCTTCTCCTGAACCATCAGTTAAATACAGTCAAATCCTGATATATAATGAAGTTGTACTTGTAGTGAAAAACTTGGTTAAATCACAAATTTAATTCATTCTCGAGGTTTTAGCATTTCAGAAGTAAAAACAACTTCACAAATTCCCAGAGCATTCTTCGTGGATAGCATCTTGTCAGTGAGCACTTATAAACAAATCACAGAAAGGTTGGAACACAGTAGCATGTATTCGAGTACCTGGGGGGGGTATTCTGTACAAGTCCACCTAGTGAACTGTCCATTTCGGCCGCTGATGATTGGCTAGGGCTGCTCGTCTCCTCCTCTCCCGTACATCTGCATCCAATCAGAAGCAGCCGAAATGGACAGTCCACTAGGTGGACTCGTACAGAATACCCCCCCAGCACATACGGTGCAGATGGCGCCGAGAGTAATGCATCGGCGTGGGTAACGGTATCGGAGATTCGAGCAGGCTGCATCGAGCAGGGCCGCAAATCTTGGATGCCATGACTGACACCGCTTATTGCCTGCAGCCGTCATCAGATGGCAGCCACAGATTAAACAAAGGGGCAAAAATTATGGATATTCATTCTGAGCAAAAACAAAAATAATTATAATAAAGTCAGTTTAGTCAAAAAGCGGAGAATTGATGCAGGTAGAAAACAGACTATGCGAATTAAGGTTCGTTGTTTTGTCGGTGTCACATGTGCTCAGGCAAACATGAACACATCTCACTCGATGACCACGGACTCGCTGTCAGAGCGCAAAGTGAATGCTTTGCACCCACTATGTCTCTGAAACTTGACGTAATGCAACCGCCAACACTCCACTCCACCACACATCTGGTACCGTCAGCACTAAAATGCCAGCATTCTCAAGGCGGGCCTGGGCCCCCAGGGACCCCCCCCCCTCTCTCCCCCTCCCCCAAAACCCCTTGATCCGCCAGGGCTTTCAAGATGATTATACAGTGAACCTCATTAATGTTTCTTGCCTATACATCCTTGAATTCATAATGTTGCTGAAGGCTGTGCTATTGGAAATGTGCAGGTGGCTGTGTGTGGCGCCGTGTTTGCACGCATGGCTCCCGAACAAAAGCAGCAGTTGGTGGAACTCCTTCAAGAGATGGGGTAGGTGGCCTTGCTCATAAATTGAAAGTACATTTGAACATGTTTACTACCTACTTCCATAAGCATGCTGCTAGCATTTAACATACAGTCACCGACCAATAATTTGGACTCGACGGGCAACCGCCAGAATGCCCTAATAATCGGAAGACCAAAATGCAGGATTCGCCAGAAAATTAGTGACTTTATTCCACAAGTGGCCAAAAAAATAATTTGCCACATTCTCAGATTGTCACCTTCGGAGAATGCCTTTAAGTTCGCGTGATTAGCGCAATATGCTTTGGTGTCTGTGAGCAACGAAAACCTTGGCACAATGTCAAGCACGCTATATTTTTGTGTGACTGGTGCAAGACACACTGACATCTACGAGTGACGGCATTCTTGTCACACGGCGGTAATGTTGCCGCACCTTGACACAAAATTGTGGTGCTAGTGACGCGAAATATCGCGAAAGTGAAAGTATCTTTGAAAGTGATTGTCCAAGAATACAGCCCATGTTTGTTAGCGTATTGCTACACCCACATACGCTTGCCTTTGGTGTAGGTATTCCGTGGCCGCGATTTTATTGCAATGCATTTTATGCTACATATTCGTTTTCCCACTTTTTGCACTTCATCAATGGTCAGCACAGCACTCTGCCCACTTTATTAACAGGATCAGCCGGCCATGAACGGTGGATGATAAGAGTGTAACAAAACCTCCACCTGAAATCGTGCAAATACATCCTTTATCAGTGATACTAGAATTTCTAGTAACGTTGCCTTTTACAAATTATTGGCTTGTATTGTCCTGCGGTTCGGGCATGGTCGGCGAATACTAGGTAAACTAGGCTTCGCTAGCTTGAGTTTTGAGGAGGAGCCGGCGACATGAACGACAATGTTTGAAAACGAAAATATAGCTAGGCGCAGTCACATGTGCCTCACGCCTTTTCATGTTCACATGGCATCTGACGGCCAGAAAATGCATCATACGAATGCAGTTTGGCAATATACTGAACATTGTAGCCGAAAGATTGTGTGTTTTCCTGGAAAATATTAACCAGTTAAAAACAAAAGAGCTTAACTGTATTGGGTCATTCTTTTGTGTTCTCAATCATGAATGTTGGTACCAGAAAATTATATGGAACTGGACCATAACAACAAGGTTCTACTGCACGTAGACATGTTGTCCTGCTAGGTAACAGTTGGTGACTGTTGAAGTCATTGGACAAATGTCACAGCAGTAAATTAATATCTCACACCATGCGTATGGTGTTTTCCGCTCTTTGGGAAATTGTTAGTGTTTGAGTCAATGGGGAAGTTGTAACACATCAGACAAACATTTATTGATCAATGGCTACCATTCTGCCTGCGTTCATTTCCAAATTAAGTCGATATCAATGTTGGA
Organism: Dermacentor albipictus; assembly: GCF_038994185.2. Classification (NCBI taxonomy): domain Eukaryota; kingdom Metazoa; phylum Arthropoda; class Arachnida; order Ixodida; family Ixodidae; genus Dermacentor; species Dermacentor albipictus. The sequence continues at coordinate 151,650,906 of NC_091822.1, read as the reverse complement.
ACACAGGGACATTTCCGCTGACAGTGGGCAATTCTGTCCACTTGGTCAACATTGCTTATTTCCCCTGGTTAGAAAATGGCATGCAGGAGCCAGTAATTTGAAACATTATTTGGGCAAAAGGTTCGTTTTGAATGTTTAGTGTTTCAGGCACCTAAACTGGTGCCTGCAAGAAAATAGTGGAGCAGTCTTGGTATTTTCCACGAGGCACATTTTTGTGCTCTGACTCGATTAGCAATGAAGAAGACATAGGCATGCAAATATGCATTCACCACACTGTGCACCAAACTCTACAGTCAGTGAGAATTGCCAAGGTGAAGAAAACGTAATGCCGTTGTCACATGCATTTTCATTTGCCAAGTCGTGTTCACTGTAGTCCTTTATCACCACTCTTTACTGACAGCTTTTTCTGTGTCTGATTTTCGTGCCCAGCTTCTGACAGAGTGCATGGGATTATTCATCCAGAAACGTGTTTCATAAACATGTATATCTTTATGTATTTCAGATACTACGTTGGTATGTGTGGAGACGGTGCCAATGATTGTGGGGTAAGTGACTCACCTTGCTGAATTTCCATCTAGGAGTTTGCATATGAATTGTGTAGCATTCGTCTAGACCCCTTTCGACATAGCCAGTTACGAAACTTCCCATGGGTCCAATGTTTCTTAATCCAAACAGGGATTAACGAAATCCATGCAGATTTGCCGATTGTAGTGTCAACTATGGGCAGCGAAACTGACTGTAACACAGTATTTGCCTTGCACTGCAGCAAGAAAAACAAAAGTAAATGTAGGAACAACTTTCGATTTGCACATTTGCATATTCGCTGCCTAAGCCGAGAATTATATGCACACGTTAGCGCATGCACACAGGATTGCGGATGCAAGTTGCGCAGTCCTTGACTTCGTTCTGCATTGTCTATAGAGCTTGGGTACTGTCCTATTTATGTAGTTTCATTTCACGCTATCAAACCTCTGATTATCACGTTTGTGTACCAGGCCAAGGTAGTTTGTTTTTTATTCTGAGAATAAATACACATTTTTGAGCTCCATCATTATTGCCAGTATTATTAGCACTATGGCCATTGTAAAGCCACTCAGTTCTTTAATAACTTGCGAGCATAATGTGCTCACACATTGTTAATACTGGTTGAGGAAAAGCGCATGCAAGCCACAGCATCATCTACTTGACTATTTCATAATTTGCAACACATCTGCTTCACCGCAAGGCACCAATGCCTTTTCTGGTGTCTTGGCCAATATTATTCAAGAATTAGGTGACTGTACTTTGTATTTCTACTGACAGTAGACAAAAGAGTGAAAGATTGAAATAAACTGGATAATGTATTTCTTTACCTAGGAAGTGCATGTGGAGCGTGTCTGCCAGTAAGCGTTCCTGGTCTCCCCCCACCTCATTTCTTGACCATTGGATTTTTTTAAGGCCCTGAAGGCAGCGCATGCTGGCATCTCTCTCTCGGACACGGAGGCATCTGTGGCATCTCCTTTCACATCAAAGGTGGCCAACATCTCCTGCGTGCCCACGCTCATCAAGTGAGTGTCTCAGACCAAGAAACAGCCTCTCAACATCGAAGCAAAATGCTGCATGAGAAAAAAAAAAAAAAACGCAACATCCCCAATTTCACTCAACAAATGCAGACTCCCCTGAAGTTATCCATTTGGTTTAGCACCACCCACCTGAGGAAAAGTAACTTGCACCCATCATCGGTTGGCGTTGTGGGCAACTTTCGATCAGACAGAAGTGTCACACCCGTTGTTATAAGTTTTAACGACCGTGAAACGTCACACATGGCCACCGTAAGAGTTTCGAATTAGCGCATGTCAAATGGGCGTCTGTTTTGTGTGTGTGAACCAAAAAATTGCTAGGTCTGACGCAATACCAGTTACACTGAAGGCAATAGTACTCATTTGGTTGCAGATTAAAAGTATGTTTTCTCGTAGCAAAAAAAAAAAGAAAGTTGATTGCTTGGTTGTACAACTTTCACAGGCAGTTTTCTGCAACAATTTATTGCTGTTCATGTGCCAGGTATTGGCACCAGAAGCCACCAGCAAGGCAACATCCTCTGATTGACCACCAAGCATCTAGGTTGGGCCAAGTCTAATGCCCAACGGGCAAACAGAAAACTTTCTCATTGACCTGTTGTTCACTTGGGGTGTTAACAGATGGCATCACACTTGCACTTCTTTTTCATACATTCAATTGGAAATTTTAGTTAGTGTTTTAACGTAGCATTACCTGTTACCGATAGCGGCTGCCATGACTACATGTGCATGGAGTTTGCCGTGCTCTGGTAAGTTTGTTGAGAAAGTCTCGCATATACTGTGCTTGCATAAGGACATGGCAGCACCTAGGCTGCCCGCTTTGACCCTTATTTGCCCATGGTCTTTACTCTCCATCACTACAGCAAGAAACGGTAAAATCAATTGTTGCTTATGGCAAATTTGGTCAATCAAACCGGAGCACCCTAGTATGTCATTTGATCCAATCGTCATCGCCCCAGGGCAACCCCGCTGCACACCGGTGCAATTTGCAGAATTCGTGAATTGTCTCATCTCATGCTGGGAGGGTAAAGGATAAATACTATTTTGTCGCTATTATTCAGAGCAGTTTTTTATTTGATGCTGCTAGGCCTAGAGGGGCGGCATCGATGCAGAAAAGTGTCGATTTTCATCTAACAGATGGCGCCAGAGCATTTGGCACCGATCAACAGTGCACAGTCATGCGGCGCCGTCTGTTAGGCGGAAATCAACACACTTTCCCACTTCAATGCTGTCGCTCTAGGCCTAGCAGCGCCAAGCAAACAACCGATCTGAATATTAGCGACAAAACAGTGTTCATACTTTGTTCTTTGCATGAGATGACACTAAGTGATGACTGAGCTTACCATTTATTTCTTGCTGTCATGGTGTAGAGCAAGTAACGCTGGCAAATTAGGACCAAAGCAGGTAGCCTGGGTGCTGCCATGTTGTCCCACACAGTGTACTATACAGTTGGACTGTCCTAGTAAACTTACCGAATCCTGTTAGACCTCATGCATGCACAGCCATGGCAGCTGGTATTGGTAACAATAAGACGCTAACACTATGTTAAAACACTCGAATTACTAATCTATACTTTTACACTGCGTATCAAATATAGGCTTTTTTTTTTTTTGCATCAGCGGAGCGCAGGTATTGTGAGTTTTGTCCAGTGGCTGCATGGGTAAAAATCTCGTGCTGCAACTCTATTCAGTTGTATCACACCTCACAGTTAGTTCAAGGGTGAACATGGTGCCAGCCACTAAGCTTGTTGCGGAAGCGTCTATGGTGAAAGTATTTTAGCATTGGATGCGACTTTATTGTAACAAATCTCAACTCTGCTAACAGCATAAATTGAAACGTGAACAGGAAATGACTGACCAGAACGTCCTATCTGAATAATCCATGCGGTCCTTTCATCTGTTTGCAGGGAAGGCCGTGCAGCCCTGGTGACTTCTTTTGGCATCCTCAAGTACATGGCATGCTACAGCATGACGCAGTTCACCTCGGTGCTCATACTCTTCTCGCTCTACTCCAACCTCACTGACCTCGAGTTCCTGTACATCGACCTCTTCCTCATCACTCTCTTTGCCACCCTGTGTGAGTACGATAAGGCTGAGCTTCTGGACAGGATTGACTCTGCCATGCCTGCACGATGCAGTCCTAGCTGTAGGGCACGTAATTTAATTGGGAAATCAAATTCGCACATCCATGACACATTTTCTGTTGTGGCACAGATCTACTCCTGCTTTGATTGGGTAAGCGCAGACGTGAGAAGTGTTTGGGCAATAAACAAGTTCATAGGTGAAATCGCAGGACAAGCATGCTCTGCCTTGAAGAATCTGGTCGTCATTGCTTGCGTGCTCAGCAAGTGTAGCTTTTTCAAGTGTTGACATAAACAAGGCTTCATGTTTTTTAAGCAGAGGAGCATGGTAATGCATAGAGAGAAGGAGAAGACAGCACTTCTCAGTTTCTTAGCTGTTCAGCACAGTGTACGCACAATAATCTTTGCCTGGCAGCTACTGAAAACGTGGTCGTGTGTATGGTATATCAGTCTTGCCCTCTAACAAAAGTTATCACCCAATTCATACCCGTAAAATTTGTTGAAATTTGTTTTTTGCCAGCACTGTCGGCAGTCTCAGCACTGCATCTTCGTGGTCATCCTCAGCATCTTAACTAACTTGTCACTGGCATGTGCAAGGACACTCATCGGGGATTAGATGGGTGGGAAGGTCAGCATTCTCCCAGTACCTGATGTAAATTACCAAATCAGTTGTTTTTCACAGTCATTTGCTGTGCTCTTATGGCCTGTCAAGTGTTAGGCTTTACAATGACCCCAGATTTGCAACTTGCCAAGAAATTGTTTAGTCAGCACTTTCTTAAGTGCTCCTCGTTCAGGTCTTTACTGTGCCCTGCATGGAGCAGAGACATGAGAGAAAACACACTTTTGCAGTTGGCCGTACAGAACCAAGTCCCAAGCTGGACAAGCGGCCACCCCCGTCAAGCCTGATGGGAGTCACCCCACTGACGTCCATTCTTAGTCAGATTACACTAGTCATTCTTGCACAAGTTCTTGGCATCATGGTTCTTTGGAAGCAATCCTGGTAAGTGTCTTTGTTTCAATTCTCGTCGTGATACGTATAAATCACTGTGCACATTTGTGCAGGAGTCTTCATGTGACAGGTTTCCCCGAGGACAAATCAATGATCAAATTCTATTATCATTCACAACAGCCACACTTGGTGAGATTTAGCGCTCTGGCATTAAGTAGCAAGTTTTTATTGCGGCGTAATCTGTAATGTACTTTGGGAAAGGAATAGACCAAAAACTCGTCACATAAAAGTACGACTGAAATGGCTTGCATCCTGCCACGATAGCATAATGCTATGGTATTGCGCCACTGAGCTCAAGGTCTTAGGTTTGATTCCCGGCCATAGTGGCTAAATTTCGATGGGGCGAAATTCAGAAATGCCTGTGCAAAAACATTTCATTATGGCATCTCTTGTAACTCGCTTTGCTGTTTGAGGACGTAAACCCTCGTGATTAAGCTCTCTAAGATGGCAAGCTCAGGTCGCATAATGTCACTACTGGCGTACGTGCTCTTGCTCATCAATCGCTGCTTCGCATGCACACAAACAGACTAATAACTGACTCGCACTAACAAGGTGCAGATAGTCAGATACTACGGGCCACATTGTCACGTGCCTTGATGAGACCCCCTGCGATGTCCATTATGTGATATTGTGGCTCCATCTAGGGAGCACTTGAAAAAAAGTCGCAGTTTCGCCAGAAGGGCGAAGCATCGATTGCGATGCAAATTAGCAGACAGCCATACGAAGTAAGGATACCATTTTTATCGGCCTGCCAACTAAATTAACAAGCATGGCATCAGCGCAAACAGCAAATGTGAACACATCACACTAATGATCGCGGACACTTGCTGTCAAAACGCTCGTGTGAGCAAGCGCGACAGCGGCAGAGAGCGAAGTGACCTTCGTGCTGTTTATTGGTTTCAACACAAGCCAAGTGCCAAGAACATACAGCACGCATAAAGCTACAAGCCATCAACGCAGCTAGACCCTGCCCCCAATGCAGATCACTCAGAAGATGCGACCACGCGCAGCCACCGCATACACAGTTGCAGCTGGAGTAGAATGCCACTTCCCCTCCCTCTCCTCTTCCCGGCAATGCCTTGCAGCGTTATGTTCCTCGCACATAACGGAGAATGGCGCACTTCCTCCTCAATCTCTTCCTTTTCGTGTGGGCAAGATGGAGCCGCAATTGTCAGCTCCCCTCGCATGCTTTCACTCGCACATGCTGCGTAGGGCTCGCAGTGACGGTGTTAGCACTCTTGGTCTTTATGTGGAACATCACGGTTACCTTGACGGTAGAAATTCGCCCGAAGTGTCCGTATAATTGCGATTGCAATAAAATGGCCTCCATTTGCCATTTGCCTCCAAGACTATAATGCAGACTTTTGAATGTGTAGCCGTTGTGAACGTTTGCAGTTTTCTTCTTTTTTAGCATCTTTAGACCTATGACACGTGAGGCTTCAGACAAGATGGCACAAAGCAGTGCAATGGCTTATTACAATTTGCTATTGCAAGTAAAAACACTTGAGCACTGTGTAGAAAAAAAAAAAATAAAAGAAGACTGATCATGTCTGGACGTGTCATACTCTGCTTTGATTTAAAAAAAAAGAAACTATGCCAACAGCACTTTTTGTGTCGAGTCATCTGCACCGCTTATGTATATCGGAATAGGAATATAGCAGTGCAACTGCTATATTCCTTAGCAGGAATATAGCAGTTGCACTGCTAAGCACCAGGTCGTGGATTTTATTCCAGTCACGCAGCCGCATTTCGATGGTGGCAAAATACAAAACCACTTTTGTGCCTAAATTTAAGCACACATAAGAACTCCAGGTGGTCAAAATTAATACAGTGTCCCCCACATACAAAGTGCCTCAGAATAGTATCGTGTTTTTTGCACGGAATACCCCAGAATTTTTGTGTTGGCAGGCAATGGACAGAGCCATGCAGGGAAGCAGCATGGTTCTGGAGAAACTGGAGAAATTTGTGTGTGTGGAGAAACTCTTAAAGCTTTTCTGCTTTTTTTTTTTTTCATTGCTTTTAAATTGGCATTGCTATTTTTGCTTCTTTCTTTGTACGGGAGCATCTCCTGTGCAGATCAGCACATTTCCAATGGCAAGATTAGACAGAAAGTGGCAGATGTCCAGTTAGCATGCTCCTTATAGACTGAATGCTGTTTTATATCTGGCTGATCTTCAGCAGTTAACAAGGGAGTGATCATTGCAGGTGGTGGCCATTATTAGATGCGTCCTAGTGTCACATCGTGAGCCCTTTCTTCTTTTCTTTCGTGACAGGTACCACCCACATGTACAGGTAGCTGGGTCCTATGATCAAGAAGAGCTGGCATGTCACGACAACTATGCTGTTTTTGCGGTGTCCGTCTTCCAGTACATCACCCTGGCCATGGTATTCTCTCGGGGCCATCCGTACCGCAAGACAATCCTGTCCAACTGTGAGTGCTCAATTTTGTACTTCATGTACAAAGCAAGGCAGTGCTTTATCAAAGAGGAACACAGGCGTAAACATTTTGTTGGCATTTCGAAGTTTGAGGATTATTTACAGTTCTGACAGTAGTACATGGAGAAGCGTAATTCTCATGGCACTGCAGGTAAAAAATTTTGAAATGTTTTGTGCCTGTCAGCTCCTGTCACCACGAGCAACACTAGAATAACAGGCAACTGGTGTGGAAATAATGTGCTATAGTTTTCTGTATAACAAGATTACAGCCCGAAAGTTTTTGTATTTGGCAACAAAAGGAAAACACACAACAAATAAAAATAAGAAGGAAAGTGAAAATTGTGCAATACGGGGAATTGCAAACTACGGAGATGCGTTCAAAGGAAAAGTGAAGCAGCTAAAGGCATTTATCAATCTAGAAAGTGCAGTTTTATCTTTTTTTCTAAAAATGGAAAAATGTGAACATGGTTCTATGACATCAAATTAGTACTATTCATTTAGAATACTGACTGTGTCAACAATTGATTTCTGTTCACAGTGCCTCTGTGCGCAGTCTTCTTTCTTTTAGCGGTGTGCTATTTCTACATGGGATTGCAGCTTTTATTATAGTAGTTTCTTGCACATCACCCATCAGGTTTCTCTCATGCACATGCTGTTGGTGGTTGCAATTTGGCAGACACCTGGTGCTACGTGACAGACACCTGTCATCATGAAAGAACAAAATCATTGTTTACCTGACAGTGGAATGAAGCTAGACAAGGGAAACCCATTTGGGTCCTCACGGTCGAGAGAAACGTTTGTATGTCTGTGCTTCTTAGACAGTAGGTAATGATAAAGTGTATGTTTAACTTTGCTATTGCGATAGCAAATACATTCACACTCCAGGCAAATCTTCGCTGTCGGCATGATGTTCCATATTAAGTCCCAATGCAATAAAAATGAGTGACCCGCATGGTGTGGGTACGAGGGAAAGCATGCGAGGGTGAGTCCACAAGGATGGTGGCTTGACGCCAGTCATTTTCCTGCTATCCCAGTGCTCGAGGTCACGTGACCAAGCATATGCTAGGGCAGACTGTGGTTGCGCATGGCTGGGCACATACGCAGCCCATGGGCCGTGCCTTGGAGGTACTAATCTGCAGTGGGTGAAAAGGTTAAGTGCGAGGTGAGATAGCTGGTTGTATTACGTATGCCTAGGGTTGTAGGTTGCACAATCTAAGCTTCGGAGATGCAGTGAAGTGAGCTGTAGCACAAAGTGTTTGCTCCATGCTGCCAGTGCTCTTAGTTACAGCAACTTTGCGATTGTTTATTTTTGTGACAGCGAGAGCTTTCAATTGTCGAGTGTGATCTATTCGAGTTTGTCTGTGTGGGGGTGACATCATGTTTGTTTGTTTTATTAGTAAGCAAAGGCTTACTGCAATTTATGCGGCCAATAAAACTGAACCTCATTTGTCCAGTTGTCTAATTCTTTGGTATTGCTATCAGTGCTTCGCCTTTTGGTGAAACTGCAACTTTCATTTTTTTGCGTAAGCTAACATTTGGATATTCATACTCTTGAGAAAAAGGTGTGCTGGAACAAAGTATAGTACATTGAACGTGTTTTCTATCTTCCACAGATTTGTTCATATCGGCATTGGTGGTGATGATGGCTTTCAGCATATACCTGGTGCTCTACCCCGCAGAATTTCTCATCGCTGGCTTCGAAGTAAGTGCAGTGTCTGCCCTTGCATGGGTGACGTTTGCTCCTTACCTCTGCTTGCTGGTCCTGGCAGCTGCGTTCCAATGGAGGCAGAATGCAATAACACTTGCACACAGTGCTTTATGTTCTTATTAAAAGAACTGTCTTCATATTTAATCTGCAATCCTCCACTACGGCGTTCACCATATCCCCTTATGTTGCTTCGGGGTGTTTAACTCAATCAATCAATCAATCAATCAATCAATCAATCAATCAATCAATCAATCAAGCATGCTGGGTTGCTGGGCAACATTTGCTGACTCAGTGCTTTCCACTTTCTGTTGTGTTCACCTTCTAATGTTTTTGGCTTCCTTCTGGTCACATAATAAAAGGGAGTTTCCGAAAGGAGACACGAGCAGTTTGCATGCTTTAAAGCGAGCTTAACGCACCGTAAAAATAGCATCAGTAGCACCGTGCATACGGAAAGCAAACTATTTTGCATGCAGGGCGAATAGTGTCCACTAAGTTTAGGTCAAATATGGATCGTGAACCATCCCTCGGGCTTGGTGAGAAAAAAAACACTCCATGGATATCATGCACTGCTGTTAACATCTTAGCCAAATTTTGGAGTCGTGTGCACTGCGGGGAGCTCGCAAACGGAGTGCAGAGTCACCTTTTTCTCAAACACACTCTTTTCAACAGAAAGCTCTCCTCACTCCTTTCTAGGCTGCCATATTTCGTCATATGGCAGAGTTCCGTACGCCATTGCTATTGGCTAATAGCTAACATCAGTCAAGAAGGGTGTGTGGATAGTGCACTTCTTCCTACTATTACTGTATATATCTATTGACACAGTTTAATAAAGAGGCTAAAGTAAGTGAAAATCTGAGTTTTCAATTTTGATAATAATTACGTACTTGCGGAAGTTCGACTGTCGTACTATAGCCAGTTGTCATCTGCTAACGTTCTGCCACGCCTGCCCTCGTAAGAATGATACCTTGGCCGCACTGCCTATCATTGTCGTAGCCATCGAGTCTCGCTAATTTGTATTAGTTAAAAAATTTAGGAAACTTACAGTCAGACCAGATGTACACTTGCCAGCTGGCGCTCACTCCTGACCGCTCCTGGCTAGATGCCTTGGCAGAGTTCACTGAGCTATTGCGCAAAATGCTCAATTTGCATGTGGCTGCTATCCATCGGTCAACAAAGCTGGTCCACACCACATAGCACAGCCACACTGGAGCACAGCAGCGCGAGCATGCACTCCAGCCTTGTCATGCTCATACTTAGCCGGTACAGTTGCATGTAGCCACGTCTGCAGTGTAGCACAGATATAGCACGGCCGCCGTGGGGTGCTGTGGTGAGCCCGCTCGCTGAGCTTGCTGCAACTTGCTGAGGACAGCAGCCTGCTATGCCGCTCCCCTTGTCCCCTTCCAGCCTTCCTTGACTGTGCTAAGCGACCATAAATATTTATGGTCTGCTGAGCAAGAGGCCTCGTGCTTTTCTCCTCGAAGGAGCCACTCTGGCTGCTGGCAGAGGGACGTCACATGCATGGTGCACCCAGGTTGCACACATTCCACCTGCAGTGCACAAAGATCCAGCAGCAACGAGCACGACTCAGGGATTCCTGCGAAATGCGGAGTGCGCCAAACTAGCTTTAGAAGTGCACGACAGATCGAGAAGAAGATTGAGAGAAAAGAAGCTAGCCCAGAGTTGCCGAAGGAGAGGCGGTCATAACCAAAAAGAAGGCGAGCCCTTGGCTCTGGTATGGGAGAAGGCAGGACAGGAAGGGTCGCTTGCAGGCACGGGTCAGGGCAACTGGAGAGAGCCTTCATGTGGAGAGGGTAGCTCTCGTCCTTGTACCACTACTTCACGACATTTCATTTGCTTTTAACTCGGCTAACGACTGAATACTCTTTAAACATTCTTGCAGCAGAACGCTCCCTGGACGGCCCCTTACAGCTCCTGGTTTATAACCGAAATTTCTCAACAGGGTCCTGGTGAAAGGGGCCCTTTGGTTCCTTCTTTCTTTTTTTTTTTTCAGTTTCTTTACATGGGGTGCACTGACAAAAAAAAAAGATCGAGCCCCTAGGATCCCTTTATTCTTTACACTCATTGCATAGTGAAGGCCTTGAATTCAGCAATGTTCGTGCCATGAGGTAGAGTACGAGGGTTTATCAGCCAGTTGCCTGCTCTTGGACTGACATATGTCGTGACACCCATGGTTAAAAGGCATTTTACATCTATTACCTTGGCAATGAGTGGCACTAACTAACACTCACACACACATGCACATACCCGAGAAAATGGCCGAGAAAATGGCATAGCGGTAGCTTAATTTGGCAAATTACCGCAGAAATAATGCAGAGGATATGGGTAGATGCAGGCAATATTTTAAGCATATATTTATGCAAAATCTCGAACATTTATTGCCAAAGTGATTCATAACCACACTATACAAGAAAATGTCTACTCTTGCAAAAGAGTGAGAATAAAGAGAGGCGGCGGTTTTGAAAAATTGAATCAGATGGAAGGCAGACAGCCTTCGTAAACTTACAACTCCCAGCTGTACGTTCATGAATAATATTTGGCTCAAATGTTCATGACAGCATTGTCCAGTAAATAAGCAAGTTTATTTATTATCAACAAATGTTGCGAGGCCTCTCTAAAAGGGCACTAAAGAGAATCGCTAAGTCACTTGAGACCGACAATGCGTTCTTTCAAAACTGTTTTCAGGCATTAATTTCGTGGTAAGAAAGTCGCACACGAAAGAAAAAGCAAATGTGAAAATTCTACTTCCTGAATTTTGCGCCACAATGATAGTGTAATGTCATGGATTTGAAAGTATATTCTTCTATTTGGGTCATTGCGGCGCAGCAAATGTTCTTCCAACTCTCGAAGTTTAGTTCCTTTGGAATATGACACGGTCCATCTTTACAGATGAGAAATTGACCAGGCCAAGCAGACTCCGCCAAAATCCATGACGTCTTTGCGAGCTGGTGCAGGAACTTCGAGAAGGCATCACCGCCCACCTCTCATTCTTGCATAATTTCTAGCTTACTGAGACCCCTCTAGTGGCAGAGGCATTTTAGGTATTGTAGGAGCATAATTTATAAATACAGCTGAACCTCTTTCTCCTTAGTGTTTCTGTGAAATAAAGCATGCTGATCCTTGCACAACGTCTCTAATGCAATTGAAAGTGCACAATGTCAACGTGGCGTTCCCTTTTACAGTAGGTCACACTGTACCGTTGAAATGTTACTTATCACATCTGCATTGCTAAGTATGTTTCCTTTTTCCTTCTTCTCTCCCAAATTCCGCAGTTTGACTTGACGGACGTAGATATGACGTTCCGCATGCTCTGTGTCGCCATTGCTGTGGGCCACTTCAGCATCGCTTACGTTCTGGAGGTAAGCTATCGTCGGTTATGCAAGGTGACGTGGCTGCAGGTGTGCCGAAGTTGGATGTTATTGTGATGGCAATTTAACTGTACGGACACTCGAGTCTCGTTTTGTCACCGTTGGCACCACCGGGCTGTTCTGGGTGCGGTGGTCGATGCTCAGCCCATGCAGCCCAGCCAGCAGAGTCCATTCTGCCCGCTCGCTGTGTGTTGGAAGTCACGTGATTGCTTTAGGTGCCAGGGCGAGCATGCGAGGGCGAGCCCTGGCACCTGCTCTGCCTATCATCTGTTTATTTATTCTATGCTTTGAATAAACAAGCATTAGTAAGCACTTGTCCCATCTAGGATTTTGTAATCCTTTGATTGCACAGTTAAACCTCAATATAACGAAGTAGGTAAAATCAGCAATTTGCTTTGTTATGTTGAAATCTTGTATTGAAATTTGACCTTATACGGAAGTAAGTACAGTTGCCGATCAATTCTTCTTACATGGAAAGAGACTGCAGAATTTTCTGAATTATTGGGCAATCGAAAAAAGCAAACTTGAATGAGACAACATTCCTTTACTGCATAACCAAAATTTCGTTATATTGAAATCTCATACAAACACACTTCGTTATATTGAGGTTCTAATTACATGGTGTTCTATGGTCAAGAAGTTGGAAAAGTTAAATACTTTGTTATATCGAGAATTTCGTTATATTGAAGTTTGTTATATCGAGGTTTTACTGCACTTCAATACCATGAATATCTACAAATTAGCCCAGTGGCTCGCCCTTCTACCAACACCTTGTGTTCAGCAGCATGTCCGCATTTGTTTAACCACGCTGTAACTCGTTCTTTTTTTCGATTTAGCGATACGTCCATGGTCATCTCATTCTTAGCACGCTTTCTTTTCTGCATTTTGCAGGACTACTTTGTGCAAGGTTTTGTTTTTAAGCAGCTTCAGCTGAGATTCTTCAGTGGCTCGGCTCCTTACAAGGAGCTTCAGGAAGAACTCAAGGACCAATCCCCATGGACACCGCTGTCGCGAGAGTCCTCCATCATGAGCGGCGGTCCTCGCCGGTTGGGCGACTGCATTCTCCAACCTAGTGCCTTACAGCTCGCCTCTCCCCAGGAAGACACCAGCGTCGACAGCGCGATAGTCGTCGATGCCTTCGGGAATGAAGGCCCCGCCACCGACAAGCAAAGCGGCGACTCCACTGCGCCACCATGTGTCACGCACATGTGACGAATGGTCCCTCGTGCTTCTCGCGTGACTCGCTTTGTGGTGGGGCGGTTTCAGTCGCTGGTCTTCAGCATTCACCGTCGCCTCTTTTCGATGGTCGCGGACTGCAAATGAAAAGAAAAGTGATGAAGAAGGAAATAGAGTGGTGCCTGTTGTGATGATTGAAGTATTGTATGTTGTGATTGTAAGTTGTGTCAAATGCGCTTGTCACCTAACAGTTGAGGCACCACGTTATCCGCTGTCCCTGGATCGTCGTAGTAAAGTTGCAGTGTAATTGAATGAAGAGAAATGCGGTTAGAGACAGTTCGCTAATGGCTCAATTTTCCGGGTAGCTAGCTGCCAGTGGCTGTGCAGTTTGATCTGAAAGGCCCATTGTTTGAAAGGGGTGAACAGGCCCAAACGCTGTTCACTTAAATAGCTTGTACAGCATACCACCGAGTCACTCTGCACGCTTGGGTTCAACTTTTTCAGACCATGATGCCTCCAATCAGAATTTAGTTGGGACGAATTTTAATCTATCGAGAAAGTATTCGAAAAACATGGTAGGGCTACAGTGTTGCATCTGTTAAAGTATGTTTTTAAACTGCTTTGTTTCGAAGTTGCCGACACCACTTGTTGCAAGTCTTCTGCTGCATTGCGTTCGCAATGTATGTGATAGCTCGTGGGCATGATTAATTTACACGCTGATTTTTAGTGGCTATATTACATGAGAGCATGATAGTTCTTTGTACATTTGGGTGTGTTAAGCGAAATTGGTGCCAATATGTGCCTATTTCTGGCAACGAAATTTGTGTGTCTGAAGTACTTCAGTAGAAACATGCCATTGCAGTCAGCTTTAATGCAACACGAAGATCAATTTTTCTGTAAAGAATAAAAGATAAGCGTGATGATGACCTCACGTGTACTTGGAGCATGTACGTATTTTATTGTCTGTTGTACCGTCCATGTCATTATGTTTACAATGTTTGGTTCAAAAAGAATTAAAGAAACATTTTTAGAATTAATAAATATCAGTATCAGATGTAACAAAAGTACTTTCATTTCCACTGTGACTTTATTATAAGGAGGTTCAACTGCCTGTCAAAGATTTTCTTGAGGCAAGGACATGTGGCTGAGAATTAGGGTGCGAATAAATCAAGCATGCCCATTTTTGATATTCATGGTACTGTTTATATGTCAATGATTCATCTGACCCTGTCATCTAAAAAAAAAAAGAAAACCATCAAGGCAGCTCATGCATCTGTTTGCATTCGTGTTCTGGTCAAGCATTTATTTGACCACAAGCACTTGCATGTATTATTGGCCTGTGTGGTCAGCTCTGTCTTGGAACATGTTTCATTCAACCTTAAATAATTAAAACTTCTGATAATATATGCTGAAATCTGTTTTCCTGCAAGTTTGGATTAACTTGAGTCGACCGTACTTAAAGATTTTGTGTTGTTGGTATGCCAGCGCTACAGGAAAGTTGCATGGGCACAGATAACTTCACGAGGTATTTGGTCACCGCCTGCAAATTTATCCTCCCAATCGAGAAACCATTCTTCGTGATTTAGAACATTGTTTCAATTGAAAGTGATGTGCTGTGCACAACAAAGAAAGGCTGTCAAGTTTTTTGTGAACAAAAGGCTGTCCTTCTCTTTCTTGTTGCATGCCGCTTGTGGCCAGGATTACGTTGCTCAATGCTGTTATGAAAGAAAAAGCCTGACGTGAAAAAGATTGAACGGTCTGCTATGCCTGTAGTATGTTTTTTTTTTAAGGATGTTGCAATTCGTACTCTGCTTTGGCCAGAAGCAGTTGTTTATTACATTCCCTTGAACACGTAAAGAACCGATTTACTTGTGTTTCAGTTGGTGTTTTCCTTTTAAACTGGACACAGAAATGTTCGTAAACATGTCTATGTCTCTTCACATGCCTTCTTCTCTTTCTCTTTTCTTTTTGTTTATTCATATATTGGATCTTTGCTGCTCGTTGCTGTGGCTGAAAGCTAAAGTAGCTGCGTTGAAGTCTTCAGAGTGAGGTCTTCTCGTTGCTCGAAGTTTTCACAGTGAATAGATGGCAGTGAACCCCTTTGCAGTAAATTTGTTTCATCAAAGTCTTCAGGTTATTCACAGCAGCGAAGTCTTCACAACAAAGTCTTCAGAGTGAAGTCTTCATGGTGAATTGAGGTCATGAAAACTTCACAGCAGAGTCTCTACAGTGAAATCACTGCCTTGCCTTTACAGACTTCCTGTTGCAAAAGCTGATAAGGACCTTCGGCAAGAACATTGGCATTTTTGCCACACTTCACTTGTTTGGCATGGGATTGCAAGAGTGTGTGTTGATTTGCATGGTGCTTCTAGTCTACGAGATGATGATAGATAAGGTCTTAATAGGGGATATGGTATGGGATTATGCATCATGCTTGCCTGCCTCAATGTCGGGTACTTTTATTGCAACCTGACTGTGTCTTGCGATTGCCAGAAAGTGGCGAGCGGGAAAAACTAAAAATACCCAGATTCAACCGCCACCTATTTTTGCCAGAAATTTCGTCCCTTGGGTATTTTCTGTTTTAGTCAAGCAAACGGTGCTGCTAAACTTGACTGCAACAGGGCATGTTTAGGAAGAGGAGTGTTATTTACACTTTCTGGCAGCAGTCTTTTCGATAAGTTCATCAGGCTTTACTACGTACTTTGCTCACTTGTATTGGCGCGCTATTTTTTTCTTCTTTCGTGCATACAGACTTTTTTTTTAACAGGCCTTTGGGCTAGGCTAGAAGTAAGTTTGAAAGTTTTGTCTCTCCAAGCCTGGTTGAATTATTTATTATTGTAGCGCTTCAGCTGCATGTTACCCCGGTGATTTATCTGTTATGTATATGCAGTTGAGAAGCATTACTTGTGTGTACTTATAGACTGACTCTTGCTAGTCCCTGTTGAACTCTTAGGGTACGCACAGTGGAGTCTGTGGACCGTTCGCTGATTAAAAGCCAAGTGCAATGAAATTTCAGTTTTGCCGATTGGGTTATTAATGAATGGTACATACTATCGAAGTGATCTTGGCAGAGCTGCAAGGCTGGTAATTGCGTTAATTTTCTTACTAGCAGCCTTTAAATAGCACCTTAGCAGAAGGCAGGTTGGTTAGTGGCCATGACACATAAGCTGGAACATCGCCTCCGAGATTTTCAGCTTGCCGCAGGTGCCACCCAATCTCGGAGGATATGCCCAGGTGCCTGCACTGCGGCGGTATTCTGAAGCAATCACTGTCAGGGATGCGGTCACTTTTGCATGACTTGTTGCCAGACACGTCGGTGTAAATGGCCAACCACATTCCTAGCACAGTGCCCAGCTCAATATAAGAACACTGTCATCCTTACGTTTGTTGCGTCGAGTACAGAGTCATGCGAAATCTTGCTAAAAGGATTGTATCACTTAGTCATCGCTCGAGAATACCACCCCTGGTTCTCAAAGTCCTAGGACCTACGTCATTTCCAGCTAGGGGTAATGATGGTGTTTTCTTCAATTTCGGTATCGGAAACATTCATTCTTACTAGCTTTTTGTGAAGCATCCACTCCCATTTCTAATGTAAAGTTTTGCATGGAGGCTGCTCTATATCTGCGTTACCTCAAATTAATTTTCTACACATTCAATATGTCATTGCAGTTGGCTTTTAACAGCCACAGTGTACTCCGTGCGATGCTCGGGAGGAGAGTCGGTCTGATCCTGTGCACTTGTGCTCGGCCTATATTACGCAAATCAAATGTGGGGATCCACGACTTCATGCAGGTCAGCACTTAAACTAGCATACCCTGTTTGTAATTGGTAGGTGACAAATGGCTTGGCTTTGTATACACATGTTTGCAACAGTATCCACATTGTACAGAAGTGACCACTTTTCCTAATCGAAATTCAGCCACTCAAGTTTTTTTTCCCCATGGATGTCCCTTTGCTGGGTGCCATATACTGCACAGAACTGTTTGATTGTGGACCACATGACTGTTATTGCTGCCAGTATCTTAATCTTTCCTTCTTTATTTCATTTTCTCTCTCTGAACAATCTGTATTCAGTGGTAAAGCAATTTCCGTCCAAACACATTGGGCAAGTGTGTGTACGTGTATGCTTTCTGTACGTTCAGATGTCTCTTGCATCGAATCTCACGCATGCTTTACTTTATTCGCTATGCTGCATAAATTGTAGGCTGGGCGAAGCAAGATAATTGCTTTTGCATACTTCACAATGTGTACAGTTCGGTCAATTATGAGTGTCACACTAATTAAAAAAAAATGAGCTCCTACACTCAGTCATGTAATGCAACGGTAGCTATTTCCTTTTTAATTGAGGCATTGTATTAAAGTGATATAATAATTGCTGATTCATCCTCAAGCTTGTCAGCAACAGTTTGAACACCTTCAACTCATCATCAATCATGCAGATTGCCGTGACATCAATTGCAGCTGCTTACTGCCACTTGAAAATTTCTTTGCAACTTGGAACATTTTCTAGGCTTTGCTAATTCTGCTACACCTGACATTTAAAAGTGTGAATAAGTTGCTGGTTCTTCCAGCTTAACATCTGCCACGTATGCTGTCTGCTTAATGTTTCTCGACACTTTTTTTTTTTCTTCATCAGACTGAGCTTATTAAGTGTACACATTTAGTGCGAAGCTTTGAAATCCCAATCAGAAACATGTATCGGCATGTGCCTTCGTGCCTCTGTGTTTTATCGTGTCATGTCATGTGAGGAAATATGGCACAGACTTGGATTACATGCACTGGTATACCTTAATCGGCTGCAGTACAGTGTCTACAAATACAGCCAGAGCCAGTTGCAGTCCGCATCAAACCAAGCCAAGACTTGCATTGAAAACCCCAGGAACTGCAGTCTTTGACTGCTGCTCACTGATGAGCTCTTTGTGATGTGCTCGTCGATATGCGATGTCGGAACTTCTCTGACAGACTGAGTAAGTCACATTGGCACTCCTGCTAACACATGCTGAGACATGACTCTGGTTGGGGCTCTTCACTACAACTCGAGAGACCTTTGAATGACTGCAACTTCAGTCTTCCAAGTATATAAGCATTGCCTTGCCAAGAAGCGCTGTACGTGCAACATACACTGAGGTTGTCTTGCAAAAGGCCTTGAACTTAGCTGTACGGTGATGACCAATAGCATGCTGCCAAGGTTAAAACTATGAGACAAAACGGTCAAAGTCAACCTTCCCCTGAAAGCTACGGAAGGAAGAACACTGCGAAAATTTGCAGATTTCTGCAGTGTGTGTGCTTTGTAGTCTGGTTTTTCTCTTTACATGCTTGTATTTATAAGTGACTGAGTGGTGAAAAAAAAAAGTTTGTACTGCTTCCACTTGCAACAGCAAAGCTCGTAGCAACAATGAGGGCATTTTTCTCGTGAATTTCGTGGAAAAAAAATGAAATGCTAGGTGTAAAAAAAAAGAAGATACAATAAATGTGACATATCTACTGCGAAACTTGTTTTTATTTGGAAAATAAAAAATATTCAGTCTTGCCTTTTTTTGTGTGTCTTACTTGTTTGATAGTTCCAATCGTGGAGAGCAAGTGTGTGTGGGCTGGTTCGCATTTTTTTTTTCTACTCAAACGAACGTATAGGCTGCAGGGACGTCCATGCTGAAACCTTGTTAAGGTACTGTAACTCTGAGCTATTCATGAGGTAACATAAGATGTTCTCCATCTCAAGCAGGTTTCATAACATTTAGGCCAACTGCACCTTGTTATTCTACTTTTTTGAAGATGTAGTCGTCAACTGGCAGAGTCTCGCAACAGAATAATACCTTGGTCACACAAGGCACTTTCAAATCTTGATCATGACTGGCTTTTTGTGGACGCTGCGGAAGGGATTGTGTCAATCGTGGTGCAGGAATTCGATCCCGTTGGGGCTATATTGTGTTTCACTGAGCCCAGTGCGACTGGGGTATAAGTCCTATCTAGCTCCTGAGGGTGGCGTTTCATGACTTAGAAGTATACAAAGACTTCCAAAGCTGTGAACTTGTGCTGTCTCACTGTTAAGGAGGGACACGAGTCTTTAGGCCTAAAGATTTACCAAAGAAACAAGCTGTAAAATTGCATATTCAGGTTCTCCATCTATTATTCGCTTGATCTGCCAAGTTTCTTATCTCGTATGCCAATATTTAAGCCATAATCTACTAATTTTGAATCTATAAGGTGGATGATTGATTTGTTTCCTTCGTTTTTGCAAAATACTAATTTTGCACACTCGGCAAGACGTTTACTGTGATGCATCAGTAGCTATCACAGATACAATAATTCATTTTGCAGCGTGAAGCTACATGTTTAGAGCACAACACATTGGCAGCACTTTTCAAGTTTCTTTTTAGTTTTTAAAATTTGTCGTATGTGTGACCAATGCATTGCAATGTTCAAAACAATGTAGTTCAATATACTATAAAGTGAGAAATATTGACCCATTCATAAAAGTGCTTTCATTGTTGTGAGTCTTGTGCTTTCTTCTATTGATCCATCTGTCATTTGTATATTTTTGTGTGATGGTTATTTGTCTATTGTAGTAAGAACAATATAAATTGTTTTCTTAATTATGTAATGAAATAATAAAACTACAAAAAAATCTAAAATCGGGAGAAGAAACTAAAGAAGCGTGCCAACTTTTATCAAGTTTGGTTCAAAAATATGTAAGGATAGCTCTAACTTATAC
Source organism: Dermacentor albipictus (assembly GCF_038994185.2). Classification (NCBI taxonomy): domain Eukaryota; kingdom Metazoa; phylum Arthropoda; class Arachnida; order Ixodida; family Ixodidae; genus Dermacentor; species Dermacentor albipictus. Next base: position 151,630,843 of record NC_091822.1, on the reverse strand, counting down.
CGACTGATGTCTGTCAGTACAAAAGGGTGGGTCATCTGTAATGGTTACTTTTGAACAGTTTTGTTCCGTAGTATACATTAACAGGAATAGTGCAGAGACAATGTTTCTGACAAGATGAAGAATCAAGGTATAGAAACTAACAGTCGTACTGGAAACAAGAACAGTCTTCTTGTGTAAATGGCTTGATTGCTCAACTTGTAGTTGCTGGGTTGCAACTCCCAAGCAACAAAGGAACTCTTGTAGTGTTGGCAAAAGGCAAACGGCTGAAAAGAAGATGTGGCTAAAATGAAACAAATCTTTGCAGCGACAAGGAAAAATTTGGAACTGATGTGCTCGAAATTGTGGGCACTACAGAGGATGTTTAAGAGGGAAGACTGAGAGGGGCGATGGTTTTGGTGCATTACCAAAACGTACAAAAGCTACATCGGGGTTACACAAAGAGGCGAGGTCGACAACAAAATGGTGTTGATCTCGATGCTGACCACATTCGATTGTATTGCGAGGAGATTGAGCACAAGCTGAACAGAGATGTTCTTTTCCTTGTGCACATTTTTATTGCACTGGAGTTAGATATGATCAGCCTTTACTAACATGCTCTATCTTCTGTTTTGCATCTTAGCACCATAGAGGTAAAGTTGGGGAGGGTTAGACAATGAAAGCAAGTGCAATACCCCACGCATCCAAACAAGAGTTGTTATTGTGCGGCATCAAAAGCACACTCTAATTTCAGGATGTGCTAGAAGCAGGCAATCAAAGCGTAGTATTCAGATTTGTATTCATATGGGAGATTTACTTGGGATTAAGGGTCCTTTGTTTTTGGGCTGCATACTCTTTTAGTTTGGAGGGTGTTATTTTTAGAGGAAAATGGGGGGGATATTGGATATTGTTCTGTTGCAGCCCAAAGTTTGGGATCTTTCTGTTAACTTTTACAAACAATTAACGAAAGCAATGGTCCCTTTTTGGACATAAGTGTTCTATATAAACAAACAAAACCATTCAAGGGAGCATATAATAACAATGAGAGCTGCTTGCAAATCATGTGACGAACTAATCTATACAAACCCTTGTTGTCAGGCATTATTAATGTTTTTAAAAGAAATCGCATTAACAAAAACAACTAATGGAGATATGTTTGGCAAAGCATTCTTTACTGTTCTCTGCACATCTTTAACAGAAGAAAGAAGTAAAACATTTGTGACATGGGCCCGCTTCACAGGAGATGGGATTTTTTTTCTTACGGAAGCATTTGTTGAATCGCTTTATCAGTTGCATATTTGCATTGGGAGCATTTCCATATGCATCCTAGGGAGGCCATTTCAGGCCATTTATCCTTGTCTGTTGTCGTGCTGTTTTAGTGGTTCCCAGTATGCACTCTTTTAATGGAATACCAACTTGACGAATCGGCTTACTTCTTTGAATGTAACATAGTCGGGTAACCATCTTCTCAACGTTGCAGCTACCATTTGCAATGCTGAGCAACATCAGTGCTGCATTAATTTGCTTGCTAGCACATTACCTCCATTTACATATATGCATCATGCAGGAAATGCGATGCAATGTGCCATTGTCATATTCATGTAAATGTGACAACTAAATAAAAGCAACACACTTTCCTCCGCTCAATGCAGGCAGGTGCTGAATATACTATATTTTTATATATGCCAGTTTTTGCTTGAGTGGTAACAAAAAACAAGTTGTGTACCATATTCATACATTAATAAATACACACAACAAGTGGGCTGCACCCTTTGGTTTTGTATGTGACACCTGCATTTATAATTATCCATTACTAAAGGGTTAATTAGGTCATCTCAATATTTATAAATATCGTTCAGGATGTAAAAACCAGTAATTACTGGGTTTTCGGCCAAACGATAGACATTAGAAAAGATTATGTATTCATATGGTGACATACGTATGTCAGCATCAGCCTATGTTGCTTATTGGTTTAGAAGAAGTTTACTTCAGCAAAACATGACACAAACACTTTTACTCACAATGACAGCACAATACCACCAGGGCGACAACAAATACAAACTACTGAGCTTTGTATAGGTGTCGTCGCATGGGAAGAGGATTCGGCACCTGTAAGCGCCGCGTCATGTACATATGCATGTAGTTTACGTGTACTTTTCAACCCAGCATCACTTGGTACATTCAACACTGCACAACCCACTATGGTGCTACCTGGGTTGACAGGGTGAGGGGCTTTGGTTTGGGCCGACAATCCTTTCCGGACAAGGGGTCCGCTGTGAAGCAGCACGAACTGAGCTTCTGCGCTCAACTCAGAAACAGCCATGTCTATCGTCAGGGACACAAACACAACAGACCCCCGGATTGCCTTAACGCAAAAGAGGTTGAGGCGAACAACCATGGAGACCACAAAAGCCATACCCGGGGCAACGTGAATGCATTCAGATGTGCCACGACTGGTTCTGGCTCCGAGTTCCACAAAGAGAAACAAAACCATGTAGATCGACTGCCACATACGGCCAAGTCGACTGGCCTTAAATGCATGCATTACAGCTTTGTGGAGAGCTTTCCTCCTGACTCATCCTAAGACACAGCAGGGCGAGCCCACACTTCGAAAAACTTATCGCCTAAGCGAAGCTTCTCGCAGGTGCACGGACCTCCATCCGTGCTTTTGCAAGCACTTCATGAAGACCCAGTGCCTGTCCCCTGAAAACTGCATCACAGCATCCTAACCGAACTTGGTATGAGTACTCGACAGGGAGAAGCACGAACTGGTTGATCGCCTGCTTAGGCAATGGGCGCAAGAAGCAGATAGTTTGAAATGGAACATCTGGAAGGCTAAAGAGCCTAGCTATTCATTGAAGGAGAGCTGCGGAAAGCAAACACAGCGAAAAGATATGAACCGTATCTTCGTAGCCATCACAAAAAGGGACGCCCCACGAGTCGGGATGGCTGTGAAGCATCTGCATCTAATGGGTAGACAGCCACACACTAGGCTGTGCATGAACGTAGCTTGCCTAGCATCAAGAAAGCTGGCTATTATGAGTTTCCAGCTTGGCCTGCGGAAGGATAGATCATACCATTGACTATGCGGAGGGAGATCATTGACTATGTGGAGGGAAATCTGGGGTTAGGATGTTGACTGATTCCCGAATCGGAGTGGAAACTACATCAATCCCAGGATGGACGTTACGGAGGCATACCAGAGAGTTGGCAGCCATCACATAGAAGGATGCAGGCAATCCTGAATGAAGCACACATTGGGATAATGTGCTTTGTGAAAACAAATGGAGTGAAGTGCTAAGGAAAAAGGAGGTAAAGCTTCGAGTCAAGAGCATATCCCACTTATCAGCTACCTGTGTCCACCTGGCGTCTAGCGAGCCATGATCCCCAAGTTGGGAATTATGCGTCCTCCCTTATCCTTGGGTAACTTGAGCACCTGCCAAGCCACACAGCCAGTAGACTTCTTCTAAAGGAACAGAAAGAGGACCCTCTCCAAGATAAGCCGAGTTCAGATTGGAACTGGAGTCACATGTGCATGGCACATACGTAAGGACGGAAAAAACTGGCTGAGGTTTAACTCTTGTAAACCTAGTCATCACGAACAAAAGGTCTGTTTGGCATGGTTTTTCAAAGACTATGCACACAGTGTTTCATTAAAGTTAGGCCACAATCTTTCGCACACGTTACACACACTGTCAACAGGTTGTCTGTGAAGTTGTGGTGAAACTAGGCCATCACAGTTGAGTTTGCCACCAGCCAAAGGATGTGGTTTGTCAAACATTCAGTGTGGGTACTGTTGCTTGTATCTATGGCTCCGTCTCCTTCTCCTTGTTGTTGTTCGTGTTGCTGAACGACAATGGCAGTTGCAGTAGCTTCGACCTTGGCATGCTCACACACTTCTCGATAATGTGCTAATCTGGCCTCCTTTGCTCCTGTGTTTCAGCAGGCAACTTCGCCTTTGCTTGAGATTTCACAGCCGGCCGTCTAGCTATATATACTAGACAATTGGATTCAGCCTGTCGCTTGCACTGAAACGCACACATGGATGGCCCAGCCGGCGCGCCATCCATGGCGAGACCATAGAGAAAGACATTGTGAAACTGAGCAACCAAGCATCGGCGAAGGAGCCATCTAGTCACGCAGTACCGCAGCTGCGACGCCTCTTCGCAGTGGATCGCATGGCGTGACATCACACCAACCACACACATGCTACGGCCACTCAAGGTCATTGCGTCACAATGAATGACCTTGGGAGACATGGAGTCGTAGAGCTTGCTTTGTCAGGTGGTAGAGAGGGCAGCTCAAAAAGTACTGTCCCCTAGTAAGAGTTCAGATCTCAGCTGACCATCATCATCCATACAACCGCCTCAAGCAAAGCCTCCAACACAACAGGGGTGAAGGAGATTTGGGGTTCGAGGCGGAGGTCATATTCAGAATGAGTTCGAGCCACCATACTCTGGCGGGAGCGGCTCACAGCACCATAGCACCGCATTCGAGCGCGCTGCCAGTGCCTTTGTAGATGATGATCAAGTTCTTCAGAACTCCACAGCGATCTTTCCCTGTCGCTGGGTGAAAATTATCATCGGTCGGCACAATGTTTGGGAGAATTGGAATGTACCCAAATGACGTCTCTCCCTTTCCAGGTGGAACCACAGTTCCTTCCTTATTTTTGCCAGTACCTCGTGAAGTCCTGGCTGTTTCTCCATGAACGTCGCTTTGCATTTGCGAGCGATACCTGATAGCTATACACTCAGGCATCAGTAGAGCAAACTGGTTTACTCCTCCTTTCAGAAGTGGGTTTAAGTATCGGACAGTCTGGTATGGCACTCCGGGCAGCATGAAAATATTCTTCACTCTCTCAATCAATGCTGCCGGAATCAAGCAATCGTAGAAAATATGCTCTGGTGTTTCTTTCACATTGCAATATGGGCAGTTTTTGTTGAGACTGCCTTTAGCGGATACAAAAGCTTTCTTTTCTTATAGGCAGACACCCACTTGCGGAACACCACATGAAGATTTCCTTGATGCTCTTCGAGCATCAAGGAAATCTGCTAAGATAAATTGCCAGTTTAGTCTTTCGTCCAGTTTGTTGAAAGGTACCATGGCTTTGGCGACAAATCTATAAGCACTTTGAGAGATATGCTTGTCAGATCAAAGTTCGGGATGCCCTTCTTCAGTGCATAGTGCGCGTTCGCAGCTTCAATCCTTATAAAAGGGTAGAGGGAATTCCAAACGGGGGAAGAATGCAGGAGTGGGGATCGGTGAAAGAAACAATTCTCGTACTGGGAAAAAAACGAAGTTAGAGTCTTCGTTAGCTGAATATCAGTGTTTAGGGTTATTGCTGTCCACTTGGTGTGCAAGGCTAGTGCGATTACATTGAAGTCTGGAACATCTATACTGCATTTCCGACATCAAGTGCAACGCTGTGGAAGCTAGAGGTACTTTTTGCAATGGCCGCGTCCGCACTTAGAAATAGTTTGATGTTCTTTATCGCAACTATGCGAAAACTGTTCTTTATGTAGGCTCAGTATCAAATGAAAAACGTTTTAATCCTTAGAAACAAACTGTGGTATACGGTTTTCTTGTGCATCGCTTTAGATAAATTTGTTTATCTTTGTTATATAGTTTATCTTTTGTTGTTGTTGGCAGCCGGTCGCGGCAGCTTCACGTGCGCGCTCGCGCGAGCATACGCCGCGCGGCACGGACGCAACGCGCGGTGTGATACATTTCCGTCACCGAACTTCGTGCGTAGCTTCCACAGCGTTGTCTGAATAGAAGGTGGACGTTTTACTATCACTCGTTTTACTTCATCTTTCGCTCTGAAAGCTGCAACTGGAAAGATGCTCGAACTGTTAATCAAAGAAACGTCCGTACTTATGGCACAAACTGCTCGACGAAACTACGCCACACTACATATAAGCACTCTAGAAACGTGGTACATGCAGACTTGCAAGACCACCATTGTTGCTCTAGATGCCTTGGCATTTTTCAAGCAGTTCTTTTTTTTTTCATTATTTGTGACAAATACAGCACTATTGAGCTGTGCATACTTTCGTGTATTGCGTACGCCATTTAATTTTATGTTACCTAAAATGGATTTTTCGTGCTAAATTGTTAGTTATTTTCGCGCTAAAAATTGTACAACAGAGACGCGCACCGCTACCACTCGATGAGGGTAAGAGCAAACCGAGCTGTCGGTCGTGCATCGGCTCGCAACAGCACAAATGTCTAAGGCTATTTGCCGTATGAATGCTACTGCATCTTTAATTTCCTGTTGCATGCGCGATGGTGCTTTGAAGAGTGTTTTATTGAAAGAGGCGCTTTTGGCGGGCTGGCCGGTGGTCTTTAGAGCACTTCTTCGAGCACATCTTTGACAGTAAATGGGTTGAATGTTTTACGGCTTTCTGTGCGACCCTGAATACTCGGGCACCTTTGATCAAACAAAATTTCGCTTTTCAACGCTGCGTCATCACAGGGGGCAATGGCTGTGCGGAACGCAGGGACTGTGGTTTCAGTTTCGATGCCGGTGATGAGCGGCACGCAGCCCGCGCCGCCGCCGCCATGCAGCGCGAGCGAGAAGTAAAGAAGCGCGAGAAATTGGTCGGGCCTTCGCGGCACGAGCGGTGTCGCATCGCTTCGCCAGCGTCGACAATTAGGTAGCGACCGCAGGGGCGACCCCCGATTAACACCGATTAAGACCGCAGGCAGGGGTTGAGTGGGCTCGCACTCCCTCGCAGCGATCGTTATCGCTTTCGTAGGGCGTGACGTCGCCGTGACGTGTGTAGTTGTCACTCCGTTTTTCAACATGGCGGAGCTGTTGGAAGTAAATAGAAATGGATTGGCCTCCTCTTTGTAGCCGAATCATCGATTCGGCGAAGAAGGCATGACCCCGCATCGAGGGAGTAACTTTTCGCAATATAAAGGTAAATGTCTCCCTTGCGTACCGATGGCGAAAAAGTCTTTCCGTCCGCGTTAGCCGTGCGGACTAATTGACCGTGTCCCGCGAGAGCGTTGTTCGCTAGGCCTAACATATTTAGAGGTGCACTGCATATTAAACGCCGCGTAATATGCATACGCACCAGTGCATCATCGGTATGCATTCGGTCGAACTGTGCCCGACGCATGCGACGTGTTCTGCGACGGGAGCACGCGAATTGGTCCGCACTAGCCGACGCGTTTTCACGCGAACGTGAGAGCAGTAGCAGCAATGGCTGGAAGTAATTAACGATAAGCTCGGAACAATTTGCACCGTAGCGGCTAATCCGGTGCGTGAATCGCTTTCGATACCTAGAGCCTTTGAGAAAGCCCGGTCTCCTTTCCTACTGCGGTGAGTGTTGTGTTTATGCCTGCGATTTTATGCCGCTTTGCAGTCGCGCATTGCTTGCACGCTGGCGTCACTGCGAACCTGGCTGCGCAGGGTCTTCAATCATTTCGGAATTCGCTGGCGAAGTGGAACACTTTGGACGAGGTCCGCTAGCGCACCTACATTGCGAAATCATCGCCGCACACGCAGCGCTTGCCCCCCTGCACGGAATCGCGTGGTGCGCGCAAAATTTTTATTTGTAAAAGATGAGCTTCGACGCTCCAGTGTGGGCGGCCTCGGAAGCCGTGTGATACGGGCGATCGGGCAACTTCGCGCGGAGTTTGTATGAAATAAATCTAGGCAGAAAGAAGGAAGAAGCGCTTTTCACACATTCGTGCCAACTTGGCGTGCGCGTGTTGTGGATGTTTTTATTGGCACGATTAGTATCTGCTTCCCGATTCGTCCGCGCGTGGCAATGTTGCGACGAATTGAAGCTCTGCGGCGACCGGGGTGGGTTCTCTACGGCTGGCGATTAAAACTCTGCGGGAGGTGAGAAATCGTGACTGTCGCTCCCTTTCGACGGCTGTCTGCGCGAATGCTTGATTCATCGTGGGACCAAGGTTCGGCTGCCGCAGGTCGGTGTGAGGTAGCTTTAAAAAAGTCTGCGTGAACTTTTTGTGCATGTGTGTGCGTGTCTCGAGCATCGACGAAGAATGCGACGAAGAACGAGTTCCTTCATCGTCGACTAGTAGTTCGCCGCGGCGAGCCTTGACCTTTATTTTTGCGGGCCGAACAGGACAGAGCAGCGCGAGCCCGCTTTTTTTTGTTGGACGTTAGAGGAAGTTGCGCCGAACGGTTCGCCGAGACGGGAGAAGGCCGCGAAAATGAGCGAGAAGACAAGACGACATGCTCGCGCCGTGGAGAACCCGACGGAGCGCAGCGGCGGCGGCTAGTGGGGGGGATGGATAGGGCGTTTCGTGGCGTCTTGCATTTCCGCCTCGACGTCGATGGATATTTTGGCGCCGTTGTTATTGCGTTGCGGCACGCGCCCGATGTGTTGTTCTCGGCACTCCTGCGCTGCGCGTCAAAGGCTTCGAAAAATGAGCCCCGATCGCGGCTTTTTCTCTCTGTGCCGCCGTTGCCAAAAAACAAGAAGAACGGGCTTGCGCGCCGCCCTCCGAACGAGTCTTGCAACCGCTTTCCTTTATCGAGCGAGCGTCAACACGTTTAGCTGTTTGTTCTCAAACGCGCTGACTTCGTCAAAAAGAAAAAAAAAGAAGGGGGGGGGGGCGACGAGGCGCTAAAAGAGGAGCGGCAGCTCTTCGCGCTTCTGGCAACGTCGGCGGCAACGACGTTCGCGTCGAAGCGAAACGTTTCTCGCCACCCCTTTTCCCTTCCTCCCCCATTTTTATCGCGTAAAAAAAAAAAAGTTTCTTCTAGTTCATGTTCCGGATGTGTTTGGCTGCCGGCGGCGGTTGTCGACTGCCGCCGCGGTTTCGTGACCCGGAGCGTCTTTCTCAGCCACCTTATTTTTCTTTCGCGATGAGTCAAACAGCACCGAAAGGTATCCCCACTACGTGAAAGGAATGCCGTCTGCGTCTTGCGTGTCGCTCCTTTTTATTTTTCTTTCTTTAATTTTACTCCGCCGTTACTTGTGTTTGTATTGCACGCGACTGCTTCGCGTCGAGCGCCGACTTGAGCAAAAGGTGCATAGCCGTGGTGCTGGGAAGTTGCGAGAACCGAAACAGGAGTATTGAAAAAAAAAAAAAAGGCCTTTCACAAAATGGCCTTTTGTATGCACTTCGCCACTTGCACGCGCGCGCGCTGAGGAGTCGTGGTTGCACGCGCAGCTGCGTTCCTTCTTTCCATTGCCTTTCCATTGTTATTGGGCACGCGGCGTTTTGTTTCCGCGCGTTGTTTTTGTTTTTCCCGTCGCCTCCTCGTTTTCCTTCTTGTCTTTCTGGGCGGTGGGACTTCGCAATCATTAGTTCGCGGCCTTTGTGCAAGGGGGCCGAAACAGAGGCGTGTGTCGGCAACCGCACATCTGCATGTGGGGCACCCGAACGCCGCCCGAGTGGGGGGCGATTGCGATCTTTACGAATTTCGGTGTCTTTCATTGCCCGAGTGAGGCAGAATAGAGGAGCATGTCCCGACGTGGTCAATTTTCTTAATGCCTTGCGGCGGAGATAAGCAAGCGGAGCTCAGAACGACCGGCAGTGCCGTGTGGAATCTGAAGTGATTCTGATGAAGCCTGAAAATCGGAACCAGCATGTGAATGATGGCAGTGTGTTCAATGGGGCAGTTTGGTTCATCTTTACAATAAAAACAGGAACGGCACACCTCAGGACGCTCGAGTAAAGAGCACAGGAGAGAGCGCTCTGTCCTGTGCTCTTTACTCGATCATCCTGTGTTGTGCTGTTCCTGTTTTTATTCTAGATGTGAATGATGAAATGAGCCTGCTTACATGGATGTGCGCGTAGCTGCCGAGGCAGCTCAGTGGCCTTCTGCTGGCAAGCGAAGGGTCGACTCCCGGACACATTGCAATGGTGGCTAAATACAAGGATGCGCATGTACCGTGCCTTGTCTGCACGTCAAAGTGCGCCCCAGGGGGGGTTCCGAAAACTCACCTCCATGGTGTCTCTAAGCTTGCTGGTCGCTTTTGAACATGAGTTCCCATAATTTAACCTCATTCCATGTGTGGAATGATGGAGTATATAGTCAACAGCATGGCAAAGATGTGAACAGCTAATGTCGCGGACATTGCAGCCAAGTTTAGAGAGGGGACGTTAAAATCTTTTTTTTTTTTTTTTTGCCTTGTGAGAAGGCCTGAGTTATTACGTTGACAAGAAGAGAGTGGCAGCTAATTCTCGTCGTCTGCTTGTGCACTGGGGAGGCGTGAAGGCTGCGCTGACTACCTAGCATTGCTCTTCCTTCCTTTGAGTCATGCCTTGTGTGCTGACCGACTTCTATCTGCTATTGCTCTCAGGCACTGTGCAATTTTTATAGTTCACTCTGGTGCTGCCTCCAAGAGATATGTTTGAAATATAGGAAGTTTAGTACAAGTCTGTCTGCCCAGGAGCAATTCCAGGTCGCTTTTTCGAGTTGCAGTACTGGTTCCACAAGAGAACTTGATTCTCTACCCATAATAGAACTTGGCTCTAGCGTAGCCTGCTGGTTTGCCAGTCGACAGGGTCCTTGAAAACTTTTTGAAAGCAATAAGCCCATCTTTATTAATTTGGTTAGATGGAGCAAAAAGAAACAAACCAAATGTTCTCTCCGTTAGTGCTGCTGAAGGTTCAGAAGCCTTTCAACAAAAGAGATTTAGGGAGAGTATTGCATATAGTCTGCAATACCTTTCGCTGGCAAGGCTGTTTCTTTTCTGTGAAAGGAAGCTTGACCAACCGTGATTGCATCAGTACTAATCGTGAAAGAGGCGTGGCGAAAATCGGATGTCAGCAATCCGGTATTCTGCAGCAGTGAATCAGTAATTGGCAATCTTTAATGTAATAGAAAGCACTTGCTATCACTTTGCTTCATGGTTTTCTGTTTGTCTTTTATATATACAGCTCAATTGGCACCTCTCTCAAGTTTTCTTTCTTAAGCATTCTAATAGCGATAAAGGCTTCTTCTCAAGGAACCTGTTTTATAAATGCACACAGCTGAGGCACTACATCCTACCTCATTAAATAGGGTTTAAACAAACATCTCAGTTGTGGCATAAAACAAGTAACGGTTCCTCATTTGTCTACTTTTGTTATGTATGTTATACACAGGGACTGAGTGGTTGTTGGGCATGAGTATCGGCCATAAAGTATCAGCATAGTTAGTGCTGTCAAACCAAAAAAGAAAAACCTGGGCCTTGTGTAACTAGCCTTTATCATTATAAATGGCTCGTAAGGCAGCAGACGAGCGCATTGTTCTTACTGTTCAGCCTGGGAGAAAAGTGAGCTGCGTGAAAGCCACGAATAATTATGCCGTAAGCGGAAAAAAGGCGTGTAGTGTGAACACCTGCTTAAGCAGTTGCTTAAATAACAGTAATTCAGCGAGGGGAAGAAGCTGCGCAAACAGTCTCACCGCTTGTATCGTTTTTCACAGTGCCAGAGATTTCTTATCTGGCTGTCTAAACATAAGTGGCTGGCTGCTCCGAGGGCTTCGAGCTGGTGCGTGGGACAAAGCGGCACCTTTTCTTTCTCTTGTTTTCTGTTAGCCTTGTGATAGTCGGTCCCGTAGTATGCACCTGAAGTACCTCGCTTGTGAGCATGTTTGCAAAAGTGGTGATCCTTCAAAAGGGCAACCTTCGTGTTCATATATCAGTCAAGTGGAGCAGCTGCCAAGCTTATGAAGTGTCATAGAAAGCCCTGCATATAAAAAAGAAAAACAAAAACGTGGGTAGAGTGGCAAATTGCTTTTACGCATCTGCGTGTCCATGTGCAAACCTTTTAAGGCTGAATAAATATGTTATTTGCCACAGCTGGCGGGAGAAAAATGCGAAGTAGTGTTAGGGCAGGTTTTATCTTCTGCATTTTTGCTGTTATTCAAGCAACGGTGACTGTCGCGGTGGGTTATATAGACATGTACAAAAGAAAGAAAAAATAGCTAGACAGCAGACCTTACGTTGCTGATACCTTGCTCCCAATTCTTTTAGTACTCAAGAAAGCTTCTAACCGAGGCTGTAATAATGAATAGTTGTTTCACCTGGAGGTGTTGCATTCATCTACCAATTTTTTGCTTCAGCCAGTACTGCAATTTTAGACATATAAAAAATCAAGCAGAATAAGAAAAGTGTAGTCTGTAGGCTTCCAAGTCTAATCTGTGCTGTAGTTGAAAATGGAATGTTGACCAGTTGTGACTTCAAAGTCCAACACACACTGCCCTATCTAGAACAGATGAAATGCGAACAGTGACACTTGTATGCGAGCACAAAGAATGCAAGAGTGCATGGATTTCAGATAAAGGTGGAATGTGTTTTCTCCTATAAAGAATGGTGTATTGTAATCGACGCTGTCTCTTCTGCCTAAAGTGATGTCTTCCGTAGTCTTTCAGTGCTTTCAGTTTTTGTTAGAATTTCGTTTATTTACCGTAGTCTGTTTACAATATTTTCGCTTCATCAATTTTTCCACCTGCTATTTTCATTAGAAGGCCAAAACAATGCATTGAAAAGTTATGACATGCCGATATCCAATACAATCCCCCTCTCTCTCCATTGGTTTGAGGGCCATCCTGACGTTTTAGTGGTACGTGTCGTCCATCTGTTTAGAGACAGGCACACATGTGTTGAAAGCCCGCCTAAGTCACACATCTGTATCTGCCCGTGTCCCCGTCCGTGCATCTGGGTGAACCAGCCATTGTCCCATGGCGTATGCGTGACGTGCATCGATGCTAGTATCTGTGCCGCTGGCAGTTATTGTCGCATTGTGATGCTGCACGCCCATCAATCACAAGGCACTGGAGAATTGCTGCGGGAGGAAGAGCCAGAGAGAGAACGAGTGGGCCATGGCAGACCCGCAAGCCGCGACAGCTGCTGCCCGCGGTGAAGCGCTAAGCGGGCTTCAAACATATTGCAACTTGGTTGCTGCGCCTGATTTTTGAGGCCTCGCTGCTTGTCCAGTTTGCTTCTCATAGGCATGGTCTCGGTGAGTGTGTAGTGGCATTGCTTGGAAATTTCTGAACAAACTGCTGTTGGGGAAAGGGTAGAAAAATGTGCTGGATATCAGAGGGCATGAATGGCAAGTTGAAGTGTCGCATTTGTGGGTTTAGCCCCCCCCCCCTTTTCTTTTTCAGAGCTGTTTGCATGAGAATTTTAGACTCTGTTTCAGAGTAAAGTCACTTGACAGATCTCTGAAGAGTTTTCAAGTTCGCGTGTCATCCACATCCAACAAATTTAGAGACCCTTAACTGTGTCTTAAGTCGTGGCCCTTGGTAGAATGAGGAGTGTGAAAGGCACTACGTGGAAGGAAAAGCCAAGAAGTCTATTGTAGCACTCATTTGGCACTAGAACAATCAAAGAAGTTGGTCGACTATTTGGGCACATGCTTTGGACTGGCAACGATGAAATGGTTTTACATTTTGCAGCAAAACGCTTTATTTGAAAAACTCAATTTCATCCAGGTCAGGAGTACTATTGGCAATTGAGAATTTTCCTAACACACTTCACTCAACCCTGAGACAGGCTTTTTGCTCTCAGTAAATAGCAGCTGCTGTCACAAGTGCTCAATTGTTTTGGCACCACAAAGCAGCTGGTCCTGTTCAGCCTACAAGTTAAAGCCATTACTCATTCTTCTCGCAGATCTCATTTTCAACTACTGCAGCTCTGTTTCAGAAGTGCACAGTGCGAAAGTGCTTGTTTACCGAGCTATGGGCACATGTTTAAAAACCTAATGTTACCAAAATTAATCCACTGTGCTGTCTAATAGCCCTTGCATTTCTTTGTGACATTAAATGCCCACCAATCAAACAGTTGGAGTGCAAATGCTCTGAGAGTTACTGGGTGGTGACAGCAACAATGTAAGAGATGTGCCCTTTGGTAAATTATGCATGAAGGTGACTGTTGAAGCCTGTGTCAGTGACAACAAGTGCCTTTGGGACGTAAAAAGCTGTAATTTTATTTGTTTTGTTCGTTCTTAGAAGCAGGAACACAGACTCCTATGAGCTAACAGTGCTGTATCATGTTCCATCACCCGCTACTGTTGAATCTCTTAAGTATTCTCGTCAAGGAATGCTGTGCCGAATGCCAGCCAATCCAACATTTGTGGGGTTGATGTTTGTGTCTGCTCTTTTGCCTTCCCCTCTCCCGTGTTATTTTTCCTAATTTATTTTTTAGGCAGGGGGGGGAGGGAGCATAGGCAGCATGCTGTTTGATTCAATGTTTCACCATGTTCGAATTCTTCTCTCCAGAGCAATGATTGTCCAAATGCAAAGGAAATAAATGAAGACATGCAGTTCGCGTGCTTTTACCAATACCCTGTGCCTGCTAATCCTCTAGCGAATGTATGATACACTTGTGTTTGCTTTGTCTGTTCCTGCAGTAAGGGGTTACATCAAGTAAAGAGTCAAAGTTTTCAGCGTTGTGTTGCACTGGCGCCTAACATTGACTTTGGCACTGAGTATAGCTTCGTCACTCTGCAGTGGCCGAGTTTCTAGGTTGGGAACACAGATTTGCGGTGTTGCTGTTAAAAGTGTTATTTTCTTTTATTGGCGTTAAATTGACTGTAATCTGGCTGTCAAGTGCAGCCTCTGGCAGCAAGACAGCCCTTTGTAAAAATTATTCACCCCATTTAAGGACAAGGGTTTGTCATCAATCACTGCCACGGAAGGAAAAAGGGAGGGGGGGGGGGCATATTTTTTCCAACATTTCCTGTGAAACTGCTGGGCATCTTGCTTTTAGGCTGCGAAAACCCTGCTTCGCTGTCGGTCAAACTGAAACAGCTGCAAAGGGTCGAGCCATAGTTTGTTCCATACTTCGCACGCAATGTTGCAGAAATAATACAGGCAGTGCGGTCGTAGAAGTCTCACTTCACTTGCTTCGCAGTGCAGTTATTTTTGTTCTGTGGCACTTTCTATAGAATAACTACTTCATATATCTGCAGCTAAAATCGTCGGACATTAGGTTGTTTCAAATGATGCATCATTTGTGCACTTTTGTGCTGGCAGTAATTGGCGTAATATGTTCTCGTTGCAAACGCAAGCGGTGCGCTGTAACTGCTGGTTGCAGAAATGTATCGCTCCGCTCATTTGATGGTAAATCAGTTCAGATCTACAAGGCTTCCTATGTGCCAGTACATGATAATTTGCTGCACAAAAGTCCACATTGTTACAGTGAATTACATTCATTATTCAATTGTTACATAACACATTCCCATATCTTTCTTTCATGTGGGGTCATATCTTTCTTTCATATGGGGTGCACTATTTATTGAGCAGTAGGTCTAAATCTCCTTAGCAGTGTGTTGGAACAAAACGAAAAAGAACAGCAGCAGCAATATTTTTTATTGGAACAAAGTGTAACAAAAACATTATTTGTTATTTTGTTTCGGAGTGAAACCAAAGTATTTTTTATCGGTTTTTGATTCAAGGAGAAAATCTGCAATCCGAAATAACCGATGTTGCGAAACGTCAGCATTAGGGCACATCTCGGGGTCTGCATAAGTGCTTATCTCGGGCAGGGATAGTGCGAGCAATAGCTGGTCAAACGGTCCACTAATCTAGGCCCGCCGTTCGGTGTACTAGCACATCGGCGTCGTAGCAAAACCCAGAGCTTGTGTGCCGAAGAGCTTATCGTTTCATTTACTGCGGGTACAATGGTTTGTTTTGTTTAATCATTTTATTTATTCGTTTGTTTCTTTTATCGGAACTGTGCCCTCGCATTTCAGTGAGTACACACGATGACGTACTGCTTCTGAGATCATGCTCAGTGCCTGGACTCAAAGCGCTGACCATGATTTCAAAATTTGATTAACTTACTGACAAAAATAGATACTATTTTTTTTAAATTGTTACGGTACTTCAAAAATTTTTTACATGCGAACGAAAACCTTTATGGACCGTTATGGACCTTTTCTTTTCCTCCCCCCCCCTTTTTTTTGTTTTTGTTATGGAGCAGAACCAGAACAGAACTTTTTTTAGTGAAACGAAACTAAAGCCAGAACAAAAAATATTTTGTTCCAACACCCTGCTCTATAGTGTTGCCTGCTGTGGGTGAAATGTGAGTATGGATGGTTTCACGAGTGTGTGATAACGGTAGTGAGCGTGCAGCCCCACAAGAATTCTGGTCACGTGCCCTATCAGACTACTAAACAGAACAAGAAGCATGCTTTTTAGTTGTTTCAACATACGAAAAGTATCTGGTAGCGTTTTCGGAAAAAATAGAGGCGCATAGTGCCTCAAGACTAACACTTCTAAGTTTTTGTATTATGACAAACTTGACTTATAAAGTTGTGGTTATGTACTGTTTAAGAGCGTTGAAAAATCAGCGAGCTTCTGTTCTATCCCGCTCGTCCTAATTGCCATTTCCTTTTTTTTCCCCTGCTAAATTTAGCGGGTTATGTCAGTGGGGAAAACAGGAAGCCGTCCAGGGTTTGTTTGTTAAAAGTGAAAGGGTCCTTTACATCACTGCCGTTCATCGGTTTTGAAACAGAATTTTATTTGCATGCAGGGAGTACTAGGCAGTCTTTCAGAGGTGAAGGGGTACTGAACAGTAGATGTTTACATCAGTGTCTGGAGAAACATTTTAAACGGTTCAGCCATTCTGGGATTGCCAAGGTGAAGTCTACCCTTTTCGGCACTGGCTTTATTTGTGTCGCAGAGTGGCTGACTGTAGTGTCAGCTAGTCCTGCATGTGAATCGTGTGACAGTCTTGTTACGGTGAGCTTATCTCCGGGAGTTTGCTCATAAAACTGACCATGAGTGTGACATGATGGGAGTACTTGGTACATTGGTGTCAAGAATTATCTTTCATGTGATGACATGCACTGTTCTGTCCTGAAACCCTTGCCATTGCAAGAACAAGAAACAAAGCATAGCTGCATGTGCATCTTGAATTAACCAGCAGTCTAGTTCAACTGCTTGCTGTACATTTTTTATGTGGCATAGTGATTGGAACCTGTTCTCTTTCTCTGTTTGATGACCAGTTATCTATTCTGTACATTACATGACCTACCCATGTGTACTTTCTCTTAGTTACAACTGCAATATTAGCTCGCTGTGCTTGGTAATCGACATACTCGTCCTCCTAACTCTTAAGGGGGGACATGGCGATTAAAAGTATCATTATTTATTTATGAACCAAACTTGATAAAAATTGGCATGCTTATTTAGTTCCTTCTCCTGATTCTAAAAATGCAGTTATTTTTTTGTAGGTTCATTATTTCATTACATAATTAAGAAAACAATTTATTTTACAATGCCTTTTTTCTTACTACAATAGACAAATAACCGCTGCACAAAAATAGACAAATGACATATGGTCCAATAGAAGAAAGCACAAGCTTCACAACATAGGAAGAACTTTTATGATTGGATCAGTATTTCCTACTTTATAGTGCACTGAACTCCATTGTTCTGAACATGGCCTTGCATTAGTCAGACAAAAGACAAATTTTAAAAACTTTAAACAAAGAAACTTGAAAAACTGCTTCCTATGTTTGGTGCTCCAAACATCAAGCTTCATGATGCAAAAAAAATTAATACTATAACTATGATAGCTACTGATATATCACAGTAAATGTCTTGCTGGGTGGGTAAAATTAGTATTTCGAGAAAATCAAGAAAACAAATAAATGTCACATTTAATTGTGAAGGGTCACAAATGTGTGCACATACACATTCCCAAAACATTAGTAGGCTCCTGGGGCATAGTCAGTTTGGGCATTTGTGTCTCTGTGGCGCTTTTTGAAGAAGCACTGCACATTTTCTGCCGATGCATGCTTGTGTTCAGATGCGGCTGATCGGCGCCGATCTTTTTCCGCCATGCGCTGCATACACTTTTCGCCAGGATTCATCGAGAGTTCTTGCAAAATGCTTGCCGAGGTTCTCCTGCAGCCAGCATTGAACTTCATGACTGCTTCCGCCACTGCAGCCTCAACGCTGAAGAGTGATGCGTGCTGCTCCTTCGGTGCGAGCGCCCATATTAGCGAGTGCAGGCTTTCATTGTTGTTCTGTGTTTTGCCTCGCTGGCAACGTTCAAGCAGCATCTTGTCAGAGAGCCGTTGGTAGATTGGCAGTAATGCCTTGCTTACATGAGCAGGTAAATTGTAGCGGTGCTTCGGCACAGGTTGGCCTTTGGCCTTTGCAGCATTTTGCCGGCACCAGGAATCGGGACCTTCTGGGCAAAGGCTATGATTCGAGGTGACGTCATTTGATGTTACGTGATAGTAGCTTGCCATCACGGCCTTCTCCATGGCTTCAATGTCACCAGTGTGGGACTTCAGAGCCCATCCATAATAAGAGCTCAGTTTGTTGACCAAATCTCCAGTCAACCTTCCTCTTCCACCAAGTGGCTCTGAGCCAGGCCCCTTGTGCTTTGACAGGGCATTACGTAGTGCTGTCCCCATCCTCTTATGGACATGGTTGACACAATCCTCTTTGTCAACTTCTATAAAGCCATATACTTTGGCCTCCTTTAGGGCCAAGAAAGTACGGCTGTCACCGTCCGACAGCACAGTTGTGTATCTTAGGCTGTACTTTTCCAGCGATCTTTTGAATAAAATGAGGCCAGCCTCCACCTCCATTTCACCAGCCTTCTTATCCGTATTTTTTTGACACTCATGACTGGCTTTCCATTCTTCGTATGAAGGGTCACCAACTTTTGGTCCACGCTGACAACCGGCACAAAAGTTGCTCAGCACAACGTAGTCCAGGACAAGTCCCGTGAAAAGTTCAATGACGGCGCCGACACCGATGTGCGAACTGTGCCCGCGAGTCATCCAAGACCCGTCGTACGATACAGCAACGTTGCCCGGGTTGCCGAAGTTTAATTGGCTGTAAAGCTGCCGGACCGACTTCGCGCATTCTGTTGTAAGCGTCTCAGCTGCCCGGGTCGCGGCGGGCGTCAACTTCGTTTTGACGTACCCCTGCCACGTTTTCGTATGCAGCCCGCGGTGCGATATATTCATTGTTGCAAAAATATCATTGAACGCAGTTTGCCGATTGCCGGTGCTTTGCATCGCGCGCGCAGCCAGAATGTTGACGGTAAACGGATTCACTTTCTGAGTCCCATTCACACGCGGCGAGCTCCACGCTGACGCTTTGTCGCCGCATTTCGAGCATATGAGCACCAGACTTACTGCAAGGCCATATTCGCGCTCCTTCCGGCTGATTTTCGCGCTACCGCCGCATGTATTACAGTTCATATGCTCCAGAAGTGCGTTCACCGATTCCAGGCACACCACGGTGAAAACTGTGTCGTCAATCGGGCCGGCCGCGACATCGCCAGCGGACAAGATCTCCGACTTACGGCTCACTGCTGCGGTTGATGCGAGCTCTTGTAGTTTCTCGTCGGATCTCATGTCGATTACCTCCAAATCTGAAGGCGTCAGCATAACGGTGTCACGACGGACGCGGCTGGCGTTTTCGTCGCAGCTACTCGTTGTCGCACCACCTAGGCCTAGCACTCGGTCGGCTCCATCAGTTCCGTCGCTTGACGCCGTTGGTGGCTCGTCCTCAACCACTTGCGACGCGGTGGGGCGTTTTTTGAAGTTGTTGAGCATGGACTTCTTCCTTTTCTTTCCATACTTGTGCTTGGAGTCAAACTTTCGGAGCGGAGGAGGCATCGTCGCGCGTACTCACACAACGATCGTATCGAACATGGCGTCTCGCCTGCGCCTCTGCTGCGGCTAGCAGACAGCTCGGGAGTGCGCCCAGCCAATCACGTGGCGTTATCTCGTCACGTGCATGCGACAGCGAATGAGAACGCGCGTTTCACCTATTTTTGCCGCCGGTTTTTGTATTGAACCAGCAAGCCTAACGAAGCGGCAGCGCGCGATATTTGAAGCCGAAACCGCGTTCTTTCAAACGAGACCAAGATGGCCGCCCTCAAGGCACTAGTACGCGAGCGCGGCGTCATTGAATGTGTGTCGTTTTCGCGTCGACACACGCGAAAAATCAGGTGCCCTATCTGTTTTTAAATTGTTCGTATGGCTGAAATATGACCTTACGAGATTGGAAACTTGGCAGATAGGGAGAATAATAGATGTAGATTAGAGAAATGCTATTTTTCAAAATTCGTTTTTTTATGATATTTTGGGTCTAAAGACCCGTGTCCCCCCTTAATGTTACATGTATCGTAGCTTGGTGTCATAGAAGAGAGTCACCTGATGTAGGAAAGGGTAACTGGATGTCATTGTGAAAGGCTTTCGTCCTACAGTAGGCAGCAGTTGGCTGCAGCTGTTGGTAATGATGGCGTTGATTGTCTGAGCAAGCCATATGACCTGAAAGACTTCTATCTTCATTTTCTACCTAATCAGCGTAGTTGCATATGCAACCCAGCATGCGCACTTTTAGTGCTCCTGATGCATTTTTAACCAATGTCCTTTGTGCATGAAGTTAAAGTGTTTGAGTGCTTTCCTCTTGACATGCACTGCACCTGTACCTGCAAGAATGAGCGTGATTTCATTTTGTTGTTTTTCAGGGAGGGGGGTGGCCAGAAGAAGCAGCAGCGGTGGGTGATCCCCGCAGTGGGAAGGAGGCAGAGTGGCGGGGGAAGGCCCCGAGCGGCCGTCCGGGGGCGAGATCCGGGTTGGGCCCGGGCACCAGGCACGGCTGCCCGAACTGCGGCCCGCCCACGAGCCCCCCGGCATGCCCCGCGAGGAGCTGCGCTGGACGCCCGGGGTTCCCGACTGCGACCTCATGATGTACCTCAGGGCCGCCAGGTCAGTTGCTTTCTTTCAGGGCAGGTAGACAGGTCTGACCACGTTCAGATTGCATGGGCCATGGCCCCTACCAGGCATTGCAATGACAGTAGTCATTGCCACTCTCTTGCTTCCCCTCAGAACGCCAAGGGGATTTTCATTGTGAATTTTTCCAGTCAACATTAGGAGGAAGTTAGGGCACGTGTCTTCTCAGCTACGCTACATTTGTACAATCATATTCCCACCTCCATGCCTTTTGATCGTGGAAGCTAACTGGGTTTATCATAGTACAAACACAACATGCCTCTCAACATAGTTGCCCTGCATCCCGCTAAGGACTACTACCATCGTGCTTTGCAGCAGCAGTGGCACAGTGCAGCTGGTCATGAGATCATCTGCCACAGTACACTTGCAGTCAAAAGTGCTGTGCAACACCTAGTTTGCCCTTTCCTGCATGCTGACTCTCTAAATGGGGCTTGTTGCAGGAGCATGGCGGCATTTGCGGGCATGTGTGATGGGGGCTCGGCGGAGGACGGGTGTTTGGCGGCCTCACGGGATGACACGACCATCAATGCACTGGACCTGCTGCACGACAGCCAGTATGACACGGGCCGCGCCCTGCAGGCTCTGGTCAAGAACCCCGTTCCCCGAGGCCTCGATAAAAAGTGGACCGACGAGGACCAGGTAGGTTTTCTGGCGCAAGTGTTTTTCTAAATGAATTTTCATTGAGACAAGTGATGCTCCACCTAGTTGTCTGCTTGGATCTCAAATTCATTTAAGTTGCTTATTAGGTGAGGATAAGCATTGTAAAAAGGTGTGTTTTAGCATCTACAAGAGAGGCTTAGCAATTGCACTTTGATCACGAAGCCATTCTTCAATGTTCAAAGGTGGAATGAGAAACCACTTGGCAACACTGAGAAGTGGGAAGAAAAGGCACAGCATGAATGAGAAACTGTTTACCATCTGTTAGGAGGAGGTCAGCAGGTGAAGTACTGTTGGCCACAAAAGTTTACGGGACAGGGGAGAGCTCAGTTCTGTGTAACTACAAATAATTTGGTAGCCTGTAAGTTTATGCTATGACGCATTCCTTACCTTTTGACATGGTGTCTCGTTTGTCATCCATCTGTGCAGAAACGCTTTGTCAAGGGCCTGAGGCAATATGGCAAAAACTTCTTCAAGATACGCAAGGAGCTCCTCTCACATAAGGAGACGGTCAGTATTACACGTTTTACTGAAGTTTTTTTTTTCCCCCTCGAGTAGTTCAAATGATTTTCTTTTTAATTATGTTACGGAGCGACATTTGGCTTAGTTTTGCAATGTTATGTTTGCCATTTTCTGCATATTTTCCTATGTATCACTTCTGTTCTATCATTAATAAAGATTGATTGATTGATTGGTTGTGACTTGGGGTGGCAGGCTGACTTGGTGGAGTTCTACTACCTGTGGAAGAAGACCCCAGGCGCGGCGACTTCCCGGCCTCACCGGAGACACCGCAGGCAGAACGTGCTTCGGCGAAGCAGACCATCATCCCGACTGACCAAAGTGGCGCAGAATGAATTCGGTAAGTGTGTAACAGCTGTGACTCACTTAGCAAGAGTCCCTCTGAGGAGAGAAAAATAAAAATAGATACGCAGATTTCATGCACTGTGGGAATAGGCATTTATGCGAAGCATAATATTGAGTTCCACAATGATGGCGATGGCATGTTGCTGTCGTAAAAAAAGAAACGAAAGATAGTGATTATCTATGAATATTTGTGATACACCAGTTTGCACTGCGTCAAGCTTGGTAATGCACATCTCTAAACTTGTGCCACAATCGGGATACTTACTAAGTGAAAATTCCTCATGCATTGACTGGCCTTGATTCTGTCGTTGTAACATGTACCTTAAAGTGAATGGCTTTAAATTTTAGCTAATGAAACTTAGTTGGCTCAAAAGGTCATTCATTTGCAATTGTACCTCAAATTCTGATTTCTGCAGTTGCTGTAGTTCTTAGTGAGCGAAAGTCATCATTTCATCTTAAATCCCCCCCTTTCTTTAACGGTGATTTTAGCAGATGGATGTCGCTGTATGAGCCGCACATTGGGCGTTTAAACTCGGCAGGCAACTTTGCTTGCCTTGAGGAGTGCTGAGCGTGAGCAATCCGAAGTTTGCGTTCCTGTATTGTATCTGCTGCTTACTTGCTGTCTTTTCTTGTCTGTTGCAGCGGACGCGAGTTCAGCAAGCGAAGAAGAGGAGTCTGCTGATGATTCTGATTCCCGGGAAGTGCCGGCCTACATGTGCCACAGCTGCCTTGCTACCAGTGAGTGCTCATCTGCGTTTCCCAACACGTCGACACCTTTTCTGGTCTCGGCCTTAGACTTTTGCTGCAGCTGCAAAACACTTCTGTTTTGTCCATTTGAAAGGGCGTGCTTGACATGTTGCCCCCTATGTCTGACATATTGTATCGACTTCTTGCCAAGAGCAGAGCTGAACAATACAGGTCTTTCAGTATGCAGTGGATTTACTTATTGAAAAACTTCACTGCTTAACTCTTTCGTTACCACGCCTATTCAAATCGATCACCGGTGATCGATGCTTTAAACGGCCGATTTCGACACGTTGGAATCGTTTCTCGTGCAGCTAGCGCCATCCAGTGGTTAGTCTAGGCAGTGCACTTGTAGAACCAGTTTAAATTTTCCCGCTCTGGCGACGTTCTGATTTTTGATGCGCCTTTTTGAGAACTAATGTGCGCGTGTTGTTGCAAAAGGGGGCGTGGCGGCCGCGCTTGAGAAAAAATACTGCCACTCGGGGTTATTCAGCATTAGCGTCAAATTTTTGTGATCAAAAGGCTCCCAGCAAGTCAAATATTGAATCATATTGTCGGCTTTGTTATCTGGCGGCGTTGAGTGGGGATAATTACCCGAAAATGACGCCAGCTATTCACTAGTGAGCTTTGACTTGGAGTCCGGGTGGTTTTATTCCACGAAAACGCATTCCTGAAGGTCCGCCGCATGTCCAACATGTATACCTAGCCTTTACAGCCAGTTTGCAGCAGTTTTGGTTTCGCTTCTCTTGTTAAATCCGCCAGAGGGCCGCATCCGGTGTTACTATCGCAACAACGCCAGTCGCTCCGGTCTCTGCCATGGCGTCGGCGTCGGACGCAACTGCGCCGCGCGGAAAGCGTTCTGTTCGAAAGTATTCTTCACCCGCACCTGATTTTAGTGACGAGGATTCGAGCTTCGAGTCCGAAGATGACAGTACTTCTGCTTCAAGCTCTGACGGCGACGATGTTTCGAGTCAGCCCGGGACATCCGCAGCTGCTCACCGGTGAGTTACCTTTACGGCCTTGAGCAGTCACCGGCGTCGCGCGCGCTTATCTGCCGACCTTTGTGCACAAGCTTAGAGCTATTCTTGCTATCTGCAGGGTCCGTACGTCGCTAGGCCAGGATGTGCTGCCACCGGCTGTGAAGAAACTTCAGTTCACGCCAACAAGGCCGCCCGGAGCACATCTCGGCCCAGCACTTCGGAGCAGCGCAAGACGCTTTACAACGGCGCGCGATTTTTTCCTCCTGTTCTTCACCGCAGAAGTAATAAATACTATCTGCAAGAACACGAATAAATATGCTTGGATGCATATTTTGGAGCTTCCAAGCTATGCTGAAAGAGATGGGTCGTGGAAGGAAGTGACTCCCGACGAACTAGTGAAGTTCATTGGACTGCTCATTTATATGGGCATTGTGAACGTGCCACGCATCCACCTTTACTGGAATACCAGTAGGCTTTTTTCAGGGCTTCTTCCTCGGAACGTTATGCCAAGGAGACGGTTTTCTGCACTTCTGCGCTTCCTAAGTGTCACTGATCCGGAGGCGACTACTGTAGCTACGCACGGCAGGCTGCACCGCGTATTGTGGCTTCTGCAACACGTGAACACTACATCGGCAGAACTTTTTCAACCTGCGCGGAACCTCTCTGTGGATGAAAGAATGGTCAAATCGAAAGGAAGATCGGGTATTCGGCAATACATGCGGGACAAAATTGTAAAGTGGGGATATAAATTGTGGGTGCTTGCTGATTCGCAGACTGGCTATTCCATTCAATTTTATGTGTACGCAGGCAAACGGGAAACAGCTAGTGCAAGTGGACTAGCATTTGATGTGGTGACACAACTGTGCGATAAATACCTCAATCAAGGATATGTTATCTACATGGACAACTTTTACACATCTGCGTCTCTATTTGCTCACCTGCTAAATGGCAAAACCCTCGCTTGTGGCACGACACGTAAAGATCGTCGGTGCTTCCCGTCTGAATTGAAGGACGTGTCATGGGAGAAAAAGGCAAAGAGAGGTGATGTTCGGTGGCTCCGACGGAACAACATCCTGTATTTGCAATGGAAGGACAGGAAGGTTGTTCACATGATGTCAACAGCGCACACTGCCAACAGGCATGTTACAGCCACAAGGAAAGAGAGAAGATACGGCGTGTGGACTATCATCCCAATCGAAAAGCCGGTGCTGATTGACGACTATAATTCCGGGATGCTTGGAGTTGATAAGTCCGATCAGCTGATTGCATCCTATAACGTTTTGATGAAGTGCGTGAGATGGTGGAAGACGCTCTTCTTACATTGTATTGACATGGCTGTTGTGAATAGCTTCATTCTTTTTCAAGAGCACCGCCAGCAACACCTCTCAACACCGGAATTGCAGAGGAGCGCCCACTTCGACCAACTTTCTTTTCGGATGGAGCTCACCCAACAGCTGCTCGAGCTTGATGATGAAGAGGTTCCCAGAGTACATCCTGTCCCAAAAGAAGTGCCGCACCATCCGCAAAAGATGCCGAAAAGGCGAAACTGCAGGATGTGCTATCAGGAACGCAAAATCGAACAAAAGACAAACGTTTTCTGCGAAAACTGCGAAGTGCACCTGTGCCTCACGAAAACGCGCAACTGCTTCACCGCATGGCACGAGCGCTGAAGCTGTTCCCGGTCTTTAGTTTTTTTTTATGTAGCTGAAGAACGGCGCGGTACAGAGAATTAATTTTTTTAGACAGTATTCCTGAGTCATTGATCTTCAAAATGTATATTCTAAATTTTCTTTCTTAATAATGTGTATGTAGATATTGTGCCTTTTCTTTCTTGTTTTTATCAACTCGCCACAAAAATGGCACTTTTCCGAATTTTTTGTATGTTCCCTAATAAATTGTTTGCTTTGTAACTTATGTTTTTGGAAAGAGCATTTCATTATGTGCAATTTGGCATGCTGCAACGGGTTCTGGAATATTATTTGTACTGGCAAAAAAATTTCTTCCGAGACCTATGAAAAACGGCCATTTTCTCGCGGTAACGAAAGAGTTAAGGGGGGATATGGGGATCAAAACTAACTTTTTTATTTACCAGCCGATCTTGATGAAATTTTGCACAGGTGTTAATAATACTACATAAACAAAACTGTGAAAATATGGTGAAAATATGGCTGCAATATCTGAAGTACTTTAGTGTTTACAAAATTTTTCTGCTTTCATTTTTGCAAAATGCCTGCACACCTGTATATTGATGCTAGGAGTTCAAGCAAACATTGATAACACTCCTATATGTATTCTCCACACAGTGACATTCCTGTAATTTTTTTAGCCTAACAGAATTTTTTTATATTTTCATTCTTTGGCATCTACTTCAGTTGCATGAAAATCTCGACTGTGAAAACAAAAGATAACAAATTATCAAAGCAAGTATTTTGAAAACAAAACATGTCACTGTGTGCAGTGCTGCACTATGAGTGTAACAAAACAAACGGTGTAAAAATATTCATAACGGTGGCTGAGATATTGGCTTTGCAAGTTGGCCTTGGTGGCAGAAAAAAGTTTTGAGAAAAAGGCGTTCGAAGTTCTGGGCCATATTTATTCGACTAGAAACCACCGGCCTTGTAGGTGCAGGTGTCAGGTTGATCTCTTGGCTTCTTGGATCTTTTATGCTTGCTTTCATGTGCTTTTTGTGCCCTCTTCTTGCACAAGGCATCTTTCTTAGCCGCTCGACTCGCTTGAGTCCGTCGCCACCGAGCATGCTCCTCCAGCCGTAAACCCCATCTTCCGTTCGTTTGCCGGCACAGAACCAAGTGACGCGCGGACAGTTGCGGCGGTCATATTCAACACCTCCGACAAGATTACTTGTGACTAAAGATGCGACTGTATGGTGCGACCGTTGCTGATGCACGGTTCGTCTTCACGGCCGGCAGACGCACGCGCTTGGACCGCACTTTCGTCGTTCATCTCGGTGACGGCGGTGGCACAATCGGGGTACGTCGCGGAGCATTTGCGGGGCGTTGCAGGCCCGGAAGCATGGCAAAAGGCCGTTATTAGTTCGGTATAATCACCACTGGAACTCAAGGATGCAACAGTCTGCGAACTGCCCGGCAATGCGTCGATAGTCTAAGCTCGCGCGCGGACGCATCTCTGCTAGGACTACTTATCCTTCGGAAGTTCGGCGGCTTGCGCTTGCGGCTGCCGAAGCGGTGCTTGGTCGCGTATTTCGTCGTCCACGTCCGCCCAGTCATTCTCGAAACCACAAAATGAAAATAGAAAACTCAAATCCGAATAAAGCGATGAAGCGGCGGCGCACCTCGAATATCCAACACGTATACAAAGGGGCAGCAGCCAGCGCGCGAAGAAACGGGAGAAGCAGACGCCGCAGCAGCTCGCCTCCGGAACCGGCCAATGGGGCGGCTCATACAACGCACGTGACGGAGCAAGCCAATCGGCGGCCGCGACAAGCAGCTCCGCGACCTTCAGACTTTTTGTTTTTTTATTCTTGCTCTTCTCTCTATCAGGAAATGAAAGAGAGGCGTCAAAAGGCGAAGAGGCGCGCTTTTCAACGGTACCAGCATGGCCGCGCCGCGTACTGCCGTTCCGGAGCTAGGGACGCTTGAAAACAGCGACTTTTCCACCGATTTTCACGAAATTTTCGCTGTATTGCCTTATGTATATATTTATTTATGGTACTTAGCAGTCGTTTTCAGCGGAAATACTTGGAAAACTTATAGAAAAGGGGTCAAAGATTCAATATCTGCAACTTTCTAAAAAGTGATTTTGGGGTCGTTTTTCAAGATTTGATCCCCGCGTCCCCCCTTAAAAATGCGACAAGGGGCGACATGTTTATATGCAGTACATGACTTGACTGACAAGTGACTGCTTTCTTTGCTGACCGAAAGCACTCGTTGAAAATTGGTAACGCATTGCTGATTGAAAGCACTAGCGTGAGGCCTTAGCCCAACACAAAGCTTTTTAAAAAGACAAAGTGAACTGAAGAGCTGTTAACAGAATTGTTTGTAGAGTGGTCAATGGTATGGGTGATAGGAAGGCCTCCGGTGAATTTATTTTATTGTAATCTGACACAGTGTTGTTTACGTAGGTGCTTCCTTTTATCCTGTTGTCAACTGCGCTGAATTGTAGAGCAGAAACACGAAACCAGTGACACGGATTCTAAAAGACTAAGTGCTTTACTGAAAGTCTATTCTCGCAGATTTTTGTAGGACGACTAAAGGGATATGCTAAATCGGTATACACTAGTAACATGTTTCTCCAAACCTTATTTGCATTTCTCTGTCATTGATGGTGGAAAACCAAGGCTAAACTAGCATTCTTTGGGTTTCGAGCCCTTCACAGCAGTCCAGATTTTGTAGTGTCTCTATGTATACGTTGACCTATCTAATTCAGGCATGGTATGGTAATGCAGGTTCGAAGGAGTGGTTCCAGACGGGGAAGGAAGGTTCAGTGCTCTGCTGGGACTGCTGCCAGCAGAAGAAGGGCACCGAGGCGGTGAGGCCCCTCTCGGGCAGTGATGGGGATGGCTCCTCACCGTTCCTCTTCAAGCCTGTTGATGGAGATGCACTCAACGGCAAGCATGTGATGCGTACCCGCCGAAACAAAGAGGTGGGCACCGTTTTTGACACACAGGTGTGAACTACAGTAGAACCTCAGTACTTTTGCCAACTGTCAATACGAATGTCAACTACGGTAAAGCCTCGTTAACTCAACCCTCATTAATTCGGAAAATCAACTAATTCGAACTCATTCTCTAGTCCCGGCAGGTGTTCGCAATACTTAATGCAATGAAGCTCTCGTTAATTCGGGCGCATTCGGCTGCACATCGGTTAATTCGGACAACTCTCGGAACTCTGCGAGCAATTAGCGCCACAAGTGGTGTGATGCGAAAGACCTACATCGGTGTAGCATCGAACCGAAACAAAGCGGTGGAGTCCTCATTGCTGTAGTCATAAGCGGAAATAGTTTGTTCGTGACAGCAACACCGGAATGCTTCGTGCTTATCTGCGACTCCTTTTTTCTTGCGTTCACAACTGCGTGTAACACCGCTTGCCTTTACAACTGCACAGTCGCCCTCCATAATTGATTACTTAGGCAATTTTGTCCACAGCAGTTACGACAAATGGTCGTTCCTAATGGGGGCATGCGTCAGCCGTATGCTTTCATAACTGCGTAGTTACCATCAGTCATCGCATCAATAGTGGCCGCGGCTTCGTCCATAGTGGCTGTGGCTAACAGTAGTTCCGCTTGGATTCGCGTTGGCCGCGTGGCCAATGCGCACACAACAATGCATAGTCACCATCTATGATCACATCGATTGTGACCGTGGCTTTGTCCGCAGTTATAGCAGCAGATGGTAGTTCCGTTTAGATTCGGTGCCTGTGTCAGCCGCATGCCTTCAGAACTGCAAGGTTGCCTTCATGATCGTGCCATTAGCGACCGCAGTTTCATCCACAGCGGTTGTGGCAAGCAGTAGTTTCGTTTTTACTCGGTCCAAAGCTATTGAGGATGAAAGCATCAGCTACATCGCGATAGACGGAGAATCTGTTGACAACTAGCTCACTGGCGAGAAAATTATCGGGATGTGCATGTGGTGGTGAAAAGTGCTTCAAATGAGGGCACGAGCCGCAGCTGCGCTACCTGCATATAATTCTAACTTTTGACACATCATCACGCATGTGCCTGACTACTATGGTGATCTCAATAGCAACTCCTTTAGTAGTAGCATCTAAGAGGAGCTTAGGGGATGATGAATGCGATGAACACAAGTCATTTTGTCATTTTGGCGGGAAGTTTTGCCGTACCTACTCGAAAGAATTGTGACTCAAGATGCCGACACGTGTTGAGCTAGTGGAGCTCGAGCAGTCCGACACACTTTGTTGTTTTCCTGTTTCACCGTGTTTAATAGAGAATGCAACCTTTGAAAGCCAAAAAATCATATAAAAAACTAGGTTTTTAGAAAGCAACATTTTTGGGCTGGATATGTCATAAACTAATTTTTCATCATTAAACTACCTCTAGTCAAATATATATAACGAGCCGCGGCAGCAGTGAGCAAGCACTGGTAAAACCTAAACGTAGAGTGAGTGCCGTTCTCGCACTGTCTAACCAACCACTGCTGTCTTGGTCTTGTTTTGTTTGTGAATTCCTGTCCTTTTCTTATTGCTGCCCTCGGCGGCAGCCACAGTGGCGTGATCAAAGCTTGATTCGCTCACGATTGAAGAGCTCGCGAGGGCTTTCGAATTTCCCCAAGTCTCAGATGCAAAGCTGTGATTAGACAAAGCGCGTGTTCCTCGAGCAAGCGGCCTAACCTGCAGCTGCTATTGGCTGCTGTACACGATGATGCTATAGTCTCCTCTTATGGTCGCCCCGCGCATATCCATAGATGTGCAGTTTTACTGCGACAATGGGTGCATATGATGCGACTTAACACAGCCGAGCGAGCCCTCTATTAAAAGTGATCTGCGATGTGTACGGAGTCTAGGTGCACCGAGGGCTGATAGCTTCATGTGTGCTGTGTTCTTTCCACTTCATTCATAATGAATTGAGAGGCAGCAGGAAGGTTAATTTGCTTGATGCTGCTACCGCTCTTTCTCATGCCAGTGTTGTGACAGTGAGTGTCCATGGTCATCGAGTGACACCATTTTCATGTTTTCCTGTGCGCGCATGACATCCTACTTGTTCATTTAATTATTAAGCAAATGTTTACTAGTTTATATAGTCGATATCAGTTTGAAACTGATATACAGACATATCAGTTTGATATAGAGCATAATTCGATATAAGCCTGCTAAAGAATTGGATATCATAAAAACACGTACCATTTCTAAAATCACTTTATTGATGAAACTAGCTTAGTTTCGCATGAAATAGTCCTGTGTTTTCTTCTGCTTTGGTAATTTCGCTGTGTGCAACGCACAAAATTCTCCACATTGTTTAAGGAGTCGGAGCAACTGAGGCCGCAGCCTTCCACATTCATGCAGAAGCATTGGACTAATGCGAGTGCACCAATCACCTAGGAGGACGTGGGCAAAAAACCGTCGTTGCTTCCCTCATTGTGTCCACTTTCACTTGCGCTTGGTATGATGTCGGCAGGCTTCGTTTTCGGGCTCTCCCGTGGTCACGACACCATCATCTGCACTCACAAACTCATCGGCCGTTGATTCGTCAACAGCTTCCGGAAATTTACAGCTTGCTCCAAACTTCGGCAATACCAGCTATTAGGCTTGCTCACACTCATCAGAATTTACAGTTGGCACTGGGCACGCGGGAGCCGGCACGTCTCAAACAATTTTGGATGAACCACTTGTGCACGGCCGTGCATATGCATCGGGCGCCATGGGCACCGGGTTGCGAGTTTGTCTGCTTTAGCTCTAATCTCCCTTTTATTCTTCAGGATCGTGCTGAGAGTGCCCCTCGGAATCTTGCACGCTGCGGGGCATCCAACTTCTCACCGCGTTTGACCCGATTTGATTTCGAGCTTCGCGGTGAAAGGCGAATTCTGTCACTTCATCATGGCAACACTGCGGGAGAAGGCTCGCAAGGCGCAAACACAATGAACCAGAAAAGCAGCGAGACAACTCGCACTTGCGCCATCTTGCACGACAAGGGCGCAAGAGCCTCTGATTGGCTGTCTGAGCAAGCGCTGCAGGGGGGCCACGGTAATTTTTTGCAGGGGGGTGTCGACGGCTCGCTCGACGCAGCGTGGTCACGGTAGGGAGAGCGGTTTGATGGAGCTGCGCCATCGGATTTCCTCGTCACCGCAAGGGAAAGGGAACTTCTGGGGCACTTTTCCACTGCTTGACGTTTGGTATATCGGTAGTCGCTGCTATTTTTGTTCGATGTAAGCGTAACTTTTGCTGTATATACTCGTTGTAACTATACCGTGTTCAGAAATTGTTCGATATAAAGAATGATTCTACGTAAACGGGTTCGATATAGTCTGGTTAGACTGTATGGCTAATACAAGTACTATCCTTACTTTGTATAGCTGTCTAATAACTTGCCATTGCAATCGATTGGTTTGCCTTTCTGGAAGCTGCAATTTGTTTTGTGCTTACCCATTGCGTCTTTCTTTTTCAGAACCAGAACCACATGAAAGGCCGAAGTAAACACGGCGGCAACAATGGGGGTGACGGTGCAAGCCCAGAAATCATGGATGGAGCACTCACTGCCAACAACCGCACCACGCTCGGAGGCCGCAAGTCACCCGCTGCCAGTGCAGCCGACAAAGACAAGAAAAAAGTACGTTTTCAGGCCCCCTGGGGCCATTCTATCACAACGGATTGAAATGGGTTGTCTAACTGTAGCCTCGATATGCTCTCCACATGTGCAATTAATTAAAGCTGTGTTCTCGCCCTACGCACTGATAAATTAATTTTTTTCGGGCACTTTTAGCGTGTTTTCAGTCAAACCATTTTGATACAATGTAGATTAGGCATTGCAGATACCGAAACGCGTCGTTGCCGAAAATCGATCTTTTTTGCGATTTTCGCGATCTGATCCCTGCGTCCCCCTCTTAACAGTGTTTGCAACTTTGCATACCACCCTCATTTGCTCAACCTTGGCCTACCTTATCAGCATTTGAATATCATGCTGCTAGAGTAGTGCAAGCCTATGCTTTCCTGCAATATGTTTGTCCCCTTATGTCTACTGAGGAGCGTTGTCAGAAAGCAGAATTTCGCACCAGTACATTACCGTGGTGTCACGGTAATCAAAGTATTGCTTTCTGTGGCTTAGTAAAAGTTCCTTAAAACTTCCTTAGTCTTGGGCTCCTTTAGAATGCAATGCAGACTACTGTATTTACTTGCATAATGATCGCACTTGCGTAATGATCACACCCCTGAATTTTGTAGTCAAAATTCGATTTTATTTCTTTCCCATGTAATGATCGCACTCTGAACTTGCCGCAGCAGTATGTCTTGTACCAAGTCTAGCTAATGATGATCGTGCTTACCATCTGTCGAATGCTGTCAAATGCTACACGAACGACTCTTCAAGACATACCAAGCAGTCTGCACGCACCAAACATTCTTAAGCAGATGCCCCATTTTATTCCTTTCATCACTTTCCACACTTCCATGAAAAAAAAAAAAATATAGCTAGAACCAAACTTGTCTTGGCTTTATTATTTGTAGGCTTTATTATGGTTGTGGTCAACAACAACAACAAAAAAGGCGCTTTTCGGTTCTTCTTGTCCTGACTCGTGGGCACGCAACAAATCGTAAGCGGCAACGATAGTAGCCACGTTTATACTGATACGTTAGAAGTGTACCCTATTCATACACCGACGCTTGTAACACAGCTAAGATATTTGCCCACCCTTAGCGGAAACATGCCATATTAGGACAGTAGTGAAGACAAATGCCACAATTTCCACAGCATACCCACCACGTGTTTCTATGTCATTGGCAGCTAAGCACGTCCATCTGTTTCTGTCCACTCAAAGTGGACAAGGCTTCATTATTGCTGCAGACTTGCCGATAATAACAATGATTCATTACTGATACAGGAGGAACTGTTTCAATGCACGTAATGTACTCGCGAAAGGAAAGTCTGTAGAAGCGACTGTCGTCTTGCTCGTCGTCTTCGTCAAAATTCGCATCCCCGGCTTCCAAGGCAGCAGCTTCACGGACAAAGCTGCTGTGTCGAAATCAGTTCGCTATTATTGCGAGCGGCGTGTTGCTCCACACGTGCGCCACCATGTGCAATACACTGAGTAGAGTCACATCATATTTTTTCTGTGCCTCCATACAGGGCAACACTTGTCTTCTGTGTCGGCTTTTTACATTATGAATATTTCCCTGATCGAGTGGCTGCAGGAAAGCCGTTGTGTTTGGAGGCAAAAAAAGCAGCTCTGTTCGTCAGCCCTGACACGTTGTTATGCACAGTGCAGTTATCTAAAACAATTTGCACTTTGCGCGCTTATGCAGAAAACCGGTGGTCCAACTTGTGCAGCCAAGCTCGTCATATTTCTGAAGTCATCCACGCCTTTCAATTCGAGCGATAGTCTACTGGAAGGTTCTTGATACTTTTGAAGCACATCGGCTTTTTGGCTTTGCCGATTAACAACAGCGGTAGCCGCTCGATGCCAGTCATGTTGGCAACCAGCAAAACAGTTATCCTGTCTTTGCTTCGTTCACTGCCAACGCAAGGGTCCCCCTTAAATGTGATTGTTTTATCTGGCAAGGCTTTGTAGAAGAGGGCTGTCCCATCTGCATTAAAAATGTAGCAGGCATCATAATCGGCTAGGCCTGCGGGTAATCCGGCCCTCCAATCTTCGACAACGCCTTCATTCACCAGCCCCTTTCTCGCCGCACACGCTTCGGAAGACAAGGCTGTGCCTTTTCTTGAATCGGTCGATTCAGCGCATACTTTTCAGCCTGTGCACAGATAAGGGGGCCACTCAAAGGAAGCTGTGCGTCGCGCTAATCAGCAATCCGTCATAATACGCTTCAAGTTTCGGGTGCGCTGCCGTTCACAGTCTCTTCCTCTTGTCAGCAAACTTGTCGATATTGTACGCCTGAGCAATCTGCGCTGCATTTTGCACGTACGTGCTGAGCATGCTTCTCTTCGCCTTAAATTTATTCATTATGACCTGCTGAGGCACCCCTACCTTCACGGCTTTCGTATTTCTACTTCCGCCAAATTCTTTGCCTCATACTTCGCCCATTTCGGTGGGGCACGAGAGCACATGGTGGCACGGCAATGAAGCGCTGTGCCATGGCATGGCACAGCAGTGAACCGCCATACAGGATGCTAACAACAAAAAAGTATAAACAAAAAAAAAGTGCAAGCAGAATTTAACACACAGATTCACAAATAAAAAAGTTTCGCAATTCTCGTACACACTTGATGTAAAGTGATAAACGCAGTAAAAACGCCAACAAAAAAATGCCTAACTTTGCAACCACACAACTGCTCAAGCAAAAAAACATCGAAAATGGCAGACTGTAACACAGGTAAAAAAAAAAAACTAGAGGGAGGATGTAATAAAAAGTATGTATAGATAGTGTAGCTAGCATAGACCAGTAACTACTCTGCAACCATAGTGATGCAGATGTAGTGCTCAATGGCAGAAGCGATTGCAAAGTCAGAAGTACATCATAGCCGCCATAGATTCTCTCTCTCTCTCTCTCTCTTTTTTTTTTACACAGGCTTGTCTGTTACAGTAATAAATAAACACGGAGGCCTTGACGTATTTTCAGCCTTTTGGCACTTAGATTGGTGCACGCTACTCAGAGACTCCGTCGCTTGTGGTGCAATTTGGACTCTCCCTAGTGCCACCCGATCTTATATGCCTCATGTGCCTCTGAGCTCCGCGAACTGTCCAAATTAACCGAAGTACGACCAATTATGTTCGAAATAACGGAAGTTTTGTGCCATAGGTATATGTACAGGTTTGGTGGGACCATCCAAATTACCTAAATTTCTGAATAAATGGGGTTTTACTGTATAACAATGCCAGCTAGCTGAACTAAAGGGAATAGTTTCTCAGTGAGACGCACTAAAGCATCAGATGTGTTTGACTTTCCACGTGAGGATACTAATCAAACATTCTTTCAACTGGACTTTGAGACTTTGATTATTCATGGGCTGAGGCGGATGCCACTGGCGAGCAAGCACAAACACTTTGACATATGATTGTGAGTAGGGCCTGAGATGGCCAGACTTGCTTTCTTCCCCCTCTGCTAGAAGTCATGTCCTCTGAAAGTTATGGACAAGACCAAATGTGGGTTAAACCTCGAAATACTTTGGTTATTATATGAGTCTGTTCAATACCTGTTCCAGCACTTGTTGCTTTAGTTGCTCCCACTGTCTACTCAATGTACCATTCACTGCTGCATGTGCAGAAGACCAATCCCGACACTCCGACGAAAGGCAAAAAGCGAGGCCGGGACGATGCTGCCCCTGCATCCAATGCACTCCCCACGACGCCGACGACGCCAACGACGCCAAGCGTCTCCCCAGTGGAGGACTCTGCAGAAGCGGCGGCAGCTGCTGCTGTTGCGACCGCACCATCTCCAGTAAACGAGGAGGACGACAGAACGGCAGCGAGCTCAGCTGCCAAGAAGAAAAAGAGCGAGGCAGCCGAGAGCCCCGTTGACTCGCCAGGGGGAGCCGAGGGCCTTTCGAGCCGGAGCAGCAGTGTCGGTGGCGGTGCTGCCTCCAACGAAGGTGAGGAGGGGCCCGAGGCCAGGGGACGTATTCTGAAACGTTCGCCGCGGCGAAGTTTCGCACTGGCCACGCCTCCGCCGTTGCAGCGCGCGCTGAATGGCTGCTTTGACAAAACCGGAAATTCAGGTGGCGCAAGTGGATTTCCGGTTTTGTCAAAGCAGCCATTCAGCGCACGCCGCAACGGCGGAGGCGTGGCCAGTGCGAAACTTCGCCGCGGCGAACGTTTCAGAATACGTCCCCTGTAGTCAAGTGCAGTTTGAGCATAATAAAACTGACATCTGGGGCATGTTGGTATCTGGGGTAAACAGCGCAACACAGACACGGGCAAGAGCAAAGGAAAAGACGGGGTGGGCTCGTCACTTTTTGTCCGCGTCTGCATTGCGCTGTGTGCCCTGTTGCCCTGGATACAGTTCCTGAGGTGCATCATCTGATATGCAGATGCAGCAGGAGTAGCAGGGCCCATTTGCATTTGATATAACGCGCAGGCTGTTGCCTCGCTCCTTTGGTGCCTCTTAAGGGGGGACATGGCGATTAAAAGTTATCATTATTTATTTATGAACCAAACTTGATAAAAATTGGCATGCTTATTTAGTTCCTTCTCCTGATTCTAAAAATGCAGTTATTTTTTTGTAGGTTCATTATTTCATTACATAATTAAGAAAACAATGTATTTTACAATGCCTTTTTTCTTACTACAATAGACAAATAACCGCTGCACAAAAATAGACAAATGACATATGGTCCAATAGAAGAAAGCACAAGCTTCCCAACATAGGAAGAACTTTTATGATTGGATCAGTATTTCCTACTTTATAGTGCACTGAACTCCATTGTTCTGAACATGGCCTTGCATTAGTCAGACAAAAGACAAATTTTAAAAACTTTAAACAAAGAAACTTGAAAAACTGCTTCCTATGTTTGGTGCTCCAAACATCTAGCTTCATGATGCAAAAAAAATTAATACTATAACTATGATAGCTACTGATATATCACAGTAAATGTCTTGCTGGGTGGGTAAAATTAGTATTTCGAGAAAATCAAGAAAACAAATAAATGTCACATTTAATTGTGAAGGGTCACAAATGTGTGCACATACACATTCCCAAAACATTAGTAGGCTCCTGGGGCATAGTCAGTTTGGGCATTTGTGTCTCTGTGGCGCTTTTTGAAGAAGCACTGCACATTTTCTGCCGATGCATGCTTGTGTTCAGATGCGGCTGATCGGCGCCGATCTTTTTCCGCCATGCGCTGCATACACTTTTCGCCAGGATTCATCGAGAGTTCTTGCAAAATGCTTGCCAAGGTTCTCCTGCAGCCAGCATTGAACTTCATGACTGCTTCCGCCACTGCAGCCTCAACGCTGAAGAGTGATGCGTGCTGCTCCTTCGGTGCGAGCGCCCATATTAGCGAGTGCAGGCTTTCATTGTTGTTCTGTGTTTTGCCTCGCTGGCAACGTTCAAGCAGCATCTTGTCAGAGAGCCGTTGGTAGATTGGCAGTAATGCCTTGCTTACATGAGCAGGTAAATTGTAGCGGTGCTTCGGCACAGGTTGGCCTTTGGCCTTTGCAGCATTTTGCCGGCACCAGGAATCGGGACCTTCTGGGCAAAGGCTATGATTCGAGGTGACGTCATTTGATGTTACGTGATAGTAGCTTGCCATCACGGCCTTCTCCATGGCTTCAATGTCACCAGTGTGGGACTTCAGAGCCCATCCATAATAAGAGCTCAGTTTGTTGACCAAATCTCCAGTCAACCTTCCTCTTCCACCAAGTGGCTCTGAGCCAGGCCCCTTGTGCTTTGACAGGGCATTACGTAGTGCTGTCCCCATCCTCTTATGGACATGGTTGACACAATCCTCTTTGTCAACTTCTATAAAGCCATATACTTTGGCCTCCTTTAGGGCCAAGAAAGTACGGCTGTCACCGTCCGACAGCACAGTTGTGTATCTTAGGCTGTACTTTTCCAGCGATCTTTTGAATAAAATGAGGCCAGCCTCCACCTCCATTTCACCAGCCTTCTTATCCGTATTTTTTTGACACTCATGACTGGCTTTCCATTCTTCGTATGAAGGGTCACCAACTTTTGGTCCACGCTGACAACCGGCACAAAAGTTGCTCAGCACAACGTAGTCCAGGACAAGTCCCGTGAAAAGTTCAATGACGGCGCCGACACCGATGTGCGAACTGTGCCCGCGAGTCATCCAAGACCCGTCGTACGATACAGCAACGTTGCCCGGGTTGCCGAAGTTTAATTGGCTGTAAAGCTGCCGGACCGACTTCGCGCATTCTGTTGTAAGCGTCTCAGCTGCCCGGGTCGCGGCGGGCGTCAACTTCGTTTTGACGTACCCCTGCCACGTTTTCGTATGCAGCCCGCGGTGCGATATATTCATTGTTGCGAAAATATCATTGAACGCAGTTTGCCGATTGCCGGTGCTTTGCATCGCGCGCGCAGCCAGAATGTTGACGGTAAACGGATTCACTTTCTGAGTCCCATTCACACGCGGCGAGCTCCACGCTGACGCTTTGTCGCCGCATTTCGAGCATATGAGCACCAGACTTACTGCAAGGCCATATTCGCGCTCCTTCCGGCTGATTTTCGCGCTACCGCCGCATGTATTACAGTTCATATGCTCCAGAAGTGCGTTCACCGATTCCAGGCACACCACGGTGAAAACTGTGTCGTCAATCGGGCCGGCCGCGACATCGCCAGCGGACAAGATCTCCGACTTACGGCTCACTGCTGCGGTTGATGCGAGCTCTTGTAGTTTCTCGTCGGATCTCATGTCGATTACCTCCAAATCTGAAGGCGTCAGCATAACGGTGTCACGACGGACGCGGCTGGCGTTTTCGTCGCAGCTACTCGTTGTCGCACCACCTAGGCCTAGCACTCGGTCGGCTCCATCAGTTCCGTCGCTTGACGCCGTTGGTGGCTCGTCCTCAACCACTTGCGACGCGGTGGGGCGTTTTTTGAAGTTGTTGAGCATGGACTTCTTCCTTTTCTTTCCATACTTGTGCTTGGAGTCAAACTTTCGGAGCGGAGGAGGCATCGTCGCGCGTACTCACACAACGATCGTATCGAACATGGCGTCTCGCCTGCGCCTCTGCTGCGGCTAGCAAACAGCTCGGGAGTGCGCCCAGCCAATCACGTGGCGTTATCTCGTCACGTGCATGCGACAGCGAATGAGAACGCGCGTTTCACCTATTTTTGCCGCCGGTTTTTGTATTGAACCAGCAAGCCTAACGAAGCGGCAGCGCGCGATATTTGAAGCCGAAACCGCGTTCTTTCAAACGAGACCAAGATGGCCGCCCTCAAGGCACTAGTACGCGAGCGCGGCGTCATTGAATGTGTGTCGTTTTCGCGTCGACACACGCGAAAAATCAGGTGCCCTATCTGTTTTTAAATTGTTCGTATGGCTGAAATATGACCTTACGAGATTGGAAACTTGGCAGATAGGGAGAATAATAGATGTAGATTAGAGAAATGCTATTTTCCAAAATTCGTTTTTTTATGATATTTTGGGTCTAAAGACCCGTGTCCCCCCTTAAATAAAAGAAAATTGTGCAGAAACCATCGACGATGATGGTCGACGTAAGCAAATAGCCGAACAATTCAAGAAACTTATTCGTTTTTTTTTTAACGGAATGGTGCGCTTGCTCATACATGTAGCAGCGAGGTTCTTTGGGTAGCGTTTGTTGCTGTATTGCATAATTCCATAGAGAACAGAACTGTTAATCAGCACATCTGTAGCGATAATATGGGCAGACACCATGTGCAAAAAGCATTAATACATAGAGCTTTCTGTGGGCCTAGTTGGTGCATATTCGACAAATATATTTTTGAGGCGAAAACAAGACACATGGCATAAAAGGAAGGCCATACGTAGGACAGGCGCTACTTTCAACTGTTTATTCAACAACGTCAACATGAAATATACATGAGAAAGGCACACGCACAGATGCTTTTATGGAAAAAATACAAGATATGAATGTATGTATAAGAAATGCCTGACTGATTCATACCATACTTACTCGAACCTAGGCAGGCCCCGATTCAAAACCGACCCCCGAATGTTCGAAGCCAGAAAAAATGAAAAAAACTTGCCTCGAATGTAGGCCGAACAAAAAAGTGAGGGCAGCATTCAGAAAATGCAAACAGTATTTATTTAATATGAACTTGCCGAGCTCGCTCTACGTCATCATCGCTGCTAACCTCTTACGTTGAAGGACGCGTGCAAGCTCGCATCCGCGTGCTCATGCACGTGCATACAGTGCAGCACGGCTCGTACACATAGAAACGCGGCACAATCTTGGTGAACAGCTCCTCTCTGCTACTGCGCTTTTTTTCCTTATCACTGTCATCTCCTCGATGTGGCACACGCAAAAAACTGTGAAATTTCTTAGAAAACAAATTTTGGACACTACACAATGTTTCAGCGCAACGTCCGATCTGGTCTTGGGCTGGTTCAAAGCAGACGACACAGCATTGATCCTTCATTTTGTGACTGTCACACAGTCTATACCGAAATGGAAGTCACCATCGCTGAGAGGGGTTTTGAGGCAGCAACTTCATACTGAAATTTCTTGTTGAATGTGCGCTGAGAGCACAGTTATTTGTATAATCATATTGGTCTCTCTACTCTCAGTTACAGTGATAAACAGAGAACAGTCGGTCGACCATGTCACACCCCTTTAATAAGATGACTAAACACTTGCTAAATTAAGCTACGTATTTACTTGCGTAATGATCGCACCCCTGAATTTTGTCGTCAAAATTCCATTTTATTTCTTTCCCGTGTAATGATTGCACCCTGAACTTGTCATAGCGATATGTTGTGTGCCACGTCTAGCTAATGATGATTGCACTTGCCATGTGTCGAATGCTACGCGAACGACTCTTGAAAACATACCAAGCGGCCTGCACGCACCCAACATTCTTAAGCAGATGCCCCATTTCATTCCTTTCAACACTTTCCGCACTTCCGTGGGAAAGAAAGCTACAACCAAACTTGCCTCGGCTTTATTCTTTGTAGGCTTCATAATGGTTTTGGTCAACAACATAAAGGGCGCCTTTCGATTCTCCTTGTCTGCACTCGTGGGCACGCAACAAATCGCGAGCTGGAATGATAGTGGCCCCGTTTACATTGATACATTAGAAGTGTACCCTATTCATACGCCAATGCTTGTAACGCAGCTAAGATATTCGCCCACCCTTAGCGGAAGTGTGCCATATCAGGATAGCAGTGAAGACAAATGCCGCAGTTTCCGCAGCATGTCCGCCATGGGTTTCTGTCACTGGCCGCTAAGCATGCCCATCTCTGTTTCTGTCCCCTCAACGTGAACATGGCTGCGTTATTGTCGCAAACTTGCCGATGTTAACAATATTATTCATTACTGATGCGGAAGAAACTGTTTTAATGCGCGTAATGTACTCACGAGAAGAAAAATAATCGCATTCGGCTTGCTCCGCCAGCCGCCATTTCTGTTTTGGTGTCCCGCATTTGCTGCGGGATGAAAAAAAGAAAATGTTTCTTTTCGTGGGAAATTTAACCTGCGTGATGATCGCACCACTCAATTTGCGTGAATTTTTTTTACAAGAAAGTGAGATCATTATGAGAGTAAATACGGTACTTGATCACGAAGCAGCCAACACTGTGTGAAGTCCCGTGAATTGTTGCCGCTGCAGAGAATGCCCCGGAAGAACCTGAGGCGACGTCGGTCAGCCCTCCCAGCGTGTCACCGTCTCCAGTTGTGGCCCCCATCCCGGCAGCAGTGCCGCCAGTGACAAATGTGCCTGAAGAGCCCTCGCAGGCCGCATCAATGCCGCTGCGGCTACCGTCGCCAGTGGAAGAGGAGCGGCCGAGCTCTCAACCGAGCTCTCGGCCGAGCTCTCAGCAGCCCGAGCCTAGCCCTGTAGCAAATGATGGGTGAGCAGCCTCTTTTTTACAATTAACAGCTGTCCTTGCCCCGTACAGTGGCAGTCCTGCCTACTTTCTGTTTGTAAGTCAAGACTCCCTTCCCTGAATCCATCGCCCATCGCTGCACTGAAGTTCATGGTAATGCTCTTAAAGTCCTTGCCATCTTCTTAACCCTTTGACGGTTTTTGCCGTACATGTACGGCGGCGGTTTTCTGTCCCGCAAGGTCTTCGCCGTACGGGTACGGTTTCGACCCTCCGTTTGAAATTTCGCGCCATAATGACGATGTACGCTTACTGGGAGGTGCTGCCACCTCTTAGGTCTTACAAGAAGCGTTTGAAATGTGTGCTACCTTCTTGGGGAGATAAACAGAAATTACTTCAAGCTTCAGCGCGTCGCGCAGACTGCGGCCACACCCGTTTTGCGGTTTCGGTTTCACCGCGTGATCGCAACGGAAGCGCGCGAAACATCATTTTTCTCTTTGTCGGCAC
This sequence comes from Dermacentor albipictus, assembly GCF_038994185.2. Lineage (NCBI taxonomy): Eukaryota > Metazoa > Arthropoda > Arachnida > Ixodida > Ixodidae > Dermacentor > Dermacentor albipictus. Next base: position 151,588,340 of record NC_091822.1, on the reverse strand, counting down.
TCTTGCAAATGCTGTGGAAGTTGATTTCTATCTTGATTGGCCCTGCTCTAAGCCTGTTTATAACCGGCGCTCGCGAGGTATTCTCGCTCTCAGCGGCAACGCGCTTTCGCGGTTTCGGTTCCGCCGCAACAGAGGCGCGCGAAACGTGATTTTTATCTTTGTCGGCACGCTATCGCGGGGGCGGCGGAAGTTGATTTCTATCTTGATTGGCACGGCTCTTAGCTCGTTTATCACCGCCGCTCATGAGGTATTCTCGCTCTCTGCGGCGGCGCGGAGACTCGTGTTTTAAGGAGTACCACACTCTAAAATACTATTGAACATATTGCAGTTCTGAGTGATGCCGACACCAAAATACTGTTCCCTAATTTTTTTTACTATTTATTCCCGACTTTATACATCTTGTACATTCAATATCCGCAATAAAATAATTTGACCACCCGGGAAAGTTTTCTTCAAAATAATTCGACCCTCAAAGGGTTAATTTAAATGCCCACACAGCTCTTGCCGTGTCACATAGCCAGTCATAAATGAGCTGCAAGGTGAGAGGAGTTACCGTATGCATTCGTGTAAAGTCTGTTGGCCTAAGCTTTTCCCTTATTAAAGTGCTGTGATGTTAGAAGCTGCACGTTTATAGCTGTGGAAAGGTGTACGTGATATTAGTGTGAATCGTGAGGCAGATATTACCTTGCTCCATTAGCGTCTAGCACGTGCCAAGAAATTGCAGTTTTGAATTTCTTTGACAGTATTAAAATGTTGCAATATTACTTTGCAGGCCACCGAAGGAAGCACGGTGTAGCCCAGCAGTTACAGAAGATGCGCCTGTTTCCCTCCCCATTTCACGACCACTATGTCCTTCGCCTGTCTCTTTGGTGATGCCAGGCATGCCGAGCCAAGTACCACACCTGGAGCGCTCTCCACAGTTACTTCTGCCTCGCATATCATCGCCCGTGCCACCACCGGCACATCAGCTGATCGGCAGGGGGGTGCCAACACCTCCAACGCAGACTCTGGCGCCGTCGCCGAAGTTGATGATGTCTGAGGACAAGTTTGATCAGTTGCTTCCTCAGGCACCACCCACCCTCTCGCTACCAGACCCGAGAGTGAAGTCACCAGCAGCACCACCTGATGCCATGCCATTGTCCCTGATCAAGATGGAAGTGGAAGAGTCCAAGCCCCTTCGGCTGGTGTCATCCCCATTGTCACGTGGTCGCCCAACTCCTCCACTGCCCTTGCCGGGAGGCATCAACCCATCCCTGGCAGCTCTGTCGGCCATGCCTCCACCCCCTGTGGAGCCCCTGCTCCCGTCGGGCATGATGCCCCCCACTATCAAGAGCCATCTTGTGCGCATCAAAGAAGAAATGAGCGGACCGCCCACGCTCCTCATGGAAGGGCCCCCCAGGGGTTATCCCCCTAATAGCAGCAGCGGGGTCAGTCCACTTCCACCGGAAGCCACACAGTCATTGGCTGCTAATAGTTCACCGCTGGGGGCGCCCAGGGGCCTGTCTCCCCTGGCGCCCCTTCCCCCCTCATCCTCCTCCTGCTTGCCAGCATCTTCTCTGGCGGCCGCTGGTGCCTCGGCTCCCCCTCGGTCCTCGCCGTGCTCTGTGCCCGGAGCCCCCGTGGACTACCCGGGCCCGCCCCCGCACCATGTCAAAACCGAGCCCCCACCCTCTCCCCCGAAAGAACGCGTGAGTGCCCCTTCCTCCCCTCACCACATGCCCTCCTTTTCTCATTCTTCCTCACCATCACATGTGAAGCCGGTTCCTTGCTCTGTTCCCATGCCAACAACCCCAACCTCCACGCCCGCCTCCACAGCCTCCGTCCACCACTACCCCTTTTCACCCCCCCTCTTTGCCACTTCCTCGGTGGCCGTGTCAACTTCTGCCTCTCCTTTGGGTGGTGGATACCCGAGCCCGTTGGTCACTGTGGCTCGGCAGCACCCGGGTAATGTGCCTCCTTCCGGTGCACCACCACAAATGCATCCGGGGTTCCCATACTCGCCCTACTTCAGTCCCCAGCTTTACTCCCCACACCTGCACTTTCCTCAGACGCATACACAGTTTGCCCCTCCTCCCGCACCTCCGCCGCCAGCCCATCAGGCAACGGCGCCGCAGCACCACTCCAAGACTCCTCCCTCGCGTGCCCCCGTGTCCATGCCTCTCCCCCCTCAGCTTCCGCTAGACAGTGGTGGCGGGGGAAGCGGGCACCGGGTGGCCCCACCTTCCCACCACGGGGGCTCTGGTGGCCACCACAGTGGTGGGCTGTCGTCGCATCACGGCAGCAGCTCCCACCATGGTGGCCCCGTCCACCACGTTGTGCCCGAAGAGGAGGAGGAAGAGCCCGAGGCCCAGCAGCTGGTGAGGGGACCCAGCCCCGAGCCCAAGGTTGAAGACAGCGAATGCCACCGCAGCCAGTCCGCCATGTACGTAGTTTTCTGCCTTCCTTCTTTGCTCCCTTTGTGACTTCCGAAGCCTTTGCGACGAGCAGCTTGAATTCCCACACCCTTGCGCACGGTGGTGCCAGACACTCCTTCAAACACAATCGCTGCACTTCTTGAGAACTCAACTGTCTCGCCCACTGAATACTGAATAGTGTCATATCAGTGCAGTCTAGAATGCAGCTGGACATGCTGGCTGATGATCTGATGACATCAACCTGCAGCTAGGCCCAGTAGACCCCACGGTGGTAGTAGAATGCCACTTTGGACAGAGCAGGTGGTTGCGGCCGTTCCGTTCGTGCCAGCCGTTCGGCAACACGCCATTGACCGTGGTCTTCAGCTGCATGAGCACAAGCAAAATTAAACAAAGATGGCCCACGCAAACCGGCAGCAGTAGTGGAGACAGTGGCCACGTAAAACAAATCACAATAAAACGGCCGCTTCAGTCATGTCAACCATTTGAGCTTGCGTAAAATGCGTACAAAATTAGCTTCAAAACAAGTCCAAGATGACGGTGGTCGGCTAGCGGCTGCGGCCACGGCTTGCGTGGAAAGTTTGACCAAATTTTGCCTGGCGCAGGGCGTTTCGTGGCTCCCGTGGCATTTTGAAAGCCGATTTGTTCCTATTTACCAATCGAAATCAGTGTTAATCATTTGAGGGCAAGTACTTGAAGGCAGAAACATTTCTAAAATGAATTTTTCTCAAAATCAACTTTTCTTAGATTTTTTATCATTCTAGAATCCACGTCCCCCCTTAAAGGAAGCCTGTTTCACAGCAATTTCTCATAGTCACGTGCTGTGCCAGAGGTACAGACCATATTGGTGGGCGTGGGAGCACCACTGTGCCATGTGTAGTAGCCGTGCTTTAGTTTTTAGGACTCCCATTTCTCAGTGCACGGAACCTCTAATGGCAGACAGAAGCTAGCCCATGAGACCAACAGAATGCAATGCTACAGTTTTTATTGACTGGCCTGACTGTTGTTGAATTCCAATGGCGGAGTCGGAGCAGCCGACGGACTCCGCGAGCAAGCACTTGACTCTGGCGCAGAGCAACGCCTCCAGATCCGTGAATGGAACACAACCTGCGCCGCCGGAGCAAGGCGGAAGCGGAAGTGCTATCACCGAGTTACCCAGGATACATTGCGTTTTGTCATTTCCTTCCGCTGTTTGTTCACAGCACCGCCGCACCGGTCACTTGTCTCTTCAGCGCCGTTCACCTGTTGTTTTTTTTAAAAGTGCGGAATGGATATCTCGCCAAGCGTGCAGCAGCTTTTGCTTCCTGGCGAGTCGTGACCGGTGGCGCCTCCTAGCAGACAAACGTGGTAAAGGAAATAAGTCACGCAGAGTTCCGGTCCACTCCGCCGATTTTGGCGGAGCAGCTTTTTGTGCTCCACGGAGTGACTCCCGCTCTGAATCCCCTCCGACTCTCTCATTGGAACACCTTACTCCCGCCCTCACTCTGCCATTGGAATTCAACATGTATCAGCACTGCTATTGCAACCGCAAGAACTGCGGGTGTGCGAATAGCAGCATTCCAAATCAAATGCTAATGTTAAAAAAAAACTACGTTCAAGTATCAAGGCAAATAACCAAATACAGTTAAACGTCGATATAATAAAGTAGGTAAAATCTGCCATTTCCTTCGTTATTTCAAAATTTCGTTCTGTTGAAATTCAAACTTCTATGCAAATAAGTCCAGTCACCGATCTATTTTTCTTACACGAAAAGGGGCCGCAAAATTTTCCAACTTATCGGGCAATCGAAAAAAGCAAATTTTGAATGAGAAAACATTTTATTTTGATAAATTTGGAAGTCGGCAACGAATGATGCAATTTCATGCCGTGTACGTGGATGGTATCTTCTCAACGGTACAAATTGAGTGAATCCTGCCACGCCTTCACGTGCACTCCATTGCTGTGACTGATAGCGTCACTTGCCAAGGTTGAGTGTCTTCCTATATTTATTCCACTGACAAGGGAATAAAACTATAGTTGCATGTAGCGCTCTGTGTTTCCCTTCTGTGTGTCTCGTCAAAATGTTGTGCAATCCAGCCTCTAATAGCGTCTCCCGCTCTGGGATGACGCTATCAGGAAAAGCGCCGGCTAGGGGCAGTGAATACTTCGTCTGCCTCTCACTTCAACGGGTCACCTTAATTCGAGATTACGCAACCTCCAATACTAAATGCGTGGTAAGGCAGCTTACATGGCACCATGCTGTCGCGGCACACATTCTTTGCATATGCAGCAGATTATCTCTAAAGCAGGGTGGGCTCAGCTACTCTTACAGCCATGCGCAGCCACGGCCTAGACGCTCACCAACTTACCCGCCAATTCCCCCCGCCCCCTCCGACAAGCTCACTCCCCGGCTTTTTTTCATCACCTGCGCGGGAAGGCGGCACTTTTGAAGCCACCATCTTTCTTCTCTGCACGCTTTCACTTGCACCTAAAGCGCACAGCGCGTGGGGAACAATAGGATCTTATTGCACTTATACGGAACATGATACGGCTCCACTTCAACGGTCCCTCTTGTCAAGCACGATTTGAGAGGTACGTTTGCAAACAGCCGCTTCTAATTCAATCATTTGACCATTTGAGATCGCGGGAGTTTCCATTTATTGTCTCAGCTTTCTTTTGCAGCAGCGGTGAAATTTCTTTATATTGAAATCTCATACAAACTCACCTCATTATATTGAGGTTCTAAATACATGGCCTTCTATGGACAAGAACTTATGAAAAGTTAAATACTTTGTTAAATCGGCAATTTCGTTATATTGAAGTTTGTTATATTAAGGTTTAACTGTATTTCCTAATTTATAAACAAAGTGAAATATAAAGGCTGTGTAGATTTTGTTTTGTAATGATAAGAAGGTTCGTATGCATTATTCGATAAATGTGATACCATTCCCAACTAAACTTTGTCAGCTGAGGAGCTTGTAAATAAAGAATTGAAATGTAGTTCTATCCGGCACACCATGACAAAATAATGAGGAGACACAGGAACAGCTCGTCATTGGATGTTGTGGAAGCAAAGCGTAATATTGCAGCACCATAAGTGGTTTTAAAGGTATGCAAACATTATGAGATGGTCTGCCATAATAAACTGAGTTTCCTAAGCCAGTGAAACAAATCTATAGGCTGCCTAAAGCGGAAGCATTCTTATTGAATGACTTGAATTCGTTGAGTACTACAGTGCAGTCTACTCATAATGACACCACATATAACGATATATTGGTTATAACAAGGAGTTGATTCCAGAGTATCAACTTGCGCGTTAAGGCTATGAGAAAGAAAAGCCATATATGATATGTTATTCTCCGCATATCAGACATAACGATTGAAGTTCTGCCTTTTGGGCGGCGCTTTCCATGCAAAATAATGGTGAAATTTGCTTTGCTGAGTTTCTCTTAAACGAGACGGTGTGAAAAGTTTGCCTACGTGAGTTTGTATTCGCCGTCATTACTGCGTAGTGTGTCTTGCCAGCACTCCGTTTGCGAAAGCCATGGAGAGCATTGCAATTTGGTGCCGTGTGCCACAAGATGGCGCCAGCTACTTCGCATCTGCGTCGCTGGCGAGCATCCACATAGGGTGGGGGGGCCAAGAAATGAACTGCGCCTGCGCTCCCTTTCTACCCTGTCTTCCTCAGTGAGCGCGGAAGCAGTGGTAGGTGCCCTGACAAAGTGCAAACTGTGTAGCTTGAGATGAAGCTGCAAATTTTGCAAGGCTCCAAGTACCAGCTTGCGCAGTCGATAATATTGACGATTCTGAAAACTGTGGGCACCACGATCATGAAGGCTAGAACCAGGGACCATGCCGATGAATGGAAACGACGGGTTTTGTGCGCCAGGGTGAAACCCCCATGTGTAAAACCAACATGGTGGCAGCCGTTGACATTACCGAACTCTGGGAGCACGTCGCTACTGCGGATAAAATAAATCGTGCTTCGATGGAGGAGTTTCTGAGTGCAGATAGCGCCCCCTTGTTCTGCGGCAGATGACAGCGTTGTGCGACTGAGGCGAGGAGATCGACAGTGGCCCATTTTTTACACAGACCCCAATGTTCCTGCAAAATGCTATGTCGTGTTGCTCATTTATTTCATGTAGGCCAAATTATAGCTGCCAGTGTTCGCGTAGCCACTGGACGCGACGTATAAACATTTCATTTTTCGCAGCATTCTTTCTACAACGTCAATTCTTTATCGCAAGTGGCAAATTTGGTTTCTGAGCTATAAAGGTACGTTTGGCAGCTTTTCTTTTCCTTCTTTTTTTAGCAGTCCAGATATAGCAATGATCGGTTGTAACAATCAGATTTCTCGTTTTTCTTGATATCATTATAAGTGAACTGCACTTTATTTAGCTACGGCATACATTCACTCCGCAAACTCGTGCCTCTCTGCAGTGACCACTTCAGAGTTTAAAGGGAAATGAAAGAGGAATACAGTGCAGTCCACTTATAACGATATGTATATCTGGACCGAAAATACTTTTGCAGCTTCGAAACCAAATTTGCCACTTGCGTTGAAAATAGACGTAGAAAGTGGACAGTGAAAAATAAAATGTTTATGTATACCTCTAAATAGCCTGTCAAGTGTTAGGCATGCTGAAAAAGCCAGAAATCTAGCCTTGCTTTTGCGGGAGTTCCAGGTTCACTACTGCAGTGTGCATCGCCTCCAGCTGCTGTGCAAGCACTGGTGGAAATAATTTAGCTTGGATGAAATCAATGAGCAACTCGATCGGAGTCGATGTCAAAGACAAGCGGTGCAAGATGTGTGCGGTCCAAGATGTGAGCGCTTAGTAAAGACGAGGACAAAGAAGGAGACACACGATATCCCTTTGTGCCCCCATGTGTCTTTGTTGTCGTCTTTACTAAGCGCTCAACTACTGCTGGTCAAAGGCAGGCCATCGTCAGTCTCATCACGTTCGTCGCACAGCGGTGCCGTCTGTTGCGACAACGATCACCCCATCAGATATCTCTTTGCAGAAGGAGGCAGCACTACCTGCACTCAGAAACTCCTCCATCATGTTCCATCGTCAGTAGCAGCGTGCTCCCAGGGGATGTGTTCTGGAACGAGTACTTTCGTCGATACTATTGCTTCGGCCATCAGGCACATGCTGATTGGCTGCTCGAGCAAAACTGTATGAGCGGATTGGCTGGTTGAGCACCACATCATCAAAGGCAATAGTATTGCCGAAAGTGATAATCCCAGAATACGTCTCCTGATGCTTCGGGGCTGCTTTCGCAGTGCATCTCCATGCTCACTGGGAGAGCGTAGAAAGGACAGGTGCTGCTTTGCTTTTCGCTTTTTCTCTGTCTCTCTCTGTACACGTGAAGCACCATCGCAGATGACACACCAATTCGCAATGCTCTCCGTGGCTTTTGCAAACGGTGCGTTCGGGACCAACAGCGGGATGTGCCGCGCAGTAATGGTGTCAGATACAAATGCACATAGGCAAAGTTTTCGCCCTGACCCAGCATCATACGTTTAAGGATAACTTGGGAACAGATGTCACGATTATTCTGCATGGAAAGTGCCATTCAGAAGGCAAAATTTTGATCATTATACCCTATATTCGGTGAATAAAATATCGTTATATGTTTTTTTTCTTGTAGCCCTAATGCACAAGTTGATAAGAGTCCTAAGTTCACTCGTCGTTATAACCAGCATATTGTTATACGTGGTATCGTTATAAGTGGACTGCACTGTATTAGATTAAGCTAGATTGGCAAATAATGGCTATGGAATACCAAAAAGTTCTATATTAGCCAAGCAAAGGAACTTGGCATGCCAGATAAGATTCAAAAGCAAAGGACTGGTTGTGAGGCCACCTTGAAAAAGCTATACTGATGTCATGACTTAAGTAGTGCCTGCCACTGATTAGTTCGTAGTTTATCTTTAAATGGCGATTACATAGCGTTCTGAATGAACCAAAGACTGAACTTAAGGAATTTTCATTATGTTTGCTACACTAGAAACTACCCTAGCACATGAAGGTGTAGTCTACGCTCCTTACAATGGACCTGCGTACAACAGACTTTTGGATACAACGGACCATATTTCAACCTTAGTTTGGTCCGGCTATTTTATTAAAGCAACCAAGTTCGCCTTTAACAGGCCATGCTACAACGAACTATTGGCTACAGCAGACGAAATTAGCGGCAATTTTTGTCAATCAGGCGTACAAAATGGACTTTTGCCATGACCACACAGGCTGGCAACTGACTTGCGAGGGTCAGCCAACCATCGTGGTTCAATATTTTGTGCGTGAGGGAGGGAGGAAAGCGCACGGTCTTTCTTGCACGAGGCATGGGGGGAAAGCAAGGGAAAGAAAGGGGGATTCTACTCCGGTGGCTGCTATTAACGGCATGCTCGTGCGGGAGCCGTATCTTGAAAGCGATCTGCTATGTGGACAAAGTGTGCCCAGTGCCGGTAGCTTCATATGTGCTGTGTTTTCGACGTTTAGCTTGCGTTGACGCGAGACAGCACAAAGGTCAATTCGCTCGCTGCTGCTGCCGCGGTTACCTTTCTTAATTTGCTATCACAATTGATGCTTCGCCTATCGAGTGGTAAAAACGACTTTTTTTTTCTTTTTCTTTTCTTTGGACGTTCGTCACTCGCTCTTTGAAAATAAGGTTATTAGACATTGCAACGATAGTTTCAGAACTAAGGCATCTCGGGTGTTACTGACTTAAGATAAAATGGACGTTTTTTATCGGATTATCAGGGTCCGTTGTAACTAGAGTCAACTGTACTTTGAAATCCCTAACGGTGCATTGTCATGGCGTGAAATTTAAAGAGACCAACTTTGGGCCTTCGTTTTCTGCTGTAGCAATCAAGATTTTTTTATGCAAAGTAAATGCAAATGTGAAACACAGTTGCATCAGTTTGAACTGATCTAGTGTTGCTCTTTAATGGTCCTTTTAAGCATTTACATAGTTGCTCTTGCCAAGTGTGCAGTGTTGAATGTCGCTCTCTTCCTCGCTCACATGCCAGCTTTCTGCGGCACTGGAGTCGAGGCGAATTCAACTCTTGCGCTCGCACGGACTTGACCTTCAAGCCCGTTCCTGATTCGAAGCTGGCGAGAAAAAGGGAGGAGAGGGCACGCAAGGCAGCCGAGAAAGAAAGGGAGGAAGCCAAGGTGAGTGTCGACACAGTGTAGAAGGCACATTAATTCTCAGGGCGCCGAAGGTGTGGCCAGCTGCATTTTGTTGCAGTTATTTGGTTCAGATAGTTCAAAGAGGCCTTGTCACTCTCACGGTATATTCAACTGGTCTCTTTGAAGTGCTCTAGAGCATTTGGAACACATTCACCTAACTCATCGGAGTGCCCCTCCAGCCAAGAGTGCTTGGAGGTGCTGTCACCTCTAAAGTTGTAGCTCAACAAAGACCTTACAAACTCTGGTTACATGAATTTGACTGTAGTCTGGGAAGAGCTGAACATTTGGCTTGAGCCCTGGCTCCTTGGCTACAATTTCGAGCAGGCTCTGTATTGTTGCAAACCAAGTTAGAGTGAGGTAGGAGCCAATTGATGTACCATAAAGTTTGCGGCTTCGGCAGTTTTGCCTTAGTAGCCAGTCAGCCCTAGAAATAATTTTATCTTCATTTATTTGGAAGAACAAATGGAGCTTGTTGGCAATATTCCGTATGTGAACAGCCAAGCTGTAGCAATTAGAAGGTAAACTATTGATTTGCTGTAAGGAGGATGGCCATGTATAACACATCTAGTGCCATGTATACAACTATACGGCCCAGTTGTTACGAAATAATGCTTTTATGTGCACACCTTGCAATTCTTGTGACCTTTCATCAGTCCTGAGGGCACACTTATAACTGCATGTCGCTATCACTTAGAGGAAAACTTGCGATTCACTTGCGCTCTTTTCGTCTAGCTCGTTTCTTTCCCTGTGTTTGTTCTTTCTTAGGTGCAACTGTTCCTAAAAAAAAAAAGCATAACATCGCAAACCAAAAACCATGCGTGTTACTCGGAAAGCTTCACAGTTTAAAATGAACTTTTTCTTGATACCCAGAAGCACCACTTGTTCACTTCAGTCGCTCTCCCAGCTGATGCACTTGATTAAAAAGCTAGTACCGCAGAGTGAAAGGGTAGATTATTGGTAAGTTTGAAAGTGCTGGTAGCTAGAAAGATGCTTAACGAAATCGGTTGTTTCAATCCTTATAATGAAAGTAGATTGATGGAAAAAGATCTTGCCATCCACATGACCGTTGCTTCGTGTTCTGTGAGCAGTGTTTTTGGTCATTTATATGCTATTGCAATTGAAAATATAGGAGACCATTTGCACCTATAGGGGCCACTGCAATGTTATCTTTTATGCAAACTAATCTGTGATGTAAGTTGATGTTAGGAAGCAGTCGTGATTTGTAGTAAGCTGTAGAAAATTGTGAAAGGTTCAGCAATGATAGCATTCGTGGCAGAAATCGCAATTTGCAGTTGCCACTCTTGACATCTTCTGTTTTGTGTCTCTGCCTCCGACACTGGTTATGTAGCTGCTAAATGTTCAATCATGAAATTTTTTGTTTACCCACATATATGTAACTAATATCACTACCTTCAAACCAGTGCAATCAATAACCATAGGAGTAGTACACGAGGGGAAGATTTTAGATTATGAGCACACACTGCACTTTTCATGCTTTAAATTGCTTGAAAGTAATATTCAGAAAATATTTTGACAAAGGCACACATGAATACAACAGCAAGTGCGGTTTTGTGTAATAGCTCAGCATACTACTGCAATACTGTGCCATTAGCTCCACACACATACGATGACAGTGCGTTTAGAAAGCCTTCCCCTGTATTCCAAAGGATTGTGTAGGTCTGTAATCGCAAACACTTGCACTGATCTGGCATTTTTTTTTTCTTTTTTTCGCTGCTCTTATTACTAGCGCTCGCTTACGTTGGCCATGTGGCTGGCTCCTCTGTTCTCATTCTTCGTAGCAACGGCTCAGCTCCTTGGAACACAGGAGCGGGGCATCCGAGAACAAAGCGGGCCCCAGTGGCCACCCATGCGACTTCCCCCCTGGTGCAAACCCGTACCGGGCGGCACCCCAGCGCGGTGCCGCGACCAACCCGTATGCGGCGGCAGCCGCAGCAGCAGCCGCAGCAGACACCCCCGCCCTGCGGCAGCTGAGCGAGTATGCCCGACCACACGCAGGCTTCTCCCCCAGCGGGTACCCGTCACCCCGGTCCCATCCGGCGGCCGCTGCAGCAGCTGCGGCTGCCGCCGCCATGGACCCCATGATGCTACACTACCAACTGGGCATGTATGCTGCAGCAGCTGCTGCCTCGAGAGAGAAGTGAGTGTTTCTGCACTTTTGCGACGCTCGATACTGGCTTCCTTTGCACACTGTAGGCACGGTTTTGCATTTTTGGGCAGTCGGGCCTGGGGTCATATTCTCCGATGGTCACACTCTTGCAAGATATGGCTTGACTAGCACTAGACACACCGACATCTATGGGCAAACAGCATTCGTGGCCTGAAAGTGATCATCTGAGCACACCACCCCTGTGCTGTATACTTGATCCAGGGAGAAAGGGATGAGAAAGAAGCGGTTGTAAAAAAGGCATTCGTAAAAATGATGAGATATTTATATGTCGGTGACTTTGGAACTGTTCCTGCTTCTGTACAGTAAACAACTGGCTGACATGCTTGGACCTGTTCTATTCTCGTTGCCATTTGTCACCCAGTCATGTGCTCCAAGATAAGTTGCTTGGCCCTGTAAATGATAAAAATGGGATCAACAAAAAAGCATGGCCCTGGAAGATCTGTGCGAAAGCATGAATGAGGCATGAGATTTTTCTAGGTGTGCTCTGGGACTGATGTGTGCCGCGTCGTCTAGTCATTGTAGCTTGTGGGGGTGATGAAAGCATGCCTTATCTTGCAAGCAAAATTATATGCAAACATTGCAGTAAGTTCAGAATCAAGGCCCAGCAGCTATGCAAAGTACAGTCGCCGACCGATTTTCCGGACTCCGAAAATTCGGACATGCCCGATTATTCGGTCAGCCTCGCGGCACCGCCATTCTCCCCATAGAACATAATGTATAACAACTGCCGAAAGTTCGGACACCTTGCTACCTCTCGTCTGATTTTTCGGACACTCCTTGAGCCAACTCGGTCGAGAGCGCCATGCACCGACTCTGACCGATGCATGGTTTGACTCGCTGAACGCCATTTTTGTTTTGAACGGAGCTTCCTTGCTGCCCCACGAAGTGGCGCTACTGGAAATCCCCGCTCATCATTGTTTCTGGCTGGTTAGATAGAGTGGCTCTGCAGCAGTTCCGGTTTCAGCTTAGTAAGCCATGTCAAGACAATCCAGCAGCTGATTTGTTTCTTCGCGCAAGACGCTGCGAGCAGGCCGCGTTTTTCGTTCGTGCTACTGGTGTTGGCACGGTGGCGTTTGCTTTGTGTGCCGTGTCGAGGTTTCCGTTAGCCAACGCGGCATACGTAAACATCGCGTCAAGGTTCTAATGGCGCCGACAGTGCCCGCGCAGACTGCGCTGGGGAATGCCGGCAAGCGGGTGCCGGGAGGCCTAAGACTTGTCACCTTCCGATGTGCTCCCTACTGACGCGGAAAATGTTCTGCCGAGACCTGCGCAGTGGTTGCATTACGATTCCGGACACCGTCTCATTTGACAGTTTCATAAGTGCTGACACTGCTGTATTGACATGCGCAGAACTCGACGACGGCAAGATCATTCGTCAGGTTTCTGCTGCACCGCCGGACGATGACTGAGTCGGAAGATGACGCACCATGTGCTACGCTGCCGTCGCATGAGGAGCGTGTACAAGCAGTGACTGTGCTTTCAGCTGCTAATAGTGACCGCACGACCCTCTCCGAGATTCAGGCTTATCTAATTGCGCGTAAACGGAACAGCGTGCAACGGCGCATTCACGATTTCTTCCAAGCCTACTGCCGAGCCCGAATAAGTGCGTGGAAATAAAGCATTTAATTTTTTTTTCTTAATCTGTTTTTTCGGACACCTGTTTATTCGGACATTTTCGCAGTCCCCGTGAGGTCCGAATAAACGGTCGGCGACTGTATAGGATATAGTCATGTAGAGGCTGCAGCAGAGAAATTAGTGTGTAGGTGCGCTGTTCATCTAATTGGTTTCCATCAGAATGCATTACTGAGGGATGGTAGCTGAAATTGACGAGAGCAGTTTTGTTGTGTTGGTACATGGCAAAAGGATAACAGCACAAAAACAAGAGAAAGACAGAAAAAGTGCTTGTGTGTGTTGCCTCTTCACTTGTCTCGTTCTTGCGCTAATGCTTTTTCGATAGCTGAAGATTTGTCTGGGTGTCAATATATTTTTGTAGACATTATGAAAGCTTCATAGCATACACATAGTTACTATTGGGGGTTACGTGCGGGAATGTTTTGTTTCCTTAGTGCTGCTTTTTTTGGAGGTTTTAATGAGGAGTTGTGAACTGTATATTAGCAAATTAAGGATGTATGTTCTCTATTGCACAGTAAGTGACCAAGAATGCATTTTGCTCATGACTACAATGGGGGCCTGGCATGCATAAAGTACAAAATACATGCTTGTGCTGAAGTTACGGCCCAAGGCCATGGTATCAGGCACCTGAGAAAGGGCGACAGTCAAGCTTCTCATTCCGCCTGTCAACACTAATCAATGCATGGGGCTAGCGGAAGTGCACGTTGTGGTAGGGGAAAGCCCTCAGTTGATCTCAGCAGCATGGAGCGCTAAACTTTAATTGTTATTCATCAGATGCATGTTTTATTCGGCGGGAAGAAAGAATAAGGATCTTCGAATCTAAGCAGTTTTTTTTGTGTGTGTGTGATACAGTTGACCTTTGTCAATTCAACCGTGATGGAACTGACGAAATTGGTTTAATTATGCAGCAGGTCAAATTAAACAAAAAGTAGAAAAATCCCCAAGTACACCCCTGATTCATTTGACAGTACTTGCCCGATTCTCACACCTCCGAATCTGACGCACATCCACTTTCTATGTGTGGTAGAAAATGAACATAAAAAAGACGTTAGGGCTCCTAAACAAATTGGAAATCAAACATGCACTCAATCTTTTAGCAAAAAAAGCAGCGTGCCTCTGATATTGTCATTAAGATAAAGAAAATGAAGCATGCGCACTTTACTTTCACAGAATATAGATTTATTTACCCCTTATGTCCATCTTCATAATGCCTAGAGAGCACTTTATTGCTGTCTATGAACCAAAACATGTCCACCTTATGATCCACTGCATGTTTAATATTTCTCAAGTGATCCCACAACAATCGCAAACGCTGTAGTGGCCCTCGCCTTGACCGACTACTTTGCTAGTTCTTCCTGAGACAGATGTACCGTATTTACTCGAATTTAATTTACACTTTTTTCCCCGATAAAACTGGTCCTAAAGTTGCGTTCGCGTTAGAATCGAGTACGACCGTAAATCTGAATTACCATATCGCTATCGACATTTCAAAATGGCTGCCTCGTACGTGCTTCGAGCCTAGCTGCCGTGGCACCATGCTTGTTAATATAGCTAGTGGGCGAATGTTTAAAAGTTTATACGGCCGATAAAACTATTTACTTTTCTTATAGCTGTCTACTAATTTACTATCGTAATCGATGCTCCGACTTTTCCTTATTTATCGCAACTGTGCATTGGGAGGAAATCTTTGTTTTTTCCAAATGAGAGAAGGTTGCATTTCTGTATGAGAAAAATGAGGTGTGCGGTACTGCAAAGGACTTGTCTTTTCTTTTTTTGGTCATGGCAAACAGGTGCACCTCATACGTTAATTCTCTGCAATGCCAAAAAAACTCATGTTGCGACTCGTTTCCACTAGCTTAATATGTACAATAACTTAGAATGGGCCTTCGTAATCGAAGACCAAGCGGCGCATCATCAATGTTAGGCTATGCGAGCATGGTATGCGAGGTGCCATCTTGTTATGGCTATGACGATGACGCTGGCTCTGATGGTAGGCTGTTATAAATGCAGTTTTGGTTTTGTATTCATTTGCACCGCGTCGTTAATTTTCGGACCACATTTATAGGGTAAAGAGATTGCGCATTAAGACCAGGTAAATACTGTAATTACGCATTGTGAGCTACTGTTCTGGCTTTAGAATCTGGCCGCAAACAAGTGTTTCGAGCAGGGGATGGCGTGTGTTCGATGTATTCACTGTCTCCTTAGGTCCGTCAAGACTGACACTGCTGCTAAAGGGGTCACGATATGGGTCACCATTGGGGTCAGGTGCAGACGTGCTGAACAGCAAAGTTTGAGTTATCCGGCGAAAGTAAATTTTAGGATCAAAATAGTTTGGGCCCAAAGAATTGTGTGGACGCGGGATGGGACCTTCAGTCGAGATTGAATTAGTGGAAGTCTACTGTACCTCGATACAGATGCTTGCAAGGCAACATCAGTATTTCGCTTGGGATCAACCCTCTACTGGCGGTTCACTTCCGTCAGTTTCTAATGCGATGGCAATAGGCACTCCCGCATGACCAATCCCAGGCCTTGGATTCTTATCTTGCTCAGCAGTGGCCCACACTGTTCTCAGCCCAAAAGGCCTTAAACATGTTGCTTTACTTTCTGAGGATGTGCGGCTTATAAGTGACAGACTTTGAGTGTTCACAGTCTGCACTGCATTGTACGCACAGTTCTTTTCTTTCTTTTCTGTCTCTCATTTCATTTCGTGCCTCCCTCTATCATCTTTAATTCTCTATACCGCTTATCTCAATGCAGGGTAACCAGCTGCTTTCACACAGAATAAACTCCCTACAGGATCGAATGCTTAGTGGCACACTCTCTATAGTATGCGCTACGCTGCCTTTGGTCAGAGATGCATGCAATGAGGGTGACATTAAACAGTAGCACAGGAAGCTTTGGCAGTTAACTGCAGGACATGCATTCCCACTGGGCTGTCAGGTGATGCCTTCTTTTGCAAACTTGATGGCGCTAATGAGTGGGCTGCTCTTCCCCCCGACACCACTGCAGCAGCCTGCGTTTGGACCTGGAGATGGAGAAACGCGAGCTGCAGGACAAGCTAAAGGCCGAGCTGGAGCTCAAGTCACGGCTCCCCCAGGCATACGACCCGCACTGGCTGGAGCTGCAGCGGAGGTACGCGGCTGCGGCGGGGCTGGGGGCGGCCGGGGGCGCACTGGGGGCCGCTGCGGCGGGCATGTCCCCCTTTGCGATCTATGGAGACCAACGAGAACGGTTGGGCTTGCCCCCCGACGACCGGCTCCACCCGGCCGCCGACCGCCTCGCCCTCGCTGCCGCCGATCCCCTGCTGAGGTGAGCCTACAAGGCCTGTTCATTTTGCTAGTTGTGGCTGCTTTCTTGAGCCCTGAATAGAATTTGACCTAAACTACTTGC
Source organism: Dermacentor albipictus (assembly GCF_038994185.2). NCBI lineage: Eukaryota > Metazoa > Arthropoda > Arachnida > Ixodida > Ixodidae > Dermacentor > Dermacentor albipictus. The sequence goes on along the minus strand of NC_091822.1, from coordinate 151,571,544 downwards.
TGTGCACATCTGTCACATGGATGTCACTGTGTGATATGCATATTTGGTGAATGTATAATACACAAAAGTATGTCATTCATTTAAATGTTATTAAAAAAGCAAGGCCAACCAAACTTTTACTAATGACCCTTATGTGTCACTGACAGTGAAATGAAATTACTTTTTCTCGAAATTTGTTAATTGAACCTGCTTAATCATTTAAGCAGTTTTGCTGCACTCCTTTCTCTGTCTGCAAAATTAGTCAGTGGCTGGTTGGCTCCTCTCAATAGTGTGGTCCTTTCAGAGCCTGGATTTGGTAGTTCAGCGTTTGCGTTCAGTCTTGCCAACTACACGCTCGTGCTGCGACAGCAACAAGAGGGACACATACATACAAAGCTACATACAAAGCTTTGTTTGTGTATCTCTCTTTTGCCACTCTCACGTCCTAAGTGTCCTGTCACGAGTTTTAGTGGAGTGCTTGCATGCACTTCTGATTTCTCATTTTCTGCAATAAATGAAGGGCCAAACCCTCTAAACCTCAGAAAAAAATGCTGTAATGTCTTAGAGCATCCTAAATAATTTACTGTTATACAGTAGAACCTTGTTGGTACGATCCCGTTTCATACGACTTCCCGGCACCAATGTTTGCGATCAAGAACACAAAAAAGTTACCCAGTGCAGCTGCGCTTATTTTTTACTAGTTAATAAGGTCCCAGAAAACACAATCTTTTGGCACCAATGTTCAGTACATCGCTAAACTGTGATTGTACATGTTTTCTGGTTGCTAGATCCCATGTAAACAAGAAAAGGTGTAAGGCACGTGTGATAGAGGGCAGTGGGCGCTCACCATGGCAGCTTCCTAGAAGTGCATGCCCGCCTGTGTCACGTGAAAATGCCAGCATGCACCGTTTGCTCGTCCGGTATCAACAGATGTCCTCGCACGCCGTCGCATATCACATTCACAGCTATGGCTGCCAAGCATCTTCACCTATCTCGTTTCACAGCACGTTTGGCGTATGCCATTTGAAATGTACTGCACACTTTTAATAGGCAGTAAACCAAGTGTTGCCATTCCTTGCTGCCGGTGGTGTGAAGTGAGCACCATGTTTCGCTCTGGTAGCGTTATGTTTCGGTTGATGTACACCAGCTCAATTTAGTTTGTTTTTCGTGGCCACCTTAAAAGGCAACGCAGTAGGAAAATAACACAAGCGCATCTCAGGCCTTTTGGGCCATACCAGCTCAACGCACGTCAACATCTTATGCCACATGGATTCTTGCCGAGTAAACACGTCAAAGCTTACCGCCAAGAAGCCCTGCCCATGAGAAATTGTTGACCCAGTCCGAATTCAGGGAGAGCAAGCATGAGCTAGCGGACATAATCATGAGAATGCGTGCCTCGAGTTCCTCGGGCCCTGCTAGCTTGGCGTACATCCATGCCAAATTTTTTAGTGACTTTGATTAGCAAGTTTTGAAGTTAGTGCATTTTCTTTATTGTGTCTCCCCCCCCCCGCCCTTGAAGAAAAGACTTATAAACAAGGTTTTAAACAAGCCAGTTTTCTAACCAAGGAGGTGGATGTGTCATCATACGTCGGCTCATTCTGTTCTTGCAATCACTGCGGCTGCCACACGTGAGCTCAGACAGAAAGGCAGACATGCTGCACTCTTGCTTATGTGTTCATGGGCAGCACCTGTTCCTGGCCTGATTACTAAATGACTTAATCATAACACTGGTGACACCAGGTCTGATAATGCCGGACCTGGTGTCATTCATCAACTTTATTATCTAAGCAAAATGTCTCGGGTTCCTCCCCATTTTTTAGTTTTCAAAATATCTTGTCTTGAAATGAAGTGGCTTCTAAAAAGGCAATAAAGGAGAATATAAAGTCAAGCTAGATTGATAGATTATTTGTCTAGACGTCTGTCATTGTTTTCAGTATGCCAGTATCTTACCTAATTGTGTAGGTAATTGCTGCTATAGGTCCTGCTGCTGCTCCTCAATTTGAACTGCCCACGGTAAAATGGATGAGTTGACGAATATCCACGTAACCTCCCTGTATGGCGCTCTGGGAATCTGCCAGTGCAGATGCCATGAGTGGAGTACCATAGTCTACAACAGGTGGCACCACTCTGAATTTACGCTTTTCTTTCTTTCTTTCTGTTTTTCTCTCACTTTTCATTTTCTCGCTTACAGAAGTTCTGTTATTGCCATAAATGACAAATTCGTTACTACAGAAGCCTAATCTTTCAATCTAGCCAGACATAAAATTTTCCTTTTGCATCCATTTTACATGTGTCCTTTTCCCTGGGTATGGGACCTGTGTGACACAATGCGCATTGCTAACTTCTCTTCCTTCCTTTGTTGTTTTGCCCCCTCTTCAGGTTGCAGATGGCAGGTGAGCTCCACGTCCCCCCGACGCATGCGCACGCCCACACACACCTGCACCTGCACCCCCCTCATCATGACCCGCTCTCGGCAGCAGCAGTGGCCATGGCGATGCCCCCCGGTGGGGAGCCCCCTCCCTCGGCCGGGCCGTACGTGACTGGCTACCCGTCTGGTGGGCCAGGCTCGGCGCCCCCCGGGGGTGGCGGTGGTCCTCCACGAGGCGCGCCACACGGGCCCCCGCCAGGTGGCCCGCGGCCCCAGGACCTGATGCACCCTGCTGCTGCTGCACTCATGCGTTCTTCCTACGAGGAGCAGCTCGCGCATCAGGTTAGCCCACTTGCCTCTCTCCCTTTTTATTTGATACTGTGTTTCTTGCAGCCAGCCTGTGGTTGTGGGATGTAATACAGTGAACACTTGGAAAATCGTGGAGTCCAGAAAAATAAGTACGTCTTTTACTGCCCTCAGAGGCTCAACTCACCACAGCCATGTCCGAAATAGCTCTAAAGGCGCCTGCCAGTATAAGGTATTAAGGGGTTGACGCAGCTTTCGCATAGCGAAAAATTGTCAAAACATCTATTCCTTGAAAATCACATTTTCAGTTTCTATAACCCTTTTTCTTATACCCAAATATCATCACTATAAACCACTCAGAAATGCTCTAAAAAAATTCGTTTTATCAGCCAAGGTTGCGAAAAATCTCGCAGAAATCAAGAAAGAACAGTGTTTTTCAAGCCACACTATCTCCAGAACGGTGCGACCAAGTGCCGCCATCTTGGTCTCGTGGGAAAACGCATTTCTCCATCTTCAAAACTGCCGCTTCAGCTATCTTCGCCTTACAGAAGCAAGCACACAAAAAGCAAATGATTGAAGGTAGTGCCTGCGAAGGAGTCTGCGATTGGCCGTGCCCACCATGTGACTCCAGCGCGGTTCACCATTGGTCCAGCGCTCTCATCGTCTGCTCGGCTCTGTGCACCTCGCGAGTTTGGACGACTCCGCTGGCCGTGATCTCGACATGGCAAAATGAGCTCTACGTGGACATTGCAGTAGCGTGGCCGATCCCTGTGTTTTTGGACATCTGAGACCCGCGGTTAAGCATTCCGAACATCGGTGACGCGGACTTCACGACCAAGATTCACGCGTGGAATCCTTGGACATGCGGCTAAGCCTTTCAGTACTCGGTGTTTCAGAATTCATGACCAAGCACATCGCGCACATAATCCTCGGACACGTGGCTAAGCATTTCGTGTATAGGGAGTCTCCGACTCGGCGATCATGCACATCGCGCGCGAACTTCTTGGATCCTCACCTAAGCATTTCGCGCATCGGCACCTCGGACTGCGTGGCTAGGTACTGCGGGCGTCAGCACCTCGAGCTGCGCGACTAAGCACATCGCACATCGGCTCCTTGTATCTGCAGCTAGGCATTTCGCATGTCAGCACTTCGGACCCGCAACCAAGCATATTGTGCGTTCACTCTATTATCATATTGTCACGGTAGCTCGTAACGATATCTATAATACCACCCTTTCATAAAGAGAACCTTATCATGAGCCCTGTTCACTAGGCCCCTTGGGCTGGCACAGACACCTGGCTGCAGAAGTGATTGAGGCATCATACAAAAGTAAAATTCTGGAAAGCACCTAGCAGCTGCATATCTATCACTGGCTCTCTGATCCTAAGTTCTACAGCCATCGTCAAGTAAAGATGACTTAGGAGGCTGCTGACACTATGGGCCTTCATTCAGTTACTTGGTCAATTCTACAAAAAAAAAAGAAAGAAGAAACCTCACTGATTGTACTGGAGATTGCTGTCAATAGGGCAGCCTGCGGGTACAGGCTGCCTGAATGTACACTGGAACTATATTCATGCCCACTCAGAGTTCTGTACATCACTTGGTTTGAAACCTAGGCACCATGCTCTTTGTAGAGCAGCAGCAGCAAAGAGTGCCCTATAAAAAGAAAAAAAAAGGGGGGGGGGAAGCACGCCAGACCAGAGGCCACATGTACAAGAAGCCCCACCTCACAAAAGACCCGAAAGGCTACAAATTTGGTGCCTTTTAGAGAACTGAAGAGAAGGTGAAACTTTGAGAGCTGTTTTCTCAAAACTGTTTTTCTGCCTTTCTGCTCAGTTTCTGGAGCTGATTTCTTTGTTACCGTTTAACATATTTTGACTCCGTTTTTTTGGTCACGTTCCTTGGGCTGCAGTGAAGATTGTGACATCCTCGCTTTCTTATCTTGACTCTTTGTAAGTTTACGATATGGTTATTCGTCTACCCCGAAAGTGTGCTTGATGTGAAGGCAACACAAAATCTGGCACTCCAAAAAAATTTGTGTAGCGAAAAAAATATGCAAGAATGTCACGACCTTCAGCATGCATTTAGCTATGCAGTCAATACTTAACAAGCCTTCTGTCATGTTTTTTAAGTTCCCCAGGCACTCCAGAAAGTAAGAGGGCGAAAAATTCTGCTGAATAAAATTGAATAAAATCTTCTCAAGATATCGCTTTGACCTTTTATGGAAGGATGAAAGAGACATTCTATACATTTGTGCCAATTTTCATGAAAATCCATGAAGAAATAAGGAAGTTGATTTTCAAAGCCACGTCCCCCCCTTTTAAGTCGTGAAAAGTTTCAGGAACGAAACGGTGCCTTATTCTCTTTCAATCTTTTTCTTTCATATTGCCACAGTGCTAACACATCAAACAGGTGGCTTGCAGCCAAATGAGCTTGTTCGCTCGACGTATCTCTTTCCCACTAGTGCATTGTGCGCCCGTGGTGCACAGTGGGATTGCTTGAAGAAGGTCTACGTCTCTTGCGTACCCACACTGCGTCATCTGGAAACACTTTGCGCAACCCCTAACAAGGCTGGATTACCAGCTTACCCGCAAAACACTCCACGTACCATTCATCTCCACAGTTTGTCGAATCTGCATAAGGTTTTTTTTTTTTTGCCTTATTTAGCACTCTGCTTTTGTTGTGCCTTCCCCAACTTTGTCCAACTTTGATGTTGTGGTCCACCCTTCCTGTGCAGATCAATGCAGCCCAAGTGGCGGCCGCCCAGCAGCAGCAAGAGCAGCTGCAGAGGCAGTTCCTGCTCGAGCGCGAGCGACTGGCCCACCTGAGTGCCCTGGGGGCAGCTCACGCGGCCTCGGCCCACCAGGCCTCGGCCGCGCAGCTGCTGCCCCAGCATGAGGAGTTCCTACGGTAAGCAGCTCCACTACCAGTCTCAAATCATCGTGGAATTGGCACGGAGACATTCTCGCTGCTCGATTCTGGCGAGGCCAGTTCTTGTACGAAAATGACTAAAGTACTGCAGACTCGCCGATGACTTTTTGTGGCAATGAAAGAAAAGCTACTGGGACAGAGCTCCAGCACGTGTTACTTCTTTTACCTGAATCTAACATGCTCCGTTTTTCCCAGGATATGGGTCCGAAAATTGCCTGCGCGTTACAGTTGGATACGAAACCAAAACTGTGTTTGCTGCGTCGGCAATAGCCTACCAGTTGGCTGTGGCCATCACAAAGATGTCGACAGAGCACATTTTTGTGAATGGGCTGTGGCCACGTCTCGTGCTCAACTACAATCTAGCCATGGTTATAGACCTAGTGTGTGGTGTATGCTCGGTCAATAACTTTCAAAGATACTATCACTTCTGCGAGGTTTCACTCGACTCGGCACCAGATGTGCGGCGTATAGGGCCACAACCTTTTTTCGCGCTGTGCCAAATTTGCTTCCTGCACACAGTACCAGGAATGTTGTCGGTCACATACTTCAACAAGTGCAATTCAGTCTCATAAAACTGATAGCAGTATCAGTAAAAGTAATTGCTCAAGCATACAACCGCTGTTTACATGGTATCGTGGCCAATGAGGCACAAATGGCAGTGACGACATGCCACTTTCATTACGAAGGCTCCCTTAAAAAAAGGTTCCCTTCCGTTTCCATTTTGTGTGTGTGTGTGTGTGCGTGTGCGTGTGTGCGTGCGTGTGTGTTTGTTTGTGAGAGAGTGAGTGACTGCAAATAGGTGGGCGACATGCTATATTATTCTTCTATAAATCGCCAGCATGTTACATTCAGTTGCACTTCTAATTTCTTACTTTAAGCCCGCAAAAGCTGGCTGCGCGTAAGAATTGGGCAAATACGGTACTGTGTCAAGGTGTCTGGTTTCTCAGAGCTGATATAGGATCAGCATAGATTGATCGTATCAAAGGTTTCACATTTGCCAATCAAATTAAAATGTACCATGTTAGTACAAAAAAAATAACAATATTTTCTTCCCCCCAAATTTCTGGCTGCAGAATAAGCCTTGCGCTGTATTTTGGTGTTCGTGGCACAAATATGCTGCTTTCTTTTAATGCGAAATTGTCAAATGGCTCTTTGAATAAAAAAGCTGGCATGCCAGGTCTGTAGCAGCATAGCAGCATAAATTCCAATATGCTGCTACGCCACTTCATGAACAGATGAGCTAACGCACAATGAAATGTTATTCGTGATGAGTCACTAACCTGAAAAAATTGTGCACTTGTTTGAGCCTGAATAAGTGCTGTAACCGCATTACCGCTTCACAAACAAATAGTAAAAAACTGATTTCATTGTCTATATACGCAGAATCTCGACATGATTGGCCGTGCGTATTTCTGTCGACTTCTAGGCACGAGAAACATAATAGCACCATCGCCCACCTTTGAGCCTTTGCGTATGCTCAGAAGATTGGCAAGCACGCACATTGCCAGCACTGTAGCTTGTAATACTCTTTCGAACCTTCAGAGCAGCGATCATTTGTGCCCTTTGTCAGCCTTTGTGCGTCATAGCTGAGATGCGCCGCAAATTCACATGGTAAGGACGGCACAGATTATTTAGGCTACTGAGAGCTTGCTGGAGGTCAGGATGTTGGCATTCGATCGAATACGTCTTAGTTACAACCATTCGCAACAGCGTCTTTCGACACTCACTTGACAGATGTTGCGTACCTCATTGTAGCGCATGCGATACATTTGCAGTCATCATGGCACAGCGTCAGCGCTCACTCAGATACATTAAATATAAATAAATACCAAAACAGGAAGAAAAAGCTGCCGTCACTGACTTGGTATAACCGTCCACATAGAAATTCTATGCTGTACACGAAGTTACTCGGAGCTAAAAGTTAATGCGAACGCCTAAAGCGCACCACCTTGCTATGCGTGCATTCACTCTGCGAACGGTCATCCGCTACGCTCGTGCCATGGTCCATGGTGCCAGGTGGCGCCATGGTCGAGGAGGGAGCTTGAAAGAGATGTACAGTGGAACCCCGTTTATACGTTTTTCACTGGATCGGGGAAAAAGAACGTAGCAGCCGGGAAAACGCAACAGTGAGGAAAGCTCCGAAAATGAATGAAAAAATGCAGCTTCAACTATAGACAATTTATTTCCACAGAGTGCGCTTAGGACTTTAAAAAGTATATAATGGCGGCTTGCCATTTATTTCGCTCGCTAAAAATCGCCACACGTTTCTCAATAGCCTGGAAGGCCGCATTGCTGTCAGCGTCGCCGTGAGGTGCGACGTACCTGCGGAGGAGGTCCAGAGCCGCGACGGCTTCTCCATAGCTACGATTCGGCAACTCCCCGGCACCATGCGGCTCGTGCTCCTCGTCGTCACCGCGTCACGGCAATGGCAACGGACGAAGGAATATCCGCGGGAAATTTTGCCCTCTTTGGCGTAATCATGCTGACGTGCTAACGATTGTTTAGTATTGCTGCGGAGCGCGCGCGTCCGAGCAGCCCGGTTGCGCGCAGCGCGGCGTGGGAGAAATGTAAACAAGAGAGGAGAGCTGGCCCGGTAGGCGCAGCAACGCCACCAGCAACGCCAACTTCCGGTTTCACTTTAGCTTCACAAAGAATGAAGTCAGGACCTCTCCTGAGTTTCCTTCCTCCGTGGGTCAACACGTCCAACAACGATGCGGTGACCGTAATCACAGTGATGATAGTGAGAGCATTTTTCACGAATGGCCACTTAGTGGCGGCCTCTCGAACTGGCGTGCGGCTTCTTGCAGCCAGTTCCATAGCCAAGCCCGGCCAAGCCCAGCCAAAACTCGTCAAAATCCAAAATGGCGGTTGGAACACGCTTCCTAGTTTAGCTCAGGCAGTTGGGGGGTGCTAAGTTGCGACGTACCATGCGGGAACGTTTTCACAGCTACAACGTAACAGCGGGGTTCCTTATACATTGTATCCTATGGAAGCTATGCCGGGACCGGATGAAAACGACGTAGCAGCCGGGAAAACGCAGCAGTGAGGAACGTAACAGCGGGGTTCTACTGTAGTATAGCGAGGAGGAGTGAAGGCGGAGCAGGAGAGTGTCTCGACAATGTTTTAAGGGGCTTTAGACGATTGTGGCTCAATCTCGTCCGTGCGAAAGAGACGAAGGCAAAGAGGAAGCACGCTGTCTTCCCTCATGCACGAGGCATCCAATGTTGCGAGGCGCCAGGAGGAGTGGGTTCTCTCCGCCTGCAACTGCGCATGTGGCAGCTCTTAGCCTTGTGCGGGCTGTGTGTTCTCGGCGCTCACTTTGCGTTGAAGCGGTAGACAGCACAAATGTCACTTCGCTCGCTGCTGTTGGCGCGTCTTCTCGCGCCAGCATTTTGACAGCAAGTGTCCGTAGTCGGGTGTGGTGTGTTCATGTTTGCTGTGCATACTGACGCCATGCTTAGAATTTTAGTTAGCAAGCGAATGTTTACAAGTTGATATGGCCGACAAAAGTACTATCCTTACTACTATCCTAATTTGCTATCGCAATCGATGCTCCCCCTTTCGGGCGAAAGTGCGTCATTGTTTTTCGTTCTTTCTTTTATGTCACATCTTGGAGGTTATGCTCTCTATCTACGAAGGGGCTCTGCCGAGAAGCGTCTCACACAGCAGGCGTGATGTTTATCAGCACTTGCAGAACCAAAAAGCATAGCTTTTGAGATTCGTGGCTATTACTAAATGGAAAGCATCGCTGGGATACGTGTTTCAACGCCACCTTTGCGTACACTGGAACTCAGCAGTGTACAGCCGGTGCATCTACGAAAGTACACCAGAGACCAAAACATTGCAGCAGGTTGTGATGTGTTTCGAGAGCGCATTTTAGAGTGCAGCTCTTGTTCCTGCGGCGCGTGCCAACGTGCGCCGCATGCGCGCAGTCACGCTACGGCGCTTGCCCTGCACCAGCCGAAACGCCATTCCCTCCAGACTACAACGCACACACGTTATCGGCTGTTCTCTTCAAAGCACGCGCAGAACAATCCCCAACCCGCGCGCCGCTTTGAACAACTGCCTGTGACTGTTGGCGAAGCAGTGTGAGCATGTTTTTTTTTTTGCCGCGCCATGCACTGTGGGTCGGTGCAGTCGGCGCGATGAACGCTGTGGGCTCACAGTACGTCTCCGCGCACGGCGTCGCCAAGTGGCCCCCGAGAAGTGGAGCCCCACGACGCGGCACGACGGCGCACGGCGATAGACCCACCGCAGGTTCGAGCACCGAGCCGAAAGACCTGGACGGCTCTGGCCGTACGCATGGGCGCTCTCCCAAGGAACACACGGCGTCCAGGACAGTTAAGGCGTTTATTGATCACCAATGGCCAACATGTACCAGACTGCACCCAAACACACGGAGTACACTCGGCGCCCGCGGTTCCCGATGGCGAGGAAGGCGGGTTACACGCCACGTCGAACAATGGTTTACGCGCGCGGGCCGAAATGCATTCGCAAACGCTACCTAGCGCTTCCCGTCACCGACAATGGTCTGCGACGGTTCGGACACGCAAGATGTGATGCACTGAGCGCCTGCGGCTACCGCAAGGGCGGAACGCAAAGCCACTCAGCAAGTCACACTTACGCAAGCTAACAAAGCACGTGAACGTCCCCAGGCCGGGGCGTTGGGGACACAAATAGCTGGTCGCTCACGTACCTTGCAGCTTGCCTCTCGTGACCGGCGCTCGTCCCTCTCGCAGCACGACTCTCCCGCGCACCGCGATCGTCCCCAGTCGGGGCTTCTTCCCTACGTCACGCCCCACGACCCAATCGCAGGGCCGCGTAGCATGACGTCGCGGGGGACGCGGCCGCGGCGCCCGGGGAAAACGGCGCGCGGGTCGAGGGGCAGGCATTTGGGAGAGGTTTTCCTCGCAATGGCGAATAAGTCCGGAGCCTTAGGCACAGCAACGACTGCGCCCCGGTAGACCGAAGGAACTCCCACATCCCTCTCCCCTTAAATGTCCCTACCAGCTGAGAAATAAGCCGGCGGCATGTAACACAAAGGAAAAGTCCCCTGTATCAGCCAGCACTAGATATTGCAAGGACGGCTAACCTCCTGCCTCCGTTCCAGCCCTTAAACACATATTAAAGAAAACGAGAACGATACAACCAGGGTAAATACACTAATAGCACAATTATTTAACACGTACAACAAGCCCAGTGAAAATCGTGTACAACCATATAACTCAGAGGGAAAACACCAACACAGAAACATACACACACACGCACAGAGACACACGCTAACAAATAAACATTAAAAAAAAGTTAATGAACCCAACGTACAAAATAGAACGGCAAGACGTCCCCGGATTCGCAGCGCTCGTTCGGCAGGGAGCTCCAGGCGATGAAGAGGTGGCCGCCGACCAAGTGCCCGCGACGGCTTTGGTATGGGGCGATGTGAGGCGATGCTCGATCTGAAGGGATGTACACGTCTCACGAAACACCCGAGAAGTGAAGTAAGACGCATTGTCAGTAATCAAACGCTCCGGAAATCCAAAGCGTGTGAAAACTTCCATTAGCTTATCCAACACTGCCCGAGCCGTCACCTTGCGGAGCGGAAATAGCTCCACCCACTTTGTAAAGTGATCGACCACTACCAAAAGGCGCTGAAAGCCCTGTTTACTCTTTGGAAAAGGCCCAATTAAGTCGCAGGCAGCAAACTGCCAAGGCCGCTGACTGTCGATCGGCTTCATTAAACCCGGCGGACGGCCACCGCGAGATTTCACCGTCTGACAGACGTGACAAGTCCGGCAATAACGGAAAACGTCACGCTTCATACCGGGCCAGGTGACAGTGTGGCTGAGTCTTGCAAAGACCTTAGAGCCACTGAGGTGTCCAGCCAGCGGTTCATCATGAGCGTAGTGCAAAAGTGCGCGCCTCAGACTTTTCGGTATCACCACCTTAAACGGGTTAATTGATTCATCCTCGGTAGCGATATATCTAAGCACGAGCCCATCGTGGTCCAGCAGGTAGGAATCTTCGGAAGTACCAGCAATAAAAGCTGGCCCGGGTACTTCTGCGCTCGTTGCAACACCAGCAACGTTACGGCGCTCCGTTTCCGCTACTCTACCAGAAATTTCCTTGCAAAATGAATCCTCCTGCTGGGCCTTTAGGAGCTCTTCTCGGCTGAAAATAATCGCGGTCCCTCTAGAGTGAGAGCCGGTTCCATTACTTCCTTTTGGAGATACTGCAAAGGCCTCGTTCTCCGGTGTCGTGGTACGCGGGAAAGACAGCCGCGTCTTTCTGCGGCTAACTCCTTCTGCACCCGTGCGAGAACATCATGCGCGGTGACATCGTGTTCATTAAAGGCACAGTCATGAACGGTTAAGTTACCACCAGTGCCGGTCGATCTATTCACAACGCTCCCCTTTGGCTCGTTTACAACTATTTCCCCCACTGATGGAGAACTCTCGCCACCGCCCGGCTGTACAACGCCGAAAACCTCTTTTACCGCAGTCTCCTCTATAGGTGGGGACCCGAAGACGGTCTCCCTCTGGCGCCAAAATGTGGGCTCACAGTACGTCTCCGCGCACGGCGTCGCCAAGTGGCCCCCGAGAAGTGGAGCCCCACGACGCGGCACGACGGTGCACGGCGATAGACCCACCGCAGGTTCGAGCACCGAGCCGAAAGACCTGGACGGCTCTGGCCGTACGCATGGGCGCTCTCCCAAGGAACACACGGCGTCCAGGACAGTTAAGGCGTTTATTGATCACCAATGGCCAACATGTACCAGACTGCACCCAAACACACGGAGTACACTCGGCGCCCGCGGTTCCCGATGGCGAGGAAGGCGGGTTACAGGCCGCGTCGAACAATGGTTTACGCGTGCGGGCCGAAATGCGTTCGCAAACGCTACCTAGCGCTTCCCGTCACCGACAATGGTCTGCGACGGTTCGGACACGCAAGATGTGATGCACTGAGCGCCTGCGGCTACCGCAAGGGCGGAACGCAAAGCCACTCAGCAAGTCACACTTACGCAAGCTAACAAAGCACGTGAACGTCCCCAGGCCGGGGCGTTGGGGACACAAATAGCTGGTCGCTCACGTACCTTGCAGCTTGCCTCTCGTGACCGGCGCTCGTCCCTCTCGCAGCACGACTCTCCCGCGCACCGCGATCGTCCCCAGTCGGGGCTTCTTCCCTACGTCACGCCCCACGACCCAATCGCAGGGCCGCGTAGCATGACGTCGCGGGGGACGCGGCCGCGGCGCCCGGCGAAAACGGCGCGCGGGTCGAGGGGCAGGCATTTGGGAGAGGTTTTCCTCGCAATGGCGAATAAGTCCGGAGCCTTAGGCACAGCAACGACTGCACCCCGGTAGACCGAAGGAACTCCCACAACGCGTAGATGGAGCAAGAGCCATCTCGACATCAGGCACGCCGGGCTGCGTTAGCCACGTCTAGTTAGGTTGGCTGCACCAGTGCTTCAAACTATAAAAGTTGTTCTCGCCAACGTGACGTAGCGTGTGCACGCGCTCACACTACGTTGGATTATATACATCCCTAATTGAGCGTTTTTTTTTTTTTTTTTCCACTGGCTTTCATTAGTTCGGATTTTGTATAATTGGAATTTTCATAGCATACCCGTGGAATTAGAATTATTGAGCCTTTACTCTGTCACGTGCAAGTGCAAAATATGGTAACATAAAGTGGTGTATTTTATGTCTTCAATATAAATGCTGTTTTATGTTTTCTGTTCCCCTGCCTAAACACAAATGAGACTCTGGGACTATTTATAGGAGCGCTGTCACATGTTCACCATGCCTCATGAGCTCTTTCTTCATTGCCACAGAAAGTTGTCTGCTACCATTGTGTTTAACAGAGTTTCAAGTTGCAAGTGCAGCCATTTTGCGATCCCCACATTTGATGGGACTTGCCCAAACATCACCCTTCTGGCTTGAAACGACTTGTTGATTTCACAGATTGACTTTTTTCAACAAAATTTTCTGTTATATATTGTTTTACTGCTAGAAATGTGCTTATTTTTGTTGCTTTTATGTTCTAATGCTTCCTTTCAAGATGTAGCAGTCGCAGCTTTTACTGTTATAAAAAAATTATACCCTGATCACTGGTGCCCCGAATGTGGATGTAGAGAAGTAATGATTGCTCAGACAGTTTTTGAGTAGTGGTATGTGAAACTTCAAGGAAGTGTCTCAAGGAACATGAAAGGAAGTAATAATTAGCTATTTTTAGCATAAATCATCAGCCTATTTTATGTCCACTGCAGGATGAAAGCCTCTCCCTGATTTTGAAATTTTAAATGTACCAAGTATGTGCCCAGATCCTGTTCTCAGCTTACTCAAGTCAGACCGTGTGAAATAAATATTATCTCGTAGATTTATTGGCATGAATACTAGCCATAGTGATGCCCATGCTATGCGTGGAAAAAATGTGAAATTGGGTAAGTTCCTATTGTGCAGGGAGCACTTGCTTTCACTCATTGCAGCAGGCACCTGGTTCGCTTTTTACTGCATTCTTTAGGCTCGTGAAGCTATGGTCAATGCAGGAAGCATGCAGAAGCCTCCTCATACTTGATTAATGTGTTCGATCAGCTTTCCTGTGCAAGAAAGCTTGACTAGTGCATGTTCAACTGGTGCGGTAGCCTCCACGTGCTTTGTTGAGTTGCTGTACAGTACTGTACAGTAGTGTGCACAGTAATGTGGAGTGTTGCACAACATTGTACAGTACTGAATAAGGGCATTTGCACAGGCAATGTTCAAAATGTAAAAGCTAGTCAAGCTTTGGCCAAAGGTAGGTCTGAAATTGACACTCCAGCTCTTGTGTGCGTGAAAACTCCATACGATGGGGAGAATTGCTCATAATAATATGTACATACACTGTCAAAACGATGATGGATAAAAGTAACCCACAGGGGGAACAATAAAATGGCACTCTATATTAGCTGAACACTATTATCAGAATAGCGTGCACTCATGAGCATCTACCGTTGTTTGTAGAGACATCGTTAAACAGCGTAAACGTCGGATCAGAAAATTGGACAGCTCGACGGAAGCTTATGTGTCTTCACTGCTACTGTCACTTCAAAATTAGATTGCTGAGTCAACCAAAGCGCAAGTTTTGCGTCGTTTTCTTAAAGTGCTAGGGCCACAGGAGGCTATCTTCAAAGTTACCTCCAGATGAAGTTTTATTTCTCCGTACTTCCCAATCTGCCAAAAATTGCCAAATTTGATCAGTTCAGTGATAGTGAAAGTTCAGTTGTCATTTCATATAGTGCATGACATCACTAGCAGAAAAATTCCAATGGAAATGTTCAACAAGGTGCAGAAGAACTTTCGATCAAATTGACGGATTTCTCTGGGCACAGCAGTGAGCATTAATGATGCAACAGTTTGCAATGATTATGCGTCTTTGTAGATACTCATTGCTGTCATGCATCCTGAAAAGTGTAAGCATGATAATTAAAACCACAGGGCGATCTGAAGCCACAAGTACAAAGATTATACAAATTTGTGTGCTAGCCATCACTTCCATGGCAGTGTAATGATCACAGCACCAGGTTTTTCTCTAGTAATTTTAATAGGAAACCCTTTATGGTTCCAATACCGGAGCGCTATTATTATTTCTTGTCATAGATGTGCAACTGTGATGAGCTAAGGGCCGTATTTTGTAACTTCATTTTCTTTTTGCAATCTTAAGAGTCGAATATTCGACTCTTATAAGAATTGAATACAGTAGAACCTCGTTCATACATTCTTGAATAAATTTGAAAAAAAAAAGCTTGCTAATAGAGGAAATGTACAATCCAAAGTAAGTAAATACTGTGAGACTTAATTGTAGTTGACAGCTACGTAATGCGAAGGGTTGCATGAATCATTGCGGCACCAGGCACGAAACGAGATGCCACCCTGCGTTGAGCTGTTTGCGTAGGTGATAGGATACCAAAATGAAATCAAACTGGTGGGGCGATGCTGCTGGAGCGAAACGTCATGCTCATATTGCGTTGCCTGCAGCAGGGAACGGTGGCACGTTTGGTTTAACAGCTAGTAAAAGCGTGTAGCACGCTTCCAACAGCACTACGCCCCATGCACTGTGAAACATATAGGTGAAGATGCCTATCACAATAGGTTTGGCGGTGATAGCTGTGAATATCCTGCCAGCAGATTTGCCAGTACAAGCAACTGAGCATGTGCCGTCATTTTCACGTGAGACGGGTGGGCGAGTATTGCCGGGAAGCTGCTGCAATGGGCAGCTACTGTTCTACGCGGGATCTAGCAGCAGGAAAGCATATCATACGATCACAATCTTCCGCAGGGGATCACGGCGTGCTGTATGCATCCATAACAAACGGTAACAGGGAAATGGTTTGAAGAGCAGTGTTTTTGTATAATTGTTCCTTACATGGAAACAGTGTTCGTTTTTGTGGAAAAGAAAAAAAATTTGGCCATCTGTTTTTCTATTTTCTGTGCTAACGTAGACTAAGAGCCAGCTCTTGTTTCACTTCAGCTTCGCACAGAATGCTATCGACCATGCAATACATGTTTTCGTGTGCTCAAAGGCACGACTTAGGCCCTTTAATGAGTGAACCCGAGTTCGGCCTAGGCCTGGGCCCACTGAAAAATGCTGTAGACAGCCGAGACTTTCGGGCGGGCCCAGGCCTGTGCAGTGCTTTAGCACAGCAACAAATTTAACAAGCAAAGGTTGCAGTTTCTTTTTTCGTGAATTTTATTGACATCATAATCGCACTACGATTCCTTTTAAGATTTTCTGCCCGCCTCCCCCCTTTTTGTTTTCTCAGTTTAGCGTTACTTGCTTAGCAAAGGTAGTGCCTAATGTTTGCTTTGTGTTTTTAAGTATGATACTTCACGTAACAACATCACATGTAGTAGTTCCTCCAGCCTAGCACCACTTTTTTAGCAAAGTAAAGCCGTAATGGCCCAAACATTGCTCCCACGATTGTATCAACGAATCTGTTTCTTCAGCCAGATCTCTGTACAACTTCTCGCGCCCCCCTTGGTTTTTTCAGGGCTTGTTCCACCGGGGCCCCTCCTGTTACTCACTCGCTTACGTCCTTTGGGAGGAGCACTTTTTTCTGACAGTGCAACTGCCTTCAGAATTTCTGAGGGTGTGGCTGAGCTGCAAGTAGCCCATAGCTTTGTGGAGGCAAACACCTGTGCACTGGATGCTGTGATACCATGTGCTAGCTTCGCCTCGGATGTGTCCAGACAGTTACGTGAAAATTCAGACTAAGGTAAATGGAAGTGCAAGTCAGCTTCAACCAGCAGCTCTCCAACTGTACCCGTAGCTGCATTTGCGAAAATTTTCCTGCGCATACCAGCACACTCGAATGTCTTACGATAGATCATGTGCAATACTCGTTGCCCAGCTTCTTGAGATGTTATACCTCATTGGTCATCAATCGGCACCTGGCACATTGCATGCGCTAGAGCACTGGCCATGCAGCTGCGTATTCCACTCTAGCTTTGGATCATCCACTCTATTCACATGTAGTGTCTCAATCACTGCTCATAATTTGAAAGCTGAGAATGTTTGTTTGATAGTGTAACTTAATGTGTTAACTCCCCAGATGGCTTTGAACTGTGATGGTAGCATATCAAAATAGTGCCAACTGTAAGTATGATGATGTAGCTTATTGGAGTAGTGGGTGGCCAAGTTTGTTACACACATTGTTTCCGCATTCTTTTTTTGTTTCTTATTGTTTTTAAACACGCTTTTGTTTTTAGTATTTCGTTTGGTGGGGTCTAGTTGTGTGATGTCCTCTACTTTCCCTCAGTACATACTTGCATTTAGAATGACTGTATGTCATCAAACAGCAAGGAAACAACAGAGCCATGCAAAATGTTCACTTTGGAAGCCTGAATGCATCGTTGCTTGGGTGCCTTCTCAGGTTACTTAGCTGTACTTCCCAGGTGTTATTTGTTTAAGAGAAACCCCAAATCGCATTCAATTGATAAAGCAATCTTCCAGAACTCAATTTTTGTGAATTTTGTTCCAAGAGGTTGAGCATGATAAAAGAAAATGAAAGTCAGAGTTTTTATAACATTGTGCCTGAACCACATCACCTGCACGTCAGTATGACATCACGGATTTCAAGGCATTTTGCTGCAAGAAAATAAAATGAAGGTCAAAGTTATTACTCTAATGTTGCCTCTGAAACACATCGCCTGCACGTCAGTGTGACATCACGGATTTGAAAGTGTTTTGCAGCAAGAGGTTGACCACGGCAAAAAAAAAAATTGTCAAAGTTTTTCCTTTAACGTTGTACCTGAACCGCATCGCCCGCACAGCAATGTGGTGTCACAGATTTCAAATATCACTGGACGTGTCATGTTGCGGACACGCTTGGGAAGTTTATTATCCTGATACAGTACGGCACGTTTCCACAAAATAACCATCGTGTAAATTAGTGTATATGGACAAATGAAGGAAAACCTGACGGAATGTAGCCGACACCCTGCAGGTACTTGCGGTGCATTTCGCAGTGCAACAGCAAAACCAGGATGCCGCAAGATAGAGCGGAAACTTTCAAATATGACACTAAATGGCGCTAGCTTGCTGGAGAGGAAAATGTGCAATAATCTAGACAATTTTGTATGGGTATGTGTGATACAATAAACTAATACAATGTGCTTTTACCACATCCATGTGGACGCAGCTAGTGCAGTGTTTCTTTACCGACAGAAAGCCAGCTAAGCCTGAGCAGATGCCATCGAAGTCTGTGATGTCATGCCAAGCTGATGCACAAATTTCCACGCGGCATAGTCAGCCATCTTTTGTTCTTTGCATCTTTCCTAGCTTAGCAAGCCTCTTCTCACAATAAGAGTGTTTTTATCAGAGGGAGGAAGGAGCAGAAGGAGTGGTGAGTATTGCAGAAGGGTAGCATACTGACTCTTTTTTTGTCCTTTTAGAGGTCAGTGGTAAAACGTCGTCACCCTTCCTTCTTTTCATGTGTGTATACCTTCTCATGTCAGCTTGACGATGTTGCGTAAAGGACGTAGCATAGTGGGGATGTGGGGGGGGGGGGGGCACGTAATCTTGCCGCGACAGTGGTGTGCCAGTGATTTGTCATCTCCTGGGGGTTGTCAGGTGGCGCCCCACAGTCCCAAGGCAAGACTTGTCCAGTGACTGTAGTGCCACGGCTCGTCGCTGCAGCCAACAGCAGCAGCGGGAGCGGGAGCTGAAGCTCAGGACACTGGAGGAGGCTGCCCGCGGTGGCCGGCCGCCCATCAACTGAGGCGGCGGGGCAGACGCCGTCAACAGCGCAGCCACCGCTGCCGACGCAATGGTTCCTGCGAACTTTCCCCTATCTGGTGGCGGTATTCTCACCTGGCTCGACCCGCCATCACTGCCGCCACCGCAGCAGCTGCAGAGGCCGGCACGGGAAATGCAATCGCCGTGACAACCGTCACCCGGCCACTCTTCCACCCCATACCTTCTCACTCTCCACAGAATACAAGGCTTTTATGACCTAAGCTTAAGAGAGAACTGCACAAGGTGTCGCCTTGTTGAAGTTGGTGTTGTATTGTGGTAAACCAGCCCATATTAACATGATGTAAGGTGGAGAAAGTCATCAAACAAGTTACGGGCTCCCAGCTTAAATTTATGGACACCCACCACGGTCGCTTAGTGGCTATGGTGTTGGGCTGCTAAGCATGAGGTCGCAGGATCACATCCCGGCTACGGCGGCCACATTTCCGGAAATAGGGGCAAAATGCAAAAACACTCATGCACTTAGATTTAGGCGCACATTTAAAAACCCCAGGTGGTCCAAATTGGTGGTCCGGAGTCCCCCACTACGGCGTGCCTCATAATCTGATCGTGGTTTTGACATGTAAAACCCCATAATTTAATTATTGTTAAATTTATGGATAATCAAGCACACTTGATGCAGTGGGGTACACCGGGACAATATCTCTAGTTACTCTGGCACATTTTTCTGGGTGATGTGTTTGCCGTAACGGGAGCTTCACCTAACAAGGGAAGTTGCTCAGAGTACTTGGTACAGGCGATTGAATTGCTTTTAACGATTTCAGTGCTGTTAGCCCTTCACCAATCGTGGTAGCTCAGTGGCTAGCTGCTGCGGACTCGGCTGCACCAGTGTGTGCTTGGACAGCCAGGGAGTACTAAAGTATTGAAGAAGGAGCATAGTAGTTTAAATCAAAATTCTACAAAACGACCTTTACACATAAATGTCTTGAAGGAAACGGGACTTTCAGACCCCCAAACAATTCAGCGACCTCGAGATAGGGAATGAAAACGCCCAGCTCATAACGCATGCATAACCATCGACTCAAGCTTCTCTGCTGTGGCAGTTCACTATGTAGTGTTATTTTTTTTTTTCCATTGGAATAATGATTTGATCGGGTTTAACATGATAAGGGATGTGCCGTGCCAGAGATATTACAAAAAGGTTTTGCTTTATATATATAGCACTAGTCTGCACCTTCTTGCGCTCTCCAAGTCAATATGCACTGGTTTACCACAATCTAGAGAGAAGTATGTGACAAGGTGCAAAAGGGGGCACATCATATAACCTCCTCGACGGTGGCCCAGTGTGTGTTTGCAAACTGCAGCTGCTGCTGCTACAACGATCTTCAACCCCCCCACTTCCCTATGCGATGGCATTTTTCAATCTTCCGCACCCCACCCCTCACGAGGACAAAATGAGGTTGTGTCATCCCAGCCTGCAGCGTGTCTTTGAATCTGATCACTCTGGCAAGGACTTGTGTTTCTTTGTGACAGAGGCAAGTTGAGTCATTCCTCGAAACCCAAAAGGATAAAAAGGTGGTGTGTTTATTTCTTGTTTATTCTCATAAAGTTATTTTCTACATGTATGTACACAAACAGATGTGTTATATATTATATATATGTGCGCGTGTGTGTGCACGCACACACTTTTCATTGACGATTGTTTTCCTGTTCCGGGAAAAAAAAAGATACCTTTGGCTCTCTTTCATGTGTAGGTACTGAACTTGTCCTGTAAAGTGTTTATTCTGCCCTTTTGCAAGCATTACTTTTTAATATTTTAAAGTACGTAAGTATCAAGTTTGTTTTTATGTGAAAACAGCAGTCGGCACAGCACCTCATTTTGCAGAGGTTGTTTGTATTTCTTTTTTGTGGACACTTTGCATGTAGAGGTTTTTTACTAGTCAAGAAAGAGAACCTGCCTTTCCTTTCTCGCAAGGCTACAAGATGCTCTGGCCCCACATTGCGGCATTTTATTATTCCTCCTGCAAACTTGTTGTGCCGCCAGTTGTTGCGAACAGTTTTATTATTCACCTCGCCCAGTGTTAGTTAGGACCACAGACGTTTTTTAAGTTTTCACATCATGCAATGGCTCCCCTCCCCGACCTCGTGTTCCTTCTCCTGTTAATGTGGTAGCCTTCGCTCCGTACTGAATGAGCTGGTGAAAAGGGCTCGCAAGTGAGCGGTGTGGTATAATAGGTAATTGAAAATAAGGTTTGTTTTTTTTTTTTTTCTTGGCTTGTATGTGTGTGCCTGTTCAGATGTGCTTATTTTGTATCTGTGCAAAAGCAATTCTTCTGGTGCCATGTATGTGTGTGTGTGAGTGTTCTTGCAAGATTTTTGGAGGAAGCCCGACTAGTGGCTGGCTGATTTTTTAAAAGATATAATTTTTTTAAAGGTTTGTAAGATACGGTTGGTCGAATGTGGCAAGTCAGTTTGGCGGAAGACCATAAGGTGCAGAAGGGTTCTTGAAAGGGCGAAATTCTCATCCACCTGACTGTCGCGCAATGCTATAAAGGAAGCCCGTATGAGTTCTTTAGAAAGAAAGCTTCACCCTGGTCCACGGATTGAACCCGGGACCGACGCCTTTTCATGGCATTTACCATCCACAACCGGGAGGCTAGCAGTTGCAAAGTGAGGCCGAATTGATTGACGATTCGAAGCACAGGGACATTGGATATGGCAAATCAGCAAAGGCGGAGAAAGGTTCACGAAACGTAAAAATTGTCATCCATCCGACTGTAGCATTTCGCTATGAAGGAAACCCATATTGATTTTGCAGTGAAAGTTCCCTGGACCAGTAATGAATCATTGTTCAGCCATGAAGGTTTGTTTCCGAGAAATCCATATGCATTTCTTTTGTAGCTTCGTGCTGCAGTCGGGTGGATATCAATTTTCTTTCACGGTCATTTGAGAGTAATTTTGGGCAGTACGCCTGGCTTTGAGGCGATCAGCGCAGTTAGCGTGTGGATGTTGTTCAATGTGTCCGAAGTGGCAGACGGCACACAACACCCGCTGGATTCTATCCACAGACAATGAAAAACGTGCGCCATTTTCAATTTGGTGGCATGGGGGTGTTGATGGCAACTGACCTCTTAAAAGGGCCTTATTGTGCTGTTTTTGTGTTTAACATAACATGTTTAGCATGGTAGTATATTTACGTTTAAAAGAAAAGGGATAAATTAATCTTATTTTGTAACTTTTTTTTTTTTGCAAGAGTTTCATGGGCCAGCCACGCATTGTTCATGTAACATAGTTATGAGATAGCGCTCCCTGTACATACTAGCCAACTTGCAAGAGGAAAGAAAGGAAAGAAAATGCAACTTTTCACTGTACCAGTGGGTGGTCTGTCAAGTTGTTTGTTTTGTCTCTTCTTTTCTTTATATACATATATATAAAAATTGCTAGATGGATATTTCTCTGGCATCTGCAACACGTGCATGCTTTTGTTGTCATGTAGTGCGTGCCAACCTGTGTCGCGCGTATCACTAGGAATGCAATTGTATGCAAATGTGGGTGTTCCCCCAACGAATGCACTTTTAAAAAACACACACAACTCCTTCGCAAAACTTTTTAAACAAAAGTTAGTGCAAAGACAGGCTACCCATCACCAACTACTAACTACTACCGCTACTACAACTACTACAAGAACAATGCAAAAAAAAAAGTCATCAACCGCCACAGTACAAGAGCAAAAAAAAAAAGGCTTTCCTCGTTGCAGACCTCCCGAGCTTTGGAAGCGGGAGAGCCGGGAAGCGAACACACGAAGATACGAACTGCATCTGTACAGACTGTCCCATCCCTCACACTTCATTTTTTTGTCATCGCTCGTAGCCTTAATCGAAAAGGCAACAAGTGGGCAGTTTCAGAAAAAAAAAAAAATGTGGCAAGGTCAGTCACCGACCGGCATGTGCAATGCCACGGAACTTCAGCAAAATGTTGTTTTTTGTGTAAATAAATGATAAATGTGCTCATTCAGACATGCGCACCTTCCCCGAAATATGTCACTGTCCTCCAAGAACTCCCTTTGGAGTTGAGAGGTTTGCTTTTCCCCTTTTTTTGTTTCCAAGCATCTTTTCCAAGTTGCCCAGCTGCCTCCGTAGTGCCTGCAAATGCTTTCATTGTTTGTGTATTTATTGCCAATCGATGTAAATAACTGTGGCCGTGTCCCCTGCCTTTCTTCCTCCGCGAGCGTTGTCAGTGGGGCTGCCAAAATCTCAACTCAGTCGCACCAAATAAGACTCTTCTAGTACAAGCTGGGCACAGTTCTCCTCACCCCCGCGATTCTCTTGCATATTCCTTGTGGGGTGCGCTGGCAAGGGCTTGACTGTTTCCATGTCGCTCTGTCAATGGCGGCTTCCAGCCCGGTGGGACGGGCCAGCCGTTAAAAAAAAAAAAATAGTTGTATTCCTGCACTTTCTTTTTTTTCCTTGTTCGTGCATTGTCTATACAGGTGCCTTCTAAAACAAATGCAGCATTGCTTTTCCTTTTCTACATCTTATTTACACCTCAACGAGCACCGAGATGCAGCTCCTTGTAGGTTGCCTTTCCTCGGCATTGAAAATGACCTTGCCCAAGGGTTTCCCCCCACCCATTACTTTTGCAAGTGCCTCCTGGGCCACAGGACTAAAGAAAAAGATGCAGCCAGCAAGGAGGAAGTCTCTTCTCGTCTCATACTTAAATGTTGTCCCGTCCCACCTTGCAAATTTCTGTTCCGAGGCCATCCCAGCCAGTGTTGTCCCAGCCTTGCTGCTCCCTATGGTGTACATTTTGTGAAGTGCGCGAGGCGACTGTAATTTTATATCTACTTGGGCACCTGGAAGAGTTTGTGTAAAACTTGTGTATCGCAGACAATAAATATTCATTACTTCTTCCCCTAAAAGAAAAAGTGACACCAGTGACTCAATCTGCTGGAAAATATTGCTGTTTATTTGACTTGTTCACAGTATATGCATCTTTTTCTAAACTTATTGTACAATTGTACACAGTGAGGAGAAGCAACAACTTTGCTTCTGAGCTAAAAAGTAAGCACTATGCTTTCAGCACTTCCTCTTCAAGTTCGAAAGTTGTGCACATAAATGTTTACATTGAGAGAACTGCACCGGGGACATGTAATGGCTGTAGAACTTGAAAGGAGCATGAGCTATATATATATAAGGATGTCTGGGGCAGGGGGGGGTGCTGTGCTTCAATATTTTACATATCGTGAGCCTCTATAGGCACAGCTTGATGGAGACAGTTCATGCAGCTTGGAAGACTGGTCAAATGCAGTGTTGCAAAAACAAAAAAAAATGCAGTAAACTTTCTCAGCTTGCTAACAACGGCGATATACAAAGACTTTCAACAGTTTCTATGGCCAATGTAAAATGGCTTGAGGCGATAAAATACTTGTCATTAGGACCTCTAGCCAAGCTGTGAAACAACTCCATCCAGCCCGATTTCACCGTTTTTTAAATTGAAAATGGCAGTGTTGATGTAACTTAACTGACTGGTGAAGCCAACAGCACTCTCTTTCTGCAGTGCACAGCCTGCACCTGGATTTAGTGAAAGTGGCCATAACGGAAAACTTGTCAAAAACTAGTGGTGATCCATAGCCCCATTGAACGAGTGCTGGTCATTTTTATTAACTATGCAAAGAACGTTGTCGAGTTCAATATGTGCCAAAGAAATGCTATACACAAAAGTTCCTTTATATCTATCCCGCGAATGCTGCTTGCATTGGACATAAACTGAAATCACCGAGCAAGTAGAAATGATGAAGTACGAGTGCCTCTACAGAACAAGGCAAGTTCTTTAGGGGGAGGGCATGCACTTGAGCCTCTCGAAGGCTTCCTTTTCCAGCGTTTCCCTGTGGTCGGGGTGAGCTATGTTGATGAGTGCATGGGCGCGCTGGCGGATGCTCTTGCCAAAGAGCGAGGCGATTCCATGCTCGGTAACTACGTAGTGGGCGTGGGCACGAGTCGTCACGACGCCGGCACCCTGCTTGATGTAGGTGCAGATCTTGCTCACGCCCTTGGCAGACACAGAAGGCATGGCCAGAATGGGCTTGCCCTTTCCGTCTTGGCCAATAGCTGCTCCCCGCAGGAAGTCGACCTGCCCACCGAAACCTGTAAAATGTGGTGATGAAGTAGCAATGAGATTCGCGGAGACGAGTGGACAGCAGTACGGCACCGCAGCGGAACCCGTGTTAATGTGGTTGCTGTTCATGCCTACACGCTGCAGCAGTGCGAAAAGTGCTTTGAAAGAACCAATTCCGCTCA
Source organism: Dermacentor albipictus (assembly GCF_038994185.2). NCBI lineage: Eukaryota > Metazoa > Arthropoda > Arachnida > Ixodida > Ixodidae > Dermacentor > Dermacentor albipictus. The sequence continues at coordinate 151,546,443 of NC_091822.1, read as the reverse complement.
TTGCCTCGCTTGGCCTCACTGCCTGGTCATCTGCCTGGCCATTGAGCAGACTACAACTGTGCGCAACTCGTACCTTGCTATTAGCAGAAGCCAGCAGCAACGGTCTCGTGCAGGTGGTCACCAAGGTTGGGCAGTGGGAGGAGTTCGTTCCTTCAAATCACTTTCGGGACCGCCAGTGTTGCGCGAGCATGTAATAATGTGGCATTTATCATATTAAGCACGCTACAACTAAAGGGGAAAATATTTACGCATGACGTAGCACTCGGGAAAATGATTGAATGGGAAGTTATGGGACACAACAGCTTTTTCATTGGAGTCGCGCCCTCAATATGGAAAGTTTTTCAATTGATCTCAAATTAGCAAAGCAATTAGTACACAAACGTTATGCTAGTGCTAGAGAACTCGTAACCAATTTGTTTCATTGCTTTGTATTGGATCTGTTATATTTTTTTAACTTAGGTAGACATTACCTGGGACACTACGTCTGCCAGCACGCAAACAGATGTGCTTGTTAAACCTACTAATACAGTTTTAAAATATTTGTGATTGCCTGCTTCGCAGAAGTACACCATAAAAAAAGGCAGATTTTGGTACAGTAGAATTCCATTAAATTCGACTCTGGATTCGGTACTGGCTGGCAGCCATGCACATTTAGGAGCACTAAATATTATTTCGAGCTTTGCCGCATAATTTGATCTTGACTCTTCAGCACACATATACCTTATTCTAATGCATGCCTTTTATTCCTGCCCTCCCACAGAGAAAAATGGGCCAGAAATTGCCTGTGCAGAGCTAAAGAATACAAAACAAAAACTGCCTTTGCAGTGTTCACATGTTTTGCCACATAACACAAATGTACTGTGGCGAAGTTGAATTTAGCAATCTGGCTGCTGTTGTGCAACACACGCTAGTTTTTTTTTTTTTTACTTTGCACACACAGAAAGTGGGTGCACATTCGATTCGCGCAAGTACTGCAAAATTAACCGGCAGTGTGTTCTGGCGTTTTTTTTTTTTTTTTCTCGTTTAATGTGACTCGCCAGATAAATAGATCAATTTCGTTAGACTTGTCAGGGTCAAATTAATGGAAGGTCATCTGTTTGCTTTCATTTACAGCCATCACAGAAGTATTTGCAAGATTCTACCATGCCACCATAACATGCAGTTATATTACTGCCCAAATATTAAAAAAATTTAGTCACTTTAGCATGCGCCAAAGAGGGTGAAGGCAAAAGCCTGCGCACTCAAGAGACATCCATTAAGTTATTTGCCATTCTTATCTGAATGTGTTGTTACTTGTTCTCTCCCACCAAAGTTTGTGGGTTTTGAATGCCTTAATTAACTCTATATAACCTAACTGTGCCCTAATCAACATTACCCTAATTAACACTACAGGTCACGAGTTTGACTCCCACCAATGTTCGTGGGTTTGAGTGCCTTAATTCACTTCATATTAATTATCTATTTAAGCATGATTAGTGGATTCTATGTGGAAGACGACGAATGCACGAGTGCTCGAATTTTCTGTGCCTCGCAATGTAACCTTGAAAGAGAGATCTAAGGCTTTCGCTGTAAAGAGAAGTAACTTGGTGTCCATTCTAATGCACACATCAAGTAAGGAAACCCGAGTCGATGTGTACCATGTTGAAAGGGACACGCACACAGCTGAACCTTGGTGGCTAGTTGCTATTGGAGTCCGACGACACCTCCTTTTCGCTCGGTTCCATTTAATGCATTAGAAATGGCACTTATTGAAGGCTCGCGCAACCATTGTAGTGGGAGGGCATTTCACGCACCATGATCACACCTTACAATCTCTCTTAGTGTCACTATCTTCAGATGACCCATTCGATGGCAGCATGGCTAGCTAGCTTGCATTAAGCTTTTGTAAGTAAGTATTGGTTTCGTTTTTTATTTTGAGTAGAATCAGTTACCATTGTAATGTGCATGCAAATTTGAACGCACATTATATTTAAAAAGGCGCACGTTAGAATCGTGCAAATACGGTATTTTTGCAATTTCCTTTCTCAAAAATACGGACAAATGCAGGCTTTAGGCAGCAGCTTTTAAGATTGCAATGCACATTTGATGGCATCAAGTCTGCCCAGGAAGCGCAACATTGGGCTGTGATTAGGCATGAGATTTCATTTATGGTAAACCCGGCAAATTGTGCCAGGGCACCTTGGTGTGACCATGATTGAATGAAACAGTGCACCAGGGCGCCTTGGTGCACACGAGTGCAACTTGCCAAACTCGCCATTAGAGACTATGCACACCAGTGAATGTGAACGAACATGAACATGGCATTTTGTTATGACACTGTGAGCAATAAAAATTGCCAGGCCCAAGGCAGACTCAGGCTGAAGCTATGCAAGTTCTGGCAAGTGTTGCTAGCAAATGCATGGTACAACGGTACAACCAAAGCCTAACAACTAGTAACACTGCAGTCCACTTTGGGTGGCTGGCCTTTCGTAACAGGTAGGTTTACTAGTAGTACTTGTTATACAGAAACTTTGTAAAATGGCCCCAGATACAATGATATAATAGAGTTTTACCAGCGAAAACTTGCTGGACTATTTTTCCAGTCTACTGTGCTTCACAGTGGAGTCCATGTGAAACAAAACATTGAATTTACATGTGATGGAAACAGAAACGGAGAATGCATAAACGGGCATGTTCGTTGACAAGAGCTAGTACTTAGTAAGTGTGTGCTATTAGCAGGTTTGTCCAGTACTTGTTCCACTTATGAAGGGCTCTCTTACTACACAAGTGAACTCTGAAGATGCACTTCGTCATTTTTTGCCCACACATTTTATATCGCCTCACCACTCAAGACTGCAGCAGTCTGGCACTAGCGTGATGCATCATGAACACTACTTACCCGAGTAAATTCTTGGGCCAATAGAATCAGACACAACCTGACCACAGATGTCAACTTCAATGCAAGAGTTGATGGCTGTGACCATTGGGTTCTGGCAGATGATCTGAGGGTTGTTGACGTAGGAAACGTCCAGCATCACTGCAAATAAGAATAGATTTGGAGATGTTGTGGTGAATCTGTCGGCACATAGCCTGCTGGCAACTTCAATACATATCCCATACAGTTGCGACAGCTTTTGTTCACTACACATCCTCTTACATTGCGTGAGAAAAGATCATTTTTGCTTCATTTAAAGAAATGTAGAGTAAACCACACTAACTTTTGCGAATTTACCATCACCATTTATTTATTTATTTAACATACCGTCAGTTCCAATGGCATTAGAGAAGGTCATAAATTATCAGCAATGGAAAAACAAAGAATTAGCAAAAATATGAAAAAATCCTAATTATATAATGTTAGCGAAGGCATTCTTGAACAAGTGATGGCCTGTGATGGTTATTTGTGCAGGAAGGCGATTCCACTCTTCTGATATCCATGGCAAGAATGACTGAAAAGAAGATCAGTTTTGCAGAAAGGAATTCCAATTTCTTGTGCATAACCTAAGTGAGATGAAACAAACCGTGGAGGCAATATAAACTCTGTGGGTAGGTGAGGATGATGAAATAACTTGCGACGAGATGCAAGAGACGACAGGTCAAGGCTTGATTTCATTAAGGATATGCTCGCTGTTCTGTTGCAGTTTGAAAGAATGAAACGGACCGACTTAGTTTGAACCATTTCTAGCGAGGACTGAGGCAGCATGTTCTAATTTAGAGTGAATGAGTGTTTTGTACAGGCGTAATTTTAAGGATAAAGGTGCTTGTGTAAAGTTATGACCAATATTGGGATGACCAGTTAGTCATCCCAATATTCTATTTGTATGAAAGCACAAGTCTCCAGAGAAGTGTTACCAATGTAGTAAATGGCAGAAACACGTGATGTTCTAGATGTGCACATATGTTTGCATTTTCTTATGTTAAGCTCTATCAACCATGTGTTGCACCAACGGTTAATAGTATCAAGGCTCGATTGAAGGACTTCGGTATCATCAGCGCAGGTTATTTCTTGATAAACAGCACAATCATTGGCAGACAGGTATGAGGAAACACATGTGGGTAAGTCATTTATGCAAACAAGAAACAGTAAAGTGCCTAGCGCTGTCCCTTGAGGTACCCCAGATCAGACAGGCCACGGCAGCCGCATTTCGATGGGGGCGAAATGCGAGAACACCCGTGTACTTAGATTTAGGTGCACGTTAAAGAACCCCAGGTGGTCGAAATTTCCGGAGTCCCCCACTACGGCGTGCCTCATAATCAAAAAGTGGTTTTGGCACGTAAAACCCCATAATTTAATTTTAATTTTTTAATTTTTTAGATCAGACAGCAGGGTGCTCAAAGTTTACGTTATTTGCCGGCACAAACTGGGAACAGTTAGTAAGAAAGAATTATAGCCAGGTGAGCAGTTTAGGGACTATGTCAAGCTATTGTAGTTTGTACAGAAGCAGTTTATAGCACACCTTGTCAATTGTGTTGGAAAGTCAAGAAAAATGCAGTTGTTTAGGGAGGAAGAATCGAGCATAGCATGAATTTTGATATATTCTTCGAGTTTTACAAGAATAATGTTGGTGCAGAAAGGAAGCTGCTTCCTAGAATTCGTTTCAATCTACACAACCACACTTACGGCAGAACAACATCTTCCAGATTTACCTAATAAAACAAAGCAGTGATGGTAACCGCTAGCAGTTTTGGAGACCTACAACATTTACTTGTTCCAATGTGCTTCACTGACATAATCTTACCAAAGTCCTTAAACAAGCAAGTCAGCATTGCATCCTCGCATAAAGCAAGCCATAAGGTTGTCTACACCAATATGTTCAATGCACACGCTATGCTTATGACTAAATTAGCTACACAAGAGTCCAACACTGACATTTTCAGCATCTTTTCCCCATTGTGGCCAACATACATGACAGTGTGGCAGTGCTTAATGTACTATACCTGCAGTCCAAATTAAATTAGCAGAGTAAGTGGTTTTTATGCAACCTAGCAAAGGCCGAAGAGTTGTATGAGGAATCCTGATGCATCACAGACACCACTCAAGATGCATCACAGAAGGCCATACATGATCACACCCTTTGGTTTTCTCTATGTTGCACAAAAAAATTGCAGCTTCACCCATACCACAAAGCAGTCGTACGATAGCTGGCGAAATATAATGTGCAGTAAGCCTTAGACTGTTTCGTGCAGTCTTTGTTGGTGCGAACATTTGCAGGTGCTAGCTAGCAATCTCTTTTCGAGAAGTAAACGAAGACCGAGTCGTACTTGTCGGTGGAAGATGCACCACCTGGCGGTGAATTAGGAAAGACAGCTTTTCTTCCTCTTCTTACCCATACGAACTTAGCTACTGGTCTCTGCTAAATCAACCATTTAGCTCTTTGTTGCTAGATTCACTGGGCTTTTCTAAAATCTATACTTGGGTTGCGCCATTAATAGGCGTCACATTATCCTGAATGAAAACAAAAGGACGTCGGCGCCATCCAGTAAACACGAGAATAGGCTGAGGATTACTAGAAGACTAATGAAGACGAAGAAGAAGCGCTGAATCAATGTTATTACAATATGCAGATGAAGAAAACTTAGGAACGCCACCGTAACTGGGAGGCAATGTGCTAGAACACGAAGAAGGCCAGGATTCCAGCTCTATACGGACATTCAGAGGGCATTAGCCAATCATGGCAGCTGCTACCGTGATCACACTCTTCAGAATAAGTTTTTTTTTTTTTTCACTGCTGTAGCATCAGCAGGGTGGCAGAGTGGCTGAGGGGTAGAATCCTGGACTGCCAATCTGTTGGTCGTAAGTTTGAATCCTCGCGGTATAACATAATGAGAATATTAATTTCTCTGTATTTTTCTTGCAAGAAATTTTCGGGATTACAGCAATGGGCACCAGTAGACATCAAACGACCAGGGTAGTGGGCCCATCACAGCTATCCCTACAGAAACCATGCATTCCACTGTTCACATTTGAACGACTGCAAGCACGTACCATTTTTACTTGCATAATGATCCCACTCACGTAATGATCGCACCCCTGAATTTTGTAGTCAAAATTCTATTTTCTTTTTTCCCGTGTAATGATCGCACCCCGAACTTGCTGCAGCGATATGTCGTGTGCCAAGTCTAGCTAATGATGATCGCGCTTACCATCTGTCGAATGCTGTCGAATGCGACTCTTCAAGACATACCAAGCGGTCTGCATGTACCAAACATTCTTAAGCAGATGCCCCGTTTTATTCCTTTCATCACTTTCTACACTTCCATGAAAAAAACTTGCCTTGGCATTATTATTTGTAGGCTTCATAGTAAGTGTGGTAAACAAAAAGAACAAAAAAGGCTACCTTTCGATTCTTCTCGTCTGCACTCATGGGCACGCAACAAATCGCGAGCGGAAACGATAGTAGCCACGTTTACACTGATACATTAGATGTGTACCGTATTTATACACCGACGCTTGTAACACAGCTAAGATATTCGCCCACCCTTAGCGGAAACATGCCGTATTAGGATAGTAGTGAAGACGAATGCTGCAATTTTCGCAGCATACCCGCCATGTGTTTCTATGCCACTGGCAGCTAAGCACGCCCGTCTCTGTTTCTGTCCCCTCAAAGTGGACATGGCTACGTTATTGCCACAGACTTGCTGATATTAACGGTATGCCAATATTCATTACTGATACGGAAGAAACTGTTTTAATGCGCGTAATGTACTTACGAAAAGAAAAAAAAATGCGTTCGGCGTATTCGGCCTGCTCCGCCGGTAGCCATTTTTGTTTTGGTGTCCCGCACTGTTACAGCAGTAGCCGCCTGTTTGTTGACCTGTTGTCATCCCGCAGCGGGATGAAAAAGAATGATACTTTTGATGGGAAATTTAACCTGCATAATGATTGCACCCCTGAATTAGCGGCAATTTCTTTGACAAAAAGTGCAATCATTTTGCACGTAGATGTGGTAGTACGTACTTGGCACAGGGACAAGGATTATCCAACTGCTGAACCTGGATGCCAGCAAAATGCTGATATGGTGCTTGGTACATTGGTACAACTGCTTCAGCAGCTACTTCCCGAGCATAGGGTGCTTGATATGTACAAAATTATGTGCATAAGAAATGAAATGCGCAGCACTAACCAAGCCCAGCATTGCAATTCATGAAGTCGAAAAGCCTCTGGGTGCCAATGCAGAAGCTGCCCACGATCTTGCCCTTCTCGATGACCTTCCTGTTGTTGGTGATACAGCCCTCTTCTACCAGGTCAACCACACCGTCACTGAACATCTCCGAGTGGATTCCCAGGTCCTTGTGGCCTTTGAGGCAGCTCAGCACGGCGTCCGGAATCGACCCAATACCTGGCATGTAGTTTGCGCAACAAGGATGGGTGGTGTTTAGAAACTAAAAGAAGAAATACGACAAAAGAAGTACCAACTATCAACTGGTCAAGGGTTTACTTGTACTAGTCGCAACACATGCAGCACTCTAAACAATCTAGAAATGCAAGTGAGCAGCTGGTGGCAGAACGAAAATCATACAAAGGGCTAGTTAAGGGGGAAAAACTTCAAGCAGCTTTTACAAACATACTGGTGCACATGGACCCCCTTGCAATGCTGCACTAGCCGCCTGTACTACGGGGGAAAGAAGTTTGCGAGCCACAGTTGCCAACAAAAGTCTGTACTTCCCCTCAGCTGGTGTCGCAGATTCAGGTGCACACCTAGCATCTTGATCTCGCGTTGTGCGCACATACGCTGCTGAAACATTGAGCACCTGTAGCAACCATGCATGGTCCACAAACTTTTTTTACCAACAGCATACAGCAGCGACATCTGCATGTCAAGGCTTACTTGTTTTTAACACGTATCATACGACCCACTCAGCAGCACAATAGAGTTCTTCAATGCCACTATAGCTAGGCACTGTAGTTAGAACGTGATTGATTTCAAGAGTTGCCCAAGCTTGACCCTTATCAAAGATAAATGAATGGGCACTTTGTTAAAACCTTCAAAAAATTAACATTATCTTATTCCTGAAACATTATCTTTCTATTGAATCCCATTCGTGGCATGGTGCACTAAATGCAAGAGCAACAGAACCAGCTATCCTTGCATGAACCTTTATGTCATAATCTAGCTGAAATTCCTCGAAGACTGTTAGAACAGTACAGTAAACGTATCAAGACTGAGTGCGGAAGCTTGGTGAAAGGTAGGAGGCATAAACAAATGAACTGCACAGACACTTGCTTGGTTGTTGCCACAATGGCGAATGTTGCACGCTGAACAAAAGAAAAAAAATTTTCAGCAGCCTTTGGTTGGGGGAAAAAATATGCGTCATCCATGCTCAGAGATGTAAACCGCTTTTTGCATCACAGAAGTGCAGCCAAGAAATGGAAGCACACTTCACGCTTGCACGCACTACAGTGGTTGAAACTACAGAGTTTCCTACAAAATTTACTGGCGCAAACTCTGGAGCTGCAGTCGTTCAGTTACCATGGGAACGGTGGTAAGTGGATATACATGACTTTGTCTAATCCTGGTGCTTGTAGTTCCTAACATTCTTCTGACGCTATTTATTATGTCTTTCTAAACTTCCAAGCCCTCATAGTTTTCTAAGCACAAGAAGGCAATTAGTCTATATGCATAACCATTGAGAATTGTGGCATTTATAATGCAATATATGCAATATATTGTTTAAAATAATTATCTTGCTCTCGCGAGGCCTTTTGAAGCCAGAAAGACAAAGTTTAGGTAATTCCATGTCCTAACCATCATCATCCCACGCTGGCTAAGCCACCACATTTGCTGCACTGACAGACTAGCACAAAAGTCCCCCCCCCCCTTTTTTTTATATAGGAAGCTCTATGGTATGCGACCCCAATTGCGAGGCTGGATTCACTCACCAAGCTGTAGCGTGGCACCGTTTTCGACCAAGTTGTCGGCAATGTTACGGCCAATCTGCTTTTCCACGTCGGTCAACACGGCTGGCATGTGCTCGGGCAACTTGACATCGTGCTTCACGAGGGCGTCGAAATGCGAGATGTGGATGTTTCCGTCGCCCCACGTGCGCGGCATGTGCTCATTTACCTGCCCTGAAAGTAGCATAGAAGCAGAACAAGAACCAAAACCTTGGAAAGTCAGCCTACACATCGGGCAGCACGCGAGCCAGTTAAACACAGGCAAAAGGCAAATGGCAAGCACAGCGTATATTCATCAATCTCAGGCACATGGTACAAAAAAGAATAAAGGGGGTGAGGAAGAAGAGAAAATTTTTTTTTAAAGTGAGTTGGCACCCACAACACAAGCGCACAGGATTTCAAGTCGAAGAAAGGCAACAATACAGACGACTGTTGATAAGCCACAACAGTTCTACTGTCGTGTGCATGCGACTTGAACAAAAAAGATTTTAAAGGCAATGTTTCCTTATCAAGTTACCCCCACTTTTCTATATTGGATGTGTGTGTTTCTAGCCTCTCTCATGTGCCAATCCAGGTGATAGTGCAGTCTAAAAATGTGGGCTTATCCTGAAGATAGGGAAGTAAAAAAAAAAAAGTCAGGCAGTGCAAGGCTTCTCCTACTCCCCTTACACGAGGAGTGATGTGACAGAGTGCTGTGCACAGTGACTTCGCCTCAGTCTCGTCTCCAACTCGCTTATGAAGACATTGTCTTTAGTCAATGTTAAATACAAGTTGAATCGCCTTCCAACTTTTTCTCTCTCTTTTTTTTTTCCCCCAGACACCTCATGTGACATTGTCGCAGACTCCAAGCTACCCACTAACATCCGCACTTGTGGATACACACATATGAGGAGCGCATACGCCTGGAAGAGTTGAACCACTTTAACACATTTTAACATATGTGCTCCATTTTGCTGACCCCGCCAGATTTTTGCATGCAGGACATATCTTCAGGGATGCTACTAACCTTTATATATATATATATATATATATATATATATATATATGCAACACCAGAAAACAATGCTTTTTTTCCTTCATTTTGTCAATAACGTGTCATTATCATCACCACACAATCAATGAGAAAGAAAAGTATACTGCACGATAGACACTACTTCTAGCCATTGCCACAGCCTCCTGCTTACCGATTATGTACTTGGCATGGGTGAGAGCTGCTCGCGCACAGTCCACGCTGGTGCCCAAGCTGCAGTAACCGTGAATGTCAGGCGGTGTCACGTGCACCAAAGCGACGTCGACAGGGAGCACACCACGATGGAAGACTTGGGGAATTTCACTCAGAAAGATGGGCACGAAGTCGGCACGACCAGCATTGATGGCCTCCCGGCAGTTGGCTCCGACAAAGAACGACATGCTCCGGAAGATGCCTGCGCAGCGAGGAAGCGAAGGTGCTCTGCAGTAATCTTTTCAGTGCAATCTGTTTTGCTTCAGGTCTGTTCCTCACATCTCACTGACTAGGAGGAAGATCAATTGTAGAAATCAATTCTACGATTGATTGTAATGGGTCGCCATGCAAGGGGGAGTTATCCATTAGGGGAGTGATAAAAGTAAAAAAATAATAATAATAATAATCACTTTCATTAGCAACACTTGGCAGCAGGGACGGTAAAGAGAAGCACTGAATCAGTTTTGACTAGTACATTACAACTCTAAAACCAAAAAAACATTTGACAATCAAGCCCTTTTTTTTTTTCCAACCTTGCACCAAGGCCACAGTGCTGACATCAGCACAACGGCACAGATTCCACAGTATTCTCTTATTTCTTTTAATCCTTTGTGGACATCATTATAATAATAATAATAATAATAATAATAATAATAATAATAATAATAATAATAATAATAATAATAATAGAGAGTAAACAAGTTGAAAGCTTGTGTGTCTGCCTCCTGAACACAACCACAGTACAGAATTACAGCATTCCTGTAAGACACGGACTGCATTCCCAAAGATACATTGTGCATCAGCCCCTTTCATGATGTTTGCCGAATCACGATCATCTACTTCCTTTTCCACTTAAGCTATAGGAAGCATAACAGAGTTCACATCATGTTGCCCCCCTTTTTTTTTATTTCTGAGCATTACACGAGTCACTGACACCAAGCCCTGCATGCTGTACTAGTGCTCTTCACTACACCAGAGTGAAGGTATAATTACATTCTAACCTCACATAAACAACACAGGTACAACAAATTATTGGATATAACAAAGTAAAGCAAATGTTTCTTGCCGATATCCGCATGTGACAAATATCCGCTTTCAACGAGTATCAAATATAACAAGAGTATTCCCATGTTGAAGAGAGATTGATTGACAGAGAAGAGGAAAGCCACCCAAGCGTGCCGTAACTGTCTAGCGCGTGGCTGACACCTGAACATCAATCAGCAGTGTGGGGAAGAAGGAGAAGGGACAGAAGCTGGCAGAGACGCGAAGGAAGAGAGTGCTTGCGCCGCATCTGACTTCCTGGCAACAAGGTCTGACTGCATAATTATTTCTGTCGACAATACGAATTACCACACCCTGTACACATCGTGCAGCCGAAAAACTTTCTGAACTCTTAACACATTTAGAAAAGAAAAGAAACACAGAAAAAGAAAAGACACCCTATTGCTTGTAAACAACTTTACAATGTCCCAGTCAGCTTTTATAAATGGCCACACAAAATACAAAGCAAGATTCTCGCACTGCATGAATGCCACACCAGCTAAAAATGCACGTGCGCAGTCAACAATTTCACAACACCAACAAGCAACGCGAACTGACGCAGGCAAGTTCATTGCAACCTGGCCTGCTTTCAAAGTGGTGTTTCCTCTTCACCTGTTTCCTGTTTTAAACCATGCGTTTAAGCTTTCTTAAGTGCAGTGTGGGCCTGTCAAAGCTCCACCCGTGCTATGTTTAGCACGACCTCTCAGTTCCTCATGCCCATTTCTTTTTTAAGTGTCTGACTGCTCTTATGGTTTGCCACCATTCATTTCTTCTCACCCTGCAGGGTGCCGTGGCATTTCAGCATGCCAGGCCGCTACCTTTGTCAACAGGCACTTGCGTCACTACATTCCCAAGACACAGACACTGGGGGGGTTTCACAATCTTTGACGTGCACGTGTAGTTTAGCAACTTTACTTGGTGCAATGCATAAATATGTGGGCCACAAACACCAAATAACCTTGGAATGTTTATGCCAGAGCTACACTGCATGAAAATGAGTTCCGTTTGTAACAGCAACAGCAAATGAAGAGGTGTAAAACAACTTATTTGCTTATTGGAACCTCAGCTTCTTTTAAATATTTCACACCTTCTCTATACGTATCTACCCAACTATTTGCATATATTGATTGGATAAATGATTGATTGATTTAGTGACTAAAAAAATATCCCATGATGAAATTTTACATTAATTTATGACCTAAATTTTGTAGATAATCATGCTACTGAAGAGTGAAATGTAATAAAACCTGGTTTCAGTAATTTTAGGTGGGGTCTATTGTCACACGAAAATAGGCTATTGCGAAGATGGCGACAACAAGGTTGTCACAAAATTTAGTCGCTTGCTGCATTTTCATTAAGAAAAAACAAAAATGCATAGGGTTTTGCATCTAATACCTGGGATATGAGAGGTGGCAAAGTGTGCTGCATTCATTTTGACCACTTGGGCCCCTTTAATGTGCATCAAAATCTAGGGTACTTCTGCATTCTACTCTCATCAGAATGTGGCCACCATGGTTGGGAATCAAACTCGAGATCCCCATGCTTGTCAGCGAAATGTCATGTCACTAAGCCACCATGGCACACGAATTTACAAGAAAATCAAGTGGATTATTCAGCCATTCAGGAGCTTACTTTCCCAGCTTTGCACCACTTAACAAACAATGAAAAAATAAAGCTTCTTTGCACAAATACTTGTTACTTGATTGAATAGCATTGAGCAGGCTACAATGTGAAGATTTTCAATGTTAGACCAATTAACTGTATTCCGCTTTCGTGCAGAAGTTAATACTGAACGTTTCTTTCCCCTAAATACTAGTTTATTGCCATTTAAATATGTAAACATGTGCTACTGCTTTCTCAGCATATGAAAAGGCACCTAAACAGAAACCAATGGAAGAAAATGCATCTTATATAAATATTGAATACAAAACGAGATTATTAACAGAACCGATCGTGTGGTGACTGTTGTAAGGCCTTCCAGTCTACTCTTAAGCGCAACCACAGCGGCAGAACAAATTTAGTACAGTCCATTTTGTGCTCAGCTAATAAAAAGGTTCGGCTGAAGCCTGACGGAGTTCCGATGCAACTTATATAGCATCACAAGTAAACAGTAAACTCAACACTGAAGGCAGCGACTGCTCCTGCTCCACACACCACAAGCAAAAGCACCGACTCACCCTGACAGTCTGGTTGGTTGTATTCCGCTGCACCCTCTGTGTGGATGTGGCAGACAGTGACATTCTTGAGACCAGCCTTCTTTCCGTGCTCCACCATGGCAGGGATGAGGCCTCGAGGAGTGGCTGCCGCTCCATGGATGAACACTGTGTCGCCTGTGGCCAATCAGAAGAAGAAGAGAGTTAGGTGCTGAAGAGGCAAAGAAAAATTACACACATACAGCACCTTAAGCCTCTAACTGCTAGTCAAAATATATGTTATATAAACATTCAGGGGAAGAAAAAAAGGAAGAGAATATATATATATATATTTTTTTTTACTGCACATCTGAACAGAACTACTCTTGAAGATTTCAAATGCAAGTAATGTGTAGGCAGACCCATCAAGCACCAAAATCCTCATAGGAGCTCAATGACAAGGTCACTTGAAATATGCAATTGCGTGAGAAACAAAAGTGCATGTGACTGGACAATGGCATTTCTCAACACCACTTGCCAAACAAACAAGATCACTGGTATCCAATAAATTTATTGAGATTTGTGCTCTATGGGCCCTTTGCTATCATAGAAAAAACACACTACAGTGCTAGATTACAGAAGACGAGTGCAGTTCCTGACAGTGACACAAAAGAAGAGTCTGATACGTCTTCAGCATGATTTGCTAAACAATTTTAAGATGAGTCGCACTCGTCTTTAGCAGTTAAAGGATTAAAGGCCAGATTTTTTTCCTGACTGAACTTAAGTGGCCAGATTTTATTTTTCCAATGAACATCATAGTGTGTTATACCTATCTCGCACGGCACATGTAATGTTATTCAAAGTTAATGATATTCATGCCGAAAGTCATTGGGGTCTTGTGTTCCCTGTCTACACAGGTACACAAAATGGCATTCGCAATTGATGGCAATGTTTATTGGCGCCTTGCGTATCGACATGTATACTTTTGGGCTTTGCTTCGCCCTGCACAAATCAGTGAGGTGGTCTTTCCACACTTTCAGCAATGTGTGCGCCTCGGCATCGGTCCAGTGCGCTTTTGGCTTCTCGTTCTCCACTGACGAAGCTGCAGAGTTTGCTTCCGTGGTTGGTTGCAGAAACGAAAAAAAAAGAAAGAAAGAAAGGAAGAAAGAAAGAAAGAAAGAAAGAAAGAAAGAAAGAAAGAAAGAAAGAAAGAAAGAAAGAAAGAAACAGACGAGTGTTTGTAAACATGGCCGACAAGAGGTGGTAGTGTTCAGTCTAGACTAAGAACAAGAAGATATTTTCACAACTACTTCAAATATTGTGCTGTACATCAAAAAATTATTTAAAAGTTCATAACAGCCATTATGACAGCCTCTACTCTGATGACATTTCATTTTAACTTATCGATTTTGTAATTTTTAGTTAAGCGCCTGTTGTCGAAATGACAAGTCACGATTGCATGAGTTTGGGAAACTCATTCAATGGGCGAATGTCATTAGCTGTAAATATCATTCACTATGCCCGTGTAGGAGCAACAAAAATTGCATTAAGACACAATCTCATTCGCTGCAAATGACATTACACGTGCCTTGTTACAGGGGTATAATACTCTGCCGACGCTACATGTGCCATTTTACCACAGTTAAACAACTTTTTTGAAGGAAGCTACGGCAGGTTAATTTTGCAATTTCCATAATTTTCTTACAGTCCGCAAATAATTGGTCTGACAATGACTTTATACTGCATGTCATATTGCATTGTACATATATTCCTCCACAGCAAGGAATTCATTATGTGTAAATTATTTAGAAGCATCAACTTATGCCAGATAGATGAAATGGTCGGCTTAGGAATGAAAGGGTATTTGTAATACCTTTACAAAAATAAAGAACAGGTTATGATTCATCAAGGCATTGCTTAACACTGTTGCACAGTAACACACCACTAATGGAATTTTTCTTAGCAAGCAGCACGACAGCAGCAACGGCTCAGAAAAAGAAAAGAACTAAACTGCCATAAACAAGACAGCAGCAGACAGCTGACCATCTGTACAAAATGTGAGATAGATGAAGTTTCGAGTTGCAAGAAAAACATGTAGCAAGCTCATTTCCAATTGTGAGCACACAGTCTATAATTTATGCTGCTCCAACGATGCTTTGTTTCCACACAGGCTAGGACATACAACATCATGGTGGGCTCAAACCATTATTTTACAGAGGAGCTGTATATGTCTACCCGACCATAGATTTCTCAATTTACGTGCCTCAAGGCTCCTGCACCCTCTATGAGGAGGCAAAGCAAACCAGTAAGACATGTGCTGACACCTAGCGTAGCAAGAGGAAAGCTAAGGAACCACCCAATACATAGTTTCATACAAGAATTACTAGAGGGAATTCTGATGCTAGTGTCTATGGGAGTTACAGTCGGGGCGGTTCAGCCGGCATGGGAATTATAGGAAGTATGTGCATTTGCCTAAACTTCGTCCTTCCGACCTTAAACATCTCTTCGACTTTGTAAGTTCGTCATTTCCAACAACTGTGTAATAAATAATTAAACATTATTAAAATCATCCTTAAGTAAGATTCAAACACAGGACCTCTTGCACAGAACCCCAACATTGAAAGTATTACACTATGGATGCATGCATTGACAAGCAACATAGAATGTCCATATTTTATTATGGGCAAGCCAACGTCTAATGATGCTTGCCGCATTTTAATTTGGATTCTTGGGCAGGTTGAGCCACTATTAGTAGCGATTGAGATTTTGCATGAAGGCTCCTTTGTATCTTCACTATTTCAAATTACAGTTTCTTGCTTTACAAGATTTCATTGCAGTTGGCTTTTAGGTCCCATTTTGCAGTACCCTTCTTGAGCGTGTTCCAAACTGCAATTTGAAAAAGTTTTGGAGAGATTCTATAACAGCCAGCCCAAATTACAGACACGTAGGCAGTCTGAACACTTCACATGGATGCAGCTGCCTTCAGTAGCTGTGATCTCACATGTTCTCTTGCATAAGAGCCAAAAGTAGAGCAGAACTGATCCGGTACAGAAAGGCAGCCATTATATGAGTATTATCAGTTCTCACATTGTCCTTTAGAATCCCTCTTGAGCTTGTTACCTTATCGGTGCCACAGAGATATAGCATATCTTTGATAGGGCCAAAGAGTAATCCATGCCGCTAAGAGACAGTGGCACAAGGAGGTCAAAGGGTCAAAGACTAAAACGTGCCCACCAAGTGTCCTTATTTCCTATCTACACGATGGACATGCTTCGCACATGACACCTTGTATTAATAAAATATATGTTGGTGACGGAGTAAAGCTTTATTTATATGAATGTTTCTCTGGCTATTTGTTGGTGTGTTGATTTATCTAGAACAGTTATAGCTTCATCACTTGAACATCCCAGTGAAAACGCTTAGTCCGTAGGTCATTTGAATCATGTCTCATGTCCATGCATTGTTTCAGAGACGAACAGGACATCCAATGGACTTCCTGCTTCGGATATCCTACCACGGTTGTCCCAGGGATATTGCACATGGACATCTTTTGGCATACATGTGAATATTTGTCATCCAAAAGGCTTTGTCCGAGTTTCCTCCTAACAGAATTTTGTTTTCTCGCATGTTCAATTACAATCCGAAGCCATCATGTCTGCAGCTCTTATATACATTGTACTTGGGTAATTTTCTGATGCAATTTCCTTTGGAAACTTCAGTTCAATAAGCCACTTGCACTTAGCAAAAGGTCTAGAAGAATGAGGAGTATACTGGCATTTGTGTGTGCATAACATGCGCACAAAATGTATGCGTTCTTGGTGCGTGAGTGCTCTGACCGTTGCATCTGTCACACAGCATATGCTGTGAACATGATAGGCATTATGGCACCCCTATGCCAAAGGGCCTAGCTTATGTGCACAAAATGAATACAGCCTGTCCGCATGATGTCCCTCGTGGACATGCAAGGGGTGCCTGCAGAACACTGAAGGTGCAGCCAAATGATCGTGTGAGGGATTTTCACAGGATGCATTCGGCACACCCCTAGGTTATACATGTCTTGTCAGTAGATGTTCAGAGGATATTCGTTGAATGCTATTGATGTCACTGGGCTCGCACCAAACTGCATCTACACAGCCTCTCTCCCTTAGCAAAAAAGAAGTAAAGAGAAGAGCTGAAGAAAACGACTGTCCAACCCACTTGTAGCAATTCAAATACAGATAATGTGAGTTAAACAAATTTCAATATTCTGGTTGGCTCACTATGTTTTGAGCAAATTTCAAAGTTGCCTTATTCAAACAAAGCCCTTGATTAACCCACGATTTTGCGCTTTCCGGGGCACAGAAACATGGCCAAAATCATCCGATTAGAGGACATTCATAACACAGAACATAGCCAAGACATGCATATGGTTTTATGGTTAGATTACTGGGCGTGATGACAGGTTCCGCTGGAAAGTGATGCCACCAAGCTACTTACACAATCACGACTTCGATAACAAAGACTGAGTGGCACTCTCCCAGTCTCTTTATCATGGAACCCAGTGGTGGCCAGTCCTTCATTTTTATAGTGTGTAAAGAATTGTTTCACATGTTTATTTGCTTATATAATGACTCATAATTCTCTCTCATTTATCCAAGTTCGGACACTTCTGCTAATTCAAACAAATTTTCTGTTCGTTAAGAGTCTGGATTAATGCAAGACAGCTGTAACTAAATGAACACAAATTGAAATACTCAATCAATTCTAACTGATAAAGCATTTCTTTAAATCCTCAAGTTTTTAAATATTTTGCACTGAAACTTAAGCACCAGTACACTACTGTGCAGTCACAAATGTTAAAATATTTTCTTGTATTTAGGCCATTGTGGCGGAGCAAATGTTCTCAAATCTTGCTTCAGAATACAGTGCAGTACAACTTTAATTAACAACAGACCAGTCCCGAGTACATGCTATTAAAATCGATGACATTTTAGCGAGTCGGTGTGGGAACTTAAAGGGCCCCTCACAAGGTTACAAGCGCAGTGCATAGAATGCATGCTAACGATTGTGCCTGCTATGTATTACATCCCTACGCGCCACGGAAAGAGCTTAAATTTCAAACCAAACGCTGTTTGCCCTTCTCCTTGCGGGTGCCATGCTCCCAGCTGGAGAGTAGATGTCAATCGCAATAGTACGCCCCATGTGTGCCTACGTACATGGCCGTGCTGTGACGTCACTCATAGTGACAGGGGAGGACGTGAGTTTGAGAATTAATCAAGGCAACGTCAGTTATTTGTTTAATCTGTTGCTTTAATAGATGAATTAAATTTCAGAGAAACAAACAAGAAAACCGAATGTCAGTGTGTTTTTGTTTTACTTTGTACCGTAGCAAGAGAGGTGTACTTCCATTTTGTCTGCTTGTTCCCACTTTGTGCAGTCACGCGCAGAGAATGAAACTGTGTCATTTCCTACCGCGTTCCAGTGCCGCGATCATGCTCTTTCAGCACCTGCCTCAGTGCTCGTGAGTGTGGCACTGACTTATACCCCTAATAAGGTTTCTCGTGCCGAGCACGCAAAATCGTCCACTGTGTGGAACGAGACCAATGCAAAAGCTCAGCTGCGTGACCGTCACCAGAAGTGCACCACTAAGCAAAAATGTCAGAAAGAAAGAAAGAAACGGACAGTCACTTAAGTATCCTTACGTGATTTGAATGCAAAAGCATTTTGACTTTTCTAATGAAATGGTTGCGTCCATGATATGTGACATCATACATTGTCACATGTCCTTCACAACTCTACCCTGATCCACTTTAATCAACCTTCATCAACTTTAATTCACCTTCATTTACTTTACTCCACCTTAAGCCTCTAACATCGCAGCTGCAACGTGATGTGTGCAAAGACATACGAAATAGGCACACCTTTAGTCAGAACCGTGGAACCAGCGTGGCATCGCAGAAATGTGCACGCCTCGCACCACGGAGACCCGGGTTTGACTCCCACCCAAACCCAAATGAACTAAATTTTATTTTCAAACCCATTAATTTACTTTGTTTATAGGAACCTTCCTTAAAAATTTGATGTCAATCCCAACATTTTTTGACGTGTTTTTACTGTTTCACTGTCAGCCATTTTTGGTACCATCTCTTGATCACGCCGAATTTTCTGCCTCATGGGACATATAATGCTTTCGTATTAAAGAGAAGGTGGGGCCCCTGACATATTCACCATGCGATCCTTTGGCTCTAATATGCGAGAACACAGGGAAGGAATTTCGCTTGCGGAGGCTAGACGGGGCAAGTGGAGAGAGTTTCTATGTTGGCGGTGACGCTCGCCTCCTCAAAACATGGGCTCGCGGCACTTCACGTATTTCTAAGTCTGCTATTAATGAAATAATTCAAAAAATTCTTGCAGTAGAACATTCCTTAGAGGGCACGTGACAACTTCCAGCATATAAACAAAATTTGCTATGTGGCCTAGTGAGTGGCTTTTGAGAACTGGCATGGCATCACCACACTTCTATTATTCTTGCATTTCTTCTGGCTTACGAAGCTTCCTTTTGCAGTAAGAATGGCTTTCTTGGCATTGTAGAAGCTTAATTTGCTAATACAGCTGCATTAATGTTTCTGTTCGGTGTCCCTTTATAGAATACTGAAGATAAACATCAGTGCAGCTTTAGAAAGGGATTTTTTCTGACTGAACCACAGCATTCTACTTATTTTGAGCTCCCCCTTTTTGTTCAAGAACTCTCTAAAAAAGTGGCCAGGTTGAGATTGCATTTATTCTCAAATAAGATTCAACTGTTATCTTTATCGGCAAACTGAATGGCCTCTAGCACATGCTTCCACTAAAATCTGAGGTCATGAGAAGCTGGTATGGGAATTTTGAGGCATCGGTGGGCTTCCTATTGTTTTTGCCTCCTTTCAGGCATAGTACCAAATTTCTGCTCATGGTAAATACAATTGCTATACGAAAATTCTATAAATGCTTCCAAACATAGTACTTGAGGCTCACACGTTTCAGAAAAAGTGTACACGTGTGCACAATGGAATGCCAGGTGTTCCGAATGGCTAGGTATTGGGTCACAGCTGGTTTTGGATCAGCCATGCTGCTGCAATCTTCAATGAACAATGTGGATGCTGTTCTGACAACGTTTTCACATTAATAATTGTACAACATTCTCTAAAGGCACACAGCGACAACTTCAACCTATATCGTGCTGTCACTTGTCCTTTCATCTCATTGGATTTTATTTTTTCGTGTCTGTTCTACCATCTCACTCTCTAAAATGTTCCTTTTCATGTGTGATGTACACATGATTATTTGCATTCAGCAAAGCACCAGTGGCAAAAGAAAATTTTACAACACCATAAGCTTCATACCAAGAGGTCATTAGCTGCACACACCACTGCAAATTTATCAAGTTGAGATTTGCAGCTTTCTTTAAACCAAACCAGGATAGTGAATGAGCCTTTTCCACTGATTGCAATTAAATAAATTCCGATACATTTGGCAATGAATGAAAGGCAATAATGAAACCATACTGCATTATGATTAACAATTTATCATCATCAGCAGCAGCAGCAGCAGCAGCAGCAACAGCAGCAGCCTGTTTTATGTCCACTGCCAGCAATCTCCAATTACCCCTGTCCTGTGCCAACTGATTCCAATTTATAGGCTTCCCTAAATTGTAATCATCCAAAAGCAACAGCTGCACAACGAAACACATCACAGCATGTGCTACAGATTAATTTCAACCGCCTAGGTTTATTTAATGTGCACAAAGTTTCAGAAGAGAAGTTATTTGCATTGTGTCCCCATAAGAATGTGGACACCACAATCCCATTCACAACAGTGGAATGCTGCAGTCACTCAGTCAACATGGCAAGTGTGCAGCCATGAAGTGTTCTGTGTTGTGAGAGAGCATCCCTGCAAAATTTAGACTTGGCAAGGGTTTAGGGTAAAAAGTGTGAGTGTGCGTGCTACCTGCACCTTTTATAGTTAACTTGCAAACGAACTATATGCGTCCTTCAGGAAAGGAAGCAAGGGCATAGCATACACACAATGTAGTACACGTATCAGACAATGTCTGAAACCATGCTTTTATTATCACGTTTCATTCACTGCCAACTGAGCAAGTTATATAGGGCACTTAATGTGTGCTAACTAAATTGTGGAGCTCTGCACACTGACAAAAGCTAGCAACTACCGGGGAAAAAAAAGGAGAGAGATAGACAGAGAGAGAGAGAGAGAAGAACACGGAAGAAAGAAACCCCACTGCAGCCAAGGCACTATCTTTCGAGTTCTCTCTCGAGAGCCTTGCATTCATTGAGAAGTGGCTTCAACCTTCCTTTCGCTCTCGAAGTGAGCGAGCTCTTGTTTGCATGTTAGCACAAGAAGATAATCGGGCATGCCGTCATGTGACCAAAACAAGTTCCAAAGGTACAAAAGACCTCCCTATCAGCTTGGGACTGTGGTCGCGTCAAGGTACTAAGGGGAAGTTGTTTTACCCCTTCTTGCAGGCATATCACAGCTGAAGATAACGGCAGTTCTCATTTTCAATGCCTGGCAAGTGCCCTGCGAAAGTGCTTTTTAGTTATATGGCTTCATTTTCTTTCCCCAAGCGGCAAGAAAAACAAAGAAAGAGGGAGAAGCTGACAGATCTGGCCAAAGCCAACCTGACACATGCATCACACCTGCCAATCACACCTGCCTAGAGCTTTCAGTCTGTCTTTCCAAGAGAAGTGTCAGGAAAAAAACAGCAGGCAACCTCTGCTGTCACAGTGTTGAGGAGCAAAAGCGGTAATACCTACACCTAATAATAATACTTCCACCTACACAACAGAAACTGTGACCGGGCTCCGTTTCTGTCCAATATGTGTGCATTTACAGAATATTATACCAACGGCGATCACACGGCGCACTTTAGATTGCGATCGAGCCAGCTCGGGATCGAATTTCTAGGTCGCGATTGACTCCTTCGCCCGAGCTGCGGTTGAGAATTTCGATCCGGATCGGGCTCGATAGCGATCGAAAGTGGCCGTCACCGCTAGACAACATGGTTGACTTTCGCTGGGTAGACAGCACAATGATGTTTCTAGTCAGCCTCCCACCACGACGTCAGTTAGTAAAAAAAAAAAAGACAAATATTTCAAAGCCCTTCTTTCTGTATCCTCTGTTTGCCACGCACGAAGACGTCTCGTTCACCACAGTGCTCAAATGCGCTTTGGTACACCTCACTCCAAATGACGAGAGAACTGGTCGAACGAGAAAATTTCCACAACTGCTGTCTCCACGAATGGAAGCACAGAATAAACTGGCAGCCTGATAAATAATGCAGTCGAAAGAACTGCCCAGCGCGCTTTTCTTTTGTATTTTTCTTTTTTGTCTATTCTCGTTTGCGGGTCTCGTTTCCTTTCCCAAGTACCGGTTGAAAGCTTGCCGCACGCGCCGTTAACAGGTACGAGGTCAACGCGCGGTGTTGTAGCAAATCTATTCGAGCCATCGATGCCGAAGTGCCCGTGCACGACACTTCGATGTTGATTGACTTTTACGCCCAAAATAGAAGGCGCCCCATAAGCGCGGGCGCGCCGCAACTCTTGGCTGTTTACGCAAGGAATATGAAACTCCGTATCTGGAAACGTAATACAGCAAGAGCAGACCTCAAGGTCACGCACGAATAAATACACACATGCGTGCCTCTCCGACAGCGTGGCTGTATGTTACGAAGACGGCAGTCTGAAACTCTTTTCCTGCTTCTTGTTTCTTTTTTCGTTGCAGTTTACAGTTCACAGTGGGCTAAAATTACCGTTAACAACAGGTCCAAAATCGCTTCCAGACCGCTTACGGGCGCACCACAAATGCAGAGGATGTCGTTGCTGACGAAGATAAAACCTCACCTAATGACACCGTTAAGTTCGCTTCCGAATTTTACGAAAGTCAAATAGACAGCAAACGTCGTAACGCAAGAAAAGATTTGCGCCAATACAAGCGGCGTGGACATGAGCTTTTATGGTTTTATGATTTATGGTAAAGGAAGTCATATAGGCGGCGCAAGGTCAGTTACGGTGCTAGACGCCCGCTCTGAAAGAAAAGTAAATAAACAAAACATGCGACAGCGCTAAAAAAGGGAACACGAAGAAAGTGAAAGGCGTGTCCACAGATCACGAACGCAATTTCTTTTAGAACTCACGAAGGGCGGATCTTCGCTCGTTTCTTGTCGGCTACTACGAGATACTTACCGGACTTGATCGCGGTGACCGCTTCCTCAGCCTTCATCCACTTCGGATCGCGCTTCAGCGGCTGAAAAGGTTCGTTGCAGTACGAGTAGTAGCCTCTCCGGTGCGCATTTTTCAACGCCAGGCCCGGACGGATGAACCGCTGGCAGAGCGAGGCCGCTTTCGACTTGAATGACATGGCTGGGTTGCAAGAAAGCGTGAACACGAAGACGCGCGACTTGTCAGACGCGGCACGGTACGGCTCTACAAAGCGGTGGAGTTGTCCTCGCGATCTTCCCCGCCGTTATCCGGCAGTCCGTAATCGCAGGTATGCCGAACTAAACAACACAAAAACATGCAGCGGAACTCGCAGCACCTGCACGAGTGAATGTTCGCTACGTCGCTCTTGAAGCGGAAAGCGACGTCACAAACGTCACTCTGACGTCGTCTGCTTCTCGCATCCGTTTTGGCGGCGAAGCAAAAAGCGTTTCAAGGCATAGAGTTTCTGATTTCAAGGCATGGCATATGTTTCAAGGATCCTTTTCACAAGCCCACGAGCATTTGATACGAAAGTTTTTCATAAGGAACTATTTGCGACTATTTGCGCGAGGGCTGAAAACGCAATATATATATATATATATATATATATATATATATATATATATATATATATATATATATATATATATATATCATAGAGTTACTATACTGACTCTAGAGGACAAGCTACCCATAGGGCCCATGCATTAAAATCGGGAACCGCAAGAGCGCCGCCATGTTGCTACGCGCCGAGGTTGCCAGCTCCTGAGACGCTTGCTAGACTTGGTGACAGTAGTTAGTTTTAATCCGGCAACAGTAGCAGCGTAGCAGCATGGCGTCTCGCTTGAAGTGTTGTGTTGTGTGCGTGCAGCCGTGTGTTTGGGCTTTATAAGTCGGTTCTTTATTCTATGTTGCGGGATGGTGTGGGTGTGGTCCATGTTGGCCGTACAGCTGACAGTTATGCAACCGAGGGATGATCCTGTTCAAGTTTCCAGCGGTATGCGGTTTTCAGCGGTCACGCCTGTTGCAGGAGTGTCACTCGACGACGTTACGAGCTCGAAGCTGTGGTCACATTCCTCGTTGGCGTTCCGTAATTCTCGTTCGGGCGCGGTATGTTGCAAAAGCCGCTTTCGGGTTTTTTATTATTATAAGTAATGATCCAGCTGTAGGGCACATGTAACCGAGAAACGGAAGTCCCAGGAGAACACCTGAGATGATAGTAGAGTAGGCGGCGCAGGAACTCCAGGGCACCCGAGGGACAGTGGGGGGATCAAAGCTCGAAGCAGAACGGTACGTAGGTTGGGGCCGCCGAGGCAGGTATGTGCCAGGGAGTGTTCGCACGGACAGCTCCCCTGGCACGCGCAGCCGTGCCTCGCAAGGTCGAGATACTTTAAAGGCACCTGCGCCCATGATCTTTCTTTTGCCTCGGCGCAGTGAGCACGATTAACGAGAATAATGTAGAGGGCATCCGGTGCAGTCGCGAATGCATCATGACAAATGTAGCTCGCGTCGCCTGGCGTCTGTAGTAATATCAGAGTTGGTTGTATGAACTTTATGCATAATACGCTTTGTTACGGTACCTTAACGTAATGGGTCTAGAGGACGGTGTTGGTACATTTTTTCGTACCGCCCTAACCCTATACCCCCACTACAAACACACACATACCCCCTTTCTTTATGTATACATCCAATTCCTTGCCATGCGGATCATAGGCTCCTTTATTTTTGAAAAATAGAGGAGGCTATGGACCGATTGACCAGTTCAATTTGTCAACTTGTCAGTAACTGTCGTAGGAATCACTGTAATAAACACAATTCCACGATCGGATTGTTTACTTTCATTTTTTGTTGTAACACTGAGGACTACATAGAACTTTATTTTGTATATGTGAGAGAAGTATGTGGATATCACGAGCTTAAGCCAATGTGCGATACACAGACAAAGCAGCTGCTACAACATGAACTGCATTGAGGGCCACACATCACATACGTAATTAAAGGTGCAAAATATAGGGGGAAGCTTCAAAATACACTCTGTAGCACTGCAAAGTATAACATATATTGCATGTGTACAATAAATGTTCAAAAATACAATGCATCAATGTCCCATTTGCCTTCAAGTTTATTATGAAGTTCAAGTTTACTGAAGTTTATTATGAGCATATGTACAACAGGAATCTACTAACACACCCACAGTCAAGGTGGCTGTTCGAGGTGTGCTGGCTGCCTCAGTGTAAGAAAAAGAAATTGGGTGACTGTCGACACAATTGCCACTGCTTCTTGCCTCTGACCTGCACGTGCCTCCGCGTCATCTTTGTGCACAAGTGTGCTGGCGTGGCAAGGCGTAGGAGTCATCCGAGAGAAAGAGTATCGTTTACATGGAGAAGTGGCTGTTCACATTGCCTGTCACTTTCCCTCAAATGTTTCCTTGGCGACTAGGGTGACACACCCGCAGTCAAGGTGGCTGTTCGAGGTGTGCTGGCTGCCTAAACGAAATAAAAAGAAATTAGATGAATGTCGATACCAGTGCTATTGCTTATTGCCTCTTACCTGCATTTGCCTCCACGGCCTCTTGGCTTGCGGAGTATGAGGGAGCTGCTGTGGCTAGGCGTAGGCATTGTCTAAGCAAAACGAAAAGGCCATTTAAATGGGGAATTATGGAAATAAATGCAGTTATGTCTGCTTCTTGCACTCTTCTTGCCTAAAAGTTTTCAAACATAGTGTCCAGAACACACCAGCACTTTGACTGCTTCTGCTTTTTACCTGCAGGTGTTGCTGCGAGATCCTTAGTATGGCTGCGTGCAGCATTGTAACACTTGGTGGAGGCATTTGAAGTGGTAGCCAAAAATGTAAAGAATCATCCTTGTCTGCACGAATGCTTTCAATTTCTAAATGCAGTGGTAACTATCACTATTGGTGCAAGGGCCCCCAACTCTCTGCGGCAAGTGCCATAGCTCGAAACTGAATTGTTCCTTTAGTGTTTCACAAGGCATCGGATATGTCCACATTAGATGTGATGTGTTTGTTTTTATTTACCCCAGTGTGGAGAGAGCATCATTAAATGGCTGAAATACTATAGCGCCAAACAGACGACACAAGAAGAAGAGACACGGACGAGCGCTTATGTCCGTGTCTCTTCTTGTGTCGTCTGTTTGGCGCTATAGTACTTCAGTAATATGCACCAACTAGCCCAACAAAAAGTTCTGCTGAAATATCATTAAATGTTTTTTTTATTTCTGCGTGTCTTGTTTTTTGGTTTATTTTTGAATTTATCATGATGCTAAAGTGACTTATGTAATGGCAATCAGCTTTTGTTTTGCAGAAAAACAATGCATTTCCTGACCCATTGTTTGACATCCCCTCACTCGCATAATTTTGCAGAGTATTCTACCTATATTGACTTGCTTGACCTCCACTAAAGAGTCTTGCATTTTCAAATATGACTCTTTCCTTAAAATCATTCGACACTTCTCAATTTCTGTACCTTGGGCTTCTGATACTCTGCAGTCACCATTTTTGCTTGTTTCTGACTAGAAATATCTTCTTTAATTTAGAGCTTAAATTTTACTTTTGTAACACATGGAAGGGCTTGCCATTGCATATCTGCATAAAAGGGAAACATGTTTCATTAAACATTTGCAAAATCCAATTGAAGATTGATGAATGCAGCTTGCAGTGTGATATGACTGAATGAGCCATAAAAGTAACTCATCTCACTTGGTAAATGAAAGCACATATTAGTGTGATGCATAAGATACGTTACACTAACGTGGTGGGTTCTCTTGCTTATACAGCAAAATAATCGGTGCGCGAGAAAAAATTATTTTTGCATAACCCTTATACACACTGACTTAAGGAAAATGAGCTGGAGCTGTCCGCATGATGTACTTATTTTACCTGCGAGTATGGTCAACAAAAATGTGTCCCAGCTGCTTAGTGGTATTCGGGATTATGTCAGTATTGCACATGTGCCTGTTGTCGAAAATAATTGAATTTTGAAAATGCTCGCAGGGATTTGATGTGCATATCTGCAGTTTATGGATACATGTAAAAGACTCAGCATCAAGTGCAAGTTAACGGTCCCACAGGCCCGGAGTCGATCATGCAAATAGATTCGCTGCACAAATTTGTGACCAGAAAAGATATTCCACATGAAATGGCATGCAAGGAAGTGTTGAAAATATTGTACAGTTAATAAAACGCCCAAGCTATTAATATGTGGGTTGATGCACTCGTTATGCAAAACGGAGGTGAGGCGTGCAGACAGGACACAAAAGTAGAGTATTTACAAGCAAACAACACGAGCGCCGCCCATTTCTCTACTCTTGTGTCCTGTCTGCATGCCTCAGCTCTGTTTTGCATAATGAATCCTTACGAACTAGCTCAGCTTTCTGTCGTTCTAAGTCTCGATGCACTCGATTTCGTCCGCATTAGGCACTCGCCCCTTGATTACTTCGTGGCACAGAAATACTCGGCATCGGGCTGTTTTTCTGCTGTGGCCTTTGTAGAAGCATGATTGTTCAAAGTGCAACAATTAAACAGATTCTTTGAGTTGCTTGTGGCTTCGCCAGTACAATTCCGGTGCGCTGGTCCGCCTGTCCAGCAATTTCCTACTGAAGGGAAACCTGCAAATAAAAACGCCGCTCCGCATGCAGAAAAATGCTCTACTGTTACGCTTCTCAAACGATTGTGATGTACCACAAGAGCTGCCTACTCGCGTGATATTCTCAACAAGGAGATACATTCGTTTACTTACATGTGAAGGTATATGCCAGACCACTTCGGGGCTTCGGTGGCTCATAAGGCACGAGTGTGCCATAGCGTCCGATGTCGACGCGCGATCGCATGTCAAACCTAAACGAAACTACTACGCATCCAAAAAACAGATTCGAAACCGAAATTCGCGTCATCCTTTATTGCAAGAATGCGCACATCGTGATTTACATAAGTAACGGACTTAGCGATCGCTTTCTGTAAACTTAATATTAACGTACCACCTTCATAAAGCCATCAGGTATGCGTTTTTAGATGACAAAGCATAAGGTGACCTGTACTTGTTCTCAGCTCTTTCAATAGTAATTGCGCTGGCCACATTGACCAGTAGCAACAGGGCGGCGCCCTAGAGGTTCCCACTTTTCCGGCCCAGCTTTTCCTCTAGAGTTGTTCTACTAACTCTATGATAAATATATATATATATATATATATATATATATATATATATATATATATATATATATATATATATATATATATATATATATATATATATATATATATATATATATATATATATATATATATATATATATATATATATATATATATATATATATATTGTAGAACGCATAAAGTTTCTCACTATATAAGTAATGTAGTGAGAAACTATGGTAGAAGGGCTATTCACTTAAGTTGGGGTCAGCGCGCAAGACGAATTCGCGTTGCACTCAATCTCGGAGGTCAGTTCCAGTGTCATAGGGGCGCCGTCTAACGTATCTCACGTTCCTTGTTCTCCCATCATTTCTCCATATTGCCTGCATATCGCTCGCTCTATTTTCTTCATCCTTTCATTCGCCGAAACCCGCAGCGTGAGCTGCGGCGGCATTTTTCGTTCATTTGTACTTGTTTCTCGTAGCTTTGCACAGTTAGTGCAGTTAGCTTAATCTCAGCATGATATTGCCGGTGCTCGCAGGAGTAGTACTGTGTGTGCCTGTTTTTCTGTATTCCTACAGAAGGATACGGTGAGACTTGCAGCCAATTACCCGCATACAGAGAGCTGCAAATTTTGTTCGCATCAACTGCAAATGCCGGTGCGCCGCCAAGCTTCGCGTTGGTCCCGCCACGTGCTGTGCTCTCGCGCGCGCGCACCTGCGTTTGTAAGCTCGACCGCGGGCATCTGCGTGTGCTCAACCGCACGACGCTATTATGGGTTTTCGACCCCTTGACTCACGAGCTAGAGGTAGACGCATGGCCTTCGCCGGGCACTAAATGCCGCGAGCATCGGCGAGAGCTGTTTTGTGGTGGTGGGCGACGATGGGAGTTGCCGCTTTCTTCTCATGGCTGTGCTCGCGTTCCTCTAGTAGTCGCCTGGGCTGGTTACGCGTTTCTTGTTTCACTCCTACGCATGGAAGTATGAAAGATGCTTCTACGATGTTTTGGAGATTCGAGGATCGAACATTCGCATTTGAACGCCCGGCGGGGTCTTTGCTTCTTTTTTGTTTTGTTTTCCTTTTACTTAGACGCCAGGTTTTTTAAACTGCTTCCTCGGACTGAATTGCTTGAGCTGTGGCTTCCCTGTTGTACATTCGAAGCGTGCGTGAATATATGTGCCGGTGTTCGACATTACATAGTGTTTACACAAGCGAAATGAAACACCGCAGTAATGATCGTACTACATTTTTTCCCTCCGCAATTTCCATGTAGGCCACTCTTTTCTGTCAAGGTAAACTGCTGGTTCTGCGGGGTGCAGACGATTGTTCCTTACGGAAACATCAACTGCTGGGACTGTCCGAGCTGTGAGCAGTACAATGGATTCAAGGAGGTACGCTGAACTTGCCAAGTGACCCCACTTGCTTGCGCACTCGCGAAATACATATTGTGTGTGTATGTATTAAAATTCTATGTTGTGCACTTGCACATTCAAGGTACAAAATTCTATAGCCCTCATGTACCGGCATATAGGAAAGTCGGAGCCCCATGTCATTTTAATGAGACAGTTGCCATTAATTCTTGTTTAATGTGTAGTGCACCTGAAGAATATCTTCAAGTAGAAACAATGATATGTTAGCTAGCTGATGCCTTAACCAAAGACGAAACGGTCAGTATGTTACATTTTGCATTTGAGGATACAACGTAAATTTACTTGCTAAATAAGCTCTGATATCACTGGGTGAGAAATCTCAAGCAGATCAAGTGAAAGAAGGGTGCATTTAATAAAGCCTATCCCTGCCTTTCTCTAATTTGCATCTCTCTCTCTTAATAAAGCCTACAATATAGTTAAATGTCACACTGTATATGAGAAGACTATGGATGTTCATTTCTTTATTGTCTTTATAAGAAAACAGCTTTGTTATATGCTGATGTTGAATTGTATTTACATTAAATGGATTCAAGATTTCTGGGACTACAAGTGTTGCCTAATCTTATATTCAAATATTGAGCAGCCAAGTTATTTAATGAACTGGTTATTCCAGTTGAAAAAGCACCCAATGTTTTACAACTTCGATTAGCTCAGAAGGCCCTGTTCATGTCTTTTAGCAGCTTTACATACTAAAAGTTAGCATAAAAGATAATGTGCAGGTCTTTAAAGAGGAACAAGAGAAAAAGCTCCACAAAAGTCATTCAGAGTAATTCGGTCACAGTGGCGGTGCGATATAGAAATGGGCAGAACTAGGTACTTGTAATGTTGCCATTGGTCTTTTGTGATACTAGTTTATTCAAAGGTAAAGAATGCTTAATATTTCCAGCCTCGTTCTTGAATTCACTTTCTGAATTGCTTACATTTTAGGAAATATCGGGCTAATTGCATACACAAAATGATATGTGCTTACATGAATAACCTTGAAATGGCTTTGTTTCAATACAAAACAGTGTACTTCATAAGTACTGAACAATGTCAGACCTTAATATTTATGGCCACTTAGCACATATTCTAAACAGAAAGGAGGAGGGGAGGACATAGCACTCACCTTGTCCCCGTCCCCTTTCTGTTCTGATTTTGTACTATGTGGCAATAAATCTTTTGGGTTGAAATTGCTCAGTGTGAACCGACTAGCCTCAACACGTACTACGTCATAATTCTGCTTAACGCCACTTTTTAAGGTCCGGTGTCCATTTTCAAACACCAGGCGTAAGTACTGAATAACTTAGAGGGAAGTCAACTTGACAAGACGAATGTAAGTGTGTATTCAAAATTGTGTGGCAAAGTATTTATACATTTCATAGTAGGAAGCTGTGTCGTTAATGTGCCATGTAGTTGAGAATCAAAGAAAAAAAAAAGATTTCAATTAGGGCATGCAAGATGCTTGGCATTCCGCTTGCAAACACAAGCCTGCTTGAGTTGCAGGAAAACCCTAACATAGTTTGGTTTCTTGGATACACAAATCACTCGCATCCCATAATCTAAAGCTCTCTAATAACCGTGGTGACAAACAACTGGTGTTTGCACATGTGCCTTTAAAAACGTTCCTCCTTGGTTGCATGTAGACAAGACTGAGATGTTGTGGGTGCAGTCCAGCCCCATCTTTTGAACCAAAATGTGTTCAGGCGCCCACATTCAAGATTGTTTTTAATGCTCCTCTCCAAGCAACAATAAACTGCCGCAGCAAGTAAACTGCTGTGTAGAAAAGCAGCGCATCAGTGACTTTTCACCTGTCTTTTCTACTTCATATAGGTATATAATTTTCGTTACTTTTAGTAATCTACAATATACTGAATCGCGTTTGTCCAGTCTTGAGGCAGCATTTAAGAAATGCTTTTCTATGCGTTTTTCATTTATATATTCTTTTTCAGGATGGTGACTACAACAAGCCGATTCCTGCACAGTTTGATGAAGCCCTCAATTTCACAGCAACTTCCAGCTGCCAAGCAGATTCCTCGCCCGGAGCGTTGAAGCTGAAGCCTGACAACCAGCTGTGTTCTGTTTGCAATTACCATCAGGTCATCAAGGTTCGACTTCTGGCAAACTTCACTCCCACAGAGGAGGTGTGTGCCTTATGAATGTTATCAGCTGTTGCACCTTGCCTGTCACTGTAAAATTTGCCCCTGAATATGTGCTTGTTACCATTTTCACCCAATACTGGAACACAAATGTGTGTCAAAACACATTTGCGTTTCCTGTATACAAGGATACAGCATTATTTTGGCACTTGTTCTTTCTAATTTGAGCTAGAGATGGACATAAGAAGTAATTGCATACAGAATATGACATTGAGGCTTCTTATGTGCTGCACTTATTAGCAGCTCGAAAGTTTTATTCATAACACCATGCTCCTGCACTTGAGTGCAGTTGGGCACATATCACTTCACAGTGTAATTGAAATATCCTCTGATATTCAGTCCTGTCCTCCTGTAAAGCTGAAAAGGCGCTCAGGCTGAATTGCACACAACTTCGGTAATAAGCCAGTGTAGCAGAACTCTGATTGCAAGTTCAAACATAGCCACAGGGGAACGACATGAGACCCAAAAATGAGACTGAATGAAGTAAGCGCTTCGTCCTATCGTGTTTTCTGTGTTGAACCCTTGTATGATGCCTATCTGCGATCATGGGCTCCCAACATGCCTACTCTCACATATATTCGGATGACAAGTTTATTGCCAAATGCGACGCAATAGGTGTCATGTTCTACAATATGGTGATGAACTTAGTTTTGTTCCCTGGGAATCGTACTGAAAGCACTGAGGTTGATAAAGGAAAAAATTTGACAACAGTGACACAAATTTGCCACTTTTTTAGACCCTACCTGCTCAGGCATTCTGTGATTAAGCCATATTGCAAATAAACTCTACTGCAGTTACATTCATTCGCACAGAAGATGTAATTATGGTTATGTATGTGTCCACTGTGGTTAAAGGAATAACTGTGGTTAGGCTTTTCATGCAACATTAGTGAAGCTGTGGTTCAGCTTAGCTGCTGTCTGAATACCTGCAGCTTATTTCGAGGCTGCATCACATCCATGGTACTATTTTGTTTCTTCCAAAGTTAAACCGAGGACAGGGCCATTGTGACTCAACCGCACTGTTCCCTTCTTAGGAGCTTTCATTTTAAAAGCCTTCAAGGGGACAGCCTTCGCTGAAGATGACTATGCAAGACTTTGCCTAACCATATATGTGTTAGCAGAAATGTAGGCATGGGCAGCATCTCGTGATGCTGCATTCAAACAAAGCTTGCAAAACCTCCCCCCCTCCCCTTTTAGGTGACTGTTCTAATTTAAGTACTGGTGTCAAAACATCAGCAGCAACATAATCTTAATAGACACATTTGATTTCACCCTTTTTTTCTTTGACAAGGACAGTCTTGAAACAGAAGAAAGCTTTCTCAAACTCCGGGTTGAACATCGAGACATACGATGCTAGATGCACTTGAGGACAGCAGAACATCCAAGTACAGTCGAACTTCGATATACTAACAAACTCTGATATTATAATTTATTGGGTATAAGCAAAGTAAACCTCAAATGTTTCTCACTGATATGAGCATGTAACAAATAATGAATACGATGAAGGCATCTTCCTTCAGATGAAACTTTATTATAATTTGGTTAATATGTGCTATAAATTTATGCAGATGTTTGCCTAACAAGCAACTTATCCAGCATTGTGTTCAACAATAGGTAGTGCTGTAACTAATGTGTACTCATGCTTGAATTTTTTTAAAGAGTCATACATATGTGTGACCCAGATGACATGTATGTATCATGTCAATAAGATCCTCTAATGGCACAGATTTCATCTGCCTCTGCGGTACATGTAGAGTTGCGCTCTGACTTTTTTTTGCAATGTGTCCTGCTGTGCAGAGCCTTTTCGAGTCCGAGGTGGAGCAGTACCGGCAGCACCTCGAAGAAGTCTACCCACTGTGCCAGCCGTGTGAGGCACAGGTCAAGAGGGCGCTGACCCTTCAGGACTCGCTGCTACGGCCGCACTTGGTTGGCCGCACGCTGCCGGGCCATTGGAGAGTCCTGGCACACTACTGTCTTGTATGTGAGCCCTCCTTAGATGGCAGATGCTTATGGTTATCTAGAAAAGCAAAGGATTTAGTCTGTTGATGTGTTTACACTGTACAATGAATAGCAGAAAGCCGGAACTATGTCACGAAAATGATGATCGTTGGGAGGTTAGACATTGTGTGTGAGAACTTCAGTACACAGAGACATAGATGCAAAGGAGTACAAGACATGTAGCACCTGCCACGGTGGCCCAGTGGTGTTCTGCTGCTGAAAAATGGCATCACAGGCTCAATTCCTGATGGCATTTTTATAAAGGTAGCATGTAAAACATTTTATTTACGTGCACGTTAAAGAACCTCAGGTCATGGAAATTGTTCTGGAACCTATCCACTATGGCCTCTCTCATAGCCTGTGTTCGTTGCCCCAGGACAATAAACACCGTAATTTGGCTCATACGAGACACAGCGCTGTCTTGCCTGCGTTTTTCCCCCATATTTGTCGTTGTGCTCTGCAGCTTTGACTTTAATCACCAACTAGACCAGTAGATTGGTAACCATCGCTGCTCATACTCTATCATATTGCTGGACACCATACATACGTGATCGGCATGTGTATGAGCTTGCCCTTGGGTTCTTCAAACAATGCGAAAATTAAATACCTACCGCCAGTTATGATTGGGATCTTAGCAGGAGGGCATAAATAAGGTGAGGAAGATGTAGCTACAGTATTTTCCGAACACATGGTAAGTACGCAATAAGGACGCTTAGGATCACGTAGAGTCTGATTAAATTCAAGAAATCAACCAAAAGAAATCATACAAAAGCAGGCACAAGCATATCGATGGTGTATGACTGTAGGCCAATATAGCATGAGGATTCTATTCCAATTCTTTGTTTTTGCATTTTGTCAATGTTCTGCGTGGCACCCTGCCTACGTTATTGACCATTTGTATGTAATGGGTAACTAGAAAGAATTTAAAGGAATGCTCACAATATGCCACCCATAGTTTCGTTTTGTTGGTTTTTGTGGTTAGGTCTTGGTTTGCGCGCAACTGGTCTGGTTTAACTGTGCAGACCCGTTGGCACCCCAGCAAAATGATCTCTGTCCAGCAGCTCATTTCGCTGTACCAACTTTTGGGCTAGTTGGTTTGATACAGTTATGTGAACCACGGCACACATTGTGTCATTCTTTCTTGTCCGCATCACGGAAGCACTACGTTCCTTGTATGATTTTGCTGGCATGGGTCTTCCTTTTTTGCAGCCTTGGAAGCAGCGCCTGAGGCTTGTGTTGTCCCTGGTAGCATCAGCCATGAGTGTCTCTGCCTCGACAATGTTGCTTTTGGCCTTGCTGGAGGGCAACGCTGTGCTGACGCAGTACTGCGCAAAGTTGGGCCTGGCTAGTGTGGCAGTGAGTGTGCAGCCCCGCCGACTACTGCAGCCTGCTGGTCTGGTGTTGGCTGGAAGCTCGGCACTGCTCGCAGGACGGCGGCGGTAAGTTTGTATGCTTTCTTGCCCTGCTGTGATTGTGAACCCAGCCTGTTCAGTATGAAACAAAATACCGTTAAACCTTGATATCACAAAGTAAGTAAAATCGGCAATTTGCTTCGTTGTATCGAAATTTCATTGCACTAAAATTCAACCTTTATGCAAATAAGTACATTTGCTGATCTATTTTTTTTTTTTTTTTTACACGGAAAGAGCCACAGAATTTTCAGTTATCAAGAAATTGAAAAAACCAAATTTGATTGAGAAAACAATTAATTTTGATAAATTTGAAAGTCGGCGACAAATGATACGGTTTCCTGCTGTGTCGACGATATCTTCACATACGTGGTATGAATTAAGCGAAGCCAGCCGCGCTCAGGATAGCGTCATCCGCATTGGGACGACGCTATCGTGAAAACCGCCGACAGCAGGGCGCGAATGCTTCATCTGCCTCTCGCTCCAACGGGCCATCAAAACTCCAGATTGTGCAACCTACAATACTAAAGGCGCAGAAAGATGAGTTACATGATGCCACACCGTCTCGGCACGCCTACTCTCTGCACGCGCTGCAGATTACCTCTAAAGCAGGGTGCGCAGCTGCGTATGCGCTCAGCCGCACCTACAGCCATGCGCAGCTACGGCCAAGACCCACGCCAATTACCCCCATGCCCCGCCCCGTCCCTCGCACGCAATTGCATCACTGCGAGCTCGCTCCCCTCCACCTCATTCCCTGTGCATGCACGGGGAGGCGGCACTCATGCATGAAGCAGTCGTCTTTCTCACCCTTGCACAGTTTCAGTCGTACCTAAATAACAAAGCGCGCGGGGCACATAAAATCTTATCGCACTTAGTCTTTATAGGGAAGGTGATGCAGCTCCACTTAGGTGGTCGTTCTTGTCACGCTGCTCACGATTTGAAAGGTGCGTTTGCAAGCAGCTGCTGGTAATTCAATCATTTGACTATTTGCGTATGCAGAAGTTTCCACTTATTGTCGCGGCATTCCTTTGCTGTATAAGTGAAATTTCGTTATATTGAAATTGCATACAAACACATTTTGTTATGTTGAGGTTCTAATTATATGATGTTCTGCGAGTTAAATGTTATGAAAAGTTAAATGCTTCGTTATATAGAGAATTTCTTCATACTGAAATTTGTTAAATCAAGGTTTAAACTGTATATCGGGACTGATAATAGCAGTTTACCAGCCTTATGATAGCAGTTTACCAGCCTTTCTTTTATTGTAACCTTGCATTGTTTTTTTTTTTTTGCATAGCCAACCTAATTCTAGAGAAAATTGCATTGTGAAATTCTGCATGACACAACACTTTCCATCATTTGATGCACAGAAGTAAAGTGAGCTAGGCAGTGCCTCTTGATTAGAACACTTAGCAATGGGTTCAACATTTCGTTTCCAAAAGGAGACTTTTTATTTATTTATTTCCTGGCAAGCACTGTACATTTTACATGCAGCTTTTGCTTGTCCATGCACTCGGTGTAGATGATCTTGTGACTTGTAGTAGTTGGTAATGTGCTGGACCTTGCAATTCGGAGATTTAGAGTTTAGAACAAAACAAGTATGGGTGGCATTTTCACATAACTGTTATTATCTTGTTGCTGAAACTGGACACTCTTTGATGAGACACCCTGGCAGGTGGGTTATCGTAAGGCCAATCTGTGGGACTGATGAAAAGACTGTGCATCACGTGACTCGATTGCCATCAGCGCCATTTCATTCACTGTTTCTGAAAATATTGGTTTCCTCGTCAGGTTCGGCTTGATTTGCCATCTGTCAAAAATTCTGAAATCTGGTCACAGCAAGTTTGCACGATGTTTGCTCCCCCTGCCTTTCCTTGTCCATCTGTTGTCTCTCTTTCATTTGCGAGATGGTTCGTCAGCTTTCTCAGTTTGTGCGGCTGCTCAAATCAGTCTGTTTCGATTCGACACCCAACTGTAATTTTAGTCACCAACGTTCAATGAAGCAACACCAATTAGGCCTAATGGCCAAGGCAGTCTGGCTGTGACGGAAATTCACCACTGGTTGATGTGGTAGCAGGCTGCTAGCCGGCATGGAATTCTTGCCACTATAACATGTTTGTACGGGTGGCTCCTCAGTAATCGATCCTGAGTTCACGCTTGCGGGTTAGATTGAAGGCTGTTGACATGCGATCTCTGTGCCTTCCAGTGGCTAATCAGCTCAATCTTTGTACATGCCTTAGCACTTTTCGAAATATGTGCTGTGTTCCCTTTTTTCTGTGTCATGTTATGGTTTCGATTGGTCCGGTTGACCTGGACGAGCTTTGTACCGACAGAGGCGGCCCTGGCCAACACGGTGCTGTTTTATGAACTGCAGTGTTCAGGCGTTGTGCGTGCAATCCCCGCGTCAAGCCGACATTGGGAAGAGCATGCAGCAAGCTAGAATTTAGCACTTGCAAAGACTTTGTCTTTGCAAGTGCTAAATCTAAGGGATGGGGCGGTCCATACGCAGCGCGCTTGGTGCTCTTTTTCACCGCACTGAGGCCCTCTGCAGTTCACGCAACCTGCAGCACAGCATGGATCTCCACAGCGAATGTACAGAATACTCTATTCACGAATCTAATTATTCGAACATTCACTATTCGACTCAGTTTGGTGATATTTGAGTATGTGCACACCCCTAATAACGTTCCTTTGGCTTTTCTCGCAGGCTGGGTCTCACTGCCCTTCTCCTCTGCTTCTCCTGGCTGCTGACGCTGTTGTGCAGCTACCCTGCAATGGAAAAGTGGCTGGGTTATGTTAACCTAGCATGGTGCCAGCTTGTTCTCGCCACTGTAACAGTTGTCCTAGGCACCTTCCACACTTTCAACCTTCTCAAAAGCTACCTGCATGGTGGAGCTCTTAGGTAGGCTTTGTCTTTTTACCCTAGTGTATTGATGCCGCATTTCTTCCCTCTCATTTCACACCTAAAGAGCCTTCCTGGATTGTTTGTGCCCCTTGCAAATACAATTGATTGATTGATTGAATTTAACACTCCAAATGAACACTGGGGCTATGACGCATGCCGTAGTAGAGTGCTCTGGATTAATTTAGGCCACCTGGGGTTCTTTATTGTGAACCTAAATACAGTTAATCCTCGATATAACGAAGTAGGTAAAATCGGCAATTTGCTTCGTTATATGAAAATTTCATTGTATTGAAATTCGACCTTTTATGCAAGTCAGTGCAGACGCTGATCCCTTTCCCCCTTCCCCCACTGAAAGGGTCCCAGAATTTTCCAAATTATTGGCCAGTCGGAAAAAGCACATTTGATTGAAATTGGGAGTTGACAATGAATGATGTGATTTCATGCCACGTCGACAATACTGTATTTACACGATTGTAAGTCGACTCGAATGTAAGTTGACCCCCCCATATCGCGTGACCGGAAAAAAAAAAATTAAAATAAGAGAGCCTACCCGAGGGCACATTCGATAACGAAAATTTATTAGTAGCTGACATTGTCACTGGACTACTCGTCTTCACTAGTGCTGCCATCGTCATTGTTGCTGCGGTCCCACAGCGCGTCGTGGTCTAGCGAAATTTTAAATTTGGCGAACTACCGCACCAGGACATCTTGCAGAACAGCAGCCCACGCCAAATGCACCCAACCACACGCAGCCGTCAGAGAGGCTCTTTTGACAGGTCCAGTTGGCGTAATTTCGCAGTCTTCTGCCGCCAGCCACTCGTTGTACTCGGGGTGGAGCAGAACCTTAAAATTAAGGCGAAGGTCCGGGCTTGTTTCATGACCACGTCGAACTTCACTGGCAGGGACCGATCACGCATTTCAGCGACGTACGCCGCAAGCTTAGCCTACAGCTCCGGAAAGCGCCCAGACTTTGGCACGTGGGAAATTTCTCACTTGTCACAGGTGAAAATTTCACTTCGCTGCAGTTGCCACTCTCGCACCACCCGTTTAGAAACATCGAAATTGCAGCCCGCTGTGCAGTAATTTGTTTCTTCGGTGTAAAGGATGGCAGCCCTCTTGAACGCTGCTGTGAACGAGTGCTGAACGATTAGTGGGCCTGGAGCACTCATGACGACTGGGGAAGCATAGAAGTAGCACGTAGCCGGCAGTGAAGTGGAACGCGTCAAACCAATACTAATGCCTTCAAACAGAGAAAGAGCAACCAGCGAGCGGCGACTGCTCTTCCATGAACTACCGAGACTCCCCGCAAGCGCCGCAGTTCTGAGGGTGCCGCCGCAAATGGGAACAGCGGCGCTTCCATCAACTATTGACCCCCCCCATGAGCGTTGCATGCACTGTAAAACTCTCAAAACTGTTGAAGAACCCTTCCGAAAAGCGAACAAACACGCGGGATAGCGAAAAGATACGGGTAGGGCCATAGAGCAAACATAAAATTCTAACTACGTTGTAGATCCCGTTGGTATCGCTTTTTTTGGCGGGGCCATGTTTCGGTTTCGATTGTAAGTCGACCCCCCAACTTCAGACTTTCAAATTTAAAAGAAGGGGTCGACTTACAATTGTGTCAATACGGTATCTTCACATTGGCATACGAAGCCAGCCACACTTTTGCGTGCACTCCATCCCCACGGCTGATAGCGTCACCCGTACTGGGACGACGCTATCATGGAAAGTGCCGGCAGCGGGGAGCGAATGCTTTGTCTCACCGTCACACAAAATGTGCGAGGCGTGACAACATCTTATCGCACTTGGACTTTATACGGAAGAGAACGGAGCTCCACTTTGGTGGTTGCTCTTGTTGCGCCACGTGTGATATAAGAGGTGAGTTTACAAGCAGCCGCTAGTAGTTCAATCAGTTGACCATCTGTGTGTGCGGAATGTTCCATTTATTGTCTCAGCATTGCTTTGCAGTGGAAGCAAAATCTGTTGCGCAATCAACAACCGATAATTTGGACTCCATGGTGAACGGAAACAAGTCCAAACTATCGAATGTCCGAAAAAATCAATTTATCCAAAAAAGGTAATTTTATTTACATTTTAAATCTCGTGTGCAAGGAATAAGTGGTCAATTCGTTGCTGCACACACTTCCACTTACGTGCAACCAAGTACGCCTGTAATTCTGCCAGTATTGTGCTGTCGCTTTACGCCAATGCAAGAACTGCAAATGCTCGAGTCCACATGTGAAGGCTCTGGAGCACACGGCACATCATCATCATCCAAGTTAGAATCGCTGTTTGATTGTAGAACTTGCTCAATTATTTTGTCATCATTCATTTCGGCACACGACAACACCGCACTGTCGTCGTCTGCAAAGTCTTCAAGTGTAATGACGGTGGAAATCGGCACACCGCAGCCTAACAGGTCATCAATGATGTCCACATTTGAGCAAGTTGTGGTAGGCGGCAGGTTCAGGCTCTTACGTTTTGGAGTCATTCAGACTGCGACTCAAGACTTGTTCCGAGTCGGACTGCGAGGGCATCGCTGTTGCCATTTGATGCAGCCTGTTGGTAAGTTCATGAGAAAAACTTCTTGTAGCCAGCAGAGCTCTATCTGGAATGCAAACTAGACAAACAAGCACAGAATAGTAGAATGCTGTCCAAAAGGCAAACTCAACAAACAGAATGGTGAGAGCAGGCCATGAGCGGCGTTGCTGGGATGGGATATGATGAATGCTATGTTCATGCGACCTATAATTCAGGCAAAGCTTCCAAGATCAGCATTTGCAGTTAAATCGTTGAGGCGTAGTGCTGCAACCAAGGCAAAGCTTCAGGGATTACCATCTAACTTGTAACCTCTGAGATCATACGTGATGTCTTGCATCTCTGAGGCCATACTTGATGTCTTGTCATGGTTGCCAGAGGAGACAATGGCGACAGAGTTGGTGTACACTACACAGCCATGGACGGTGTCCGGATAATCGAATGTAGAGCTCGTGGCTGCCCGAAATATCAGTCGTCTTTACACATTAAGTCTATGGGGCCATTGGCGGTGCCGCAGTGCTGTTCGAATTACCGAGCATGTCCGAATTATTGGTGTCCACTTTATCATTTGGCGACTGCATTAAAATTGCATGCAAACACTGTTACATTGAGGTTCTAAATGCATGGTGTTCTATGGACAAGAGGTTATGAAAAGTTAACTGCTTCGTTAGGTCGAAGTTTCACTGCAACCTGCAACTGCCAGCACGATGCATCTCTGCTGCACTCATTACGAACAGAAGCATGTGAGTGTGGAGGTCAAATGGCTGAAAGAGTGGTGCGTGGAGCAATTACCAGAGCAATCACTAGACTGTTCAACAATCAAAACTTTCCACATATCTGCACTTCCGAAGCGAAAGTCCTTGGAACATATTTAGAGCCTGCAAATTTCTGTGCACCAGCCCTATGTTACATATGGGCTGCTTCCTGCTGCTGCTTGAAGAGGCTGCCACTCTGTACCGCCTGAATGCAGAAATGTAGTTCTACGGGACTGGCCTTCCCTGTTGCTCTTTGTGTTTCCTTTGTCTAATTACAGACTTTAAGACACATGTCCAAATTGTGAAATTTGAGCCAAACAGTAACAAAAGCCTATCTGTTTAGCAGAAGTCTTCTGCTTTACGCCTGTTTTAAAGATTTATGTCCTCGAATACTGTGGTGAAATGGAATGACGTCCCGGTTAACACCATTGGCACAGTGTAAAATGGAAGTGCCGATAAGCATTAACTGGAACAGACTTTGTGGACAGATTTCTTGAAACTGGTTAGAGGGACACTAAAGAGCAAAACAATTTCACTTTTATTAGTAAATTACCCTCCTGAAATACCAAAAATTCCATTCCGACTGCGAGAAGACGCTTGGTAAGCCAGAAAATGGCCAAAAATGAGAGATGGGTGGCGTTGCCTCCTTGAAGTTCCCGCACCACCTTGTCATGACATCATGGATTTCGATGGCGTCTGCTAGGTCCTAGTTAATTCTTTGTCAGTAAAAATCGACTACATTGTTTTTGGAGGAGCCAAGGACTTAACATGGCAAGTTTCAGGAACTGAGCCAATACAGTCCAAATATAAAAAAATTAGGGCTCTTGCTGTGAAATTCAAAAATGGCACTGCGTCCTTCATTTGCTTTTATTAGTAATCAACCTATTATTGTAAAATCCACTACACTCGCGTTTTCAAACAATACTTTATCAGTATTCGGACATTTAGTGCTCTGATTTAGTGTCCCTTCAAGTACAGAATTTCTGCTGAATGGACGCAACTTCATTACTGCTCATTATACCATTCTGCAATTGAGACCTACGTCCTACACCTAAAGCCAATCACTGTGAAGTTAATTAGTGCAACATTCCTAATTAGGTAACATTTATGCAAGTAATGCCCGCCTCTCCAAATAATCAAGCCAATGTGACAAAATTGTGCCCAGAATCTGCTGCAGAAACTTTCTCAATACATCTGCTTCCACTAAAAAAATGATACGAGATGACCTCATATGTTGTAGGAGCACCTACGTGTAGCAGTTTTTTCATTCACAGTTGGTAGTACAGCTGTAAAGCAGCAGGAGCTGTTACACTAGCCTATAACTGAGCACCTTGGCTATTCCTTTTTTTTTTTTTTTTTGCAGGAAACTGGTCAGTCCCAGAGTAAGCAGCCTGTCATCTAGTCCCTACACATCCAGCACAGCAAGTCTGAGCTCGTCAACATACCTGCCCAATAGGGAAGGCTCACAATGCATTGGCCAGAGTCGGTTCAGCTTTGATGACAACCGGAGCACCTGCAGCCACCTGACAAAGACGGCCACCAGCGACCTCTCGGACAGGATAAGTGACGTGCACATCTCTCCTGAGAGTGAAAGATCATGGACTACTAGTGAGTGAGATCTTTGTATACCTTAGTGTCTCATAACCCTTCGTTTCATCGCTTGGCACTACTAAGATCACAATTCCCGCATCTCATTGCTCTTGTTTCCTCTTAGGGAAATTCCACAACTTCTGCTCGTACACCGTCAAGACCAATTTTTTGCACATGCCTGATCATTCAGATGCCGTGCGGCACCACCACATCTCCCATGAGGACGTCTGAAATTTTGGACGTTGAAACCCTTCGCCGCCAAATTTTTTAGATATTTTGCCGTGATTGCAGGTCTGAAGCAGCATGAATTGAAGCCTCTGCCGCCAACATTTTGATCATCTTGCAGCCTCGAACCAGAGCCCTTCCAGGCCAATCCGTTGGTAGCAGTTTGCTGTTCTGTGCTGTCATTAGGCCTAGCTGCTTCAATGTTCACTATCAAGCTTCCAGCTGTTAAATGCTGTGTTCTTCATTTAAAGGGCCACTCACCAGGCGCCATAACAAATTTCAATTATATGCTGGAAGTTGTTACATGACTTCTAGGGAGCGTTCTGCTGCAAGTATTATTCAAATTGGTCCATTAATAGCCGCGGTATAAATATTTCAGTGCCACGAACCTATGTTTTCAGGAGGCAAG
This sequence comes from Dermacentor albipictus, assembly GCF_038994185.2. Taxonomy (NCBI): domain Eukaryota; kingdom Metazoa; phylum Arthropoda; class Arachnida; order Ixodida; family Ixodidae; genus Dermacentor; species Dermacentor albipictus. The sequence goes on along the minus strand of NC_091822.1, from coordinate 151,502,395 downwards.
GGCGACTGCCAAGAGACACTCTTTCCACTTATCCCGTCTAGCCTCCGCAAGTGAAATTCCTACCCTGCGTTCTCCTATACTGGAGCTCGAGGATCACGTGACACATGCGCCACGGGCCTCGCCTTCATTTTTTTTTCCCCTCACTTTTTTGCTGCGCAGCGCGCTTCCGCTGACGGTGTCATGCACGAACTGTTGCGTTTGTCCCGTTTTACGCAGCACATGATTTTATGCACTGCGCACGAGAACACCTGCCTAGTAGTATAAGTCAGAGCTATGCGAACACTGAGGTAGACACAAGCAGTTCATAGAGCATGATCGCATGCTGGAACATTGTAGAAAATGACATACTTTCGTTGTCTGCACGTGCGACTGCCTGACAGGGGAACCAGCAGACAAACCAAAAGAACATCTCTGTTGCTGCAATGTGAAGTAAAAAGAGAATACGCAGACATTTGGGTTGTGTGTTTTATTATTTCTTTAATCTTTTATTTGTCTATTGAAGCAACAGATTGCACAAATAACAGTTGTCTTGAATAATTCTGGAAGTCGCGTGTCACTACGATCGACGTCACAGCAGTGCAATGTACGTAGGTGCACTTGTGCGATATACGTCGACCCTCCGGCTGGAAGTGCAGCGCCCGCAAGGAGATGAGCAAACGGCACTCCGTTTAATATTTCAGCTCTTTCCGCGGCGTGTAGCGAGGTAATACATAGTGCACACGATCGTTAGCATGCATTGTATGGACGGCGTTTGTCAGTTCAAAATGGCCAGACCTGGTAAGGGACCCTTTAAATGATTCGTCGCTGTCACTAATGGTGCCAGCTCCGCCTTCGTCATCATCGCCGATGCCGTCGAAGCGCAGAACGCACGTCAAATGTCTAACGTTGCATGGTGCTGGTTTCCGAAAGTCAGCCTCACCACAATACAGCAAGGTTATGCGGTCAATGCAATGTACTGCGGTGAAGCATACTAAGAGCGCAAATGGGCGACTGTCACTGAAAGTAAAATGTGTTTCTTAATTACACGCGCCCTCACCCACCATCTCCTGTCATAATATGAGCATTGAGATGCTGAAGTGTTGTACTGGCAGACCTTTAAAGCTATTTCGGACGTGGCCGTGGTGATTTGAGCCCTCGAGGGCAGTTAAAGGCTTGCATGCTTTTTTTTTTTTTTTTTTTACAGTGAAGCTGTATATGCCTAGGCTAAATGCTCACGGTCTGACCACAGAAACCCCCTTAGGTTCATACCCCCTTAAGCAATGGCTCATACCCCCATAAACGCGACTTCCCCATTATGATGACATGACATGACATGACAAGAACTTTATTGTATTGTCCTGAGGAACTTGATTGGGGGGAACCGAAGGCTCCCCGATCAAGTTGGTGGCTCCGCCCACGACGGGACAGGGAGATGGTGACTCTCCGCGACGTCGCGGGCCCTCTGGACGGCCTGTAGTTGGCTTGGGAAATCCGAGCTCCTCAGCAAGGCGTCCCACTTGGACTTGTTATGAAAGTCGGAGCCCGCGGAACAGAAGTGAAATTCTACGCTAGAATGATGAGCAGCAATAGAGCCAGCAGCCAGCTGTGGAAGACGAAGACACTCGAGCCGTTGCTGAAGACAATAGTTTTTTGCACGCGGAGTCAGCTGTGGAAGAAGACGACAACAACAAACGTGCGAGCAGGGGCACTAGCGTCACATTTGTGCGGTTGGCGCCAATAATTTTTACAGCGAAGCTGTATATGCCTAGGTGAAAAGCTCACGATCCGACTACAGAATCCCTCTGGCAGAAAGTCTGGCGCGCCATTGGCTATGCCGATAGTTACGTCGTTTCTCTCTCGCAGCAGAGCGCGCATGCAGCAGTCTCTCTCCAACTTCTCAATGGGATGGGCTCGCATTATTCATTCTCCCGAGGAGCAGCTGGCCTATGAGCAACAGCGCTGAGAGGAGGAGCGGGAGAGATCTCGTCGACATCGCGGCAATCTCGGGCCGATCCGGTGGCTCGTGCGGCCAAGCTAGTTTATGAAGCGGAGCTAAAGTTGCAATGTTACGTTGCTGACGTCGAGAGAGATCACCAGAGGCGACGTCGGGACGGGGATCAGGCGGTTCAGGCCTGCGAGGCAGAGCAGCAACAACATTGATGTTAACGTAAACACCGGGGCCGCGCATTTCAGCTTCGCTGGTTTACCATCTGTACAAATTGCATGGCCGATGCTTTTTTTGTGCGTGCGTGTGTGTGTGTGTGTGTTTGTGTGTGTGTGTTTGTGTGTGTGTGTAGTTTCTGCAGTCCTAGAGAGTCAGCAAAATCAGACATTGACTGTTTAAGTGAACACTAATAAGAATTTTTATCTGGCCCATGCTTCTGCTCTGACATGGCTACCAGCCTGCGGTTGTGTAAGCCCTACTCTGACAAAGTTGATCTTGAGAAAATTGTTTAGTAAACACTAATTCATGCCCCATGTGACCAAGAAAAGTCTGTTGATTATCGTGATGTCAAGTTATTGACTTGACCAAGAAAACGATTGACAAGTTGCTTTCTGCACCGGCATGCACCAAATCAGCAGAGAAATTTACTACACTCATCTGTAGGTTAAACAATATGTGAATGTAAACTGCAGTCTTTGTCAACACGTACAAATGGTAAGCAATCACATTAGTGAGTCAAGTGTCTTTTTCACATTAGCCTGTTGCTGGACTCCATAAGCCGGTATCTTTTCTGGAATGTCTCTAGCCCTTTGCATTCCCACACAATCCACACCTCCGATCCCTTTTCTCTTACTCACTCTCTATTGTCATAAATTTAATACAGGCACGTGGTCCAAACCTACAAGTCTGCAAGGAATCCCCAAGGAATCTGCTCCAGCCAGTTGCACGAATTTGGCCGACATGGGTGGCGACGGTGGTAGCAGACCGTCGTCACTCCTATGGCCCGCTAGGCTGCGCTTTCAGCAGGGCTCGCCATGGATGGCGGGTGGCATGTGGGCCATGGGCGGAACACGCACTCCCTCAAACACCAAGGTCTTGTGGGGAGTCAAGCAGAGTTTTGGCCTGCTCACTCCACCGCCATCTCTGGCTGGATCAGCCAAGCACAGCTCCAGTGGTTCTGGCGGTGAGTTGCACATCGGGTGCCTCGAACATGGCAAACGTTCTCGGTTTTGTCTACCATGGGGGCTGTGGCATTGTTCTGCAAAGCACGAGGCCATGGATTTGGTTCCTGGCTGCTTCAGCCGCATCTCGATACTGGCAGAATGCAAAAATGCTTGTGATACTTTTACAGTTAATCCTTAATATAATGTAAGTATTTAACTTTTTATAACTTCTTGTCCATAGAAAACCACTTATTTAAAACCTCAATATATTGAAGTGCATTTATACATGAATTCAATGTAACGAAATATCTGCTGCCACAGAGAAATATGTAGACAATAAATCAAAACTTCCGCAAATGCAGATGTTTGAACTACAAGTGGCTGCTTGTGTATGCACACCTCTAGCAATCATTGAAGCGGAGCAACATCATGCTCCATATAAAGTTGAAGTGCAGTAAGATGCTATTGTGTCCCGTGTGGTGTGAAAACATGCGAGGGTGAGCTACGAAGGATGGTGGCTTGACGAGTGCCATCTTTCCACGTGGGCAAAAGGAAAGGTGAAAGGGGAACAATCTCACAGTAATGCGATCAAGTACATGGGGGGGGGGGGTAGTGCAGTCGGAAGCGTACTACACACTTTTATTAGGCAGTAACCCAAGTGTGCCGCTGCAGGAGACGCAATCTAAGCGTCGCGTTTCGCTCCAGCGGCATCCGGCGTCACCCACCAGCTGGATTTAGTTTCAATGTCCTATCGCCGTCCTAAAACACTATACAATAGGAAAACAACAAAACGCATTTCAGGCCACCAGAGCCCCACCAGCTCAACGCGCATATGCGTCTCATGCCTCGTGTCGCAACGCTTCACGTTATATAGATGTTGACTACATTTGAGTCTGTCAAACTTTCTAGTTTCTTCAGCTTATACGTTTTCGCTGTTGGTACGTTTTTTCTTTCTTTTTCTTCAAAAAAATTTGCACTTCCGCCCGAAAGGCAAAGCACCGATTGCAATAGCAAATTAGTAGATAGCTGTACAAAGTAGAGAGAGTAGTTTTGATCAGCCGTATAAACTTGTATACATTCGCTTGCCAATTAAATTAAAAATGATAGAATGTGTAAGCATGACTCAACGAAGACGTAGAAAGAAACACACACACAGACAGCACTGTCGTTTCCGTGTCTGCTTCTTTCTATGTCTTTGTTCAGTCGGGCTTTCCTGTTCTATCATGAATTCAAACCAACTAACTTGTCAACGTATTTTAACTAAATCAACCAGCACAGTGTCATGCGCGCACAGGTAAACATGAACAAATCTCGCTTGATGACAGCAGAAACTGTCTGTGAAAACGCTGGAGTTGGGAATCGCGGCAGCAGCCACGAGCCAATTGACCTCCCTGTATCTGTCGCTTCAACGTGAACGAAACGTTAAAAGCACACGGCATATGAAGCTACCAGCACTACGCGCACTCCGCAAACATCGCAGATCGCTTTGAAGATGAGGCCCGCGCGGGCGCGCACTTTGGCCCCGTCACAGATTGCTTTCAAGACACACAAACTCAGGCAGCGCGTCCCTACAGCATTCGCGATTCGCGTGGCCAACGCCGTAGTAGACGCCACCATGTCTCCACTCTGTACGGAGTGGCGGGCGAGGAGGACGTAGATACACCCTGGCAGCCACAGGAGAGGGCACGCATCCAGGCTGCGTTCCTCGCTCGCGCACAAGATTGAATCGCATTCATCTGCTCCCCCTCACACGCTTTCACTCATACAGAACCTCACTGCGAGTGCAACAGCAGAAATGCGCCTGGAGGGTCCATATAGTTGCTATCGCAATAAAATATATGGACGAGGTTATACTGCACCACTATGGAGCATACACACCATTAATTTGTGAGGACTTTTGTGAGTAAAAGTAAGACTCTTATACATGGTAGCTTAGGACGACTGAAAGCTAAGCAGGTTAGTAAAAATTCATGTTAGAAATAAGTTAGGGTGTTGTCAGCGTCTGTACAGCTAACTTTTTTCTAATGTAACTCTTGTAACAATTCTACCTGAGCAGTAAATTCACAAATAAAATTTGTCCACTTATGTAGCTGTTTACAGAACTGTACGATGTCTGCAAAGACTCCAGCGTTGGATAAATATTGCATTTGAGAATCCCCGTGGGTCTTTGTATGTTTGCTTTCATCACTAGAAATTGCTATTTCATTGTCGCAACAGTGAGGATGAAAGACTAGAAATGAGAAAGACACATTCAAATGCTTGAACATGCATCCATTTTATTCTATTGTTTTGGCCAGACGGAAATATCTTGGAGACATATTATATCCCCAAAAATGACACTTTATGCATGAGCCAACCACCCTTGTCACTTTGTGAAAGAAAAGTTTCAACTACATTGATCATAATTGTTAGGCACGGTACTTCATTGCTTGTTTTGCTTTTAGTTGGCATGGCATTCACAATGTATGTGTAAGACTTCCTCGTCTGCAATTAGAATTCAGCTGTGAGTACAGCGCTTGGATGTGTGCCCTTTCTTTTTTGTGTTTCCTGGTCACAGCAGTCCAGTTTCCCAATGATGAAATGCTAACTGTCCCAACTATCCACTGTACTATAGTGTTTGCTCTTAGCTTGCGCTGTTGTTGGTGGACACCTCCAAGTGTGTGCATTGACCTGCTAATTTCTCTTTCTCTCTTTTCGTGTGGTGTAGCCAACACAAATGGCTGCAAGCAGAAGAAAACAGACTGGTGTTTCTTTAAGCAAAGAGACGCCTTCTTCTCGTCGTCACCTGACAGCACCCTGGTACCTGAAATGCGGACATCAACTTCTGCCAGGAACCGGGAGACCGGAATGTTGACCAGCCAGCATCATTCGTTGGCTGGCAGTCACAGAGTTGATGGTACATCGACACTCAGGCGCTGCAGTGGAGTCAGCAGGAACACTGCATCTCACCTCCTCCAGAATGCTCAAGGCAAAGGCTACGCAAAGTCCTCTGTCAGCCAAACGTCGCTGGCAACGGGGATGGTTGCCAGCAGTGAACACACAGCAACAGGTATGTGGCATTGAAGAGGCACCTTGCTCTCATTTATTTTCTCATTGTTACTGCTAGGGCTACCAGGAATGTGGCAGCTCTTTTATTTTGGTGCAAGGAAAGTAAGTATACAGTGCAGTCCACTTATAATGATATCATGAAGAACAAAAAATCCTATAGTTATAATCAATCATCGCTATATCTGGACTGCTGTAAAAAAAAACAGAAAAAAAAAGCTGCCAAACATACCTTCATATCTCCGAAACCAAATTTGCCACTTACAATAATGAATTGACCTTGTAGAAAAAAGGCTGTGAAAAATGAGACATTTATTTACACCTCTAAACAGCGTGTCAAGCGTTAGGCGCGCTGAAATAGTCAGAAATCTGCATTTGCTTTCGTGACTGTTAATGTCGTCGCCTCAATCGCACAATGTCGCCGTCTGTCGCAACAACGATCACTCCTTCGGGAGATTTTTCACAGAATGACACAGCACTGGTCAAAATTGACCCAGATTCTCCCTAAAAGCTCTCCGCCGCCGCACAGCCCACTATGCGGACTTTGCTTAAGGGAGAACGCCATCAGTAAGCAATACTTCTGGTTGGAAAGTTCTTCTCAGAGCAAGCTTTCACATCTGTAGTTTATAAACAGTCCACCTCAGTAATTTATCATCTTAGTGTCTCTCCACGAGAAGTAAATTGTGCCTGTTTCCTTCATCCCTTTGCCCCTACAGCTTCCAGGGGCCAGCTTGCCAGGCGGCCTTTTCCAACGCTCGGCTGGTTCTTTCTGGGTCTAAGTGTGATGCTCAACATGTCACTGTTCGCCTACTTTACTTTCTGGTCAGGTGTAGCCATCTCAAGACAGTGAAAATCTGCGATGTGCTCATCTCGTACCCACTTTTCTGGCGTGTGCAACTGGCCATGACATTTTGAAGAAGTTTTTGTACATATGACAAGAGATCTGCACATACCGACATGGGAGAGGTGCTGTGCATGCTAATAATCTACAACCGGTGTTTGGTGGGTGCTCTGAACGCACATTTTTTATGAAACCGGCACTGCTTCAAGTGGTCAAGTATTCTTGCTTTTATTGATGTGCGTACCACTTCGAGTGCTGTGAGTGTCCGTGTTCAGCACTAGCCCCCATAGTCATAGAAAGGCCCCATCTCAATGCGCTTCCATGCCTTTTCTAAACGTAGAAGAGTGTCATCCTTTGACTGAAACAGACATGGCCCTTCAATAATTCCCTTTGGCAATTCTCATTTGAAAAGCTGCTTGAGAAATGCTCCTCTACACCAGTGCCTACGGGTAAACGGCGGCAGCATTTGGTTACAAGATTTTGAATCAGAATCGCCAAGGAGTGCTTTAATGCAGGATGACTACTTCAGATGAGTAACAAAGGAGCGCTCCATTTTCTGAAGACAAGGTGAGTGTCTATTGAACGAGCACTTAGGATTACAGTGTAGTCAGTCTTTTTTCAAACTTGAATGCTTCGACTTGTTTTATATGGTTCAACCCACATTTACATATCATACAAATTTTTATAGAACAGGCGTACAGTACTCTACAGCCCACAGAATATTCCTCCTTTTTTGGGTGTACTACACTTAAGTCACCTTGGCTTTCTGTTACACATGTTGCTTTGTATATATTGTTGTGGCTGCAGGGTGTACATGAGCCATAGTTTTCACATCTTATTCTCTCCTGACTGCAATGCACTGTTATATCATCCTTTACTCATATTAGAAATTGTAATGTAATTGAAAGTGTATTCTCTTGGCTGTTTTGATTTGGCAGTCATTCTTTCCTATTCAGGTATGAAGCTGTATGACCAACACATCTGGCAGACATAGTCTAGTATTGTTGACTTTGCCAGACACTTGTGATGAATACAATTGAAATCAAGAGCGAAATGACAAATGTGTTGTACTGCAAGTTATATATTCTGCACTTTAATGAAATTCATTTGTTACTATTAGCATAAGTAAAATCAACTAGGGTATGATTTTTTCTGCTGTCCATTTACACAGAAATGTCAGTAAAATGATGGCAGATGTATAGATTTGTACTTGCTGTTTGATAGCTTTACATAGTATAAGTGCATTTCATGTCTTCACTGCCACTCTGACATCGGGTCCAGTTTAAGTGACCTAGCTGTTTAACTGCCACTAATTGAATGCACATACCTGGGTGGTTTGTCATTGCTTCTTTTTTCACGTACCTTGGCAACTCTGCTTGGAATTCACATCGGTCTTATTAACCGTGTGTCAGATATATATTGTGTAAAGATATGATATAAATCATGCTCCAGAATGGTTGTTCAAACACCTTACAATTTCTAAGACATAGCGTAAAAGTGATGCTGCAAGTGTAACCATGTTGTTTTTGTTTCGTGCACTTTTATATTTCGTTTACGTTACAAAGAACTGCCAATGCATTTTGACTTTTTGCTTTTGTATGTTTTCTCACATATGTGCGCTTTTTAAGGCATAATTCAACTTAAGCTAGATGGTTTGCGTAGGATGCAATTTGTCATTTTTTCGCGGCTCCAGTGAAGTTTTTTCAATGCACTTCGTAATGTCTGTGGCCATGTTAAGCCAAAGCTGCAGGTTCTAAATGCCCGTCTGTTCACTTTGGATTCCAGGACGACCTGGTTCTTTTCATTTTGTATATTGTGCAACCATGCAACATTTGGCAAGCTCATTATGTCGTGTGAGACAAGTTGTGTGCAGTGTGCGAAGAGCTTTACAGGGATTAGGATGCTTCGGTGTGAAAAAAAAAAATGTGCAGTTTGTGAATTTTTAACTTATGGTATTGTCTATTTAAATAGTAATGTATATCCTTGGCTGTGGCTTGGTACAGGGTGCTATGTATTTGCGTGTATGTGAAAGCCCATTTGTGTACATATAGTTAACCTTGCCACATCAAGGTTATGTTTGCGTGCTGTGACGGCTGTGATGGAACTGCGGGAACTAGTCTCTTGTGCAGCACCATATTCTATCGGCAAATTTTCAGGGCCATAGTCTTAATTACATCTTGCTCCACCGAGACACCATTTTTACAGACGCATAATGTAACAAGCCATGTGTGAAGCTACTGTCTTCAGTGAGACACATTGTTCAAGCAAAACTGAAGAAAGCTGCGACATGCATGTGAATAAATTTTTTTATTATTGTTTTCAATAAATATCTGTCATCAAACTGATCCAGCAATTGAAGATTCTTTCAAGCACGTGTGTCAAGTTTTGGGTGTGCTGTCAGGTTTAGGAAAAAGAATACAATTCACATTATTGTCAATTAGTGGCTCTATCAGGGCTAACAGGTTTAAAAGTAATGTTGCATAACCATGCATGCAATTGCACTAATTTGTCATGATGACCAAGGCAATGCTGAAATGTACACTCCATGTGCAACCTCCACCCCTCGCCTTTATTATTTGCTTATTTTTTTGCATGGAAAAAATACGAAAAACATTACATCCTTATTTAGTCCCAAAAACATTTGTTAAGGTTTAAAGAATGATCATACACGTACAGAGCGCAATATGTAATAAGCTTTGTACAGACATGTCTTAAAAATGTTGGAAGGCTTTTTGACATAACAAATGTACAGTACCGAAGATGCTTGAGCAACCGAGCCTTTGTAAAACAAGCTACAGTGTGAGTGCACGCACAACTTTTAAACGGTAGAACAAGTGGCAGCCAGCTCCACAGCTTGTCATTGAAATTTTCATTGCACATATTTGTGGTAGGCTTAATATCTGGAAAAAAAGAGTTTGCCTTTTTTCTTCAGCCACGAGTAATGCACAGACTGCCTTGCTTTCGTGAGTACAAGGGGAGCTTTTTCGGCAGAATGGTGCACATTTTGCACTTTTCAATATTGTGTTATGAATACCGTGCTGTTTCTTTTTTTTTGCCTTTATTTATTTTTATTTTTCCCCTTTGCACTGGACTCCACTACTAATCATTTGCACACCAAAGCTCCAGTGATCTGTAAGCAGATTTTCCATCCATTAAAAGAGAGAAAGGGTGCTTAGAAAGGCAGGGAGGTTAACCAGAGGTAATTCCATTTGGCTACCCTACTTGTGGGAAGGGTAGGGGATAAAATAGAGAGAGAGGGTGAGAGAAGAGCACTAAGTAACAGCATGCACTATAGAGCAGTAGCATGTGGTGCTCTTAGTCTATTGTGAAGACCCGCAGTATTGGGAACCTGAGTAGCTTGTATAAAGCCTACTGCGAGGTTTGATGGTGTGGTGTGCTGCAATGGTGGCAGCACGCAAAGCACGTTTTATTGTGTACACAATTCTTCAAATATTTGCTAGTCTCGAGATTCTTAGCAAGCAAACATGCCTTGAGGACTGGCTCACTTGACTCCCCGAAATGGAGCCGACAGTAATCTTCCTTTCATTGAAGACATATTCAAAAAGCTCAATTGCGGAAAGTTAGTGGGACGTATGCCTTGCCATTGATTACTTAGTATTCGGTTTTACCGGTTAAAAAGTCTTGACAATTTAAGAGGAAACCTTACCTCAGTTGTCGCTATTGAAATGCATATATAGGAAGAAAAAATGTCTTTTTCGGCATGAGGTTTTTGTTTGTGAAAGAAAAACTCAACATCTACGTCTCTAACTGATGAATAAAATATCACAATTCTCTAAACAGCATCTACTTAGACATCTAAATCTGCTTTGGTGGAGATTTACAGATTCGTAAACTTGTGCTTAATTTTACAAACTTCCCAACTTTCATCTGTCTTTCTAAAACCTAAGAGGGCCTTAATCAGCATTCTGCTCCCTACAGCTGGAGAAATTCCACTTTCTTTTTTAAATGCAACCAGTCTTACTCAAACCGGTTCGGTGGTTTTTTAGTTAGAGCACTTTTGCATTTCACGTGTATATGAATCAGGAAATTGGCGTTGGTCCCGAGCTAAGGCCTCCTCTTAAAGCACACACGAGCTGTTATAAATGCAAAAGGAAAATTAACACACAGACACGTCTAAAAGCCGAGCTTATTTAGTCACAGGCAGGTATCTAGCTATTCAAGGGAAAGTTATACGTCTGCGTACAACACAATCAGGTCTGCTAATTGCAGCGGTGCATTTTAATTGTAACGTACCTGCAGCATGATCACTTGCACTTCCACGCAGACTGCGGCAGCGACTGCAACCAGTGTGCCTTCTGCCGTGCATACAAGAGCCACAGGAAACCGAGCATGATGCAGAGTACCATCTCAATGTTGTAGCCATCTAACATAGTCTCGCAGGTGCCTCTTTGACTGCTACATGCCTGAAGGTAATGTGGACAGTGTTAGCGCCCAACAGTCAATTCAGCAGCTGTAGTGATGAAAAAATCTTGTGCAATACTAGAGTTTGACCACTATGCAACAAAGTCACTAAAACGACACTTTGCTTCATGATATTGAAATTTCGTTGTGTTGAAATTCGACCTTTCATGTGACTAAGTACATCCTCAAGGTGTTTTTATTACACAGAAGGGCCCGTAAAATTTTCCAAATTATTGGGAAATTGGTGGAAATGAATTTTAATGAGAAAAACACATTTATTTGAACTTGCCGTGTAGGCGATATCTTCGCATTGGCAGTACAAGCGAAACCTGCGAAGCTTTTGCTTTCACGCCAAAAATAGTTTTATGCAGTGTCAGCGATACCTTCACCTCGGTGATACAAGATACAGTTTCGTGCCATGTTGGCTGTATCTTCACATTGGCGGTACAGGCGAAGCCTGCAAATCTTTAGTGTCCACACCGCCACCGCTGCGGAGTGTCGCCCGCAGTTGGGCAGGGCTATCAGCTGAACGCTTGGGTGTCAGTGGACTTAATCAATGGCAAGAGGGTTTTGAGCCCAGTATTATACCGCTACTCATGTTTATCGCTGCTATTGCCACAAAAGGCAGGGAGAATTAGCCACAACAAAAACACCATGTCGGACACTGACGCGGCATAGAATGCATCAATATAAATTCATGATATGCTGCGTCGACACCATACTCGCCAATTATGACCTCCAAAAGCAGGCGGTGCATGATGTGCGCTTTTGTAGGCCATTACCAGCTGAATTCGCAGCTACTGGCAAAGACGTTGCTCTGCTTTGGTGGCTGCTCTGTTGTGTGGCACGCAATTCAAAAGGTGCATTCAAAAGCAACCGCATGTTAATCAACCATTTGACCATCTTCATCCACAGCAGTTTTCATTTATTGCCTTGGTATACCTTGACAGCGGCGAAGCTTCGTTATATTGAAATCACATATAAATGCACTTTACTATGTTGAGGTTCAAGATACATTGTGTTGTATTGACGAAAAGTTATAAAAAGTTAAATATTTGCTTATATCAGGAATTTCATTATGTTGAAATTTGTTATGCTGAGGATAAGCTGCATGCCTTTTCTATAACACCAACAACCCTGTGCACACACAAGGCAACTTAATGTTTCCACCGCCATCGCTTAGGATAGATGTGTGTGTGAGCACAGGACACACCTAGAAACTGTTTGTAGGCCGCTCGAATTCTACTAAAGGTCTCATTAAGTTTAATGAATGAATGTCTGTTGTTTAGTGGCGCAAGGGTCAGGTATGGCCTAAGAGTGCCATGTCAGTGTTCATGAGTTCACAGTGGAACGATGAATTCCGAGAAGATGAGACGTGGCTGAAAGGGGCCTAAAATAAGTCATTGTAATGTGCGTAAAATCTAGATGTAATAAGATTATGGCAGTGACTACTGAGGTTTATTATGAACATGAAGAATGCTTTGCAAAAGAATGATACAGTATACAAGATATGTCAGATGCAAGAATTGGCAAGAAGCACTACTGCCTAAACAGAGCCCTTGAAACACAAGGGCCTAGATGCATGTACTATACAGAAATACTAACACAGCAGCATTCTCTGGAGAGAGGATGCGCTACAAGTTTGTTGGGTTTATAACATGTAGGACAACATTGTTCAAGAAAGCGAGGACTGCTTTGGTATTAAACAGTTCTTTACCAAGAAACATAGCCGGACGAAGGACACAATAGTGGTATGCGAGAGGAAAATGTTTCTTCTCTCTCTTTCGGCTCCCCGACACTCCAGGAGGATGTGAGGGACGGTCAGCCTCTCCCCACATCTACCACAGGTTGGAGGCTCGTTACCAGTCAGTAGAAAATTGTAAGTACCATATATGTGTCCTATTTTGAGAACACAATAGGATATCTGTTCTTCATGTTTTCGTTCTGGAGGGCCAGAAACCTAACTTCAGCTTAATCACATGAAGCTTATTGTTCATTTCAGCATCTCACAAGCGTTGCCAGTGGCTTTGCAGTTTGTTTCCTATGAAAGGCTTCGGATCTGTAGCAGGGTAGCAGCAGAATGATTAACACCTTGTGATGCTTTTGATTTAGTGATTTGGTCGGCAAGCACAGTACCCTCGATTCCTCTATGGCCAGGAACCCAGCATATTATAACATGTCTATGGGATAAACAAATGTTGCACAAGAGTGGGTAAAGCTTAATAAAAACTGGATTTTTGTGCTGTTGTAAAGACATTAACACTTTTACAAGACTTAATGAGTGTGAATATTTTTGCTTTCTCTAGTTTGAATTTGTTTGTTTTACCACAGACAGTACTGCATAGGCTTCTACAGTGAAGGTACTTGTTAGAGGGTTCAATACATCAGATATAGGAAAAAGACGGACCAACAACCACGTAGGATGCGCCAGCATGTGACTTTGACGCGTTGGTGTAGAATTTAGAAGAAGAGTGCTTCGATTGAAGTTCACAGAAATATATTGCCATTCCGAGTCCGGGAATGTGCTTTGTGATTAATTTTATCATGGTGTTTCGAAATACATGGTGCATTAGATGTATAACATGGCAAACGCAAACTATGTTCCCCACAATTTTATGTCGTAAGACCTCTGGAAGCTCCATGCCTGCGCCATAATTGTGCTGCTGACTGCAAGAAAGTCAAAACAGTAATGGGGAGGCACCTCAACAGGAGCTACGACTACTTTGTCGAGTCTTGTGTCATTCTTGGTTTCGTCAGAGCAAACTGGACAGAAAACAGATAAACACACTAAGAAGTGCAGCATGCTGTGATATCTTTTATATGTGATGATGTAGCAATCCTGCACAGTCATAATGCAACTGATGTGTGGCCTCACAAGCACTAGAATATTATTGCCGTACTATAGCTACAGCTTGACCCAGCAACTGGTGCCCTACATGTCATTCTCGGCTCAAGAATCACGAGTGCTTTTGCCTATACGACCTTAGGCGAGTGATGCAGCTCTCTACGGTGATGCTGCAATTTGTGACTGGGCAAAAGGGTTAACTAGCTGCTTGTGAGCTACACACATACGTTTCAATTACTGATATACTGTTGAAACAAAACTGCTGCAATTAACTGTTACAGTTCGTATGAAGTTCCGGTGGACAGTCTGCACGGCCACACAGTGACCAAGTTTGCAGGTAATGTCGGTGCTTTGAACGCGATAATGAATGTTACTTGCTTATATTATGTACACTTGGCCACAATATTTTATGGAACACGAAATCTGAGAAAGAGCTGAATGTCTGCACAGACTCACAATGCAGCTTAGTACTGTGTTTGGATCTACAGGCTGTACTAGTATATGAGAACAAAATTGTGATGTTCGGTTTTACTGACTACTGTTACAGGCTGCTCTAAAATTGAACGTTTTCTGTGATCCTGTGGTCCGTAAAGTTTTGTGGCCGACTATACCTTACTGCTGGAACTGTTCATATACCTATAGTTCTTGGGTATAGGCCAACAGCAGTAGGTTGGCTTGTAGAATTTCACTAAAGAAACCCTGGATAAAGAGCAAAAAACTTAAAAGCGCATGGTGTGCCAGGCAACTAATGGTCCGTGCCTGCCCGAGCGCATCCCTCACAATGGCAGCCAAAAATCAGCATTGCAGCACAGGGTTGTCAGTTTTATGCAGGGCCCCTATAGTTGAACATTTTGCATGCGTCTGCTGCTGAAAAACCTAAAGCTAATTTCCTACTTGTAAGACATAATGTTGGTCTGGAATTGTGATGCTGGGTTTGTCCGGGTACTCTATAAGGTATTGTCATCTGATCTTTACTGTTAGAACAAGTCAAATCCCATTTGAACTCAACTAACATTGCATTCATATTCAAATAGGTGCACCTCCTTATGTGCCAGTTCTCAGCACAACTACAGCCATATTTATAGATGATATGGTATACAATTTGTCCATGTATGGATGCCATTTACCATTAGAGATGAATGGCCACATATGATGCAATCCATTTATGACAATGAGTACCATTTGTAACAGCATTCACAAAACCCCAAATACTGATCATTGCTGTCGCATCTAGTTGTAGCCACAATAATTTTACACAGCTTGAGAATACTGTGTACAGTGGAGAATGCCAAAATTAGTGGGTATGAAAAAAAAAAGCCATTTGTGGTGTGGGTGAAGAAAAACCACAGACATGCTGGTGCTTGGCGTCCACAAATTAAAGTTTAGCCGAGCCCGCTCAATCGGGCAGAAGCCTGGTTCCGCCGTTTCCACTGTAGTATAGTAGTACCAATTCCATATAGCAGTGCGCTACAGTGGTATTGTTTTGCGTCGACTGCGGTGTATAGTAGCTGCCACAGAAGTGAAAGTATGTGAACTCACATCATGATCTTCTATGGATGAACAGCGTAGCCATCCCTTAGTGGCACCAACACATTGGGTGAAAGTAAGACTGTCCACCATCCACAGTGAGAGTGTTGCAGGCCAATTGGAGCCCAGGTTGGCGATGGTGTTGAGGAGAGTCATGTAAGTTCCCCCAATGGCAGGGTCGCTCACCCTTGCATGGAATGCCACCAGGGACACGCAACAGCTGTATACAGTCACCTGCACAGCCGCCAAGATCAGGCATATTCACATTTATTTAAGCACAGTCATAACGGAAGTGCCAATTCATGCTGTCCCAGTAATAAAAGACACCTAAAA
This sequence comes from Dermacentor albipictus, assembly GCF_038994185.2. Classification (NCBI taxonomy): domain Eukaryota; kingdom Metazoa; phylum Arthropoda; class Arachnida; order Ixodida; family Ixodidae; genus Dermacentor; species Dermacentor albipictus. The sequence continues at coordinate 151,486,295 of NC_091822.1, read as the reverse complement.
GGAGCACTGACAGAATGCTTTTCTCTCGTTTTATTTCATTGTTTTATCTTTATTGAATAGCTGTTGATCCAGCAAATATGTCATGGAGCCTCAATTGCTCGAGAGCCTAACAAATAATTAGTTGAACAACGACGGGAAGCGCCTCGTCTTTGTTCCTTCCTTGTGTGCCGTCACTATTGGCGCTTCATCTATTGAAAAAAAATAATAATTAGTTACTTTTATCTTTCGATGTGTGCCAAGTGTAGCACAGATTAGTGTAGTCAGACTTGAAAAAGAAGACTGATCATATCACCGAAACCTTATGTGGTGTTCTCGTGCTGCCAAACACCACTAACAAGTACTCGCACACCGTGCTACCGAAAGCAGACTCTATTCAACAATGGGCAGGGAGACAAGGGAAGAGAATGAGTCTTCTGTGTTTTCAAGAGAAGTGCTCAATTGGCAGCTTTTGGCAACACATTCATTGTATGGCCTTGAACTACAGCACCAGACTGGCTGTGCTTTGCAATACCATGCGATGATGTGAATTGTTTTTTATTTTCGCATCCAAAGCTGCTGTGCACTTGACACACGTTTCTAACTGGTTGCATAACAGGCATTGTAATCAGTTAACTGTACGTAGTGCTTTTGAGGAATTGAGGCTTCGCACTGTGATTATGGAGCTGACAGCTACCTAAAAATGAAAAAAAAAATGTCTTGGCTCTCCTTGGATGCTGCAGCTGTAGCTGAATCTTAAGTGATCTTATATGTCCTGCCGATGTGTAAAGGTCCACCAGTTGGAAAATAAAACATTGCGATGTGCTGTGCAATGCACACGAGCTTTAGCTGAGCATTTGTTTCTTATGAATTGCTTTTGTGCACGTTTTCCGCTATTTATTTCTTTGTGCTGAGTCTTCGGCATCAGAATAACTTATGTGGAGCCATGACAACAACCCTGATGGTGGGGTATCGATTGGTTGTAAGTAAGCTGTCATGTTTTACGAATTTTCATTTAGGTACCTTTCTTCAGTTACCTTGTTCAAAAAAATGTATCTGGAATTCCTTTAAGGCTGCATGAAATGATAGTTCATTATGCAGCTATGCCTGCATGCAGCTGTAGAGGTTTACTGCACCATGCTTGTACTGTGCTACTGGTATTTTGTGGCCATACCATTGTGTGGAGTTTGTGGGGTTTCGGGCTCTTGAGGTGGTCATCTGGCATGCACGGTATCACGTAGTGAGGAGACCACAAGTTTTATGTATCTCGGCTTCCAATAGAACACCCACAAGAAAGCATATATATAGAGGGAGCAAAGCATAACTTGCAGTAGCATTAGCTCTTAGGTGCTGGTCGTAAAAGAAGTAAATTATAAGCCATCTCCATAATGACATCTGGCCATTTGAATCTGTGTGCACACAAACGTTACCTGGTGCACTACATAGACAACCACAATGACTGTGTAGTAGTAGATGGGGAAGGTTCCATCTGTATTTTTGATATATGTCCAGTGGAGGAGAACCATGAACATCAGTCCAAGGAGCAACCTGCAGGAGCCACAGATCGTACGAAAGGAATAAATAATGCATAAAAGCAAGCATATCTGCTCGAGCATTATCCTTGAATGCAACCAATAAAGCTTTTCACAAAGCTTGCACAATATGGGTTGAACTATAAACTTTCATTTTTGGAATAATGCAAAACGTGGTGCTAAGTTAAAGGGGCTCAAAAACATTTTTCTGAACATGGTAAAGAAATGCCACCGATATGTAGACGAGGCTCCTGTGAACGTGTGAGCCAAATATTGTTGCATTGCATGCAGCAGGGAACTTACAATCTCCTGTCAGAAATGTGAAAAGTCACTTGGTCACTCCTTCACAATATCCTCGTGCAGCTACATTGCAAGCAGCCTTCCACCAACAGTTATTGGCTGATTTCGTTTTCGCGCGAACGTTCTCGGTAATGCTATAATTGCTAATTTTTAGTTATATAAATGAAAAATACATGTCTCTGATCTCAAGACGACAAAAAGAAATGTATTTCAGCTTTGCACTTCGTCTACTCACGACAGTTGCACGTAGCTGTCTACAGAGCATGCCCTCCTAGAATGCACTGGCGTGCTTCGCAGCGTAGACACCACAGCTGTCACGGAGTGCCGCAACAAGCCCTCTCGTCGGTGAGACGATCAGACAACCATGTGTGCTGATTGGTCTTTGTAAGTAACCTAGCTCCAGGTGCCGAGCACCCATCTTGCATCGAGAGAGCACTACACATGCCTAAACCAGAACTAGCGTTAAAAAAAAAAGAAAGAAGAGGAAGAAGCCCTTTTGGGCGAGGCCTTGCCCTCTTGCCCTCCTCTCTGCGTAGCTTCCAGAACGCTAATGGAGACCAAAAGAAAGCCATGCGTCAGTGTAATAGCTACCTCTAACTTCACTTGAAGGATTCAACAAATTTTTGTGGAGGGAGATTCATGCAGCAAAGTCCTTTAATAATGAGGCTATTCTACGATCAGTTAGAAAAGTGTTTTAAAGTGTAGTTTTTATTCAACTAGCCATCCTTACTTGACGACTGAATTGACTTTTTTTTTTCCTTGTATATGTGTGTTGTATATATTTATTTTTCATTTCATTTAGTATTTTGTTCCTTAGTTTGTTTCTAACGAAATAAACTGCTTAGGATGAGAAACGCAATGAAGAATTGCCATTAAATTTTGTCCCTTACTACTCAGTTAAGTAGAATCTCGCAGCAGTACCAGTGACAGAGTCCGGCACCAATTTTACAAAGGCAACATTTTTAATTTCTTATTAATAAAAAGTTACGACCCTGTGCTTTCACAGGCATACCAGGCTTAGTGCTTCTATATCCGTGCAAAGAATGAAGCTTTGTTCTTGGTGTATCAAACTCTTGTGAAACACCAGTGAAAAAAAGCAAGTGAGGAAAGCTGACCGCTGTATTGCTGCAGGTCTCTCTATGCTCTCTTCCATACCTGTAAGGGTAGGCCTTGAAAAAGACGTTTAGGGGTCTGTGACCGCCAGTATGCTTGCTTATCATGAACGGCAGCATAATCTGCACGGGCACCATGGGGATTGCCAGCAGGGCCAAATTTTCCCGGCGCAAGCCAGCCTGTAGGAGCTTCAGCCCCGTCACATTGTCAGCTGCAGCAAAGCCCACCTGCACAGTGGTGGTACATCCTGCGTGAGTTTCACGACCATTGGCATTGAGCAAAGGAAGGCTACCACTTTGCTGGACACACAAAGTGAAAAACACAAAATTTTAGCCCAAGCCCCAAGTAAATTTCTTGTGGATGTCAGCTGGTAAGGGTTTCTCAACACTATGATATAAATATAACCTGGAACTTGTCAAGCTTTTCCACGTGGCTCTCATATTTACTAATCCTTTACTAATCCTAAAACCTTGAACAACTTCACTTGTGCTATGTCACCTTCTAAACATAATAGTGTAGCTACAAATGGCAACAGACTGCTTTAGCAAGGTGTTATTGCCTTATCGTTGCTCCTATTGCCCTTGCCAGGCACAAAGCTCATATGCACCCACAGAAGTCAGTGCATGCACAGTTAACACTTGGATAAGGGAGCAAAAGACAGAAATGGTAAGGCAGTAACACTAAGCCAGAGAGCGTGAAACCTGGCTATTAGGTTTTTATTAAACGTAAAGAACAGTACAGACAATGGAACAAGTGATACATTCGACTGTCGTTACAGCGAACCCTGATAATCTGACAAGAAAACGTCTGTTTTACCCAAAGTCCGTAATATGAGAAATGGCTGAATTCCGTAACTGCAACCTTTCCTTGTTTTTTAATTTGGACATTTGCCCTCACTCTTTGCAACAATATTGTCAGACATTGCGAGTTTCGGTCGCAATGTCTGACAATATAGATAAGCGTGGCAGCAGCGGCGAGTGGATTAACCTTCATGCTGTCTCTCGCTTCAACGCAAACTAAATGTTGAAAGCACAGCGCATACGAAGCTACTAGCACTGGGCGCACTTTGTCCACATCACAGATCGCTTTGAAGACGAGACCTGCACGGATGCACACTTTGCCCATATCGCAGGTCGCTTTCAAGATACAACGGCCGCTCCCAGAGTAACCCTCCCTTGGGCATCGCGCGTGCCCGATGTTGAGCCGCAATCAACGGCTGACCCTCGCAAGTCGGCTGTCAGCCTGTGTCAACACGGCAAATGTATGTTTATACGCCCGATTTCGAAAAAAAATTGCAGCTAATTTTGTTCGCTGTAGCCTATAGTCCATTGTAGCACGATCCATTAAAAGTGAAATTTGTTGCATTTAATAAAATAGGTAGAACAAACTAAAGTTGAACATAGGCCACTATATCCAAAAGTATGTTGTATGCGGGTCCGTTGTAACGAGCGTAAACTGTATTGCATTGTTGTTGTGTGCCTCTAAGCTAACACATTCTGTGTTTGCTATCTACATTATTGCACGCCTCCAAATAAAGATCATTATAGCACCATGTCCTTCTTGTATCTCTTGTTCTATTGGCTATACTGTTCGCTATGCTGAATGCAATGATAAAATGTCCTAACGATGTAATGCAATCCAATGCATGAAGTGATTAGCAACGATACAACAAGGGATGTCTAAGGCTGGAGCCAACCTGTCAACAAGGAGCCTTGTCTTGCCCTGACGAAGACATGTTCCCTTGTTGTTGGCTGCAGACTGAAGCTTACCATGTTTGGCCACTGTTGATCACTTCATGTCTTCGTCTTTCCGTGAACCTGTTACCTTGCTTTGGTTTTTATCAAGGCCTCAAGTGAGACTGAGACCCGTCGTCTGGATGTTCTACTTTAATGCGAATAGCATTCTTAGGATACTTCACAGTTTCCACAACCTGTCTATGTCCGTCTCTAATCGTGTACTCCAATCGACATCAACTTTGGTCACTGGGTAGTCCATGGTCTAATGGGTGGAGCATTAGGCTGCTTTGCTGGGGGAATTAGGATCGAAACCAATCGTCCGGCCAACTTGGGTCATGGGGCATGCAACACTGAGCGCGTGCCTTTCTCAATGAACCTCTTTGACGGCAACTTGGGTCACTGGGTGTGTCCCATTGGGTATGTGCCGCTCTCCATTGACATAAAGAAATCCATTAAAGTTTAGGTGTACTGGGAAGAATCAAACCGGCATCATATGTATTCATACAATATTGTCTGAACATATATATATATATATATATATATATATATATATATATATATATATATATATATATATATATATATATATATATATATACACACACACACACATACACACGCGCGCGCGCATGGCATGCGGACTTTGTGGTGGTGCCACTAGATGACAGCATGTCCAGAGGGAAGTGCGAGAAAGGAGCCCGTCTCCCTGCATGCCTCCTACATGATGGGTTTCGGTAGTGGCAATACAGTGTGTCGCTACGTTGCTTCAATGCTCATCGCATTAACGCCAACATTCGTCGTGAGATGAGTTCTGCGAGAATTCTTTGTACACATTCATACCTTGGTGTGAGGTACTAATAAAGACGCACACTACCACGACAAAGGCCATTCACCTGGCACGTTAACAGAAAAATGCACTGTGTGCGGACACTGGGGAGCTGAAAGATGCGCAGTGCCATCTTGTATGTCTGAGCGATACCCAGATCAGGGTGGCCATCCTCATCTGGGTTAGATGCATCTTGTTCGTGTTTCAGCAGGGCCACCAGAGTGGTTGTCACCATGAACAGGATGCCCGAAAAATACAGGAATCCTGCGGACACAACGCAATTAGTGAGTTGCAATGCAGCCCTGGATTCATAATTTGTCTTGTGTTTTTGCTGCAGCTGCACAAAGTTATGCGCAAACCTAACGCACTTTTGTGATGGCTAAGTGGTAACTCGATTTGATGCTTGCAGTATTTTTAGAAATCGTACCTGTGATTTCTGAGTCACAAAGTGCTTGTTGTTTTATTTACGAGATGACAATACTGCGGCTTTCAGAAACGTTAAGACAGTGTCCTTGGCCTCTTTATTATCGCACATGTTTAGGAAAACACATTGTGTTGATTAGACAGTAAAGTATCATCACTATGGAGGGTTAAGATTGCATACGATAGAACACAGCGACCTGTTTACAAATGCCTGATTTCAGATATCCAATACATTGTCACTATGTTAAGAAACAAAATAAAATGCTTTTAGTTGTGCACACGGGGTGATTGACACCACAGTTTTCATGTCTGAACACTTGGCAGAATATTCTCTGCCATTCACCAACAGTAGCAATATTCAAATTAAACATATGTTAGCTATGCAGAGTTTCCAGTAAATAATAAGCAAAGCCTAATTTATTGGTCTAATAAAAAGTTTTCAAATTTCCTGTAGACAAAAACTGTACTGAATATTACGCGTAATAGCAAACACCAAATTCATTATTGTGTATCTCAAACTGCTAAAGCTCTCATTTCATAATTGCAATGCTGCTTTAGAAATCCGTGCATTATAACAAAGGCCATGTGGAATATTTGTGTCGAATCGTGTTTTACTTTTGTTCTGCACTGATCAAGTTTTTACATTTGTTTATTGACTGTTTTTCATTGCTGAGGCCCAAACGACGCTAATTACGTGGGGCTGCAGACATGTCAAGCCGCCTACTGGGAGCTTGTCCTCCATCTGTACTGTACATGGTGGAAAATAAAGGTTTGATTTGATTTGATTTATTTTACGGCTTCGTAATGGCAGCATTCACTCATTCTCACCACCACAATCCTCAGTGCTACATAACTATGTTTCTATAGCTCACCAGAGTTAAACTTCCACCAAGTTTATAGAAGCAGTAACTTTTGAGGGAGAACATTTGCCACGTGCTAAAATGGATCTTAATTGACAGCAAAGGTGTTGGTTCCTGCATTGAAGCCTCTTGAAATTATGCTCTGACAGTAATTATACTAGTTTGTACATGCCAGCAATGACACTTTCACCGAGGCATAATAGGGCCATATGGTTCATTTGTGCAAACAGGGGTGTTTATAAGTCAGCAGACTTCAGCAATTGCTCTGGCTCTGTACTCATTTACTCGTAGGTCGGCACACTCGCTCACAAGTGCAAGTGACTCGTACTATCTCCACATTCCCTTCACAGGCGTGAAATAGAGCGAGTGACGAAGGGTGTGGGTGGATAATGGTATATTAACTAGGGATAATTTCGATGAATTTGAGTGGGTGTGTGAATGGTAGTGAGAGCTGGTTAACGTGTGTACAAGTGAAAGTCAAGTGATGGTGGTTTTAAATAGATGGGAGTAGGAACGTAGATGACTGTCGGTGAATGTGAGTGGTCCTGAGTTTGTATGTGGGTGAGTGGCTGCGAGTGGAAGTGGACTCTAGTATGAGCATTATTGGGTACTGGTAGCTGGGAATGGAAGCAGCTATGAATGCGAGTGAATGTTAGTGAGTATTGAGCAGGAATGAGTAGGCATGAGTAGGAATGTGAGTGAGTGCCGATGAGCGTGAGTGCATGTAAAAGTGAGCCAGTACATAGCTAGTGAAAATATTGGCGAGTGAGTACAGGTGACTCTCCGCTTGATACACGTACATGTGCATTTACTGCGACAGTATCAGGCTTTAACAGGAAGCACTGCCACATTCTCATGAATAGCTCCTCCTTTGCAATGTACACAAATGCCGTCCTTGCTCGCTACAGTATTGCATGTTGTGCCCTCCAAGATGGAACAAACACCACTACTCTCAGAGTCCATATGGGGCACAAAGAAATGTACAATTCACCCAATTCTAAAGCTGTGTGATCCAAAAGTGGCTAGTACAAGCAGTTCCCAAATTCATATGGTGGCAGTGGTGCTGGGCAGTTTTGCTTTGGTGAAGCTGAGGAATAGTTTATTTTGATGATGACAGCTAGGATAAAAATAAATGGTTGTCATCGTGAGCCTAATGGAAAGGACATACAGAAGAACATAACAAGCACAGTAAATATAACAACCAAGTAGCAGGAGGATCCTCACCATCAAGGGTGACGATACCATCCTTATGAGGTACGGATCTCAGGTAGCGGTTGCAGAAGTCTGCAGACTCGAGAGCTAGTAAGACCACGTTGCCCAAGATGTATCCGGCAGTTTGCCCCACAGAATTGCATGTGGAGGCATAGCCTACGTGTCTCCTGTAATGGTGAAGGGACATGCCATTTGTACTGTTACAGAGTACTGTGTATGTCAAACCTCTTTATAACGAAGTCACATTGGACATGAAAGTATCATCGCAGAAATCGGCGGCAAAAGAAATTGCAGTCAGGTTTATGTGAAAGAAATGCATAAGTAAGGTGCCTCCTAAGGGCCAGCAAATTCTCTCCTGCGGATTCTGACAACCAGTCGACCTGTTGCCGTGGTTATACGAGGCCTCGCAAACAAGAATTACTATATGCGCTCTACACAGCCGCAGGTACGCAACCGTGCAGTTGTTGCCGCGTGGGATCAGCCCAATGGCTTCCGACTGGGGTCCTACCAACCCAAGCTGCTGGCCAAGACATGAATCCGTACTCCGCTGCTGATCTCACTATCGATCGCCTATAAGGTCCACGAGTGCGAACATATTGGGATATTGGTGTTGTAGCACACTACTGCGTGCCGCAATGGTCTGGTCACAAGAGGATGACTACGATGCGCCCAGCACGCTGACGGTGCGCGAGCAATAGAATCGGCAGAATCAGGCTTCCACCTGATTGAGTGGCCTTGGCTAAAGTATAATTTGTGGACACCAGGCATCAGCGTCTGTCTGGTTTTTTATTCACCCACAAATTGGTGACTCCAATCTGGACTTCAAATCATCACTCTCAGCTCCTGGCGCCTCAGCCACTTCGCTTGGCCTACCACCTAGAGGAGCTCAAGACCCGCTGTCTTCGTGGTCCGCCTTCTTCCAGTCAGCCGTGACCTCGGATTCTCCCGATCAAGTACTGCCGTCAGTGCCACTACCCCGCGATCCTAAGGTCTTCGCTTTCAAGTTCTCGGAGTGCTAGTCGCCGGACTTGGAGCTTTGGTTCATTGCCGTCGAACCCTTGCTGTGTGGCCACTGCCTCAGTTCGCAGTTGACCATGTTCAACCATATCGTAGCGCTTCCACCTATTACTGCTGCGACTGTTCGCGATATTCTGCGCTAAGCTTTCTGCGATGCTTTGTCACCAGCCACTCTGCTGGCCGCAGTGCTTAGGCCACCAGGCCTAACCAGCGCCGCTTCGCTGGGAGTCGGCAACCAAAGTTGCTGTCCTGTGCCAGTCGACATGGCGGAAACATTGCTCGTGTCCGTCATGTTTGCGACCTCGCATGCGCGATTCAAGCCCGAAACACCATGTGGCATTCGGAATTTCGCTTATTAGTGTTATATATTGGTGCTAATCTCATAAAAATGTTTACACCCTTTGGAGCTTATCTTGCCCCACAACAATAATCGTCATCTGTCTTGCTTGCATTTCCTTTCTTGAAAACTCTACGCTCACTGCTTTCCTGTTGCGAATGCAGTGTCACGTTGATAACGCGCAAGCCGTTAAGGGCTTGGAAGTACCGGACCCGCAGCATTGAAGAAAGGAAATGAGGCAAGACAGATGCCGATTCTTGTCGGACAAGGTAAGACCCAAAGGCTGTAAACTTTTTTTTTTCTTTTTGAGGTGCATGGTTAGGTGGTGGTGCCGCAGAAATTGTGCAGGTCCGAAAATAAGGCGTCTGAAAAATCAGTAGGCGACTCTATTGGACATTTGCTACCATAATATGTATTTTAAAGCACGTGCTAACGAAAATTTGCTTCTTCGCTACAACCGATATCGTGCCGTTGGTGCACTCATGATTTTGTTATACCAGGAGAATGCTCCGTCGAAATTAAGCATGACCAACCAAATATTATATTTACTTTGTTATATCCGATGATTCGTTAAATCCGTGTTCGTTATATCGAGTTTTGGCTGTATATACAGTTAACCATCTACATACCAACCAGTATAATGAAATTCTCAATATAACGAAGTATTTAACGTTTTATATCTTGTCCGTAGAACACCATGTATTTCGAGCCTCAGCATAACGAAGCGTGTTTGTGCACGATTTACAAAATTTCACTGCTGCCGCGAGAGAATACCAAGGCAACAAATGGAAACTGCCGCGGGCGCAGATGGTCAAATGGTTGGTTTAGAATTGCGGCTGCTTGCGAACGCGCACATCTCAAATCGCGCGCCGAGCGACCAAGAGCGACCGCCGGAGCGAGTAGCGCGTAGCAACTGAGCCTGTGGCCGTCATGTTCCATATCAAGTCCAAGTTCCATATCAAGTCCTGTCTTCAAGCGCGAGATTGGGGAGAGAGCGCAAGCGCGCTGGGCGCTGGAGGTGGGGGGGGGGGGGTGAGCGAGGGGCAGGTGAGCGCTTGCCTCCTCTCCTATCCTTGCCGTAACTACACGTGACCGTCAGCCCCGCTGGGCGCGCACACGTGGCGGGTGCACAACCAAGATGGCCGTGGCTTCATGAGCGCTGTCTCCTCGTGCGTTTAGTGCTGGAGATAGCGTAAGCTCTAGTTTCGGAGATGCGTTGAAGCGAGAGGCAGACGAAGCGTTCGTTCCTTCCTGCCGGCTCTCATGATAGCGTAGACCCGCTGCGGGCGACACTGTCAGCCGCGGCGGCGGAGTGGACGCGGAAGCTTAGCAGGCTTCGCCTTGTACCGCCGATGTGAAGATATCGCCTGCACGACATGAAACCGGATATTTGGTTGCCGGCTGTCAAATTCAACAAAATGAACATGTTATTTCTCGTTGAAGTGTTTTTTTCACGATTGCCAAAGTTATGCGGTCCCTTGTACCTTTCTGCATAAGAGGTCGAATTTCATTATAACAAAATTTCGATGTGACGAAGCAAAGTCTCAATTTTAAGCACTTCGTTATATCGAGGTTTGTGTGCTACATTGTGCCCAGAGAGCCGCTTTCAGAGCTAAATTAACGCGTTTAATACTTGAATGAACTAAAAAGGTGGAAAGAGCGCAAGAACGACGACACCCAGAAGAAGAAACAGGCACGTGTGGTGTGTGTTTCTTCCTGTGTGTGTTGTCGTTTTTTGCGCTCTTTCCCCCTTTTGAGGTCATGCTTAACCAACTAGCCCAGCGTCGCATATACTTCAATGAATCCGAATGCGATGTAGAAAAAGGTCTGTCTTTTCGGAAGAGAAAGTGCGCGACAGTATACTGTGCATTCGCTCACCGTGAGAGCATTGTGAGGGCCCAGCCATCGACGGCAATGTCCTGAGTAGCCGCAAGGAAGTTTAGCGACATGAATATGAGCGTCAGCAAGAGGACGCTGGGCTGCGTCGTGCTGCCGCCTTCCTCGTCGCCCAGCAGGGACCGCACGTGCGACGACAGCCAGAAGAAGGACAGGCCAATGGCGTACTGGGTGGGCACCAGCCAAGACTTGCGTCGGCCGAAGCGGCTCGAGTACAGAGAGTCTACGATGGGTGCCCATAGGAGCTTCACGCTGAAGGGCCATGTGACAAAGCTGAACAGGGCTTGCTCCTGCGTGACACGATCGCACGGCGTCTCCATTTAGCCTAAAATCAGCGGACTGATTTTTAGTGGCAGAAACCAGAGCCATTCCCTACATCTCAACGTCATAAAGATAGTGGCGCCTACCACAGCCCCCCCCCCCCCCCCCCAATGTGCGCATTTGTAATGCAGCACTCTGACAAGCATTTCTGTGCAGCAGGGAGGTGTAAAAAAAGGGAAAAAAGGGAAACCTGCTGGGTATGCAGCACATGCATGCTTCCGAAAGCATTTCGCTCATTTTCGCGACGTCATGGCAGAGGTGAACTCCGAGCGTCCCTCGAAAACTATTTTTTGAAGCGTAGAAGCACAGAGGTTAGCTTCAATGTGGTTTTATGGGTTGAGCTACCAGAGGATTCTTAAGTTGTCACCGACAATATTGGTAAACGAGCTCTGGCCTGCTCTGACGTTTAGTGTTCAGCAACGACATCTACCTCTGAAGTGATGCTTTGCACAAAGGGTAAAAAAACAAAAGTGATAGCCAATTTCTTTTGTATGTGTGTGTGTTGGGGGAGGGGGGTGCAGACAGTGCCCCACGTATGTATCGCATATGTAATAATCGCATATATGAATCGATAGCACACCTTGTAGCTGATGCGCCTGTTTTGAAGCAAAAGGGGCACAGCTGAACTAAGGCCCAGTGGTATGCCCTGAAGCAAGTACAGGAACAGCAGGAGCGCAATGCTACGCCACTCTTCTCGCACACCACCGACGCGGTCTTTGTTGTTGTGGTGGCCGTCCCCGCTTGCATGGCCATCCGCCACCGAAGGATCTTTGTTTTGAGCCAGCGTGCCTAAGGTGATGTCTCTGACGGAATCTTGATGCTCGCTGATGGGACGCCTGCGTATCTCGATGTCACATGGTGGGCTTCTGCTGCGAAACACAAAGCACGGGGTGCTCACGCGGCCAGTCACAACAGACCTCTCCTCGGGTACGTCACACCGCGCCGGCGACGTCACGAGCAGCATCAGCATACGATTACGCGAAGATTAAGGTAAAAAAATAAATGGCCCGAAAAAGTTACACATGACAATACATATGCGACAAAACAGAGGAGAGTAAGCGCTTGTATCCAAGTCAATCACTGAAGGATACCGGGATATACCGTGCACGTATGTATATATATATATATATATATATATATATATATATATATATATATATATATATATATATATATATATATATATATTTATTTATTTATTTATTTATTTATATAGCGTGGATGTTAGCGTTTATCTAAACTTACAGTACCATATTGTTGCTCGTCTTGTTTGAGTAATTAGCCAAGATAAATAAACTCTTTAAAAATAGCTTGAGACGTTCAGACGTCAATAGGAAAGTTGTGGAGCTTCACAAATATTGCCCAACCCAGGTACTTCCAACGACGTAGACGTAGCGTGGCCGTTTTTAATCGGGAAACACGAAAGCCCGCGGAGTTTTAAAAATACCACGTGACAGCGCGCTCTGTGCGCCCGAATGCGCCGCGATTGCTGCGCTCTCGTGAGTGATTTGTAAAAACATCGCCAGCGCCGCGCCTTCCCTTCACTAAAGTGAACTTTACCTTCACTTACGAGAAAGGGCTTGAACCTTTGCTCGGCTCTGACATTACCGGCAGCGGCTGGCGACGGCCAGCAGCTACTCGCGCCTGTCGCCGAAGAACGCGCCGTCATCAGAAGTTTATTCCGATATGACGAGAAGAGCCGTTTTTTTTTTTCAGCGTTCAATTCGGTGCGGAATGGAAAAGATGCACACAAAGCATGCATCATACATCTGGAACCTGTGCGAGAGAGAGCATCATTTATTGCAACGTCGATTCTCTTCCAAGCTATACCAGCGGCTAGATGCATGTGAGCTCGACTGTCTATTACTGTCGTGCCGCGCAACCGTTTCGAAGAATTTGTTTGCAGTGCCTAGAGCATGCCCTACTCAAGCGAGCAGAAGGGGAACATTGTCTTAGCCTTGGGAGCGGCACGGGGCAACAAGCGGGAAGCTGCCAAGGTATACCGAAATTGGCGATGTGGGGGCAGACCTAGCACGAATACTTGACGCTGAAAGAAACAGGTAGCTTCAAGAAGCGGCACAGAAAGGGGGCCATCAGTGAAGAGGCTGAAGGAGAAATTTGGGTTTCATGACTGCAAACCCTCGTTCCAGCATGCATGCGGGATGTGAGTGGCGAGGTCGGCATTTCAGTCTTCAGTGTCAAGAGTTCTTAGGAAGGCTGAAATGCATCCGTATCACCCCCAAGAGCATCAGAAGCTGCAAGAAAGAGACTTTCAAAGGCGGCTTGATTTCTCAAATTGGATCCTTGTGAACAGTGACGAAATACCGGATTTTGTTGACGAAGTACTCTGGACAGATGAGGCAACCTTCTCCAGAAATTCTCAACATCCATAATGTCCATTACTGGAGCGTTACGAACCCGCATAGGGTGGCGCAGAGCAGACACCAGTACCAATGATCATTCAGTGTGTGCGGTATTTTTGACGGAAGAATAATTAGCCCCATATTTTCTGACCACATGCTTACTGCTCAGCGGCACGTGAACGTCTTGGAAGGCCCAGTCGAAGATTTTCGCTGTGATTTTCCCCTTGCGTTTTTAAAGCGAACTTGGTATCAGCACGACGGTGCACCAGCTCACAGCAGCAGCCTTGCCCGAGCCCACTTGCTCCGTGCCCGAGCCCACGGAGTAAGACATATAGGAGGTGAAACTCCCGTCAGCGCGAGCGAGCGCGGGCGACCAGATAAAGTCACAATTGTTGCATGCGCCGACGCTACCCTATGCAGTGGCGGCACCATGCGGCGCGTCGTAGAAGCAGCAGCGGAAAAAAAAAGCAGCGCCCGGCGCTCACTCCGGCGGCACCCGCTCAAAGCAAGGTGTTCTGTGCTCAAAGCAGACGACAAGCAGACGACACGGGTGTTTGCTTCAGCGGGCACGCCGTAACCGAACTGCGTAGGTGCGCGCACTCAAGAAAACTGTTTTGTTGTGTGCCCATCAAAAAAAGCAACACGTGTGGCAAACTTCCGCTAATCTTCCTCTTATCGCCAAGCAGCTAGGGCAACTAGTTTTCGCGAGTCTTATAAAAAAGAAAAGGAACGGAAACACATGCACGGCGGCATCCTTCCTAAGCGCACCCCTGTGAGCACTAGAGCGAGAAAGAACCGGTCGCCCTTTGAGCGGTTAGGAACGAGATAGCCATCAGTTTCGCAAGCGCAAAAAGCCGAAAACCGCCCGCCACGGAGCAAGATAGCCCTGGCTACAACCAGAAGCTACGTATCATCTTATAGCTGTCATGGAAAACGCGTTTTATTTTTTACTGTGCTCAAATGGCTGAAGCGTAGCAGCAGTTGCTTTTCGGGCTACAAGCGGTAAAGAAGCGCGCGAGAGTGCCCTCAGTACAAGTCAGGCGCGCGCGGCCGAACGGGAGCAACACTCGACCGGTTGCCCTGGCAACCGAAACAGCGGTAATTTCTTCCCATGCCGCCAGGTGCCGCCAGCATGAAAATATATCCGCAGGCTTGTGACCTTTTCTGGTCGCCGCAAACAGCGGAGTTTCCACTCCTATTGGCCTCGAGCTCCACCACTGGAAAAGCTGGCGCCACCGTCGGCGTGACGTGCTAGGAGGGATCACGTGGACATAGCGGCCGCGTCGGCTGCTTCGGGCGCGCCGAAGCGAGCTGAAAACGAGCTTAAATTCCCTCGTACGCTGCGGTTTTCATTTAGTGGCGAAATTTTCCCGCTTCGAGTGTCTCCTTTACAACGCTTGAAAGCACTACAATAGGTAGTGGCTGCCTTTGAAGGCGCGCGATATGGTAGGCTACTGCTCGGTGCCGCAGGGCCGGACGTACGTAACGGAGGCCGGTGTCAGCCTTATTCGCACGTAGCCGCAGGACAAGCTGGGTGAAGCTTGGCTCGCGAAACATAAAACCGGTAAACAGTCATCGGCTACAACTCGGGTATGCAGCAAGCCAAGACGCGAGGAAGATTTCTGCTACGGCGCCCGGTCCGCGACGTTCTGAAAACGCGCACTGAGACGCTCGCGCGAGTCCGCTGCCCGACTAATGTCATGACGGTTTAGCCTATGAACTTGTGATATTATAGATACTGGCAAGTTCAGTGGAGTGGAAAGGCAGCGGTAAGAAGCACATTTAAAGAAAGCATGGCATATGGTCATGTTTGTGTTATGAATTAATGCACTGGATTACAAAAAAGGAGCAGCGGGAAATTGCGCGCTGAGAACGCCGATAAACATACAGTGCGACGCAACTCAAGAAATAGCATTGAAAGGTCAAAGAATTTAGAAGAAAAAAAAGATTGAATCGTCGCGACGGCACATCACAGTCCCGTAGGCGTCAAGTCTCTACAATGAAATTATTTTTGAACAGCTTTGATAGCGCCCACGCAACAATGGTTGCTTGTATACTGTCAAATGTTCATATTCTGCGGCCTTAAGCTCATGGCACGGTGCGAAAACGCGCGCGCGGAGAAAGCGAAACAGTGCGCGGACAAGCATGCAGACGCGCAGTCGGTCGCGGCGAATCTGCGCGATCGCTGCATTGAGGCTTCATTCTATTACGCTCCATTTAGTTATACAAACACTATAAGAACATATTTCACATAGTTTGCTCTCAGCGTTTACCTACCTTTCACGCAAGAAGCCGGTTCGGGAGACTCCATCGCGGCGACCGCGCGCAGTGGCGTTCACTGTACGTATTCGGTAAAGAGATCGCGGCTGTAAACGATTGTGTGCTTTCAGTTTGCCAAAGATTATTATTTAGACAGTAAGAAACTTCTCTCGTTTCGGAAGTACTTACAGAAATGTCTGGGAGAGCTCGCGCGTGGTGTTTTCAGTGAGCGCTGACAGCAAAACCTATGAGGAGCGCGCCACGTGATCCCTCATACTACGCTAGCGAGGCGCTTCCGATAGAGGGCGACTCCGTAACTCCTCGCCTAAAGCCCCTCAATTTTCCAAAAGTAGCGCCATTCTTAGATCTTTCCGCCACCCCGCTCACCCAGGCGCTTCCTCCTCCACTCCTCCTGTCGCCCCAGCCTCCTCCGCCCCCCATTGGCCAATCTGTGTCACGTGAAAGCAGGCCCCGCGCTTTTGTATATTTTTTTCTTTCCGGCGCAGAGCAGGCGCCGCGCTTTTGTATATCTTTTCTTTCCAGCGCGCTGCGACCCCCACTCTTGGGCCTGCGCGACGGAAGTACGGCAGGCGGTTTGAAGGAGCGCGGTAGTTTTATACAATGGGTTAGGGCCGAGTGCTTAATTGTGATGCCGTGCTGCTGCGCCTACGGTTGCCACAACAGACCCAGTGACGGCAAAAAGCTTTTTGCTTTACCATCCGCCGGGCGCAACGCAAAACGAAGAAAAGTGTGGATTCACAAGATCGGGCGGGCTGACTTCGAGCAAGTGGCAAAGAACGCGCGGCTTTGTGAAGTAAGTGCCACGGCTCCTCCAACCTCTTCTTTTGACGCCCGTGTAAAAACGGGCCCGTGTCCAGTGCATTGGGGGCGCGTTAAAGAACCCCAGCTGGAAAAAAAATTAATCCGGAGCCCCCATTATGGCGTGCCTTATGAGATCGGGGTGTTGGGATGTAAAACCCAAGAATCAACTTTTTTTCTGTCTTGTGTGCCTTGACTGTTCCAGTTAACGCAACACTGCTTCCTTGTGAAAACTTACAACGCAAAAGAATACAGACGCACGTAGTATCCAGAGATAAAATTAGCAATTCAACAAAAGTGTTGCTGGTGCCAATGAGGGGAGGGGGATAATTATTTTCTGAACCTCTTTCCAGTTGTCCCATCAAGTTCCTTCTTTTTTTTCTATCAAATTCTAACCATTTGCACTGTAATAAATAAATAACGATTTCATATGCTGGTACGTTGTTCAAATTATCTATACCGCCTATGTGTGAAAACGTTGCTCATGGCCACCACAACCTGTGCATGAGCTACGTACATCTGTAAAAGGCGCGGAACAGAAACGGCCCTGCTGCCAGGCATTGCTGACCGCAGACAGTCGGAATCTCTCACGCGCCGGCCGAACAAAAGCATCCTGCAGGCACGTAAATTAACCTACGAAACCACGTGCACATACTTTCACGCTGTCAAAACCTGAAACTCTGGTAATTACTCGCGTGTCTGAGCACACCGCGTGCTTGTGTCGTGTTTCAGCAACACGAACTTTCAACGTGCGCGCGCTTTACGCCTTAAATACGCCTTGAATAATGATGCTTTTCTCTATTTCTTCCGCAAATCCGACACGACATTCTTAAGGCCAGTTACCGACTGACAAAGCAAGATCTAGATTGAAAAAACTGATCCGCAGGACTCGAACGAACTTTTCCGCGGATTTCCTCCCGTAGCGTGCTAGCCGTCGTCTGCTACGGCAGGCCCACCGCCGGCGGCGCCACCGTCGAGGCCGCGCCGAGCGGAGGAGGAGGGAAGTGAATGGCGCTACTTTGGGAGATTGAGGGGCTTTATCCTCGCCGCCAATATTTCTTGCTCCGTGCCCGAGCCTGGCTTGACGAAACCTTGACGAAGACGGGCGGCATGGACCAGTGGCATGGCCTGCAAGGTCGCCGGACTTGACACCTCTTCTTGCGAGGACATGTGAAAGACCGAGTGTACCGCAAACCTACAACTACACCAGAAGCGCTAAAGGCAGAGATTGCTGAGGTCTGCAGCGAAATACCGTCTTGCGTCATCAAAACTACATCGGACGTGCTGAAAAGGTGCCAGTACAGCATTATGGCAGAGGGCGACTTCTTTGAACACATTCTTTAGACAGACATCACAGCGAATAAGTCTCTACAACCGTTATCCATGAAAAGAGCCATCTGTTGCACACTTTTGGACGACGTGTAAAAGGCACGTAAGTAATATGAAATAACAAATTCTCTGCCGACAAGGAATGGAGAGGAAGCTAAAAAGCAACCTTCCGTGTCGGTTTACAATTCGTTTTGTGACGACCAGCGTAATTCACACGACGTTATCAAGCTCGTTATCATGTGTGTTTGCTTCTTGGGGTCTTGTTCCCAGTGGCGTAGCAACAGGGGGGGCCGGGGGGCCGTGGGCCCCGGGTGCGCGGGGCCAGAAGGGGGGGGGGGGGTGTCATATACGTCTGAAGACACCCGAAAATTGTCGATATCCTCGCCTTCCTCGACTACACCCGGGGGTGGGGGGGTGACAGAAGAGCTATCGGCCCCGGGTGCCAGACGACCTAGCTACGCCACTGCTTGTTCCCAAATTCGAACTCACGAGCTTGTCATTTTTCCTCCGCATGCATTCTGCTAGCGTGAGAGTGCAATTATCGCCGCAGAAACGGGGGCCGCGCTGTATTTCAACTGCCGCCCGAACCCACTGGCGTCATCTCGGAATCAAGCACAACGCGAAGCTCTGTCGTGGGAAGCACAAAATGTGCGAAGCGGGCGATGTTTTTTACAAAGCACGGTTGAGGGCGCTGTAATCGCGGCGCATTCGGGCGCACTGTCACGTGGCGTTCTTTAAACTCCGCGGGCTTTCGTTTTTCCCGAATAAAAACGGTCACGCTAAGTCTGTCTCGTTGGAAGTGCCTGGGTTGGGCAATATTTGTGGAGCTCCACAGCTTTCCTGTTGACGCCTGAACGTTTCAAGCTATATTGAAAAAATTAATTCATTAATCTCGGCTAATTACTCAAAGAAAGACGAGAAAAGAAATGCTACTGTAAGTTCAGATAAACGCTAACAACATCCACGCTATTATTGTTCTGAACGCATAGGTGTTTTTCAACATCTTGGTCCAAGTTAGCTGGGACACCCTTGTATATATATACGAACACATACACACACGCATCATGTACGTCGGTCTCGCATTGGAAGCAAAACGTGCGGTACAGACTCTACAACGACCTGCCGACGTGGTGGTCATTGAAATCGTGCGAACGATAGCTCTTACTGAGCATTGTTAAATGAACGCAGCCTGCAGCAGGGCCCAGCGGAATGCACAATTGGTGACTGGATATATTAAATTTCAGTTTGGGGCTACAGCGTGAATTCTCTTTCCTAGCTACACCACGCACGGCTCGTCTTGCGCAAAAAGTGAACGCGCATTCCCAACATAGCTGACGCAACTCACCTCGGGACTTTGACTATATCTCGCGTCATTCACTCGTATCGCACGTGTGCAATGGTCGCAGCAGACGACCCCGCCGAAGGCTTATGCCCCAACCACTGGCACGCGCCGAAAGCTTCGGCGCGCGCTGGCAAGCGAACGCGTCGCTTCGCTTCGGCTGGAGGGAAAGGGCGCGCAACCACTGGAGACGCGCGCCGAAGCTCGCTCCTCGGCTGCGGCCACGGAGTGGAAACTCCGCTGTTTGCGGCGACCAGAAAAGGTCACAAGCCTGCGGATATATTTTCATGCTGGCGGCACCTGGCGGCATGGGAAGAAATTACCGCTGTTTCGGTTGCCAGGGCAACCGGTCGAGTGTTGCTCCCGTTCGGCCGCGCGCGCCTGACTTCTACTGAGGGCACTCTCGCGCGCTTCTTTACCGCTTGTAGCCCGAAAAGCAACTGCTGCTACGCTTCAGCCATTTGAGCACAGTAAAAAATAAAACGCGTTTTCCATGACAGCTATAAGATGATACGGAGCTTCTGGTTGTAGCCAGGGCTATCTTGCTCCGTGGCGGGCGGTTTTCGGCTTTTTGCGCTTGCGAAACTGATGGCTATCTCGTTCCTAATCGCTCAAAGGGCGACCGCTTCTTTCTCGCTCTAGTGCTCACAGGGGTGCGCTTAGGAAGGATGCCGCCGTGCATGTGTTTCCGTTCCTTTTCTTTTTTATAAGACTCGCGAAAACTAGTTGCCCTAGCTGCTTGGCGATAAGAGGAAGACTAGCGGAAGTTTGCCACACGTGTTGCTTTTTTTGATGGGCACACAACAAAACAGTTTTCTTGAGTGCGCGCACCTACGCAGTTCGGTTACGGCGTGCCCGCTGAAGCAAACACCCGTGTCGTCTGCTTTGAGCGGGTGCCGCCGGAGTGAGCGCCGGGCGCTGCTTTTTTTTTTTCGCTGCTGCTTCTACGACGCGCCGCATGGTGCCGCCACTGCATAGGGTAGCGTCGGCGCATGCAACAATTGTGACTTTATCTGGTCGCCCGCGCTCGCTCGCGCTGACGGGAGTTTCACCTCCTATATGTCTTACTCCGTGGCTGCGGCGCACTGTGGCTGGACTATTCCGTCTTCATCCGTCAAAGTTCGGCCTAAAACAGCCTGCTGTAAACTAAGCTTGAAACAATAAGTTAGCGATCTGTATGTGCTTTTAGATATAAAAAACACGTTGAATAATGAATATACACCTGCCGCAAGTTTGTTTTTATTTTTGAAGTAACAATAGTGTACAAAATATCGACATCAGCGCACGCGCGTCGTCTGCCTGCAAGATCGCTTTGCAAACACCTGCACGACGATGCCATATATCAAAAACTGTTGTACCATTTCATTTTTTGGTAGCTTATTGCACAGCCAACTATGTGAGAATTAGGCGTGCAATGTATAACTGACAAAAATCTGTGTTGGAAATATTGCCACGTAGTAGTGACGGTAAATAAATAGTGCCGGCTCAATCGCAACGATAGCGGCGAGCAATGTCGGCAATTGTAGAAAATCTCATCTGCGGGTCAAGCGCGTCGGTTTGCATACGTCAGTCGTCGAAAGTTACAGCCTATTCGCTGGTGCCCGCGCGCCTTCCAGAAACTACAACACAATTCGTGTCGCGTATGCAATCAGATTAGCAATGTTCGTCGACAACAGACAGAACCATCGATAGCATTCGCGAAACTTGCGATACGTTCAGGCGCATCCTGCACCGAGCGATAACGTTTAACATTTTTTAGCTGGTGAAATACGGTAACCGGATACAGATAAAGCATCCGCGTCAATATAATTATGCTTGTTGGTGCATGAGAGAAACGTGAAAAAGTGGGTCCTGAGAAAATCAGCAAAGCGAAATTGAAACACCTGTAGCACTCACAAAAAAAAAGAAAAACTAGAATAGCTAAAATGTATGTAATTCGTATCTTGTCTCCCCCCAATTCTTGATTCTCCCAAATCTAGCCCATGGAGCACCTCCATTATTCTAGGTTGTTTTGATGCATCAACACTGCATCCGGAGGCCTTCACGTTGAGTGTATTGCTACAAAACATTTTCACAGTGCAAGGGCCATATTATATTGTGACTGGTTTCCACATATCAAGTTTGCCTTTCTTTACATTAATGAAACAACATACCGTCAGATAATACAAGCTTGAGAATTAGAGGGTTTTGATAGGAGTCTTTCGTTGCCCTTTGCCAAGTCATACTATTGAAGCACTTATTCGAATGTATGGGAGCAGCTCATTTGCATAGTATCAGAAATATATAAACAGGTTATTTTCACAATTTACACACTTCGTCACCACAAAAAGAAAAATTGCAGTTTATTGTTTTCAGCCTGCCATGATGTTTTGACTGAGAAAGATATATTCAATTTGTTCTGCAAGGCACGCAATAATTGCTGTGGCATATTATTTTATTGCACAACACTACATACAGTAGCCAGCCATTATTAAAACTCAGAAGAAATTAATAGCACAATGCATATGATCAGGCACATAGCATATTATTGCACTTTCTTAATTCATGCCAGAACGACGACCACAGGCGTCCTTCTCCAACAAGGTCAGCATCCATCGTGCCTCCTTACCATCGGGCTTCACACCCTCAGCATGTTCAACCTCAGCTTTGTGGAGTTTAAAACAACCTCAAGTGCGTCTTACGGTTCCAGGGATTAGAAAGAAGACCGTCCTGCCTACCTTGGCCTTGAAGCAAGCAGCTGTGGATCGTTTGCACACTTTCTACTTTGATCGAGTCCACATATATACGGATGGTTCTTCTACTCGGACCAGCTCCACCAGCGCAGTGGTTATACCATCACGATCACTAAGCATCCAAGCTAGATGGAAAGCCGTTCACCTTGAACTAGATCTTGGGACCATGCCCTCGCATGTCGCAGCTACAAAAGGCCACAAAAGCGCTGCTGCGATATTTGCAAGATATCGGATTGAGTCAGCGTCTGTGATCCAAACTGAGTGACCGACTGATATCCCCAGTGGACTTTCTTTTCTTTTAATCTTTCCGTCCTCCTTTCCCTTTCCCCAGTGTAGGGTAGCCAACCGGGCTCAGTCCTGGTTAACCTCCCTACCTTTCATAATTATCATTTTCTCTCTCTCTTCTTAATTCATGCCCTTTTTTTAATTGCACAAAAGCTACTGAACTGAAATAGTATACTAGTACATACTAAAACAGCACAATTTTATACTACGATAATAATCAATCATTCAAATTTTTATTGTAGTACCCAGGAACAGCTAGAGAGCCTTTGTACAGGTGCACTTAACGAGCACTATGTGAGACAAAATGTACAGAAAACATGAATGTAGTAGACAAAAAAATGGAAGATAGAGAAACAAATAGGAAAAAAAGGAAATGCGGAAAAGTAAAAGGGAGTTAATCCTACATGATTATCTACAGATACACAAAACACAGGAAATGAACTCTGAAGTATGTTTTGGAGTCGAGTCTTATTAGCACAATCTTGTAACAAGCCCAGGCAACGAATGTGGAATGCTACCTGGTATACTATTGCGGCACAAACAAATGCATATGATCAAGAAGCTTTAAGGGGGGACACGGCTCTTTGGGACCGAAAATCGGTCAAAAAGCCCCATTTTCAATGTTTTCATTTTTGGATTCATGGCATAATTCTGCACCTTTGAGCAAATTTCCATTTAAATCTGATGCGTAATTGCGCCGTATTGTCGATTTAAAATAATGTAGTTTCTGAAAGCGCCCTTTAAATTGAGGACAAACGGCGCTAGTTACGACCGCGCGCCGCGCAAAAACGAAAAGCCGCACCTATGCCATCTTGGTCTTGTTTGAAAGCTCGCGCGTCCGGCTTCCCTCCCTCTCTCGGCCAGCCACCATGTGCCAGCCGCAGTAAAATAAAACAAGCGCAATGTTTTCTTCAACGCGTGTTCTTATTGGTCGGTAAAAGCACGTGACCCGAATGGCACCATCTGATAGGCTTAGGCCGGTTGCCCTGGCATGAGCGCTGCACATGCCGCCATTTTGAGCGGGTCCTCGCTACTGCACGGAACTATGCCAGGGGGACCGAAGAAGCACCATTCCGTGTATATGTTCGGCCGGAGACGAAGGAAAACGAAAAAGAAAGTAGGGGAATCGTCTTCTTTTGCGTCTGAAGTAAGCGACCGACGAGGAGCAAGTGCAGACGAGCAGCCGCATGATAGCCGCGGAGAAGCAAACAAGGCATCGCTGGACGACGCATCGCTAAACAGTGCTCCCATCACTTCTGCGGATCGTCAGCCGCCCGATTGTCGCGGAGAAGCAGAAAATGCTTCGCTGGACGATGCTTCGCTGGACAGTGCAGCCAACACGCCTGCGGACGCCAGACTCGCCGACCAACGCACGGACGGGCAACCGCCCTGCCGCGGAGAACCAAACAATGCCTCGCTGGAAGTTGCATCGGTGGACAGCGCACCCGACGCGTCTGAAGTGTCCGCCCGAGTAAGAATTGACTCGAAAACTGTGACCGACAGCGACGTAAGGGAGGCAAGCGCTCGTGAAAAGGCTACGCTCGAGCGGCTTGCGTCGACGGCAGCAACGACGCGAAAGATGCAGCAGTTCACGGAACTCGGCGGCGCGGCAGCGTCGGCATCAGACGAACGTAAGACAGCGTTTACTGCCGTCGACATGCGTGCGATAAACTCCCTCCTTGGCTTTATGCGCTGCCAGACTTGTCAAGGACGCGCGGAGATGGTGACAGGAGATCGCGAGTACGGCCTCGCAGTGAAACTGATGCTCATCTGCGAGAGGTGCGGTGAGATAGCGACTGAGTGGAGCTCGCGACGGGTACAGAGTGAAAAGAAATGCAACCCGTTTGAAATTAATATCCTTGCCGGGCGTGCGATGCTCGCAACAGGTAACGGCCAGACAGCCATGAATGACATTTTCGCAGCGATGGGCCTGTCTGGCCGAGGTCTCCACAACAAGACGTTTCAGCGGCATTTGAAAAAAACTCTGAACCCCGGTGCGACGCGCGCAGCTGAGGCTGTTATGGTGCAGTGTGCAGAAAAAGCGGTTACACTTTACGAAAACTTGTGTTTTGGACACAAAGGCAACATTGCTGTGTGCTTTGATGGCACCTGGATGACGCGGGGCCATTCTTCGCATATAGGAGTAGGCGCAGTGGCGGAGCTATTTACCGGCTACATCCTGGACTACGTCGTGCTTTCAAACTTTTGTTTGGGCTGTGAAATTGGGCCCAGACCTGACTCTGATGAGTATGCTGGGTGGAGGAAATCCCATCAGTGCCGGAAGAACACTGGTTGTAAATCTGGCCAAATGGAAGTTGAGGCTGGATTAAT
Organism: Dermacentor albipictus; assembly: GCF_038994185.2. Classification (NCBI taxonomy): domain Eukaryota; kingdom Metazoa; phylum Arthropoda; class Arachnida; order Ixodida; family Ixodidae; genus Dermacentor; species Dermacentor albipictus. The sequence goes on along the minus strand of NC_091822.1, from coordinate 151,461,289 downwards.
CTTGTTCCAGCGTTCTTTAGAACGCAACAAAGTAAAGTACTCAACCATGCTGTGCGACGGTGACAGCCGCACTTTTAATGCTATCAAGGATGCAAAGGTGTACGGCTTTGTAGATGTTCAGAAAGAAGACTGCATCAATCATGTACAAAAACGTATGGGCGCAGCGCTTCGAAACCTGCTCCAGAAGCACAAAAGTGAAGGCATGCGGGGACTTGGTGGCAAGGGGAGGCTCACAGCAGACCTCATCAACAGGCTGAGTGCCTATTATGGTCGAGCACTCAAGTCTCACTGTGGTGATGTTGACGCCATGCAGAGAGCGGTAATGGCAACGTACCACCATGTCACGTCAACCGACAGCTGCTCTAACCACAGCCTGTGCCCAAGTGGCAAGGATTCTTGGTGCCGTCATAATGCGGCAACAGCAAAAGGTGAGCCACAACCAAGGCACAAGTATAACTTGCCAGCGGACGTGGCAAAGGCCCTTTTGCCTGTGTATGAGCGCTTGGCAGATGTAAAGCTACTGGATAGGTGCAAGCGAGGGAGAACCCAAAACTCCAATGAATCATTCCACTCAGTCATCTGGAGTATGATTTCCAAAGAGCAGCATTTCTCCCTTTTTGCTGTGGAGGCAGCCGTTGCAGAAGCAGTGCTACGCTTCAATACTGGAAATGAATATGCAGCGACAGCCATTCTTCAAGAAATGAATATGAATGTGACAGACTCCGGCTCAAAAAGAGCCAAAGAAAAAGACTTGCGTCGCACCACTGCTTCCAGGAAAAAACGGGCATTATCACTGGGCCTCCAGACGATGGCAAAAAAGAAGCACCAATCTGGGATGCACCCAGATTATTCCCCAGGTGCATTTTCGTAATTTGAGGTGCTTTCGTTCTCATAAAGGTGCTTGAAACCGTTTTTCTTCGTTTTCTCAAAACTACAATTTTGACACACAAGCAGTTTTGGAGTGAACATATTTCTGTTTGTATTTGTGCTAGCACAGTAATTTTTTTTTCCCTGAAAACAGAAACTCTTACTCTATGTAGTAAGGCTAATTTCACTGCGCATATTGGTCAGTAACATTTTTTAAAAAGATACTGTGTATAAAGCAGGTGAGGGAACATTTACTGCAATGGGTTTAGCAACCCCTAGATTTAGACCTAATTGGCCTAGGAGACTCATTCTTGTTTTACTACATTCCTTAGATGTTAAGGAATGTATAATGTCATGGACCACCTTATACAGGAACAAAAAGTGTGATTTATTAAGACTTGAATCTAGAGGTGCGAGTTGAAGTATACTTGAGAAGGCTCAACTGTGGTCACCAGAATGGCAAAAGTGGTGCTTTAAGATAGATATCAATTTATTTTGGATGCGTTCAATGAGGTCAGAATTAGATTTGCTCATTGCACCCCTCTCCTACAGAAGCATACTCTAGTAGTTGGAGGCACACAGCAGAATTTCAGAAACACAACAGGTAAGTGGAAATCATGCAATTCCAAGAGCATGAAGGGCATCTTGTGTATTTACCTATGTGAAGAGAAGCTTAGCATTTTGTCAAAGTACACACCAAGATCTTTCATTTCATCGACCCTAAGAAGTGGAGCATCACGTAGGGTGTATCAAAATTTCACATGGTGCGTTTTGTGCATATAACTTAATCCCATAGTGTTGGAAGCATTTAAGAGTACTTATTGCTTCTGCACCAGTTCGAGAGTGAAAAAATGTCTTTTTGGAAGTCGATGCAGTGGTGAACACTGTTGACAGTCTGAAATGTCGGCACACAAAGTCATGCTGTTCATTTATTAAAATGCTCTTAGCACTAACAGAAAGCGAGGAATCCCATATAGATTCAAACACCTGACGCACTGAAGAGGATAGATATAGGTCAGCAGTTAGTAACTGCACATCTAGCACCTGATTTTTGCATGGGCAATGTTCATGCTACCTTTCGAGTGCTAGAAAAGGTACTAGGCTTTAGGGAACTATTGAAGATGCTTGTGAGAACGAGGAACAAGTATGCTTCCATACGTCTTAACCCTTTCAGACACCACTTTATCCCATTGATTGAAAAGTTGCTTTCACCACATCTCTTGCATCCTCAGAATCGTAGAAAGTGTACAGCTGCAGCAAATGTTAAGAATTTTCAATTGTTTAGCGAGTTTTGTCAAGTTTACAAAATTTCGACTCCATGCGAAAACTCACTACAGGAACACAAAATATGAAAACATGTACTATTTCGTGTTTTGAAAAGCTTGAAAAGCACTTATCCAGCCACTTGACAATTATGCCTGGTGCACGACATTGTAAAAAACAATGAAAGAAGTGAACCCACTACATACAACATACTGACACAGAGTAACAACACCCAGCCGTCTACCTTCCCACTCATTTTGTTAAAACATTCTGCACATTATTCAAAATTGCAGTACAGTTCCAATAATAAGTGTTTCAAATGTATGAAACACATTTTAAATACCATTACTTTCATCAGTGCTTTTGCTATTGATGCACGCTCCTGCTGTGCCCAATTGTGTAGACGGTGTCTCAAAGGGTTAAGCTCTGTGGGGGAAATACCATCAACACCACAAGAAAGGGAAAGTTTAAGGCAAAGTTTAAGGCACTTCATATACTTGGAAACGAGGTTTTCATTGACTGTTAGCATACACTGCGCCAGACTGAAAAGGAAGGTTACTTGAAGCATATTTCACACCATATAGCAAACAGAAATGTTCTGCAAAGGCATCAGCAGTGTTCGAGACAGCACCACTATTTTCATGAAGAAGACGTACATCTTTGGCACTCCTTTTAGAAGAGAGAGCCCACAAAGCCCCAGAAATATTTTGAATTATGTGTCACGCTGGCTTCAACACAATCAATCTGGTCAAAGTGATGATTCTAATAATAATAATAATAATAATAATAATCTTAGTGGTAACTTGGCACACTAGACTAAAAAGAAGGCTGATGCCTGTATGTTAGAGCATCTGATAACCAGCCATCTAAAGCAGGAATTTGCAGGATGCAGAAGAGACTTCCTTCCCCTCCATGTGCACACACACTTGCTCAATAACACAGCACGGCACACACGCACACATTTGACAGGTGCACAACACACAGGAGTGCCAATGAAGTCTGGTTCCAAGGAAGGAGAATCCAAATCGCCAGGGGGGTGGAGAGAAAGCTCTGCATGCCAGATATAATCATGCAGTTGTGGTGTCGGGCCATAGAGGCGTGATGAGGGCTCGGGCTGTGCTGACCACTTGTTCAGACGAACTGAAGAAAGATTAGTGCTGTCCAGAGAGACATCAAACACCCTGCAGTATAGACTAGTGCAATGTTGCGTTGGTATTGCAGGGTGTGCTACTTGAGGGGTTTGAGGCAATCCTCGAAGGCTGGCATGGGCTTGTGACAACCGAAAAGACGGGAGTATAGGGTGCCTATACTCCCGTCTATTGTCCGGCGCTGAACAAGCTCAAGTTTGTTAGTGTCGCGAGTTTGGTACGGGAACTATACTGATGAGCAGTACTCAAGTCGTGACAGAATGATAGAAGTGTAGAGTGCTCGGAAAACCTTAGGTCATCAGGGAAGGGAGACACGGGACACAAACCCAAGAAAGGGCCGGTGCTTACATACAGTGCTGGTGACATATGCGGAAAAGTTGAGAGAACAGCTAAATGCTACACCCAGAATGGGAAGGGTCCGAACAGTCTTTAGAGAAGTGCCTCCAAGGAAGAAGGTTGGACGTGCAGCAGTTTCGTTGTGGCTGATATGCATGGCAGCACTTTTTACGGTGCTACTACAAAGTTTGATATTGTAGGCCCAGTCGTTCACCTTTACGGAATGTATTTATTGTAAGCACACGTGCTGTGCATCGGCATATTCTTGTTGTGGAAGCGTTAACTTGTTAATCAAACACATTCTGCGCAGATGCATTAGTAACTTGGTTTTGAGTAGATCTTTGTCCTGACTACAATCTATAGTATCGCAGCAAGAAACATTTTAGTAGAGGCTGAAGGGATTCCAGCAGTTTAAGCATACTGACTGCACAAAACACTGATGACACCTTTTCACCTTCCCCACAATGCACTCACACCATCTACACTTTTCATAAGCAAAAAGTGAGATAAAAAATCAATTACAGTTTCATCGACTCAGTACTTGCTGATTCTGAAGCGGGCATCGAAGCAATCGTGATATACGCTGCTACATGCATAGGTCTTGCATGATGCAGGTCCTGCTATGCACTGCACACAGGGCACATGTTGCAAACAGATAATTTCTTTTTGCAGTGCTCAACTATAACGACACACTGACTCAAACATGACTGTGTTGTCACGTATGCTTCAGTGCGTCAGTGTTCTTGATTGCTACACGAGCGATTTGTGCCCAACTAGCCCAAAAGACGGACGCACTAGAAAGAAGTTAGTGAATGAGTACAGTGAACTTGTACTGAACTGGATTCACATGCCGAATAGAAGAGCGCAGTGTCAGCTGAAACAGGCGGCACGGCTGATTATGTAAGTACTTCCAATAGTTCGGCGGAAGTTATCTTTACCACTGGAAACAGCGCAGAGCTTGCCCGTTAAACTTGAGTCAACCGACACCACACGAAACACGCCGCGGTTGACCAACCCAACTTCCACACGGTTCATTCACCACATCACAGGTCACACGAAGAGTGCCATATTTTAAATCACTGCAGCACCAAACGGACCTGAAAATTCATTTCCTTCGACAGAGTTTCTCAGGTGAGTTCGTTCACTCGCCAGTTACGAACTCGATGGACCCGCTAGGCCTACGCGTAAACGTAAACAACATCGGCGATAGGCGAGTGCTGATTATCCAGACTTCGGAACTCGTAAACATGTTTCCATTCGTTTTGAGCACAACAAAATGCACACACAACAAGCACGGACGTTGCGGTAATCGGGAATCGGTTGGCTGTTTTAGCAGACGATCGCACTGAGCCCGGCGGAACCCAGTGGGCAGGTTGGATTAGTCGGCGTCGTTCGAAGTCGCTTCGGATCCACGTCGCACTGCCACAACCCACGGTCGTCGGTCGTGTCGTCGGCGGCATACTATTACAACACTGTTTTTCAGGAACACTGTCGCGCGCGTCGTACGCCCAAGGAACTCGGACGATCGTTGGTGCCGTCGCCTTCGTACGGGCAGGTACGGGCATAGAGTTAGTAGAACAACTCTAGAGGAAAAGCTGGGCCGGAAAAGTGGGAACCTCTAGGGCGCCGCCCTGTTGCTACTGGTCAATGTGGCCAGCGCAATTACTATTGAAAGAGCTGAGAACAAGTACAGGTCACCTTATGCTTTGTAACCTAAAAACGCATACCTGATGGCTTTATGAAGGTGGTACGTTAATATTAAGTTTACAGAAAGCGATCGCTAAGTCCGTGACTTATGTAAATCACGATGTACGCATTCATGCAATAAAGGATGACGCGAATTTCGGTTTCGAATCTGTTTTTTGGATGCGTAGTAGTTTCGTTTGACATGCGATCGCGCGTCGACATCGGACGCTATGACACACTCGTGCCTTATGTGCCACCGAAGCCCCGAAGTGGTCTGGCATATACCTTCACATGTAAGTAAACGAATGTATCTGCTTGTTGAGAATATCACGCGAGTAGGCAGCTCTTGTGGTACATCACAATCGTTCGAGAAGCGTCACAGTAGAGCATTTTTCTGCATGCGGAGCGGTGTTTTTATTTGCAGGTTTCCCTTCAGTAGGAAATTGCTGGACAGGCGGACCAGCGCACCGGAATTGTATTGGCGAAGCCACAAGCAACTCAAAGAATCTGTTTAATTGTTGCACTTTGAACAATCATGCTTCTACAAAGGCCACAGCAGAAAAACAGCCTGATGACCGAGTATTTCTGTGCCACGAAGTAATCAAGAGGCGAGTGCCTAATGCGGACGAAATAGAGTGCATGGAGACTTAGAACGACAGAAAGCTGAGCTAGTTCGTAAGGATTCATTATGCAAAACAGAGGTGAGGCGTGCAGACAGGACACAAGAGTAGAGAAGTGGGAGGCGCGCGTGTTGTTAGCTTGTAAATACTCTACTCTTGTTTCCTGTCTGCACGCCTCACCTCCGTTTTGCATAACGAGTGCATCAACCCACATATTAATTGCTTAGGCGTTTTATTAACTGTGGAATATTTTCAACACTTCCTTGCATGCCATTTCATGTCACAAATTTGTGCAGCGAATCTATTTGCATGATCGACTCCGGGCCTGTGGGACCGTTCACTTGCACTTGATGCTGAGTCTTTTACATGTATCCATAAACTGCAGATATGCACATCAGATCCCTGCGAGCACTTTCAAAATTCAGTTATTTTCGACAACAGGCACATATGCAATACTGACATAATCTGGAATACCACTAAGCAGCTGGGATACATTTTTGTTGACCATACTCGCAGGTAAAATAAGTACATCATGTGGACAGCTCCAGCTCATTTTCCTTAAGTCAGTGTGTACAAGGGTTATGCAAAAATAATTTTTTTCTCGCGCACAGATTATTTTGCTGTATAAGCAAGAGAACCCACCACGTTAGTGTAACGTATCTTGTGCATCACACTAATATGTGCTTTCATTTACCAAGTGAGATGAGTTACTTTTATGGCTCATTCAGTCATATCACACTGCAAGCTGCATTCATCAATCTTCAATGGGATTTTGCAAATGTTTAATGAAACATGTTTCCCTTTTATGCAGATATGCAATGGCAAGCCCTTCCGTGTGTTCCAAAGGTAAAATTTAAGCTCTAAATTAAAGAAGACATTTCTAGTCAGAAACAAGCAAAAATAGTGAATGCAGAGTATCAGAAGCCCAAGGTACAGAAATTATGAGAAGTGTCGAATGATTTTAAGGAAAGAGTCGTATTTAAAAATGCAAGACCCTTTAGTGGAGGTCAAGCAAGTCAATATAGGTAGAATACTCTGCAAAATTATGCGAGTGAGGGGATGTCAAACAATGGGTCAGGAAATGCATTGTTTTTCTGCAAAACAAAAGCTGATTGCCATTACATAAGTCACTTTAGCATCATGATAAATTCAGAAATAAACCAAAAAACAAGACACGCAAAAATAAACAAAACATTTAATGATATTTCAGCAGAACTTTTTGTTGGGCTAGTTGGTGCATATTACTGAAGTACTATAGCGCCAAACAGACGACACAAGAAGAAGAGACACGGACATAAGCGCTCGTCCGTGTCTCTTCTTCTTGTGTCGTCTGTTTGGCGCTATAGTACTTCAGCCATTTAATGATGCTCTCTCCACACTGGGATAAATAAAAACAAACACATCACATCTAATGTGGACATATCAGATGCCTTGTGAAACACTAAAGGAACAATTCAGTTTCGAGCTATGGCACTTGCCGCATAGATGTGGGGGGGCCTTGCACCAATAGTGATAGTTACCACTGCATTTAGAAATTGAAAGCATTCGTGCAGACAAGGATGATTCTTTATATTTTTGGCTACCACTTCAAATGCCTCCACCAAGTGTTACAATGCTGCATGCAGCCATACTAAGGATCTCGCAACAACACCTGCAGGTAAAAAGCAGAAGCAGTCAAAGTGCTGGTGTGTTCTGGACACTATGTTTGAAAACCTTTAGGCAAGAAGAGTGCAAGAAGCAGACATAACTGCATTTATTTCCATAATTCCCCATTTAAATGGCCTTTTCTTTTTGCTTAGACAATGCCTACGCCTAGCCACAGCAGCTCCCTCATACAGACTCCACAAACCAAGAGGCCGTGGAGGCAAATGCAGGTAAGAGACAATAAGCAATAGCACTGGTATCGACATTCATCTAATTTCTTTTTATTTCATTTAGGCAGCCAGCACACCTCGAACAGCAACCTTGACTGCGGGTGTGTCACCCTAGTCGCCAAGGAAACATTTGAGGGAAAGTGACAGGCAATGTGAACAGCCACTTCTCCATGTAAACAATACTCTCTCTCGGATGACTCCTACGCCTCACCACGCCAGCACACTTGTGCACAAAGATGCCGCAGAGGCACGTGCAGGTCAGAGGCAAGAAGCAGTGGCACTGGTGTCGACATTTACCCAATTTCTTTTTCTTACACTGAGGCAGCCAGCACACCTCGAACAGCCACCTTGACTGCGGGTGTGTTAGTTGATTCCTGTTGTACATATGCTCATAATAAACTTCAGTAAACTTGAACTTCATAATAAACTTGAAGGCAAATGGGACATTGATGCGTTGTATTTTTGAACATTTATTGTACACATACAATATATGTTATACTTTGCAGTGCTACAGAGCGTATTTTGAAGCTTCCCCCTATATTTTGCACCTTTAATTACGTATGTGTTGTGTGGCCCTCAATGCAGTTCATGTTGTAGCAGCTGCTTTGTCTGTGTATCGCACATTGGCTTAAGCTCGTGATATCCACATACTTCTCTCACATATACAAAATAAAGTTCTATGTAGTCCTCAGTGTTACAACAAAAAATGAAAGTAAACAATCCTATCGTGGAATTGTTTATTACAGTGATTCCTACGACAGTTACTGACAAGTTGACAACTTGAACTGGTCAATCGGTCCATAGCCGCCTCTATTTTTCAAAAATAAAGGAGGCTATGATCCGTCATGGCAAGGAATTGTATGTATACATAAAAAAAGGGGGTATGTGTGTGTTTGTAGTGGGGGTATAGGATTAGGGCGGTACGAAAAAATGTACCAACACCGTCCTCTAGACCCATTCCGTTGAGGTACCGTAACAAAACGTATTATGCATAAAGTTCATACAACCAACTCTGATATTACTACAGACGCCAGGCGACGCGAGCTACATTTGTCATCATGCATTCGCGACTGCACCGGATGCCCTCCACATTATTCTCGTTAATCGTGCTCACTGCGCCGAGGCAAAAGAAAGACAACGGGCGCAGGTGCCTTTAAAGTATCTCGACCTTGCGAGGCACGGCTGCGCGTGCCTGGGGAGCTGTCCGTGCGAACACTCCCTGGCACACACCTGCCTCGGCGGCCCCAACCTACGTACCGTTCTGCTTCAAGCTTTGATCCCCCCACTGTCCCTCGGGTGCCCTGGAGTTCCTGCGCCGCCTGCTCTACTATCATCTCAGGTGCTCTCCTGAGACTTCCGTTTGTCGGTTACATGTGCCCTACAGCTGGATCATTACTTATAATAATAAAAAACCCATCTATCGTCACGACGATAGATCGCGAAAGCGGCTTTTGCAACATACCGCGCCCGTGCGAAGATAATTACGGAACGCCAACGAGGAATCTGACCACAGCTTCGAGCTCTAACGTCGTCGAGTGACACTCCTGCAACAGGCGTGACCGCTGAAAACAGCATACCGCCAGAAACTTGAACAGGATCATCCCTCGGTTGCATAACTGCCAGCTGTACGGTCAACATGGACCACACCCACACCATCCCGCAACATAGAATAAAGAACCGACTTATAAAGCCCAAACACACGGCTGCACGCACACATCACAACATCACAAGCGAGACGCCATGCTGCTACGCTGCTACTGTTGCCGGATTAAAACTGACTACTGTCACCAAGTCTAGCAAGCGTCTCAGGAGCTGGCAACCTCGGCGCGTAGCAACATGGCGGCGCTCTTGAGGTTCCCGATTTTAATGCATGGGCCCTATGGGTAGCTTGTCCTCTAGAGTCAGTATAGTAACTATGGGTACGGGCGGCCATGTCAGGCCTAGTAGCGGAGTCTGCGCAGCCTCCGATTGGTTGACGCCTGCGACTCGTCGCAGCCTCTCATAATCGCTGCGCGACGTTGCCTTGAGTTGCCTTGTGTGAAACGAAATTTACCGTTTATTGTTTATAAGACTGCGAGGGAGTCGGCAGCCACGGCATGGCGCGAACTCTTCGCGCTTAGCGCTAACCGTTCTTTTTTTCTTCCCTTTTCTAGGTTCTTGTTTGACGCACAGCGTGCTTTTGCAAAAATGCAAATCGTTCCGGTCACGGCTTCAACCTTTCATTGTGCTATTGTGTTGCCGAGGTCGTCGTGTACGCGCTGCTGCTGCGAGCGTGTATGACTTTAAGAAAAAGAACTAAAGAAAAATTAAAGGAGGAGGCGTCACTTAGGAATCTTGAAGCCTACTCACAAAAGCAAAAATAGAAAAAAATATATTGAGTAGATCGAACGCGAATACAGGCATTATGTGAAGCAAAACTTTCGCGAAGCGCAGTTAATTAAATTCTATATGGAACTAAGAGACAGTTGCACGTACAACTGCCTTTATTACCATCATATGCATGCAACGAGCAACCCATACAGGTATAAGCTTCAATTTCATGCATTGTTTGTTTCCCGGACTACACCGTTCCAAAGCGATCAATGCCGAAATGCCAACTGCATGCAGTTCAGCACAATGCGCAATGTGAGACGTCGATGTATTGAGGTCATACACGAAAGGAGCGTTTGTCATGTTTGTCGAGGCAAGAAGAGTGAGGATACTTGTATGGCCTAAAGAAAGGACAGTGGTTTCGTTCCAGCGTCTGTGGCCAATGGACACCGGCGCGTGGGCGTTTGCTTTTGAGCGAAATGCTCTCGTGCATATCTGCCACATGTGATGTGATGCAAGCGCCCCAGCCGTCTTGAAGAGCTACTTAATTACGTCGACGTATGTGTGCGAACGGTGCGATTGTAGCCTGATGTTTCCGATACCAGCCCAGCGCGGGGCACTTCCGTTTGCGTCTATCTGTATGTACTGAGTTGTAAATTTTCTGGCAATATTGAGAAGAAAAAGTCGCAGTTTCGCCCGAAATGCGAAGCATCGATTGCGATAGCAAATTATTAGACAGCTATAGAAAGTAAGGATAGTAGTTTTATTGGTCGTATAAACTTGTGAACATTCGCTTACTAACTAAATTAACAAGCATGGTGTCACGCGCGCGCAAGCAAACATGAACTCATCTCACTCAATGACCGCGGAAACTCGCTGTCGAAACGCTGTAGTGGTCGAGGAAGCGCGGCAGCAGCAGCGAGCGAACACATTATTCGTGGTGTCTCTCGCTTCAACGCTAACTAAATGGCGAAAACGTAGCGCACACGAAGCTATCAGCACTCGACGCACTCTGTCCCTGTCACTATCAAGCGCGGCCGCGCCGTACGCCGCAGCAGCCGCAGTAGAACCTTCCTTCCGCTCTCCCCTGTGCCTTGCGCACGACAGTGGATGGCGCGCTTCCTCCCTTGCGCGTAAAAAGAGGCTTTACTTGCGCGAGCGAGATTGATCCACCAACATGGAGGAAGGAAAGTCTGAAAAGTGACGCAGGCGTTACTCCGACATCGTGTCGGGCCAGATTCTCCTCTCTTGGTTACTTTTCTCGCCTTTGCGCGCTTCCAGAAAGCCGTTGGCTAATGCCGAAGCCCGGGCCCGGTCTACCAGACTTCGCTGATCTTCCAGGCTCTGTGCCTTTCACATTGCCTCTCACGTTTTTTCGATGGCTCGTAGCGGTTCTGACGCATCATCTTGACTGTTTTTCTCGCGGTGTGGGCACACAAACACCATCTGTTGGAGGGTCTCTTGTACATCACAATATCGGCATAGGTATGAGAATTTGGTGGGGTGCATCCGGTGCATGATAATTCCATGGACATATCGAAGAAAACGTGAAACGCTTGGTCCACCGAAAACCTTACGCATACTGCTCGGTATACTGCATCGGCGATACAGGACTTTCCGGAGAGGCTGCGCTCCAGCGAACGCGGTGCAATCGTTGAGTCCCCAGAGTGATGGCGGCGAGCGACCATTGTTTTTTTTCTTGTCTGCTAGCCAGAAAGCATCCAAAACTCTGCCAGGCGAAAATCCACTCGGCCATAGAAAACCGAACGCGCACCAAAGTGCTCCGCGCGATGGTCGGGGCAACACGAGAAAAAGTTTGCACTCTGGTTGGCTCTGGCAGCCCGCGGTTACGGTAGCCAGAACAAAAAAAATTGAAGAGGCTCAATATGCCCTCGCAACTAGAAGTCAAAGTAGAAAAAATAAATAAGAACATAGTTACCTTTGCTGGTTTTCATGTCTTGACATGGTTTCTTTGGCGTAGGTAAAAAAATGTTGATATTTTTTGTGTGACATGACGGCACAAATGACATAAACCACCGCAATGTTTCGTCTTATCGGACCTCGCAGCGTGCTTGGGCAACTTGTCTGATAGTATGTTGATTTCGCTTGTTTCGTTGTATGCTCCGATGTACGACTTTAGAAGTCAATGTACCTTCGGCGTCAAATGTTTGTGACAACATTAAACCCCAAAGTTCGGCAATTGAAAATATAAAGCACAACTCTGGAAATGCCAATGCACCCTTCACATCAAACGTTTATAAGAACTTTATACCCATAAAGTTTCAGAATTGACATCCATGCGCTCCGTAGGTTCCGCGGACTCCGCGAGGTGCCGCGGCGACCCCGTTTGCCATCAAAACGCCCTTGAAACTTTGTGCTCATTTGTGGCTGCTTGTATTATGTGGCTCCCGGTGCATGGGCGTTCCGCGAAATCCAGCGCGAGTTCGCAATGTTCGCGGTGAGATGTTTTTTCGAGCGTGAAAAAGACATTCTAAACAAAATCCAGAATGGTTTCCGGCGCCGGGGGTTGCTGGGGTCGGCGGGGTCGGCGGTGCATGGACAGCACGAAAAAATTTCGTGGGCGGGGCTGAAGCCCCGTAAGTCCCTCCCCCTCCTGGCTACGCCCCTGGCGACCACGGAACATCCGTTTGATGTGTTCGCAGCTGACTCTCAAAGCATATCCGCTAACCTTCATTTTCCTGCCCTTCCCGCGCGCACAGATAAGATGCGGTAGCGAGGACTCGTTCCTTAAGTCAAAGCAACCGCTTCCTTCCCATCTTCCAGGATGAAGCGTCGGCTGGCAGGCGCACGGCGAGAGGGCAGCAAAATGCACATATGCTGCGTAACGCTCTATCAGCACGTGTATTGTGGTACACCTGTGCAGGTGTGCATGGACCTCGAACGCGCTCCACTTAAGACAGTTCGTTCTGTCGCGAGTACTGCGAGGAACAAGCAACAGTTGACCAACATGTGTTTTATTATGTACAAAATCAAGTTGTTACTGAACACAAACTATGCATTCATAACGTACGTTCTACGTGCCGCAAATGCACCATATGCGCTGTCAAAAGCAGGAATCGCTGACCTGCAAGGCGTTCATTGTATACAGGTTCTGAAACGCATCGGTTTCGGCCTGCGATGGCACGGTAGCATGATTCCGCCCAAGAGGGCAAAATTTCCCGCGGATATTCTTTCGTCTGTTGCCATTGCCGTGGCGCGGTACACTGTACAGCGTTGCATGCGCGTTCATTTCGCGAACTTTAGTTCCTCCTGTCCCACATGGCCACAGCAACATCCGGGAGAGTACGGTCCAGATAACGCAGCGCCGCAAGACACGGAGACCAACGCAAACCTGGCCGCACGGCGCCTTTGCCATGGTACGAAACCTACGGAGCAACACGTGTTAGTGCACAGAACCATAACAAAGCCGCCATTGTGGCCCGAAAGGCGTGGCCGCTACAGCAAAAAAATAAAAAACAGCAAAAAAGAGAAACTACTATGTCATTTCCACCACACTTTTATCCTAATGCGTGGAGGGGGTAGGGTCTCTCCTCAGTTTCCTTCCTCCATGAAAAGAATTCACGAACAAAACAAAACCAAAATGGCGGCGCTCGGGGTAACGGTGCAGAAATGACGTCCGTGCCATTAAGTAGGGGTATTTTGAGCTCGAGGGTTACCACGGCTCGTTATAAACGTTATTTGAAATAGTTTTGCGATGAATGAGACGTTGATATTTACAGAAATGATAGTTTATAAGACATACTGCCCGAATATGTGGTTTTCCAAAAATCGGCTTTCTCGCGATTTTTCGGTATTCAAAGGCCGTGTCCCCCTTTAGGTCTGGCTGGTATTCAAAGTAAGCTGCAGGAGTGCGTGGGGCAGTTCCACACAGACCAAATTTTTTGGCATGATGAGCAGTATGCTGCACTCTCTGCACTAAGGCTTATAGACTAGCCGCTACCTCCATAAAGCCAAGCAGGCTGGAGGGGCTGGCAGATTCGTAAAGAAGTTGATTCCATGAAGACAATTTTCAACTTGTGCTAGCTGATCTTGACCTCGCCGGTCAGAAAGGCCCTGGGACTCAGCTGGCACAGCTCCCCAGTGTCAAGAAAACCTACCTCCATGGGCTCAGGTGCAGCACTGTAAGAGTCAGGAACCGAAGGAGAAGGTGGCTGTCTTTCCAGCACAGTTTTCGTAAAATATTCCTTGTACCAAGCCATACATTTGCAGCAGGACTAGGAGGTAGAAGACAGGGTCGGGTCAGCAAAGCCATACTAATCTCCCATCAACCAGAGATAGCACATACCAGCACCCGTGAATTTCATCGGCCTACTTTACACCTGAAAACTATGCACGTCCTTTATGCACTGCGAAACAATTTTTTAGGTTCTACCTAGATTACCTCGTCCCTTTTTTAACATTACACGATCCAGAGTATGCATGTGGACTGCTGCAGTCATGGCACTTTGTGAACGCATTCATATAGTTGTACAATTTATATTGATGTGCAGCACTTTGCACATTGAGTTTCCCACGACAGGAATGTGAGCTATGCCCATATCGCTGGCTGTTGAAACATCTACTTAAGTTCAGAATGACTAGCCTGACTAGACAGCTGAGGAAAGCTGACTCTTTCATGCAAATACATTCGGTTAAGGTGAGGACTAGATCATTGTGTTTATCTCCATTGCTTGCCTTTTTTATTATGCACCCAACCGCAGCGACCACTTGGTCAAGCAGTGCATTTACAATGACCATCTTTCTCATTTAATAAATCTCTTTTAAGTGGGTTATAGAAAACGAAAACAGTGTTACTGTCATACTAAGAGTGCATATGCCATTATCCGTCATTTCTTCCCTTCCAAATAATCGAAAATAAGTCATTGTTTCTTCTATGTGATGGGGGGGAAGAAACGACACTGAAAGTGTTAAGGATGCATAAAAATAAAAGGGCCTTCAATCCATGAGAACAATGTTTTATTTATTATGAAGCAATTTTCAAGGTTCTCAAAGGTCTGCACGGATCTTTACGAGCAAAAAGTTCATACCAGTGAGTTTACTATCACTGAAACCAGTTGAATCTTAGTAGGAATCAAAAAAGCACATAATTGCACAATTTCAATTCCCCAGAAAAGGTTGTTTTAACTGCATTACATAGCAATAGTAAATAACCTCTTAAATTCTGTTTAAATGTTCAGCACAATAAATGCAAATGAACTGCAACATTACATGCTATTAATGCAAGTATTGAAATATCAATAATTAACAAAACCCAATGCCAAATTTTATTTATTGTGCTGAAACGAACTCCCACAACTGGTTTAGTAAAGAGCAGTTAAACACTTCAATGCTGGAAGTACTTGTCTGCAACAAATAACCTAAACATCATAATAATGAAAAGTGAAGACTTACAATGTTTCATACTAGCATAGTACTACAGGTGTACACATACACTCAGCTTCGATGAAAAAACCAAGGAAAACATGAAAAGCAAGAAGGAACAATAAGGAGGGCACACAACTCAGCACTGCTTCACTGCATGTGTCAGGTGCGCTTGTGGTGGCAAGGTGCCTATTGAGGTGGCTTTTATGCCCGAAGGTTTGACGGTAGAAGTGGCACTGAAACACCCTCTCGCTTATGTGGGTTGTGCATGTGTCAGTTCAGTGTGAACTTCTGCAAGTAACTCTGAGGACATGAAGAGTCCTGACATGGTGTCTCCCTGAGTGGATACACAGGTGATCCTTCACTAGGAATTTTGTGTGCATGAGCGTGTCGGTTCAGTGCAGATTTCCACGAAAAGTTCTCAGGACACGGAGGACCCTGAAACAGCCTCTCACATTAGTGGAAGTGAAGTTCAGTGCGAACTTCCATGAGTAGATCCGAGTACATGAAGAGTACTGACATGGCCTCTCGCTGAGTGGATGAACACGTGGTCCTTCAGTAAGAGCTTTTGAGGATTGCTGAGGACATGCCGGGAACTGAAATGGCCACCTGCATGTGTGGATGCGTGGCTGTTGGTTTAATGCAGACTTCCACATGAAGTTCTCAGGACATGAACGGCTCTGAAAGAGCCTCTTACATTAGTGGAAGTGCAGGTGAACCTTCCATGTCGACTTTTGTAAGAAGCTTTGAGGGCATAAAGGACACTGAAATGGTTTCTCTCTTGTGTGGGTTCGCAGGTGTTGGTTCAGAGCAGTCTTCTGGGAGAAGCTCTGACGGCACGAAGGGCACTGAAATGGCTTCTCGCCTGTGTGGGTTCGAAGGTGCTGGTTCAGATGACTCTTTTGTGAGAAGCTCTGAGGGCAGGCAGGGCACTGAAACGGCCTCTCGCCGGTGTGGGTGCACAGGTGCTTGTTCAGGGTACTCTTTACTGAGAAGCTTTGAGGGCATGCAGGGCATTGAAATGGCTTCTCGCCTGTGTGGGTTCGCAGGTGCTGGTTCAGAGTACTCTTTCGTGAGAAGCTCTGAGGGCAGGCAGGGCACTGAAACGGCCTCTCGCCGGTGTGGGTGCACAGGTGCTTGTTCAGGGTACTCTTTACTGAGAAGCTTTGAGGGCATGCAGAGCATTGAAATGGCTTCTCGCCTGTGTGGGTTCGCAGGTGCTGGTTCAGATTACTATTTTGTGAGAAGCTCTGAGGGCACGCAGGGCATTGAAATGGCTTCTCGCCTGTGTGGGTGCGCAGGTGCCGGTTCAGATTACTCTTTCGTGAGAAGCTTTGAGGGCAGGCAGGGCACTGAAATGGCCTCTCGCCTGTGTGGGTTCGAAGGTGCTGGTTCAGATGACTCTTTTGTGAGAAGCTCTGAGGGCAGGCAGGGCACTGAAACGGCCTCTCGCCGGTGTGGGTGCACAGGTGCTTCTTCAGGGTACTCTTTACTGAGAAGCTTTGAGGGCATGCAGGGCATTGAAATGGCTTCTCGCCTGTGTGGGTTCGCAGGTGCTGGTTCAGATTACTATTTTGTGAGAAGCTCTGAGGGCACGCAGGGCATTGAAATGGCTTCTCGCCTGTGTGGGTTCGAAGGTGCTGGTTCAGATGACTCTTTTGTGAGAAGCTCTGAGGGCATGAAGGGCATTGAAATGGCTTCTCGCCTGTGTGGGTGCGCAGGTGCTGGTCCAGATAACTCTTTTGTGAGAAGCTCTGAGGGCACGAAGAGCATTGAAATGGCTTTTCGCCTGTGTGGGTGCGCAGGTGCCGGTTCAGATTACTCTTTTGTGAGAAGCTTTGAGGGCAGGCAGGGCACTGAAATGGCCTCTCGCCAGTGTGGGTGCACAGGTGCTTGTTCAGAGTACTATTTCGTGAGAAGCTCTGAGGGCAGGCAGGGCACTGAAATGGCCTCTCGCCAGTGTGGGTGCACAGGTGCTTGTTCAGAGTACTATTTCGTGAGAAGCTCTGAGGGCAGGCAGGGCACTGAAACGGCCTCTCGCTGGTGTGGGTACACAGGTGCTTGTTCAGGGTACTCTTTACTGAGAAGCTTTGAGGGCATGCAGGGCATTGAAATGGCTTCTCGCCTGTGTGGGTTCGCAGGTGCTGGTTCAGATTACTATTTTGTGAGAAGCTCTGAGGGCATGCAGGGCATTGAAATGGCTTCTCGCCTGTGTGGGTTCGACGGTGTTGGTTCAGAGTACTCTTTTGCGAGAAGCTCTGAGGGCACGAAGGGCATTGAAATGGCTTTTCGCCTGTGTGGGTGTGCAGGTGTTGGTTCAGAGTACTCTTTCGTGAGAAGCTCTGAGGGCACGAAGGGCAATGAAATGGCTTTTCGCCTGTGTGGGTGTGCAGGTGTTGGTTCAGAGTACTCTTTCGTGAGAAGCTCTGAGGGCATGAAGGGCATTGAAATGGCTTCTCGCATGTGTGGGCGTACAGGTGTTCCTTCAATGTAGACGTCACTGTGAAGCTCCTAGCGCATAAATGGCAATGAAATGGCATGTCACCTCTGTGGATGCACGGGTGTTGCTTTAGAATAACTTTTTGTGGGAAGCTCTGTGTGAATATGCAGGTGTTGCTTCAGCTTGAACGTTCGTGAGAAGCTCCGAGGGCACAAATAGAATTCAAACACTTGCTGGCCTGCATGGATCCTGGTGAGCACTTCAGATCACAGTTTATCCACCTCCTAGACACAGGAGTTACAGCAGTGGCAGTATCCTTCATGTAAATGCACCATCTGCATTTGCTGGACAGCTGGAATGCTTCAATGCTGCACCAAGAAAACAAGACAGGTTATCCGAGTAATATTTTTCACTTAAATACAAAAATATAATTATAAAATCCCGAATAAATAAAATTACATAGATAGTAGTGGTAAAGATCAGCCTTTTCTTCATTCAATGTCTCGGTAGTGACTTCAGATCAAATCAGAGCACAGCAGGTCAACCATTTTGATTTGGAAAATATAAATATATTTTTATGATTGCTCAATGGCCAAGTATATGAATTCGCACACATTTTCGCTTAAATAATTTTAACTGTATGTATAGTGAGAAGACTAGGAGCATGGTATTAATGCAAGCTGCCATTGCAGTCAAATACGAAAGCCCAAACATTCATTAATACCATCATGGGCCTGATGACCAAATTAAGAACAGCAGCACTTCATCTCAAACTAGGTTTCGCGGTATTGTCTGTTGTGGTAGATAGTTACATGTCTGAAATTTATTTATAAATGCTGCCGACTCACTTGAGTCTACGGAGGAATGAATATACAAAAAAATGCAATCAAGGGACAAAAACACAAACATTGGAAAACAATATTATAGCCAAACAATACAAATCATAGATATGACAACATATCTACTTTCAACAACTATCTTAGGCTATTCATTCCATTCTTTGTCTTAGAAAAAAATTACTATCTATAAGCATTATTCACAGCACATAGCTCCTGCATCATTCTACTGTGGTACTGACGAATGCTGGCACAAGAAGCAGGACACAGGTAAAATTATTTCATAATGCTGGGCTCTATTGTAGACTACATGCAAGAGTTGTAGCCTGTCTAGCGTGTCTTCCATGTAGCTATTCAAGATGGAGAATAATCAGCATCTGTGACACACTATCAGTTTTTCTGCAGAAATTGCAGATGAACCTAACTGCTATTTGCTGTAATAATTCTAATTTAACAATATTTTATTGGCATATGGATCCCGCAATGCTTATGCATATTCATAGCTAAGTCTGACAGCATAGCGAACGCCCCTATACATTTACCTGTATAGGGGCTCCTTTGAAATTGTGACAAAGGTCCACAAACTTCTGAGAGCACTCATGCAAAACGTTTTCAATATGCTCGTCCCGCCTCATGTGTTCTGTTAGAATTACTTCGAGGTACTAATAGGTAGAAACATTGTCAAGTGTTGTTGCCAATAAAATATGGAAAGCGTAAAGGTGTCTCCTTGTTGCTTATTTTCATAACACAGCACTAATCAATGTTCAAGCTCATTTCCTACCCTTCAGACCAGTGGCAAATCTTATCAAGGTTATTTCTGAGCTGTTTCGTCAGCTTGTGATTTAACTACTGTGTACAATACATGCACCTTTATTAGCTATGTCATTTACTAGGAACAGAAAAGGTCCCAAAAATGATTCCTATACTATGCTACACCTGACGTAAAAGGAAATACCTCAAATACGATTGCCGACTTTGACGTACTGAACACGGTTTTCAATATAGGCTCTGATAAAATGCACAGATTTGGTGTCCATTCGGCTGTGTAAAGCATACATGGAGCTTTATGTTCAGGCACTTAATCAAAGGCATTGGCAAAGTCTAAAAAATCCTGCCTCTATTTGTTTCTTGTTATTAAGTGCGAAGTCGTTATGTGAGGCAATAAGCTGTGACAGTAAAAGCCTTCCATAAAACAATGCTGTACTTCAAACAGCATGTTGGCTTCATCTAGGTATTGATTAGGCTGCCAACACATCACATGCTCTAACCTATTGCTGCAAAGTTGGGTCAGTGAGAAAGGACGATGACTTTGCACGTTTAGGGGATGCACCAGCAGTGTATTTGGTAATGAATGGGTGGACACGCAATATACTGTCTGACCAACAATAGTATATACTTTGCGAATACTTGACCGGCAGTTTCGCAGAGGACATGTTCTTGTTCAAGACCAAGAGCCAAGCCAATAAATGTTCCACAGTGGCCTGCAGCAGCATTCATTCGATACTACGGCACAAATCTCTCCGAATGGCACCGACTGTTCTGACGATGAGTCACTTATTGCTTGCAAAGCCCATCCGTTCACTACAACTTTATATTGAAACCATGAAGCAGTCCATTAGGGCACCAGTTGGAGGCTTGAGTATAGTCGAGGGAGTGGAGCACAGTTTATATGCTCCGTTGACGAGAAAACGTAAAGTACCTTGTGCATTGATGGAACAGCCATTTGACCTTCTGGCGCAGATCTTAGCATCAGCAAGAAGCTGATTTTGCACAGCAACTAGCACGTCTGGCACAGTGTCGAACCTACGTCAATTTTTCTTTTATTTAGATTATTCAAGGCAAATTCGGCACAAAACCATATAGTGTAATTTTAACTGAAATAGGCAATTGACATAGCTGAAGCCAGTTTATGTGCATAAATAAGGCATTCGGGATAAAAAGAACCCAACTTTTAAAATAATAGTCAACCCTTTGCATACATCACGGTATAAGGCTGTTAATTTATGGTATTGATCAGCACTTATTAATAATTGGAAAGTTTCGTCATCAGCAGGTAATGACATTACTAAAGAATGCTGTCTCAGAGCAGATTTTTATTCCATATTTTTCATCAATCTTTAATGACTGGTCAGATTCCACAAGATTGGAAACCGCCAGTCATACCAATCTTCAAAGACGTCAACAAAAACGTGGCTGAAAACTACCAACTGATATTGTTGACATATATATGCTGTAAAATGATGGAACA
The DNA here is from genome assembly GCF_038994185.2 of Dermacentor albipictus. NCBI lineage: Eukaryota > Metazoa > Arthropoda > Arachnida > Ixodida > Ixodidae > Dermacentor > Dermacentor albipictus. Next base: position 151,440,279 of record NC_091822.1, on the reverse strand, counting down.
TTATGCCACGGGAGGGACAAAGACGACGACGAGACACGATGTAAGAGACGACCTAGTGGGGCTAACCTAACGTTCAGCCATACTGGTTTTACCGGTCATATCTTCTGCAGAGTTATCACGGTCCCATTTAACCTTGTATCTCTGCCCGTTTCATTTTTGGTGGAGGTGCTGGGTATTGCAAAAGACGGAACTCCGCAGTGGGCTTGTCTTCGGCCGTCCTACCATGCTTACTGACGGCCACGCCTTGCGAGCATCACTGTCGGGTCCCATCGGTTGAGTGCAGTGACGCGTTCGTATATGCCAAGTCATTCTTCGATGTTGACTTTGTCGGTGCCGTTACTTGAGAAGGTGCCGGGGTCGCGCGGATGGGTCAAGATGACTGACGGTTGCGGTGTCGCGGATGCTGATGGCCCGGGTGCGCCAGGTGCTGACGCCATGCACGGCAAAAGTTCTGGGAATTTGAGAGCATGGGAATTTTGACAGACGAGGACAGTTTAGAAAAACTCAATGCTTTCATCAGTCCTTGTACTGTTTCAAAGCAAAGTTGGATTTGACGGGGATCGCTATGAGGTAGCCTTCTCATGGAAAGATTGTGAGCAGCTAGATAGCAATCAAAGAGAAGCTTTAAAGCGAGTTTAATAGAGATTTCGCTGCGGAACATGGATCAACCATTAAAATTTATATGAGAACATGCCTTGTTGAATGTAGACCAGAAAGAAGTGGTTCGCCATGTCTTGTATTCATTACATTCCACATCATGCTGTCGTACGTAGTGAGTCAACAACTACAAGAGTATGGATGATCTTCGAAGAGTCAGCATATAGACCTCACTTGCGTCATTGAACAAATGCTTAGAAAAAGGACCTAATCTTCTGACTGACTTTGTTGCTTCTCTCACACGTCTTTGGATTAATCATTAAAAGCCTTGCTACAGATGAATATCAAGAAAGAAGAAAGAGATACTGTGCAATGAGTTGAGAATTATCAGATCTCTTTAGGACCGCAAAAAGCCTATTCATGCTAAATGTTATTCTGCGGCAACACATCATATCTGTGTCATCATCATCATCAGCCTGGTTACGCCCACTGCAGGGCAAAGGCCTCTCCCATATTTCTCCAACAACCCCGGTCATGTACTAATTGTGGCCATGCCGTGCCTGCAAACTTCTTAATCTCATCCGCCCACCTAACTTTCTGGCGTCCCCTGCTACGCTTCCCTTCCCTTGGAATCCAGTCCGTAACCCTTAATGACCATCGGTTATCTTCCCTCCTCATTACATGTCCTGCCCATGCCCATTTCTTTTTCTTGATTTCAACTAAGATGTCAGTAACTCGCGTTTGTTCCCTCACCCAATCTGCTATTTTCTTATCCCTTAACGTTACACCTATCATTCTTCTTTCCATAGCTCGTTGCATCGTCCTCAATTTGAGTAGAACCCTTTTCGTAAGCCTCCAGGTTTCTGCCCCGTAGGTGAGTACTGGTAAGACACAGCTATTATACACTTTTCTCTTGAGGGATAATGGCAACCTGCTGTTCATGATCTGAGAATGCCTGCCAAACGCACCCCAGCCCATTCTTATTCTTCTGATTATTTCTGTCTCTGTGTAAGGCCTACTATAAGTGACAGCCAGGCTATTAGCTCAATCTTTCCATGTACTTGGCCTCTGCATTAGACGTGCAACAGAGGAAGAAGCACGACAACTGTAGAGAAGTTAACGCCCCGATTGAGTCGATGGGTATGCGGCTGAGGAAATGGCCATCGCAGTCTCACCATGAGCCAATTGTTGCAGCCAATGAAACTGCCATTCCTGCTCAAAATAATATGGGACCCTGTGACACAAGTTTTGACAGTTGCCTCAAGATCTGCACTTGGGTTTCTCCAGACAGAACGCAAACCATGCAAGAGGTCTGTTCTGTAGACAGTATCAAGAATATTTGACCCCCTAGGAATGACTGCCCATTTCTAAGAAAAAATAACATTTTGACTTTACCCTTGAATAGTATGGGTGATCGAAACGTTTCGTTTTCGCTCGACTCTGCGCGCTCGACTTTGCGCCGCGCGCGCTTTGGAGTTTAAGTTGTTTCTTTATCGCGTCGTGCTGCGGTGGTCCTGCTAGCTCGCGATACTTGTATTTGGAACAAGCAGCGAGAATGCCACGTCCATGTGATATCCTGGGATGCGCGAACGGTCCGCGGAACTTGGCCAAGGGCAGTTGCAGCGGCGAATCCAATGTTACTTATCACTGTGTGCCAACGACTGAACCTCTCCGTTCGAAGTGGTTAAGTGCCGTACCTCTGCCACAGCGCGCTGATAAAGAGCCGACAAATCTCGTAGTGTGCTCGTTGCACTTACCTCCAGAGTATTACGAGTTCAACGCCGACTTACTGAAGTCGCGTGAAGTGCCTTTCAAAGCAGGCCGTCGTCGTGGTAGTACGCAACGACGCCGGCAGCGCGAGCCCTCAACAGCAGGTCACGTTCACCAGTGCTTAAATCGCTGAACTCAAGCCCAGCGTCGCGAGCTGATGTGTCGTTGTCAGGGTCATCCATTGCAACGAGCGTCGAAGTTGGCGTCATAATACAAAGAACCAGCTTATCGTCGTGCGCTTTCCGTTCCGCTAGCCAGCACAGTTAGGGTGGCTAGAACCCTACCACAGTTCCGCTATCGCGCTACTGTCGGCTCTGTCTTGGCTGTTTCTGGCCGCGCGTTTGCGTTTTGAGCAGAAAAGCCGTAGCGCCGTCTGCGGGAGGCGTTTTACTCATCGACGGCGCAACGTCACTAAGAGACCATGACGTCAATACTCCTCGATCGGAGGGTGAGTGATTTTAACTGCGCTAGAGGTACGCGGACGCTTCAAAACGCATTTTCTCTTAAAATAAGTATCTTCGCACGAAACAAGCGTTTCGAGGCTTTTGGGATTGTATTTCAACAGTCCACGTTGACTTAATATTAACCTTTAGTGTCCCTTTAAGAAGTGCAGTTCCAGCCTCCAGAAGGTTCTCAGCAAGGTGAAGCTGATGCCTCAAGAATTTGGGATAGTGTTGTATAAGGTAAAGGTAGTAATGGAACGCAGGCCCCTCACTTAAACGTCCTTGTCACCAGAGAAAATGAAAGTGGTTATGCCAGCCCATTTCTCTAATGGTAAGCGACTCAAAAGGCTTCCTTTATCACAAAGAGACAGACATTTCAGTTCCAAAATCCACAGTGACGAGAAGATGCTGTCATGGCACAGTTCGTTGAGCAATTTTGGAAAACATGGCAGAGAGAGCATCTACTGAGCCGCCTTTCTGCACACCATGCAAGTGTTCAAGCTCAAGCTTCGAACAATATAAATTATGGAGCTTGTGCTTGTTTATCTAAGCATCATGACTGCTATGGAAGTCTGGGCAGATCACAGAGGTACATTGAGGACATAATCAGAACATAAATATCTGTTGAATTAAGCTTTCAAACAACTCAGTAACACACAGACCTGTCCAGCATTTTCTTCAATTGAGCTTTTGTTGACTCAGCAGACTCAAACTACACGCTTTTCAGGGGCAGAGGATAGTGAAGAGTTTGGCTGCTTCTTGCGCAAGCATAACCGTCAGCTCTAAGAAAACTATGAACAAGGACAGCATCCGCCATAAACTCTCTCACAGTCTATGGTTGATTTACTTAAAATTTGTTCTCGCAATGGCCATGATCATATTTTGTACCCTCTCCCCTTCAAGAATGACAGAATATCTGACTGAATTAAAGAATTACCATACTTAAGGACAGCAAGTCTGCAGAACTAATTGCAGAAAAGGTGTCATGGATGCTACTCAAGCTACAAAAAGCCTGTCTAAAAGTGTACCTGAAATCAGTGTAGAGAGCGTGCAGATGGAATGAGCCACTGCTTTTTACTAAAACAAGACTAGCTTCTTCGTCCAGCTTTTCTAAAACTTACATTTTGGCTGCCCCATTATAGGTCTTACGCTAACATTGAATTAAAAGGATATCAGCACCATACAGTCAAAATGAGGACAAGCAGTGCTCTACAATCATTGTCATTATGTGTCAATGAAAAGAACTTCATTTAGGACCACTTCCACAACTTGGAAAGCTACATGCTTGACTATGAAGGTACAGACGCCAGCTCTACCCAATACACAGATGTTGAGCGGGCGTTGGACAGTCATGGCAGCTGGTGGCACCATCCTGCTCTCTAAGATAATTATTCTCCACTGATGTATGAACAGAGTGGCTGAGAAGCATAACCCTGGACTGCCAATCTGTTGACTGTGAGTTAATGTCCTTCCAGAAGAATGAGAACATTTCGTTCTTTGCAGTTTCGTTGCAAAAGATTTTGGGATAATAGTGATGGGCAGGCGGAGACACCACTAAAGATCAAAACAAGCAGGGGAGTTCTATATCTCCTTGCATGTTAACATTTTGTACAGGGCAGCCTGCTTAAGATGAATTTTCACACACGTCACTTGAGAAATAAACTCCACTGCAAGCTGCAGAACTGCTGGCACTGTAGTTGCAGCAATGAAGGCACGGAATCAAAATAATTTTAGCACTTCCTTCAAAACTTAAATAGCTGATGAAAAAGTGTCGCAACAGGCGCCATTGAATGACAACACAGTTAAACCTCGACAAAGCGAGGTCGGTAAGATCGGCACTTTACTTCGTTAGATCGAAATTTAGCTAAACTGAAATTCAACCCTTTCGCTAAGTAATGTTGCCAACCGATTCTTTTTTACTCGGAAGGGGCGTAACGGTTGAAGTTAATTCATTCCCATTCACCCTTTTCCCTAACATACACCAGCGTGCCATCAACTTGCCTTTTAAAGTTTTTTTTTTTCATTACACTATATTACCAGTAAAATCATCTGATAGGTTTCACGTTATTTCTCTGGGAATTTGTGGTTTTTTTTTCAGTGTGTCGAGGGCAGCTTTTCGGAACTTCAGTCATGGAGAGCGACCTCTGTGTGGTATCCCGAAACGAGTGGCGAAGAGTAACGCTGAGCTTAGCATCACCTATTACTACAGTGTACTAGAATAGGGGCAGTGTGTTTAGGAAGGGCTCGCCGCTGAGGCGCTTCATGTACATGGCACAAGATGGCGCTATAGGAACATGGGCTGTACGGAACCGATGGCGCAGCGCTTGCAATGCGCGTTAATATTATTGTAATCATTTTCTGCCGCAGTCGAATAGACGTGCAAATGCTCAGCGGATGTTAAGGTGCATGCCTGAAACTCACTTGATATAAGAGATGAATTATATGTGCACTCCTAGGGCATCTCAACGCCCATTAGACGGATTTATTAAAGGGACCCTGAAACGATTTTGGCGATTTTCTACAAACGTACTGAGTCGTTAGAGTAGGTTCTTCTGATCATTAATTGATGCATCTAAGTGCTCTGCATAAAGCGTGTAATTTATTCTAAGGTTTTAAAAATACCCATCGCTGCCGATCGCACCGCACTGCTCGGCGGAATTTTAAGCCGCCCCTACCCATATGATGCAAATAACCCATATTACGTCACATGGGCGAGCTATCTAATTGGCTGACCAGGGCGCGTGGTCGATAATTTTTCCAACTTTATGGTGAACAAATGATGCTCGTAATAGTTGGAATGTTAGTTACTTTGTTTTTGTAAAAAGAAAAAACCTTAAACAGAATACACAAGAATAGTTTTTTAGTACACTTTAGCACTTCCGGCACACAGCAAGTGTTGTCTGCTTGTTTACAACGTACTCCATTTTGACGAGAGCGCCGTGGTCAGAGTCGGTCTCAGTCTTTTCGCGAGCACTATGATTCGGCTTTGTTGCCTTGTGGACTGCAAACCTAGCGACCTGCAAACCGCGAGTCCAGTATTAGGGCAAGCGCAAGGGGACAGGGTCTGGCCGCTTGACTGTGCCGGGATAAGCCACGAGATGAGCAGAAGGGCAAATGTGAACGGTCTGCACGGTGCAGCCACCTGGTGGCACAGAGCTCAACCATACACAGTAGCAGCAACGAAGTGTATTCTTTGCTGCTGGTGTGTATTTTTCGCAGGAGTGTAATCATCAACACGTTGATTATAAATGTTTAAAATGCTTTACACTTGGTTACAGCAATATTAGCGCTTTGTTTGACTGGTTAAGCGCTGCGCCAGCAAGAGTCTGGACCGCACAGACCGATCAGGCCGCTCACGTACGTCTACGCTAAAGTTCCTTCATCAGCTTGAGTTTATACCTCCAGTCATTTGCCGAAATGACCAGCTTGCCTGTTTTTAGCGGAGTACCGGACACGATCGGCGCTACGACAGAATGCTCGCAACGCACGCTGCTTCGATAGCTCTCGGTCGACGGCCAAGCGGCTAGCGGAGAGGTCTCGCGCGGGAGGGGGCGTGCTCCTAGACAACCGGAAGTGAATGATGTGACGTCGCATCGTGACGCTGAACCAGTGAAGGCGGAGCTTAGCGCCGCTCGCTCGGCGAGCGAGTTGAGGAGGAAAAGCATAGCTAGGGAGGAGGGTAACTTCTAATCGCTTGCAGCTCCATTAATACGTAACGCCTCACTTAAATTGTGGTGCGAATGTTCTACTTAAGCTGTACCCTACGCGCCTACAAAATTTGTCCGAACCGTTTCAGGGGCCCTTTAACCTGACAGCAAAGATATTGCAGAGACCGATCGTAGTGGCGTAAAGCCGTTAAATCTGTTTTGAGCCACGCTACCACGTAACCAGATATTATTTGGATTGAAAAAAAAACGATTTATTTTTGGGTTGAATATCCGCAAGCAACACTCGTGCTGGAAGTAGCACCGTAGTAAAGGGCTTCGGATTGATGCAATTCGGATTCCAGACGCACACATTTTTTTTCGGTTCTCATTCATAAAGCAGTGACCGCGACCCAACATCAAGCGCTTAGTTCCCGAGCCGCTGCTGTAGAAGAGAAGGCAAAACAATATGTACATACATAGCGTACGTAGCCCAAAGCCATTTAGACCTTCTCTGCTTGGCATTTAGCCTCTCTCGGGTTAAACATTTGTCCCTCGTTCTTTCATTCTGTTTCGCGAATCTCCCCCAACGACTACATTTGCACATACGGTTTATTCGTGCATGTTTTTTTTTATTTACGTCAGGAAGTGCTCCCGAACGTCAGGCTCATGTCCAAGTATGAGACACACCGACATCCTATATTTCTGTGAAAGGAATCAAACAGGTAGGAAAGACGCCAAGTAAAAGGGATCCCTGAAAAGCTAGACACAGTATGCGAAAACACAGAAAAACCATGCGAGTACCGAAACAATGGAGACTTATAGAGGAATTAATATGCCTAACTGAATTCCTTGATTCATTTCTTAATAGTATTAACAAAATTAGCTTTTTGAATGCACCAGAAAAGTTGTGCAGTTAGGTAAAAAAAAAACACGAAGTGTCAGCATGCATGTTGCAGCAGCCTGCTAAGAACAGTGGCTAACTTTCAAATGTAATTTCCTTTTTCGTTGCGCTTCTCTTGACGTTAAGACTTTTAACATAAAAGCGCACATCTGCTGATGCGAAATCATCAGCATGCAACTTGCAGCGTATGGCATAGGCAAACTTAGCTTTCACTATAGAATCATGACATAGATTATGCCGCCACTGCAAAGCTCCTTTTGGCTGAAGAAGGTTGTAAATATTCCCTCAAGTTTTTTTACTGCTTCAAAAAGCAACTTGGAGGAATGCAGCAAGCGTGCCCTGTCACAAATTTCGTGAATTTTGAGACTATGCTACTGACACTAAAGTTCTGCAAAAGAAGAGAGCGGCAGCCCTCACATTTGTTTCGAGTAAAAAAATTTCTGCGCGATATACCTTGCTATATGATGGATGAGGCGGTCATCGCTCCTTTCTTTCACGTAAGCCTAGCGCTCTGCCGGAGTACTGTACGTTTAGCCTTTGCTTTACAAGCGTCAGATTTCTAGCTTCAACTAACTCATGAAGTGACGCAACGTCCCTTCCTTGCCAGGATTATCAGGTAAGTTAAAGGGACACTAAAGGTTACTATTAAGTCAACGTGGACTGTTGAAATACCATCACAGAAACCTCGAAACGCTTGTTTCGTGGCAAGGAGAGACTTATATTAAAGGGCCCCTGAAACGGTTCGGACAAATTTTGTAGGTGCGTAGGGTACAGCTTAAGTAGAACATTCGCACCACAATTTAAGTGAAGCGTTACGTATTAATGGAGCTGCAAGTGATTAGAAGTTACCCTCCTCCCTAGCTATGCTTTTCCTCCTCAACTCGCTCGCCGAGCGAGCGGCGCTAAGCTCCGCCTTCACTGGTTCAGCGTCACGATGCGACGTCACATCGCTCACTTCCGGTTGTTTAGGAGCACGCCCCCTCCCGCGCGAGACCTCTCCGCTAGCCGCTTGGCAGTCGACCGAGAGCTATCGAAGCAGCGTGCGTTGCGAGCATTCTGTCGTAGCGCCGAACGTGTCCGGTACTCCGCTAAAAACAGGCAAGCTGGTCATTTCGGCAAATGACTGGAGGCATAAACTCAAGCTGATGAAGGAACTTTAGCGTAGACGTACGTGAGCAGCCTGATCGGTCTGCACGGTCCAGACACTTGCTGGCGCAGCGCTTAACCAGTCAAACAAAGCGCTAATATTGCTCTAACCAAGTGTAAAGCATTTTAAACATTTATAAATCAACGCGTTGATGATTACACTCCTGCGAAATATACACACCAGCAGCAAAGAATACACTTCATTGCTGCTACTGTGTATGGTTGAGCTCTGTGCCACCAGGTGGCTGCACCGTGCAGACCGTTCACATTTGCCCTTCTGCTCATCTCGTGGCTTATCCCGGCACAGTCAAGCGGCCAGACCCTGTCCCCTTGCGCTTGCCCTAATACTGGACTCGCGGTTTGCAGGTCGCTAGGTTTGCAGTCCACAAGGCAACAAAGTCGAATCATAGTGCTCGCGAAAAGACTGAGACCGACTCTGACCGCGGAGCTCTCGTCAAAATGGAGTACGTTGTAACACAAGCAGACGACACTTGCTGTGTGCCGGAAGTGCTGAAGTGTACTAAAAAACTATTCTTGTGTATTCTCTTTAAGTTATTTTCTTTTTACAAAAACAAAGTAACTAACATTCCAACTATTACGAGCATCATTTGTTCACCGTAAAGTTAGAAAAATTATCGACCACGCGCCCTGGTCAGCCAATCAGATAGCTCGCCCATGTGACGTAATATGGGTTATTTGCATCATATGGGTAGGGGCGGCTTAAAATTCCGCCGAGCAGTGCGCTGCGATCGGCAGCGATGGGTATTTTTAAAACCTTATGAAGTGGGGTTTATGTAGCTCGTTCGAGGGATCGCAGGTAGCTCTAGATACGAGTCCTAGCGCTTCGCACCAACAACCCGCGCTCGTGTCTCGCGCCGCAGCGGTGGCAGTCCGCACAGTGCCACATGCATATTACCCACTACAACTACAGTGCCACATGCATATTACCCGCTACAACTTCCCCCGGGGCGAAGAGGAGCCATCCTGGCGACCTAAGGCGATGATACGATAAGGGGGTCGTGGTACGGCTTCAGGCGGCTGACGTGAACAGTCTCGCGGCCACGGCGGCGTTTGTCCGAAGATGGCGTCACCGGTTCGACCACATAATTCACAGGCGAAGTACACGCGACGATCCGGTACGGACCTTGATATTTCGGGGCAAGCTTTGGGCTAAGGCCTGGAGCTTGGAAGGGCAGCCGAAGCCAGACGTGAGAGTCCACGGCGAAGGACTGTGTGGGCTGATCGTTGTCGTGGCGATCTTTGCGGATTCCTTGGGTATCCGACGTGAACGAGCGAGCCAGTTGGCGGCACTCTTCAGCATGGCGAGCAACTTCGGAAAGAGGGGTGAATTCAGAGGCATCCGGGTGATATGGTAGTACGGTGTCGAGGGTAGTGGATGGTTCACGCCCATAAAGAAGGAAAAATGGTGAGAAGCCTGTGGTAGCCTGAACGGCGGTATTGTATGCGTACGTCACAAAAGGGAGGACATCGTCCCAATTGGAATGATCCGACGCAACATACATGGTGAGCATGTCCCCAAGGGTGCGGTTGAATCGTTCCGTTAGACCGTTAGTTTGTGGGTGATACGCCGTAGTGGTGCGGTGAATAGTGCGGCACGCGGCGAGTAGCTCATTAATAACTTCGGACAAGAAGACACGGCCTCGGTCACTGAGCAGTTCTCGCGGTGCGCCGTGCCGTAAGACGAAATGCCGTAAGATGAATGCGGCGACGTCGCGAGCAGCAGCCGAAGCAAGTGCAGCAGTCTCAGCATATCTTGTCAGGTGGTCTACTGCGACAATTATCCAACGATTTCCGGTAGCGCTGCATGGAAGAGGCCCATAAAGGTCGATGCCAACCCGATCAAAAGGACGTGCAGGACACGGTAAAGGTTGCAGAGGGCCTGTCGTATGAGAAGATGTCTTGCGTCGCTGACAGGCTGCACATGACCGAATGTATTTGCGGACATAAGAATACATGCCGCGCCAGTAGTACCGCTGGCGGAGCCGCTCGTGGGTTTTCAGGACGCCAGCATGAGCTTGTTGTGGGTCTGCATGGAAATACGTGCATACGTCGGAACGCAAATGGCGAGGGATGACTAGTAGCCATTTGCGACCGTCGGGCTGATAGTTTCGGCGGTACAAGATGGCGTCCCGTAGCACGAAGTGGGTGGCTTGGCGACGAATGGCTCGAGGGCATGTAGACGTTGAAGAACTGCTAAGAATGTCAATAAGAGAAACAATCCACGGATCTTTTCTCTGTTCAGACGGCATGTCAGTAACAGCAAGCGTAGCAACCGGGCACTCTGTGGATGAAGGTGGCCTTTCGTCGGATCGCATGGGCGCACGGTAGAGCGCATCTGCATCAGAATGTTGGCGCCCGGATCGATAAATGACGCGAATGTCAAATTCTTGGATCCGAAGAGCCCAACGTCCAAGACGCCCCGACGGGTCTTTCAGTGACGCAAGCCAGCAGAGCGCGTGGTGGTCTGTCACAACGTCGAACGGACGGCCATACAAGTAAGGGCGAAATTTGTTTAAGGCCCAAACAATAGCTAAACATTCTTTTTCCGTGACAGAATAATTGGATTCTGCCTTCGTGAGAGCACGACTCGCATATGCAACCACATATTCTGCAAAGCCAGGCTTCCGTTGTGCAAGGACGGCCCCAAGACCAACGCCGCTGGCGTCGGTATGAACTTCAGTCGGTGCACTCGGGTCGTAGTGGCGTAGAACAGGCGGTGAGGTAAGCCGACGACGCAAAGTGGTGAAGGCTTGGTCACACGCCGGAGTCCAGTCGCGAAGGTCACCAGAGCCAGCCAGGAGCTTCGTCAGGGGAGCGATGATGCAGGCAAAATTGCGCACAAAGCGGCGAAAATAAGAGCAAAGACCGACGAAACTGCGGAGCTCTTTCACTGTAGTCGGCCGCGGAAATTCTGCGACAGCACGAAGTTTGTCAGGGTCGGGAAGGACGCCGTCTTTGGACACGACATGGCCAAGTATGGTCAGCTGGCGGGCTCCGAAGCGGCACTTTTTCAAGTTAAGTTGAAGGCCGGCGGTGGTAAGGCAAGTAAGGACTTCGCGTAGACGAGAGAGGTGAGTGGTGAAATCAGGGGAGAAAACTACCACGTCGTCTAAATAACATAAGCATGTCTTCCATTTGAGGCCTCGTAGAAGATTGTCCATCATCCTTTCGAATGTCGCGGGTGCATTGCAGAGGCCGAATGGCATTACGGTAAACTCATACAGGCCATCAGGCGTAATAAAAGCTGTCTTGGAGCGGTCGGATTCATCCACTGGCACTTGCCAATAGCCCGATCGCAAGTCCAAAGAAGAAAAGAATTCGGCACCATGAAGACAATCTAAGGCGTCATCTATGCGCGGTAGAGGATAGACATCTTTTCGTGTAATCTTGTTGAGGCGACGATAGTCCACACAGAAACGAATCGAACCATCTTTTTTCTTAATGAGCACTACAGGAGATGACCAAGGGCTGCAGGATGGCTTGATAACACCACGTTCAAGCATGTCTTCAACTTGCTCGGCGATGACACGACGCTCGGTGGATGACACGCGGTACGGACGCTGGCGTAATGGTGCGTGATGTCCCGTATCAATGTGGTGAGAGACGGTACTTGTGCGGCCTAATGATGCTTGGTTGCAGTCAAAAGAGGCGTGAAAATCATTTAAAAGAGTAATAAGCCGCTCACGTTGTGTCGGCTCGAGGTCAGCGGCAATAGAGCGACAAAAAACATCCGGTGGTACTCGGTTAGATGGCACATGGGGTGCCAGTGCTGTTACGTTGGCAGTATCCACGTCGTCGGGAACAGGGAAATGCACAATAACGTCAGCGTCCACAGTCTGGATGGTACCAATAGTCTCGCCACAGTGCAAAGCCAAAGTGTACGAATTTGGGTTAGAAATCAGTATTTCTGCAGCCCCATGGTGCACCGTGAGGAGAGCGAAAGGCAACAATATAGGCTGGCGGCGAATGAAGACGGCAGCGGGTGAAAACATGACCGTCGCTTCGGCAAGCGATGCGCATGAAAGAGGGACAAATACCGCGCTGTGAGGGGGAAGGTCAGTATCGGAAGCTACACAGATCCTGGTAACATCATGAACTTTAACGTCGTGAGATGGCATATCGCACAGAACGGAGAACTGAACCTCAGCACGTGCACAGTCAATGACGGCGTGATGGCGCGACAGAAAATCCCAACCGAGAATCACATCGTGGGAGCAACAAGTTAGCACAAAGAAATCAATCGGATACAAAATGTCTCGAATCAACACCCTGGCAGTGCACATAGCGACTGGCTGAACTTGCTGTGCACTGGCTGTTCTAAGCAATAATACCGAAGGCATCATGGTCACTTTCCGTAATTTACGGCAAAGTTTCTCACTAATCACAGATACAGCTGCACCTGTATCGACGAGGGCAAGACATTTGATGCTATCAACAGACACTTCAATAACGTTAGCGGGGGAAAAACGAGGACTTTGATGTTCCGACGATGACGCAGTTCGTGCCTCAGGAACTGCGGAAATCAGTTTTCCGCCTCAGTAGTACTGGCACTGGGCCTACGACGCATGGGTGAGAGTGAGCGCCGACGAGGGGAAGGCGAGCGACGAGTATTGTAGAGCTGTGACTGCGGTGCTGGTATGTCATCAGCAGCGTAGACTTCCGATGGTGGTCGCTGAGGCATACGGTATGGTCGGAATCCGGAGCTGGGTGGTCGCGCGGTGCCCACGAAGGCCGGCAAGCGCCGGCGGCAGAAGCGCGCTACATGCCCCGGTGTACCGCAGGCATAGCATATTGGGCGGTTGTCAGGAGTACGCCAAGGATTTGTGCCTTGCTGCTGTGCGCTGAAAAAGGGAGCGACCTGCTGGCGAGGCGAGGGCGGATGAGAGAACACCGGCTGGAGAGGCGCTGAAGGCGGAGGAGAGAATCCCGGCAGACGAGGCGCCCGTGCAGCGGCTTCAGCATACGTCAGAGGCGCGGCCACGGGAGCCGGCTGACACGGAGGTGGAAGAGCTTCGGTCACTTGCTCTTGAATTACCTGTCGGATCGCTGGAGCCAAATATTGAGAAGGCTTCTCCGTGGTCGGCAAAATCGAGAGCTGTCGCGCGACCTCCTCGCGCACAAATTCTTTTATTTGCGTCAGCAAAGTTGCGTGGTTGTCGCCAATAACCAATGCTGCTAACGAATCTTCCGTAGGCGGTGGGCGCCGAGCTAAGATGCGTTGTTTCCGTAGCTCGTCAAAACTTTGGCACAAGTTGATAACTTCGGCCACCGTACGCGGATCCTTCGCTAGCAACATTTGAAACGCGTCCTCATCAATGCCTTTCATAATGTGTTTTATCTTGTCCTGTTCCGCCATTGACGGATTCACGCGCTTACACAGGTCAATGACATCTTCGATGTAACTTGTGAACGTTTCACCGTGATGTTGCGCGCGCCCCCGTAAGCGTTGTTCTGCGCGAAGCTTGCGCACAGCGGGGCGCCCGAACACTTCTGTGAAACTTGTCTTGAATCTGCTCCACGTTGTGAAATCGTGTTCGTGGTTTCGGAACCAGAGGTTCGCGACGCCGGTTAAGTAAAACAGCACATTGTGCAACTTTGTGACGTCGTCCCACTTGTTATGCTGGCTCACCCTTTCGTAAGATGACAACCAATCCTCCACGTCATGATCATCGGTGCCGCTAAAGATGGCAGGATCACGCTGGCGCAATGCACCGGAAACGATGACCGTCGGAGGCTGGGGTGCATCTTCCTGGGTGGTTTCGTCAGGCATGGTCGCAGCAGTCGGTAGCGTCCGGCTTCGGAGTTCCAGTTTTTGAGGTTACCCCGCACCTCCACCAAATGAAGTGGGGTTTATGTAGCTCGTTCGAGGGATCGCAGGTAGCTCTAGATACGAGTCCTAGCGCTTCGCACCAACAACCCGCGCTCGTGTCTCGCGCCGCAGCGGTGGCAGTCCGCACAGTGCCACATGCATATTACCCACTACAACTACAGTGCCACATGCATATTACCCGCTACACTTATAATAAATTACACGCTTTACGCAGAGCACTTAGATGCATCAATTAATGATCAGAAGAACCTACTCTAACGACTCAGTACGTTTGTAGAAAATCGACAAAATCGTTTCAGGGTCCCTTTAAGAGAAAATGCGTTCTGAAGCGTCCGCGTACCTCTAGCGCAGTTCAAATCGCCCGCCCTCCGATCGAGGAGAACTGACATCATGGTCTCATAGTGACGTTGCGCCATCGGTGAGTAGAACGGCGTCCGCAGACGGCGCTACGGCTTTTCTGCGCAAAACGCAAACGCGCGGCCAGAAACAGAGCCAAGACAGAGCCGACAGAAGAGCGAAAGCGGGAGTATGGTGGCTAGCGGAAGGAGAAACTAATTACGTCCCACATTACGTCCCACGGCACACGGAAAGTCCGTTTTCGTTAAACTATAGGCTGCGGCGAGCTCGCAGCGTGGTCGGCGTGGTCTGTGAGAAGTGACGAGCCTTTCCGCACTCGCAACAGGGCATAAAAAAGTGCGAATCGACGCAAAACTCGGCCTAGAAACGTGCTTCGCCACAGCCGACCCAGATGTCTTTTCCCGCACCGCCACCAGGCGCCGCTACTATACCTCAAGCTCCAGCGCAAGACGCCCATAAGCTGGTACTTCATTCTATGACGCAAACTTCGACGCTCGTCGCAATGGACCCTGACACCGACAGATTGGCTCGCGATGGTGGGCTCAACTTCAGCGATTTGAGCACGGACGAGCGCGACCTGCTGCTGAGGGCTCGCACTGCCGGCGTCGTTGCGTACTACGACGGCGGCCTCGACACCGGCTCTCCGGAGCGGGAAAGCAACGAGGGCTTCCCACGACATCACATGGACGTGGCATTCTCGCTGCTTGTTTCAAATGAAAGTTTCGCGAGCCAGCAGAACACTCACAGCACGACGCGATAACGAAAGTACTGAAACTCCAAAGCGTGCGCGGCGCAGAGTCGTGCGCGCAGAGTCGAGCGAAAACGAAACCTTTCGACCACCCATACTACTGATGGGTAACGTCAAAATCTTATTTTTTGTTAGAATCGAGTAGACGTAGACAAGTAGCATTTTCTTCCGTCTTATAATCGAATGAAATGATATTTTTAATACGAGTAGTTGAGTATTAGTAACATAAATTACGGGGAGACCTTTCGTCATCGGTTAAAAACCGAAATGTCGCTGGGGGGTCTCAAATCGTGTCATGCATTTACCTCAATTTCTCGGTTACTAAAGCTCTGTTCGCGATTATATTGACGCCTTAGACGTTCTAGAACATTGCTCTACCACTTTAACTTGACTTTCTGGTAACCTTTAGTGTCCCTTTAAGTGAAGTAGCGATACCAAGTCTTCACTGGCCTCTGTGTTCCGTTTGCATTGCCTTCGCCAAGTTATAAAAAGACAGGCAATTCACGAGAATAAAAAAATTTAGACGGCATTGAGTGATCGTTGGATCCGCACGACTACCCCACAATACCAAAGAAGTTCTCCAACTTGGCTTAATCTATATGTCAATAGGGTCAATAGATATTTACAACCCTCTTCTTCCAAGTATTCTAACAGCCAAAGTGCTGCACAATGACACACGGAGCCCATCTACCGTCGACTGGCTCAAGAAGCCGCTAAGTCATTTTGCATGCTACTCCTAGCGAGACAGAAACTCGAGAAATTCGTTCAGAGTGCTTCAGAGCAAGCACGCTGCAACCGGCCGCAACAAACGGAGAACGCGTCCGTACATGCGACTGCAACGCCGCTGCATACATCCGGGACCTCTCTACGCTCCCGGCTTCAACGCAGTGCGTGGCGCGCTCCGCCGTCTGAACACACTGCCCCTATTCTAGTACACTGTACTAAAGTGCCTCTTCTAGTACACTTTAACTGTACCCATTACTCTGGCTTCTAGATTGGATTGGCGCGGCTCGCTACGTGCTTGCGCGCGCTTTTCCGAGCGCAAATTGGTGATCGCTTGTCGCTGCTTTCTTTTTCTCTGGATTGATTCGGCGTGGCTTGGTGCAGGCGCACAGACTTGGTGTGCGCCTGCTGTTTGCACTGGGCTTTTAAAACATCGCTCGCTGCTCGCGCTTATATATAAAGACGAAGTGAGCGTCGTTTAGCGCGGAAGTGCTGCGGCGCGCGCGTACCGTGTTAGCGCGCAGCAATACCGTGAAGCGGTGCGCAAACCACGACCTACTGAACTACAGACCTGCACAGATCTCCCTCCTCCAGCACGCCTGGTCTAGTTCGCCCCTTTTGCCGCTAGGGAAAGAACGTACGAGCAGAGTGGCGCTAGTCATAACCTGTTCGCTGTCGTCTGCTTCTGCGATCTGTTCAGCGCTTGTCTTGCCATTTCGGCAGGCACAAAGCGCTTGTTTTGGCGGTAAATGAATAAATTCACAAATATACAAAAGAAGACATATTTGCGAATGCTTTGCGTTTGAATAGTGGAACTAGAAGAGGATGAGCGATGCAAGAAATGTAAACAACGAGCATAGGTGGCCGCTGCAATGCTAGATCAACGGCATAAATTTCCCTTTCCTAGCCTCCTTAAGAGACTGGAGAAATTGTTTAAAAAGATTCATAGGATAATCTAGCTTTCTTTCGTTGATTACAGACAGCCTAATGTCGTAGATGACATTAGGATTTACTACTGTGTGCCGTAGTGAAAGGAAGATGATCTGGTAAAAGTATAGTAAAAGTATTCACTAGTAAGTCCTCCACCCGATATGTGCAATAGTCTGATCGATTCTGTTTCAAGGGAAGGTGAGCATATCTTGTTTTTAATATCGTTGGATGTCTAGCTCGGTAGAAAGCGCGCAAAAAATTAAGCGATCCCAATGCTTTAAAACGTGCTGCAGTGCAGGCCTTAAAAATCGTGTCACGGAACTCTTTTCAAACTGTAAAGCTAGCTTTTCCGCGTAGTACGGCGGCAGCATAACGGTGGTGCTGAAGATACGTACACAGTGAAGCTGTGTGCGTAATTCACTTTTTGTGCTCGTGACGCATTCACGGACAACATTTAAGAGTTAAAATGAGTGGTAATCGTTCTGTCGTCGAACATTACGGTGGCCTCAAGTTTCTAAAGAGCGCAGACGCGAATTTTACAACGTGTACAATGAAACTGTTGGGTACGTTGCGAACTCTATACACAATGGGATTTATAATAATCTCCTTGAAAAAGGCAGTGGGAGCGGCTATTTACCGCTATATTTTAGAGAGCAGCGGACTACACGCTCCGACATTCTTTAGGTTCGGGGAGTCAACTTTTGGAGCCAAGTGACCGATCAAAGCCTTGTGACATCTCTGTCACTGTGTTAGCAAAAATCGTCAACTAGAGAAGCAGTTCGTCGCAACACCACAGCTGCCGTACTACTTACAACGCCGCACAACCGCCCACCGCGTAGCAGACGAACAGGTTATAAAAGCGCCACCTACGGCAGTCGGTTGAACGAAAGTGGGTGCAAGCTGCTCCCATAGAAGCCGGATATCTGTGCAGGTCTGGAGTTCCAGTAGGTCGTGGCGCAAACACGTAGCAAGGTGCGCCAATCCAATCCAGAAGCCAATAAAAAGGGGGAGGGTAGTAATAGGTGACACTAAAGGTTTGTTCGATTCAGAAAAAGGTGCACGGCACCATAAACAAAAAGGTGCAGGGGGTGCCAATTATGTCGTGCCGGGCTGCACCCACTCGCTGCAGGGTTCGAGGGTGCATTGCACCGCGGCGGCACCTTGCCTTGCACCTTGCCTTTCATTCGTACACGGGTGTGCAGAGTGCACCCGTGCACCTCGGGGAATCAAAGGCCTAGGCGCAGCGCACTGTGAACAGGGGCAGAAGGTGCAGAGAAACTTGGCTGAATCGAACAGACCTCAAGCTCAGGTAAACAGACCTGAACAGACCTCAGGCGAAGTCCTTTACATCGCACCGATCGAGATCGCTTGCACGATGCTAACTAGCCCTGCTCACAGGCGAGAGGCTGTTGCATATAGGCAAGGCGTTTAGTACTACTGCCTCTACCGGTACTCACGCTTGTCATTTTGCAGACGAGGTAGGGAGCATTGGTCTTCGAAACAGTAGAAACAACCCAGCCGCACACACGAAATCTGGTATCGAAACACGCGCACATTCGGCGCGATTGGTGCCGATGTTGATGGACTATTCAATTTGGGAGGGAGCCCCCCCCCCCCCGACCCCCTCTTCCATTTTCTTACTCCATACAATCCTCGGCCCAGACGTGTAGAGAGGCGTAGAGTAATATGTAACGTCGAAAATATGTGTGCGTCTAAATGACTGAACACCTATATGTCCTACAATGGTCGTACAAAAATCCCTCATGTGACCTGATCCTAGGTGCACTGCCCATAACACCGTTTCGTCTGTCACATTAACTACTTTTCTACTAAAACAGCACATAAAAAGCTGTTTTAGCGTTATTATTACACAGAAGCTTGTTTTGTTTAACTATGAAAACTTGTTGTTGCATGTAGATTATATGAGACTTTAAAAGTATCAGCGGGCCGCTAAAGTTGGAGGACAGACGACAAGACTTGTGCTCGCTTTGGAACAGTTTGTCGTCTGTTGCGTTTCTTCGCTTGGTTATGCATTGCAGGTGAGTAAACTTCACTGGAAGATGTAATAAACGTAAATGGAAAAATTTTATGAAGATTTTACTGTAAAAGCGCGTTATTTGTGTAGTTATATCCACGTTTTAGACGAAGTCTCTTACAACATCAGCCAACACAAGCCCCGCAGACACATATAATAGGTGTCTGTGCATATACTACAGTTACAGTGCCTAGTACTACAGTGAACTACATTCCATACACCACATATACTGTGGTGTATGGAATGGGGCAATGGGTCTCCGTACGGAACTGGGAACGCTTCTTCGATGACGCCAAGGACACTGCGATCAACCGTGGTGCCTAGCGCGCGAAATTTAAACATGCTGTGCAAAACTTCTGCATTTGTAAACCCAAACGCTCTCAAAACACAACTGAAATACTAATAATTTGCAAAATACAAATAATGCGAACTCTTAATATACATCAATAACGCCGTCTATGCTTGCACGCTTCCGACCAGAGATCATGCAGTGTTCCTGATCGTCCGCTCTGCCACTGGCTCAGCGTTTCGGTTGCAGAAGACAAACAGACACTCGTCTGCTCGTTCTGTTCGGTAAGTACGGATATATTTTTAGTATTTCGAAATACACGAGCATGAAAAGCCCAGAAAGAGCACCTCCACTGCGCCTGATCGGTTGCACGGGATTCCTTTCATTTTGTATCGGCCAGAAAAGCGGTCGCCAGGTTCCACTCAAGAAAAAAAAAAAAAACACTGCTCTGTGACGAATGCTGCCGCTTACGTTTAGATATTTCTCTCCGTAAAAGGGCGCCGAAGAATACAGCCCATGCTCTCTATGTGCCCGATCTAAAGCAGCTCGGAGTTGTGATCGTTATGCAGGAACCTCAATGCACGCGCACACACACAAACACACGCACACGCACGCACGCACACACACACACGCACACACAAAGTACATTTGCAAACCCAGCACTTGCCGTGCGCATAAAGTATGTGCGAATGCGGCAGGAAAAACCATAGCAAGCAATCGGCGAGCTCCAAACGTGCATGCATGACCTCCGCGACAACCATAGCTGTCAATCCCGGAGGCCCTGTGTTGCACGATTAGTTTTAGAGCGCAGCTCTTTGGCGTCCGTTCCTGGGTTTCGCGTCGTCGTCGGCCTCGTAACCAGCTCCGCCCCCCTTTCATCCCCCCAGCGCTAGCAGCGACCGACTGATACCGCTGGATGCCGCTGACGCCGCTAGAGAGTCAAGATAACGTGACTGCATAGAACACCGTCGCCGCCATGCAGAAACAGGAGGAAAGGGTCCCCCCCCCCCTGTTCTTGTGTGGCGGATAGGGTGCTCTTCAGTTGCCGACGCGCCGGTTATTTCACGTAGGCCCCGGCACGTCGACGAATACGTGACCACCTTCCCACGGCTAGACCTGGTTCTTAGCGCTGCGGAAGCGAGGGTATCATATTGTTTGTGTCGGCATCGGCGGCGTTGTCCCTGAAACCAACTCCGCAGCTGGGGTTGACTCACTATCGGCGTCAGCGGCATCAGTCAGTCGCTGCTATCTCTTCCCTCCTCCCTTTATCGTGTTGTCCGCTTGCTGCGCGCGCTTCTGCCCCCATCGTTTGCCGCTGGGTGTACACGCCGCCCCCCTCCCCCCTCTTCCTGCGAGTCTCCGGTTGTCAAAGCGCCGGCTCGAACTTAATTCCTTTCTTCGCTCCTCCTCCAATGCAACCCCTGTGCGGTGGCAATCAGAGAGCCAGATCGGTGGCGGCGGATCTGTATATGTGCACCGCCCGAGCCGAAATTGCCGCTGCCGTTCGCCCTGTGAGGTGGCAATCAGAGAGCCAGATCGGTGGCGGCGGATCTGTATATGTGCACCGCCCGAGTCGAAATTGCCGCTGCCGTTCGCCACTGCGAAATTATCTGCCAGTTCTTTCTGAGCCATGAGCGAGACGACCGATGGAAGTCCTCCGTCTGCTGCTGCTGCTAAACGAGCTGCCAGAGCAGAGGCCCAGCGCCGTCGCCGTCAGAATTCAAGGGCAAGATATAGTCCGGCGTAACGCGCGCGCGCGGCCACGCGCGTCGCGGTTAAGCGACGTCGGTGAAAAGCGCGCACTCTACAGTCCGGCGTCACGGCGTAGCCGGCGTGCCTGGCGCGCTTGGCGAGCACAACGCCGCCGGCGCGGACATAGAGCGTGTTCTATCTCACGCGGCTGCCGCTAGACCAGAATGCACTGCGCGCTGCAGCGGCAGCGAGCAGAAGGCAGAATGGCGGCCTGCGGTGCGCGTACTGACAGTGCTGCTGTGGTTTTTTCAACATCCGTGTGGGATGACAGCGCGAGTGAGGACGCCTGCTTGAAGCGATTTGCAACCTTCCATGTGTATACGATGTGAAACGCATGGACTACCGCGACACAGAGCGCAAGAACAACACGTGGGCACTGGGAAGCTATACGAAAGCAGTGTGGTCTCACCACAGGTAAGCTGCATTTCGCAGCTCCTGTACTAGCTGGTGGTAGTCGCCTAGTTGAGGGCGCTTGTCGAATAGCTTTCGCATGTACATACATGGTCCGCTTCCGTTTTTGACGTAGCCGAAGTACTAGCAATATGAGTGCGATGTTCTGGCTGTCAGGCACGGCGGCCGCATTTCGATGGGGGCGAAATGCGAAAAACACCCGTGTGCTTAGATTTAGGTACACGTTAAAGAACCCCAGGTCAGAAAGAAAGTTGTTTTCGCACGTAAAACCTTATGTTTTTTTTTTTCTGGCTGTCAGGACAAGTTAACGCCGTCCCGCAAAAGTTTTCATTTTAGCGCACAAAGAGCGCGCGGAACGAGAAGCGCGCTCGCTACCCGAACGGCGAGGGTATATGCAAGACGCGCATGCGCCATGTAAACAGCTGTTCGCCGCGGCGGTGAAGTTGCGCTCCCGGACGCACAGATGGCGCCAACCTCGAGCGGCGCGCGCACGCCGAACTCTAGAGGAAGCAAATTTCTTGCACCCCTGGCGTCGCTAGCGCAGCGTATCCGACTTCGCCTGCCGCGGCCTGGCGCGCCGAGAACGCCGGACTATATCTTGGCCTTCAGAGGTGCGTGCCGCCGAAGCAGAAGCTTACCGTCGCCGCCGTCGAGATGATCCAGGAGTACGCGTCGCCGAAGCAGAGGCTAAGCGCCGCCGCCGAGAAGACCCTGCCGTTCGCGCCGCCGAAGCGGAGGCTCATCGCCGCCGTCGAGAGCAACCAGCAGTAAGCGAGGCTGAAGCAGAAGCTCATCGCCGCCGCCGAGAAGACCCTGCAGTTCGCGCCGCCGAAGCGGAGGCTCATCGCCGCCGTCGAGAGCAACCAGCAGTAAGCGAGGCTGAAGCAGAAGCTCATCGCCGCCGCCGAGAAGACCCTGCAGTTCGCGCCGCCGAAGCGGAGGCTCATCGCCGCCGTCGAGAGCAACCAGCAGTAAGCGAGGCTGAAGCAGAAGCTCATCGCCGCCGCCGAGAAGACCCTGCAGTTCGCGCCGCCGAAGCGGAGGCTCATCGCCGCCGTCGAGAGCAACCAGCAGTAAGCGAGGCTGAAGCAGAAGCTCATCGCCGCCGCCGAGAAGACCCTGCAGTTCGCGCCGCCGAAGCGGAGGCTCATCGCCGCCGTCGAGAGCAACCAGCAGTAAGCGAGGCTGAAGCAGAAGCTCATCGCCGCCGCCGAGAAGACCCTGCAGTTCGCGCCGCCGAAGCGGAGGCTCATCGCCGCCGTCGAGAGCAACCAGCAGTAAGCGAGGCTGAAGCAGAAGCTCATCGCCGCCGCCGAGAAGACCCTGCCGTTCGCGCCGCCGAAGCGGAGGCTCATCGCCGCCGTCGAGAGCAACCAGCAGTAAGCGAGGCTGAAGCAGAAGCTCATCGCAACGCTCATCGACCACAAAGCTTCCTTCATGACTGTCAAGAACTGTTAGTGGAGTCTTTGTTAAAGGAATACGTGTGAAAAATAAAAAAAAATTCTGTGATAGCGCATACATGTGTTGCTCGATTTCTTTGCCTCAATCTATCGAAAAGGTGAAACAGCTTATTTGCTTCGCTCAAATTTCGCATTAGGAAGTAACGTAATCGTCGGTAATTTTTTTTCCTCTTGCCAGCAATGACTCCAGGCTGCAGTGACAGATGGCGCTGCAGTAGACCGGCGTGCTCCAGCACTCCCGGCCGTCATCGCAAAAAGAGGCATGTCGGGCACGTTTTCGCCCCCGGACGACACACTGCCCTATTCCAGTACACCATATAGCACAGCTGCATCGTCCAGATCTGGCATGTCGGGCTGGTCCTGGTGTCATCCCACATTTCAAAAAGCGCTATACGTAGACACTACAATGCACATCAAGTTACCGTCAAGCCACTATCCTTTTCGACTGACCCTCGCACCCGCAACACATATACCGCTACCCACGTCTATCATCATGCGCGGTTGAGGTGTCCTCTGCTGAGAGACAGTTACTGCGCTGCACTTTACCCCAACCTTTCCTTCCCTTCTTCAAGAATCTCCTTCTCTCTATCATCATTCTTGCCACACGAGGCAGCTAGGCATGACAAAAACACCAAATCGGGAGCTCGCGGCGTAAAATGCGCCAGTACGAATTCGCGATATACCCTGTGCCAACACTGCACTCGTTAGTTATGAGCTCTCAAATCGGGCGGCGCGCGCTGCGCGATTTCGGAGGCCATTTTGCAAGCTGAATTTGCCGCTACCGACGTTGCTATGCTTTGGCGGCCGCTCTTTCGCGCGGCGCACGATTTCAGAGGTGCGTTACGCATGTAATTCAGCCATTTAGCCATCTGCGTCCGCGGCAGTTTCTATAGATTTTTTTTTGCTTCGGTATTCACGGCAGCAGTGACATTTCGTTAGATTGAAATCGCGTATAAACACCCTTCGTTATATCGAGGTTTAAATATACATGGCGTTCTATGGACGCGTAAGTTATGTTCAATACTTTGTTATATCTAAAATTTTGTTATACTGAAGTTCGTTGTAGTGCAGTCCTACACTTGCTTACACGTCCTCTTTTGTGTTCCATCGTCGTGACAGTATCGTTTCCCAGTGATGAATTACTGTCTGGCCAAACTATCTATCCAACAGCAACGTTTGCCCTCTGCTTACACTGTTCTTGGTGCATGCCTCCTAAGAGCCCCTCGCAAGTACCTACTAAATGTTTTCTCTTTTCCTGACCTCGACCCCGCCGTGGTTGCTCAGTGGCTATGGTGTTGGGGTGCTGAGCACGAAGGTCGCGGGATCGAATCCCGGCCACGACGGCCGCATTTCGAAGGGGGCGAAAACACCCGTGTACTTAGATTTAGGTGCACGTTAAAGAACCCCAGGTGGTCGAAATTGCCGGAGTCCTCCACTACGGCGTGCCTCATATTCAGAAAGTGGTTTTGGCACGAAAAACCCAATAATTTTTTTTCTCTTTTCCTGTGGTCCAGTAAACACGGCTGAGTGAAAGCGGAACAAAGCAGCAGACTGTTTTTTCAGGCAAAGGGACGCTTCTTATTGCCCGACGACAACCTTGTACATGAATTGCACCCACCGACTCCTGGTGGGGCTCCAGAGGCTGAAGTGCTGTTCAGCCAGTTTCATTTGTTGACCGGTAATCCCAGACTTGACAGGACATCGACACTCATGCACCACAGTAGGGAGGAGACTGCATCTAGCCTCATCCTCAATGCTCAAGGCACAAGCTCTCTAAACACCACTGGCAACGGTGAACGTAGCCAGCAGCAAACCGACAGCAGCAGGTATGTGGCGTTGAGGAAGTGCCTTGCTTTCGTTTTTTTCTCACTGTTGCCAGTAACTTTGCCAGGAATGATACCAGGAATGTGAAACAATCTTTTTTATTATCTTCAATAAATATGTCATAGTAAATGGACCTGGTATTCAAGAGTCTTCGAAACTGGTCACAAGTTTTACTGCGCAGTCAGATTTAGGAGAGCAGCGTTCCAGTTCAATGTGCCATTGTAAATGGTAACTACTGTATATGCCCAAAAGATTGTGGCATGTAGTGTAAAACAATTCACTCGATATACTGTCAGCTGGTACACTGCTCCATTCTGCTAGGGATGTAGTTTTAAAGAAATGCATTCATATTGGATCTGCAAATACACTGATTTGTCATTATGGCCACCATGAGGAAGATGACAATGCTTATGGACACATGTACGATTGCAGCTTTATCCCTCCCCTACTTTCTAATGATCAGAGAGACGGAGACAGCCAATACTCTAGTTGAAAGTAAGATAAAAAAAAATTGAGCTGAGCAGGCCATGTAATGCATAGGGCCATTAGAGTTACAGAATGGGTGCCAAGAGAAAGGAAATTTGCAGCACAAGTTGGAATCAGCTAGCACAAGACAGGGAGGGGGTGATTGGAGATTGCTGGAAGAGGCCTTCGTCCTGCAGTGGTCATAAATATAGGTTGATGATTTTTTAAATGTTATTAGCATTGTTAGGGTACTTCACACACTTTCGAGGGGCTGTCTGTCTCTAACCATTTTCGCACCAACTTAGGCCACTGGGTAGGCCATGGTCTAATGGTTAGTGCACCGGGCTGCTGTGATGCAGGAAACGGTTTCCAAACCAATTGTTGGACCATCTTTGGTCACGGATATGCGATAGTGGATATGCACCGCTTATCAGTTAACCCATTACACACCAACTTGCGTTACTGGGTGTGTGCCAGTGCTTATGTTCCACTCTTCAATTATATTTCACCCCATCTTGAATCACTGCCACACTTCAATGAACCTCTTTGATGTAAATTTGGGTCACAAATCCTTACTGTCAGGATTATTAATATACAGTTAAACCTCGATATAACGAAGTAGGTAAAATCGGCAATTTGCTTCTTATATAGAAATTTCGTTGTATTGAAATTCGCATGCAAATAAGTACTGTCGCCGATCGATTTTTTTTCTTACACGGAAAGGGGAATTTCCCGAATTATCGGGCAATCGAGAAAAGCAAATTTGAATGAGAAACCCAATTCATTTTGATGAATTCGGGAGTCGGTGAATAAGGATGCGGCTTCATGCCACGTCGACGATATCTTCCCATCGGCGGTACGAATTAAGCGAAGCCAGCCACGCTTTCGCGTGCACTCCGCCCCACCGGCTGATATGGCATCGCCCGCACTGGGACGACGCTATCATCAAAAGCGCCGGCAACGGGGCGCGAATGCTTTCCTGCCTCTCGCTCCGACGGGCCACCAAAACTCGAGATTACGCAAAATACTAAAGGCGCGGAAAGACAGCTCACATGCTCATGTCATGCCGTCTCGGCATGCCCACTCTTTGCACACGTGGCAGATTACCTCTAAAGCAGAGTGTGCGGCTGCGTGTGCGCTCAGCCGCGCTTACAGCCATGGGCAGCCACGGCCGAGACGCGCGCCCACTTACCCTCCCAGCCCCCTCGCGCACGCTTGATCGCGTTACCGCGAGCTCGCTCGCCTAACCCTTTCCCGCTTGAAGCACACTGCGCGGAGCGCGATAGGATCTTATCGCACTTGGACTTTATACAGAACGTGACGCAGCTTCACTTCGGTGGCCAATCATTTGACCATCTGCGTCCGCGGAAGTTTCCATTCATCGTCTCGGCATTCCTCTGTGGCGGAAGCGAAATTTAGATATAATGAATTCGCCTACAAACGCACTTCTTATAATGAGGTTCTAAATACATGGTATTCTATAGCGAAGTGGTTGTGAAAAGTTAAATACTTCCTTATATCGAGAATTTCGTTATATTGAAGTTCGTTACATCGAGTTTTAACTAAATTTAAGAAAAACCCCACATATGTTAACAAAACTAATAGATAGGGATGGGTTTGGCAATGCCTTCTTTACTTAGTTCTCTGCACTTTTATTGCGATTTAAATTACATGGACACACCAGACGAATGTCCGCCACTGGCATGATGCTTCATATAAAGTCAATGTGTGATAAGATTGCGGCCTCACGCCGTTTGTTGTAGGTGCAAGGGAAAACATGTGAAGGTGAGCCGAGAAGGATGGTGACTTGGGGCAGGGGTGTCTTCTCACGAGGCGGCACGCATCCTATCTTGGAGGCAATCTGTGGTGGGTTCGAAGGCTAGCCGACTGGAGATAGCTGATGGCTTCATCTACACTGTTTTCTTGCTTGCCTAGTTCGCAGTGAAGCAAGAAGTAGAAAGGGGAATTCGCTCACCACTGCTGCTCTTCACCACACTAGCGTTCTGACAGCGAGTGTCTGAAATCGTTGATTGAGATGTGTTCATGTTTGCCTGTGTGTGCGTGACACCGTGCTTGTTAATTTAGTTAGGAAGCAAACATTTACAATAGTTTATACAGCTGATAAAACTACTAACCTTGCTGCGTATAGCTGTCTAATAATTTGCTATCGCAATCAATGCTTCGCCTTTCAGACAAAACTGCGAGTTTTTCAACAAAAGAATGAAGTATCAGAAAAGTAGCACACACCGGCATGCTTCGCAGGAGGTGTGATGTTTTTCCTTAGCTCAGAAGCCCTTGTTGGCATACATTATATCATGCACATTTTGAACATTTGTCTCCATCCTAGACATGTTGGTCTGTTGTCACCACGTTTTACTCATTACTGATATACATTCTTGCAACAAAATTAATGAAGAACTGACTAGAAGAATCAGCCACCTTTTTTTGAATGTAGCGTAGTTAGGTAAACATCCTCTCAACATCACGACTACCGTTTGCAATACAGAGCGATGTCAGCACTCCGTTAATTCGCTTCCAAATACATTACCACCGTATGCATGTATGCAACGTGTGGGAAGTGCAATGCAATGTGCCGCTGTCGTATTCATGTAAATGTGGCCAACTAAAAGAGCAACAAGCTTTCATTCAGTGAACGTCAGCATACGGTGAACATATTACATTTCTATATATGCCGGTTTTTGCTAGTGTTTAAGTGAAAACGAGGTGCTTGCTGCATTCATTTAGTACTAATAATAATATTGATATATCTTGACCACTCTATCACAAAAGGTGGGCAGCGTTCATTAGTTTATTTAACACCTGCATTTATTATTATCCTTCATGAAAGGGCAAACTTGGCGAGAAGTGGGGTTCAATCAGAGTTTCATAAATTTTGTTTGGGGTACAAAATTGAGGAGTTATCAGATTTTATCTGAAAATGAAGAACCCTAGGTATGTACTGCTCTTCAATTAATTAATGTCTTTGATGCCAAATGGGGTGCACTACGGCAATGATCTGCTACGAGATGGTGCCATAGTAGCAGGCGCTGTCACCCGGTCACCGATGACATCATTACTAAGCCACGCAACGAGCGCATCCATTGGTACCATGTAGGGAAACAAAGCGCTGGCGTGGGCTTCAGTCTCATTGAGCATGCGCTACTTCAGCTGCGCTGCCGCCACTGGAGAATGCGCTCTACGCGAGCCACACATTCGCGCTTCCTTTCCGAACAATGAGCTACACAACCGGTGGAATTCAAAGCACCTAAAGAGCTGCACTCAAATTTCTCATCAGGGAGTATTGCAATCGTCGGTGAATTTTCCCTTTTTTGCTGCGTGCAACAGAATAGAAATAAAACTTGGGCGAATCATGGAATCCAATAAGTCTTCACGTTTCTTACTTAGTCGCAAAGGCAACTATAAAACTTTTGGCCAGGAAAACATGATCATGCTCATACAGTATAAACTTGTACAGAGACATCTGAAAATGTTGGAATGCTTTTTGACCTAACAAATGTACAGTACCACAGATGCCTGAACCAGCTCAGGC
This sequence comes from Dermacentor albipictus, assembly GCF_038994185.2. Lineage (NCBI taxonomy): Eukaryota > Metazoa > Arthropoda > Arachnida > Ixodida > Ixodidae > Dermacentor > Dermacentor albipictus. Next base: position 151,411,380 of record NC_091822.1, on the reverse strand, counting down.
ATAGCTTTTCACAACAAAACAAATTGCGAGTTTTATACAATGCATGAGTGACTGAAGAAGTGGCATCCAGTTCCAGAGCTTGTCGTTCAAGTTTCCGTTGCTGTTTCTTGTGCGTAGCTTGACATCTGGAAAGAAAGAAAACAGGTAACCATCTTCAGTGACAGCACAAAGTTTTTCATAGAATACCATGCCACGTTTTCATTAAGATAGCAAGCGTTGTTTTCACTAGAAAGCGCACTTTACACAACACTCTGAACTATGTTACAAATATATTTTTTTTTGCTTTTTTTCTCTTCTATTGCAACAGATTCCATTAATGAATATTTGCACAGTAAAGAGTCAGCTCTAAAGCTCCCACTATTATCTGTAAGCCCACTTAACATGCAAATTGATCCAGCAGGGGAAGCACATCTTGAGTAACCATATCTTGAGACTTGAGCTCCTCTCAAGATCTTTATGCTGGATTTCATACACAGTTCCAATGCTCCATAGGCTAGAGCGACATTATAGACTACCTTCACTTGTGACCATAAAATACAGCGAGCGCATGACAGCAAGAATAAGGAATATGCTACGTAAACCAGCACAATGTTGATTGCATTTGTTACACTCGCAGCATTTGCGTCACGTAATGTAAGCTGAAGGCATACAAACAACATATTATTTGGTGCAACATTAACTCCATGTATTTTATTTCTAATATATGAAGACGTTAGTTGGTAAAAGGCATTGCAGATCAAAAGCTAGTTCACTGTGAAACGTGGGGTGATGCACTTCAATTGCACTATGTGTGTAGCTCCTTCACTGTTGCCTACTAAGCATGAAACGGAGCATACTAAGCAAACATGTTTTAAGCACTGAACAGTCTTATCTGGATTTCCCAAATTATAATGATTTTTTTTATTACAGAAAGTGCTTTTACAAGTACTACATACATATTCTGCACACCTATGCATATGCTCACGCTTTTGAGTGCACTGGCAGCTTGATGGTCATGCACACCCTTTAAACGAAAGGTAATAGACAACCTAACAGAGCGACACAGTACAAAGCACTGAACTAGCAGGATCTCAAATATCGTAGTTGTGGGAATTTCCCGATTACCACCAATCTGATGACACGAAAGAAAAGAAAGAAGAGCTTCTTTGTTAGTGTGATGCACCATTTTCTAAGCAGTCGCTTCACCTGTTTATAACTTTGATTTTCACGAGTTCTTCTGGGATAGAGTTGTACATGAATGATGCGTAAAAGCCTCACTTTTTCTTTCTAACCATAATTTGTGTGTATTCAAGTTATGCAGTATCCTTCTGTTTTCTGTTATGCAATGGTTTTTTAAATTCTGTGTTACAATACTTAGTAGTGAGGATAACGTATCTGTCTAATTCCTGAAGCTCAGCGCACACAGTTATTCCAGTGTTCCATCCGCCTCGTTGCTGTAGGCTCTCGAACCATGTGCAATGTTCTTCGCACTACTTCTAGTAATTCTTGTCTGCCTGCTTTTAGATCACCGTGCACTGAGATACCATACCACAATGCACTTTCACCTAGTGACATATAAACGTGAAGGTTCCATTCATTCAAAACCTGTTCAAAAACTCTTAGTTTGCAAAACTTAGTGGTGCACGTGCGCTTGCCCTTGCATAATGCCTGTACGCATCTGAAAGGATGCTCCACATCTGCTGCCATGGCCTTTAGTTTGCACTATTGCACTATTCAATTGCACTATGAGCTACACACATAGTGCAATTGAAGTGCATCACCCAACATTTCACAGTGAACTAGCTTTTGATCTCCAATGCCTTTTACTGACTAACATTTTTATATATTAGCAATATAATACATGGAGTTAATGTTACACAAAACTTACACATCTGCTGGCTAACACTGTCAGGGGCAGGTCTAGTGTGCATACACAAATATTCAAGAAAGTGGTCAAGTGAGCAGCTGCCACCAAGGCTCAGTTGATAGACCATTGCACGCGAAATGTGGTAGACGTTGGTTCTGCTACCACCAGCAACAGGTTGTCTTTCATTCGTTTTCATTTTACTCATTATTTCTGCATTTCCTGGGCAGCCGCAGTTAATTTTCCATGTGCTTTCCTTGAGGGATGCGCCTTCAGGAGGCATGTTGTTCTGAGCTTAGTTACCTAGAAAGTCTTCACTGTTTTTTTTTTTCTGCAAATCAAAGCACACATGAACAGTTACAAATGCAAAAGAAAATGTAAAACACATAAGTCATGTGGTCATGCCTCCACAGAGGAGAGATGATGAAAAACCAAGCTTCACTTGAAAACAGGTGTCTAGCCATGCAAGAAAAAGTTAAAGGTCTCTGTACAACTTCATGGTATCCACTGATTGCAGCGTTTGGAACGTACTTGCAGCACGATCAAGTGCACTTCCACGCAGACTGTGGCAGGGACTGTAGCCAGTGCGCCCACCGCCGCGCAGAGAGGAGCCACAGGAAGCCGAGCACGATGCAGAGCACCATCTCAATGTTGTAGCCATCTAACGTAGTCTCACAGATGCCTCCTTGGCTGCTACATGCCTGTAGGAAACGTGGACAGTGTTAGAGCTTGACAGTCAATGTAGCAGCATCAATTATGGAAAGAGCCTTGCGTATACTTAGGCCCCCTTGCACACATTTGCTACTGAAGATGTGGGAGGCAAGTATTTTTGAGACATGGCGCTGGCTTTGTCAGGACGCTGCGTAAGGTCTTGTCATCAACTTTTAAATTTTTAGAACACATCAAGTTACCATTTCAGTGCTACTAACTATACATTCATATTCAAGTAGGTGCACCTCCTTGAATGCCAGCTGTCGCCAGCGCTACAGCAATGCTATGCAAATGGTACGGTATGCAGTTAAAGACGGATCTCATTTAGTGTTACAAATTACTGGCCACACACAGCACAATCAGTTTATGACAATATCCAGTGCTCGTAACAACATTCACAGAACCACATTCCTTATCATTAAAGCCAGATGTAACTTCAATGCCTCGAATACACTATATGTGCTAGTTAACACCATGGATATGGTGCTGTCTCAAGTAAACCATTTCGTCTAATAACTGCTAGAAAAGTGATGAATCACTTAAAACTCACATCCAGGTCTTCCTTGGATGAACAGTGGAGCCATCCCTGAGCGGCACCAACACAGCTCTTGAAAGTGAGACTGTCCACCATCCACAGTGCCAGTGTTGCAGGCCAGTTGCCGCCAAGGTTGGTGATGGTGTTGAGGAGAGTCATGTAAGTTCCTCCAATGGCGGGGTCGCTCACTCTTGCGTGGAATGCCATTAGGGACACAAAAATGCTGTACACGGTCACCTGCGCACCAAAAGTCGGGCACACACACACCTTCACTCAGTCGCGAGCACACTCATAAAGTGAAGTCACCCAGAGAAGTAACATGAAAGATGTATCCTTGTGCCAGTTTGGGCTCTGCCAGTAATAAAAGACATCTGAACGCTACAAACGCAGCTGATCTTTCAGCACTTTTCGTCGAACCGTAACATAACAAACAAAGATACTGTAACGAAGTAAATGTAAGATTTGGTTGGCTTTGCTTTATTTCACTGGAATATGTATTGTCCTGCTATAAAGAAACCGAAAATACAAGATCCGACACGAAGCAATATTGGTAACAGCGAAATAAATTTTTGCTTTCGCGTCGCTCGAAATGTGTGTTCTGGTAGCAAAATTGCAAATGCAGTCGTCAACCAATATTTAAGCTACCTGACTTTTCAGATCTGTACAATTATACACTGCAGCTTGGCCACCTGCCCCTAAAACCAATACATAACGGCAACCGAAATTTCGGACACCGCACGGTGTGCAGCTCAATTTTTCCGTTGTCTGCGCTGCGATGCTGCTGATGTGACGGCCGTGAACAAAGCCATTGCAAGTCAATTTGAACTCAAACCGCAACGCTGGTTAGGCCGAACAACCTAGGCACTCCAGTTGTGACAAAAATTTGTCAACAACCAGCAAAGTGATCGGCAACAAATCCTCATGGGATACTCGCTGGCAATATGCTCACAACCTTTGATTGCATCGGCGATAGAGAGTGAGATATACAGGCTAGACTAAGCGATGGATATACGTAGTAGCGGAGTTTGAGAGTGCATGCGCTTCCTCCTCTGTCTGAAAAAGCGCCTGTCGACTATCCACCAACACCAACTTGAAATGGCACACGTTGGACAAGGGCGCTGTGCAATTAGGCCAGCTGAGTGGCTTGGCCAAAGTCGGCAAGTCAGTGTGCCAACCAATCCAGTGCTATCATATTGATGGCATAGATGCACATCAGTGACGGTGCAAGCACATGTGTGCAATTTGTTTATTTTTTTCGTGGCTTTGCCACGTATTAACATGGCAGACCACTGAGGTGCCATAAAAATCTGCAGGTAGGTGTTTGTTAGCCCGTTCGAGGCACCATGCCTGTGTTTCTCTCACATAAACTAGGGATGGTCTATTAATTTTTTTATTCGGTTAACGATTAACCATTCATCATTTTAGCCTTTAATTGATTCAGCTAAATTTTTTGCCGGGCACACTTAAAAAGCTTGAAACACAGTTATCTGCTTTAGTAGGATCCCATTTTGAAGTTTGAGATTTGGAACTAAGATTGAAGCACGAGTGTGTAAACATTTGATATATGATAATCTTTATACTGTTAAAGATTAAGTATAGTTGGCACTTGTGACTTTTGAAAAGATAAACAATATATGTTATAAAATGGCAATTAGAGCAGAATTAAGCAAGATACATGACACTAGTAAATCATCGTACAGTACAATTAAACAAATAAGAAGAATGGCAGAAGTGAAAGGTGAACTCCAGCTGAAGTATGCAATGAATTGCAATACGTACAGGGAAAAGAAAATTACTGGATTAGAATTCTAAACCACGTGCTGTTTACTGCAGAGTGAAGAAAAGTCAATTGGCTGGGATGCTTGAGAGAAACCAACACATTCCTTGGGCGGCCACACAACCAGCATGCGAGAATAAATAGATGCTTGGACACTATAGATTTGCTGGAATCGACATGAACTCCATGGCTATGTCAAATACACGCTCCGAACCGAAAGTGCAGGCTGTGCCACATCTTTGGTGGACTGGGAGTGGCACGACAATCAACGACTGGGTTGCTATAGTGTGTATAGTAGTGCGAGGGCATTTCAAGCCTCTGGCTTCAGCTGGCGTGCTGGTTTGTGCGCTGTGGGGGGAAGGGAGGGGAAGCGTTCGGCTGGGCACCTCTCAGGACTCTGAAAAACAGTCGTTCTACCACATTCACACAGTCACTGCACGTGTGCCGCCATTTCAGTACGACGTCAAAATTTTCACGCCACTCTAGTAAAATTCTCTATAACAATTAATCGAACAGGCCTCATCAGTTAGGTCGATTAAATGAAAGGCCGACATTGATGAAGATTAATCGTGTTATGGGATACATTTAATCGATTAATCATTAATCAGTATTACCGACCCTAACATAAATAAACCTGATTGTGACTTTTTTCCCAGATTTTGGATATAGCAAAGATATGTTCGTGTCAAATGCGATTTTGTTATAGCACGGTTCCACTTGTTGCACTGTGCTTTGCATTCCTGTCTGTGTGAAAATGTCCTCCTGTTGAAAAATAAAAATGGAGGACGGCTTATGTATTTGCACTCGGACTTGCACCACTATAGATCAGTATTGTTTCTTAAGACCTGCTCTTATGGACATGTTGAGTTACCAATGCATTATGCTTAGAGTCTGGCCAGCTTGAGCACCTTATGTGGGGCCCTGACAACAGCACCAATAATTGGCTGTACGTGTCTACTGCTGTCTCTGCACTGGCAACTGAATACAACAAGCCAATAAGCCATCATATTCTATAAAACATCATGCGAGCAACTGGGCATGTTAATCTATTATGTTCAAAAAACAATGTCAGGAACTCCTCCAGGGTTGAATGAAATGCCCGAGTTCGTTATCCAGCTATGACTACATGCAGCTGTGCTGTGCTACCGGCATTTTACAGCCAGCACGTATCATCTCCATTAAATCACCATTAAAACAAAAAGTAGAGTGAAGCATTTTTCTAAAACATCAGCTCTTAGATCCTGATCACAACGAAACCACTTCCATAAGGAAATTTGGCTAGGTCATTCTACAGTAAAACCTCGTTAAACTGTACCTGCTTAAATAATAGTTTCATTTTAAAAGTAGTAAAGTCAAATCTCCGACTCAGCGGCCATTGAACATAATGCGTTTTGTACCCGCATAAACCGTACCAGCTTATTGCGTATGTATCGATTAGCACGTAGTGTTTCTACTTTTCGTTCTGCAATCACAGCAGTGCGTCGTCTCCATTGGGTGGCCTGGCAGAACAAGTCTCAGAGATAACAACGGCCTCGAAGCACCCTATACTTTTGCGCATGAAGCCACGTCAACATCATTTCGGTCCTATGCCAGAGAGCGTTGTGGCCGTGGTTGTGGCATCGTGCAAGCTAGGACCCACATCATGGCAAAGCTCAGATAAAAACACTGGGTGCTCAGCAAAGAAGAAAAATTGGACATCCTTCTACTATTAAATATGGCACGAAGAAATCGGCGCTGGCACGCAACAGGGATCTACTGTTGACTACGGTGTGTTGCATGTGCAATACGCAGAAGTTGCTCGGCAGCGCTGCTGCAACAGCAAGATGTCAGCTACGAGGTTCGACTTTTCGCCATTGTTGCCACTGTTGTTGCTGAAGTGTCTCCTAACGACAGTGATGAGGACGACATGAAAAGTGACAGCACGGGCGATTTAGGCCCAACAGTGGCAGAAGCTATGCATTACGTCAGCCTCATGAATGCAATCATCATGACAAGAACAGCACTGCGCGACTTCTACAGCGCTACTGTGCCCATGCATGGAGAATATGCAATGCAAATGAGGAATCTGCCATGCGAGTGTTTGCCGAGAAGAGGGGGCTGGCTGAAGAGCTAGCTCGCAGCTTTGAGTTTGAGGCCGCTGTCGTCACTGCTAAGCTGCCGCGGCATAAAACGAAAATAAGACTCTTGTCGCATGAAGTGCATAAATACTGCCTTTTCATCACACTGTCTCTGAGTTTCATTTCTGGCAGGTAAGTGGGCGATCTCATGCTATTTTGGTTAAGCAGTACTACCATTTAGTAGTACATACTTTTTCCGAGATCTGGTGAACTACGGTTTAACAATGCTTCACTGTATATGCACACAAACCTTACCTGGTGTACTGCATAGACAACAACAATGATTGCATAGTAGTAGATAGGGAAGGTGCCATCTGGATTCTTGACATGATATGTCCAGTGGAGGAGAACCATGAACACCACTCCAAGGAGCAACCTACAAGAGCCAGAGGTCATGTGACAGGAGTGAATGACATATAAAAGCAACCATATGTGCTCAAGGGTTATTCTTCAGTGCAACCGATAAAGCTTTTCATGAAGCTTGCATGATATGTGTCGTACCATAGAGTTCAGTCCTTGGAAACATTCCAAACATGATGATAAACTAAGGTACAATTTTTCATTCATTAGTCAACAAGAGTTGATCACTGGATCGACTTTCTCCTCTTTGTTCTTCACACATGCTTGTGTTGTTGCCATTTCACTTGTTGTTTCATCCATTGGTTTGTTCCTGCCAAAACTAATTTTGCTCACTTGCTTACCATAAAGGTCACAGGGAAGAAATGCCATTAAATTTGATTCCTTACTGCTCAATGAAGCAGAATCTCACAGAAGGAACAGTGATAGAGTTCCACACTATTCGTTAAAAAAAAAAGATATTCTTACATTTTTCTTATATATTAAAATATTGCGACCTTCTGCACCACATGGACACAAAGCACAATGCTTCTGTAACCCTCAAAGAATGAAGTAAATTCTGCTTCATATTTATTTAACAAAGCAGGACTAGTGGGAAAAAAAAAGAAAGCAGGTCACTGCAAAGATGCAGGCCCCTTCATGCCGAGTTCCATACCTGTATGGATAGGCCTTGAAAAACACGTCGAGTGGCCTGTGGCCACCTGTATGCTTGCTTATCATCAGTGGCAGCATAATCTGAATGGGTACCATCGGGATTGCCAGCAAGGCCAAATTTTCCCGGTGCAAGCCAGCCTCGAGGAGCTTCAGACCCGTCACGCTGTCAGCCACAGCGAAGCCGACCTGCATAGTTGTGGTACAGCCTGCTTGAGTTTCAACCGCCAGCATCAAGCAAAAGAAGCCTGCCACTTTGCTGCAAGCATTAGGCAAGAAATATTTAAGCCCATGGCCCAAGTAAAGTTCTCACAGTTGCCAGCCAGTGTAGAGTTACACAACGTCATCACAAGATGGGCACTAGAGAGGGAAACCAACCAAACGAGAAGTGTGCATGTAGTTGTTGTGGCAAACCATACCAATACCCACTTAGTACATAGTAGTATATTGGGGTCATTTTGGCATGAACCGTCTAACAGCTGTTTGTAGTGCCATGTAACGAGACTGAAACAAGGAGGTCCAGTCAAGCCTGAATTCAGGATGCTTCTCACAATTTTACAGCATTAAGAACAGCCCAGATTGTTCAAAAGACCTGGCAGAAGCAACTGCGACACGCAGCACGTGGTCACCAACTACCAATGGTTCCAGAAGTTGATGCCTAGGCATGCGCCTCCTGATTGCTTGCCACTCTGCACTTCAGAACCAGTGCAGAACAGAACACCTTCGGCAAAGCCTTTGGAACGTGCCAGGGCCAAGGGCTGGCATGTTCAGCTCTCTTGGCTTGTGTCTGGCTCCAGGGCCACAGCATGGCGACAGTCTATGGGACGAGCACAAAATGTCATTAGCCTGGCATGTATGCCAGTTCATTTTCCTAGTGTTACTCATTACTGGAAAAAACTTAATCACTGTTTTCCATTTTTCCTGCAGTGCTATGTTGACCACTTTGATCAAGGGCGTTATTACAGGTACTGCACGTGCGTGGCACATGACTGGCTGGACGCAGACAGGTTGTATAAACACAACTGGGACATGTCGTCCAAAGACAAGTTAAACCTGCACTGCCATATAAAACAAAAAAATATACTGTCAAAGGTTATGTGGGAAAAACGCTAGGAGACTAAACATCGCGAATGCCCTTGGAAACAATCTGCGCTGTTGGGACTTCAGGAGTACTGCTTGCACTGCAGCACATGGGCAACAGGGCACCAAGTCGACATTTGCTTGACGCCATGGGGGCTCACAACATCAGTGGGCTCACACCTCTCCCAGGCAGGCTTATACCAACTGAAACCTTTATATACACAGGCCATGTGACAAACCGACACTATGCTGCATCAGGTGGGAGTAAGCATTCATATTTAGGGCTACTTGCTTCAGCAGGAGAGTCGGTTTCCAGGTGAGCTGTTACCCTCTCCGTGATAGATTCCAGCACCAATGGCAACTGTCCAAATATGTGATAATGCATGACCAAGCACTTTGGCATGGCCCTTTTAAGTCTTCTGCCCTAATCCCTCGGCCTTAGGCGACCCCAACTCTGCGCTGTCACCCTCTAAACAATGCACAGTGTGTCCGATGTGTCCAGTGTGGCCGATGTTGCAACCTTATACATATTGTTGCGAGGTGGAGACAAGCACAAACGTTGTTTATGCAAAGCAAATGCTAAAGGCACCAGCTGACACTAGAACATGGTGGCCAAAGCGCCCCAGCAACAACAGCACTTCTTTGTCGTCGTCTCTTGTCTGCATATCCTGTTCTGCATTGCAACCATATTGTTACCACGACCACCCCTGTCAGGTATTGTGCGTTTCGAGATTGCGCGTACACGCACAGTTACCGCTCGGACATGGCAGTAGCAGTAATGGTAAGACAGTAACACTAAGCTAGAGGGTTCAAAGATAGGCTAGTTGATTTTTGTTTAAAATGGGAAACAGCACAAGCAATAGAACAAGAGACTAGGCATTATGCTTGTCTCTCTCTAAGCTTGCCATGTTCTGTCCTTGTTATATGCATTGCAGCTCTTGAAATAAAGATTAGTTTCGAGCAGTAAAAGGGTCCTGCTTGTATCTGAGGAGATTTTTTTTTTTTCAAAGTGAGCCATACCCATGTAACCGAAACTACCTAAGTAGACATTGCTTCTATTCGTAACTACACCTTCATACGCACCACTTGGACATTCAGATATATCGAAATTAGCCAATTTAAGATACAGAAACATGTTTGCCATTGACAATTAGTGGCTTCACTGTGCAATTATCGCATTTTTCTCTACTTCACTTCTGATGGATTTGGCAATGCTCCTCATCTGTTGTTCCGTTGTATGCACTGTTTGCCATGCTGAAAGTAATGCAACGTCCAAAAACATGTTTATGCAGCCCAATGCCACAAGAGAGACCGAGACCACTCGTCTGAACGTTGTACTTAATCTACATGTTCCTACTTTGGTGCGAGATACTAATAAAGATGTGCACTGCACATGAACGAGACAAACGCCATTCACCTTGCACGTGAACAGAAAAATGCAGAATGTGCGGACACTGGGCAGCTGAAAGATACGAAGTGCCATTTTGTAGGTTTGAGCAATGTCCAGATTAGGGTCGCCATCGTCGTCCATGGCAGTTGCGTCCCGCTCGTGTTTCAGCGCGGCCACTAGGGTGGTCGTCACCATGAACACGATTCCCCAAAAATACAGGAACCCTGCACGAACAGCGCAATTAGCGGGCTGCAATGTGAGGCCGAGCATGTACAGTCGAATATAACGAACCCTTATCAAGCGAATTATTCTCCATATCAAATGTACAAAATTCGCTGATCAGTACTCATTTATTTATTTATTGAATATGTGATCACAAACAGCTTGGTGCCTTTAGTGTGGTGCAGTACAGTACAAATTGAATGGTGCATGTAACAGCGAAAAAAGCATAATAAACAAAAAAAATAACATAATAAACAATGCACGGAACAAAATAAAGTGAAAGACAACAACAGCATTTAAGTAGCACCGGCCCAATAGCCATAACTATAGATGTACACATGCATATAAACTAAAAAGAACAGAAATGCAAGGACAGATAAAAGAATGGTAGAAAAAAATTTAAAATTGTACATTACTCAATGCAGAGCTCGAATGTGTATCTCAATACAAGAATGAGCCACGCTGTTCATAACAACCTTAGAGAAGTGTAATGACACGAGTATATCAACATTACCCATGTCAAGGAGGTTGTACATTATTTGCCAACGGTTCAATGAACTCTTGAGAAAGGGGTGGGATGGATAAAACAGGAAAGACCTGCGACAGCGTGTAGGAAGATGAAAACTGACTGCGGTTAGCAGTGGAGCAGAGTCTATGACTCCATGCGCTAGCTTGTGCAGGGAACATATGTCATGGACAAGTTGCCTCTGCAATGGGAAACAATTACTATAACATGTAATGTAATGTAAGATAACTCATCCATAATGGAGTCGACATTGGCTATATTGAACTCAGGGCATCCAATGCCAGTGCTGCAAGCGTATTGGAAGCATATTGAAATGAGAACCTACTGCGTTGCTAACAAATGCATTGTTGAGTTGCTTGCACATGTTTACATGTTATACACTCAACCGACGGTTCAGGATGCACTTGCTGCGGTGGATGTGCTGCATCAGTATACAGTAAAGACATTGAGGGAAGTGTGTTAAAGCAAGTCTGCACAATCTAGCGTATCAAGAAGGCCATTCTGTTAAACAGTTCAAGGCACAGGCAACAATTATACTGCCTACTATGCATAGTTTCGTTTTCAATGAATGGATGCTTTGCTTGCTTCTTTTTCACTACTGGTGATAAAAGATCCATATACACTCGAACCTCATTATAACGAAACGGGATATAACAAAATAATATGTACAACAAAGTAAATGAAATTTCCCTTGAAATCAACATAGAGATCCATGTGTATTTTAACACCTCGTTTTAACAAAGTGAAACTGTCCTGCCAATGGGTGTAACAAACTAGATTCGTCTCGAAATATAGCCAACTGTTGTGCGCCGTGTACTTCACTTTCCACGGGGTTTGGTACTTGTTCGCAGTGGCAGTTCAAAACTCCTGCGTCCCCGAATCAAATACGTCGTCAGGCAACACCGGTCTTTCTCACAGCCCTGCGCAGCTGCGCAAAAGCAGCAGCCCACGATCGCACTTCTCCCCTGACCTCTCTCTCTTCTAGTACCTGGCTATGAGGCTATGCGCAGCGGTGCAAAAGTTTAGTGCATTCGCTTTTGAGCGGGGGCCGTGCAGGCAGGCGCAGCTGGGCGTGGCCTTCGACATCTCCTCAGCGCAATCTCGGAGATCATGCGCAAGACTGCGCAGCTATGCACAGCGGTGTGAAAGATTAGTGCATTCACTTATGTCTTTCTCTATGGTGCACTGCATAGGCAGCCGCAGCTCGGCCTGGCCTAAGAGACCTCCCCTACATAATTTTGGGGGGTCACGCCCAGGCTGGCGACTGGACGTGGCCTCCGAAATTTCACTGGCATCGGTGCACTCTCGGCAGCCTCGAGCCGGCCGAGCCAAGCCAGTGCAGTGAAGTTCACTTGCTGGAGTGCTGTGTTGTGTGCAATGTGCTGCTCAACCGCAACGAACCAAGTAGAAAGTGGACACGAAAGCCTGTCACAATGGAACAGAAGACAGCTATCTAAAGCTGTCGCATCGGGTGCCAAGTCGTGTGTTGCACATGCCAAAGATACCTTTGTTGTTCAAATTTCATCGCATGCGTGGCTGTGTAGCATGGTTCTGTGGGCCACAGAGCTGTCATATTACTTCTATGTTTACAATTGCGCACCCTATTGGGCATGTATTCCACTTAATTACAATAGTGGATATAATGAAGTAATAGATATAACTAAGATATAACTATAACTATATAACTATATATAACTATATAACTAATTTCGGCTCCTCCTTCAACTACGTCACAACCAGGTTCAAGTGTACTATAATTTACAGTATTGCCTATTGAGGCCCCCAAAATACATGCACAGATGCCACCACTCCCCGATACCTGGGTCACACAGGGCACTCTCAATCGCGATAGAGTCAGATCAGGATCAAACTTCTCCATTGTGACTGGCTCCCTTCTGCAGCTTGTTCGAAGGGGCCAATCACGATCAGTAAATTTAATCATGATCTGGCTTGATCGCCCTGCAAAAATCTCCATGTCGCTGGAGTACAAGTCAGCGTAGCACGAAAACTCCGCACAAATTATCAAGTGCCAGAGCAGCTTGACAGGGCAGTGGTTAGCAATTTTTCTTTCCATGAGCTTTTTCCCACCTTGCGGGTTTTCACAGAACTGAGTTGCGATATTCTGTGTCCCTGAGCTTCGAGTTACTGATTAATTCGGTATTGTGCTGCAATCTGCTAATATCCTGGTTAGCTCAGATGATGGAGCAATCATCCCAGGAAGGCAATGGTCCCAGGCTCGATCCCCAAGCAAATATGAATTTTTATTCAATTGCAAAGCTTTCTTTCTAGGGAAACCTGTATGGGTTCCCTTAACAGCTTCGTGCTACAGACGGATGGATGACACTTTTCGCTTTCATTATTTTTTTCACCTCGCAAACTTCTGCAGCATTGATTTGCCCCATCCAGCTCCTAACTGCACATTACCACTGAGGCATGGGTTCAAATTGCAGGAACAATGGGCAAAGATTTGCCCCGTGACAAGGATGATGATGAGAAGGTGGCTTGACAACAAAGCGATGATCATGGCGATGATTGTTGTCAGCATAACAGAACAAATGAACGGATGAAGAAAGCAAACCAAATGTTGAGTTTTTAACAATTGTTCATAAAATAAATGACCAAGTGGCAGAAGGAGCCTCACCATCAAGAGTGACAATGCCATCCTTCTGAGGTTCAGACCTCAGGTAACGGTTGCAGAAGTCTGCAGACTCGAGAGCCAAGAAGACCACGTTGCCCAAGAAATATCCAGTCGTTTGCCCTACAGAATTGCATGTGGAGGCATAGCCTACGTGCCTCCTGAAATGGTGAAGTAGACACATGCCATTTGTAGGGTTACACAAGTCCCAGTATATAGCTCCCAAAAGCAGTGCCCATTTCAATACTTTAAGGCTTCAAAAGATTACACACTTGCTCATGACAGAAACTAAGCATATCTCTATTACACACTGATGACAGCAGATGATGATAGACTCCTGAAATTGTCTGATGGCTTTTCGTGCTTTTCGTTCAACTGCTTACTGGTTGTGTGAGAGAGAGAGCGTAAATATCTCGATCACCTGTCCCGGTGAGTTATGTCTCCAGGACGGCTCTGACATGGTTTGAGGTGTAAAAAAAATGGGTTTTTACGTGCCAAAACCACAATCTGTCAATGAGGCATGCCGTAGTGGGGGACTCCGGAAATTTGAACCACCTCGAGTTCCTTAAAGTGCACCTAAAACAAAGTTGAAAAACAAGGTGGAAACCTGCAAGGTGGACCACCTTGCAGGTTTCTGCAGAACTACTATGTAAAACTCTTGCCTTTGCTTCAGAGTTGTTGATGAGTTTGACTTTGCCCTACCATCTGCTAGCTGTCTGGTTAGCTCAGATGGTAGAGTGGCTGCCCTGGAAAGGCGGTGGTCCCAGGTTCGAGTCTCGGACCAGGACGATTTTTTCTTCAACTATGAAGCTTTTGCTTTCGAGAAACCCATATGGGTTTCCTTTGTAGCAATTGCTACGATTGGGTGGATGTCTCATTTTCCCTTTATGAAATGAGTAATGTCCAGGCTGTATCTCATGCTTTTCTTACAAGTTATGTCAATTAAAACAAGAACTGCTGTGTGCAATGTGGCAGCTAAATCACTGTACAACAGGGGAGTTTCCTAAACATAGCACTCAAAATTACTGAATAGGATGGAACTGGGGATAAAACAGTAACACAATCAGCCAGGCAAATATGCTATGTATAGATCTATTCCCTTTTGACATTGTTAATGCAGTTTGTGCCATTTCACTGCCAGTCTACACTCTTGCAGAATGAGCCACAACAAACCTGCATGAGGCTTACACTACTTGAGGGAATGCTGAGAACTTGCTTTGCATGAACACTGCATTGCCTGAAACGAATGCTGATGGGCAGAAGCCATGGGCAGATGCTGCACTGCTGCCTGTAGGAAATATTTCATTCACTCACCTTGAGAGCATTGTGAGGGCCCAGCCGTCGACAGCAATGTCCTGAGTAGCTGCCAGGAAGTTTAGCGACAGGAAAATGACCGTCAACAAGAGGACGCTGGGCTGCGTTGTGCTGCTGCCTTCCTCGTCACCCAGCAGGAACCGCACGTGCGACGACAGCCAGAAGAAGGACAGGCCAATGGCGTACTGGGTGGGCACCAGCCACGACTTGCGCCGGCCAAAGCGGCTCGAGTACAGAGAGTCTACGATGGGTGCCCATAGGAGCTTCACGCTGAAGGGCCATGTGACAAAGCTGAACAGGGCTTGTTCCTGCATGACATGAAGTGGTGTATCCTTTTAGCCTAAAGTAAGCCGATTAATCTTTACTCCTTAGAACCAGATATAGCTCAATGTCAATGTCAATGTCATCAAGACTTGAACGCCTACTACCACTACCAACGATTTGCCAACAAGCAAGGGTGTGCCATGACTTCCCAGTCATTTTAAGCTTCTTGTTGCAATAATAATAAAAAAGTTGTCTATAAGCCTTAGATCATTGAGGCTAATTACTGAAGTGACTTCGTGACAAAGAATGGCAGGTGAACATTTCAGTCTATGCAGATGCACACCAGTGACATCATAGTGTTATTGTTTAGAAACAAGGATGATGCTTATAGATGACAAGTTGTACCTGTATAAACAAAGACAATGCTTTGGTAAGCATTCTAATTGTAAGCGTTGCAACCAGTTGGAAATTACCATCCATGTTGGTGTTCGTGTTTCCTACTTTCTCGTCTATCGGTCTAGCGGTAAGTAAAGTGAAACCTTGATGTAACGAACGTGGACATAAAAATTAAGGCGTATAACTAAGTAAACCTAAAATATTTCTTGCCAATATAAGCATGCAACAAATATAGAATATAACAAAGGTATTATAATTTTGTGTTAGATGCGACCTCGTTATAACAAGATTTGACGGTATGTCCCTTAGCAAACACCAATTAGGCCAACAACCCAGTGAGTGCACTGACGTCCACTGAATATCCTGTGGACATCAACTGCCAGAACATGTTTATGTTGGGTGTGCTGAATACGTCTTGCAGATGTCCCTTACACAGTTGTTTGGCTGCACTTTCAGTGTCCTGCGGACATCCCTTGCATGTCCGCGAGGGCCATCATGGGGACATGCTGCGTACCTTTCACGGACATGTCAGGGCCTTTTGCACGTTGTTTGCTTCTGTGAATATTGCACCTGCAGCACCTGCTGTGTGACAGATGCAACAGGCAGAGCGCTTGCACAGCAAGAACAGATGCGAAAGTGCAACATCCTCATTTTTCTAGGCCTTCAACCAGGCACAAGTGGTGTATTGAACGAACTGAAGTTTTTAAAATAAATTGCGTCTGAAAACTAACAAATTATGATGTAAATATGAGCCGTAGACATGATAGCTTCGGATTATAATTCGAACGTACGAGAAAACATAATTCTATTAGAAGCAAGCTCAAAGACAAGGCCTCTTGGAGGACAAATACATGTGTAAGCCTGAAAAGGTTCATGTGCAATACCCCGCAACATCCGTGGTAGGATATCCAAATCTGGCCACGCGCCAGATGTCCGATTTGTCTCCAAAACAGTGAATGGACAATGGGGTATGACTCGGATGTCCTGTGGATGAAAGGCTTCACTGGGAAATTCCAGAGGTGTCATGTGTGCAGCAATGACATCTGCCACAAGGGCGATACTTTACATAAAGGCTACAAAACTGGAAGCAAATTTTGGGGGGAACAAGTAACACAGTGCCCCTACATATAACTGCTGAATCAAAAGCCCACCTTGTAGCTGACATGCCTGTTCTGAAGCAACAGTGGCACGGCTGAACCGAGGCCCAGTGGGATGCCTTGGAGCACGTACAGAAACAGCAGAAGTGCAATGCTACGCCACTCTTCTCGTGCCCCACCAGCGTGGTCTTTGCTGTTGTGTTGACCATCCCCGCTTGCCCAGCCATCCTCCAGCTGCGGGTTTCGGCTTGGAGCCAGGGTGCTGTCACCGATGGAGTTTTGATGTTCGCTGGTGGGACGCTTGCGCGTCTCCATGTCACGTGGCGAGCTTCTGTTGTTGAACACAAGAGACAGAACATTCATATGGTCACTGATAATCAATGAGCACATTGAATTTTGAACACTTAATTTGCTAGCTGCTGTCAATTTTGCAGTAAATGTTTGGGTGTCAGAACAAAGATCAGTATCATCTTACTATGCAATATTCTACACAGACATGGTATATACTGGAAGAAGTCCCAACGATCAAAGACTACAAGGGGAGACCTCCTATAACATTGAATTCATAGACTTATTCAGTGCAGTGTTAGAGGTCAAAATATAGAAATAAGTTATCAATGCTAATTAATAAATGTAGAATTAAACAGGTTGGAGGCAAGCGCAGAGGTTGTGCCTAAACATGTTAATAGTGCAAGGTTCCCTACGGTTAGGCAGTAACAAAATCAAGAAGCAGCAAGAAACTTAGCGGGAAACTTGCTATAACCAGTCTTGGACACCGGAAGTGAATCAAGTGGACCTGGAATCAGAAAGCTGGCTGTTGTCAATTACTTGAGGAAATTTTCCATTGATGTATTTATGAAGCTTTTGCACAGATAATATATTGTTACAGTCTCCGGAGAGGGTTAAGGGGCTGCTTTAATGATCACCAAAGCATGAATAACCGTCCAAATTGTAGCAGCAACGTCATCCTTCTCTTTCTCCACTCTCACTTCCCGCATATTTTACTTGCAGTGACCCTTTGTAACATTTCTCCTCTCCGAGACGAAGCCCTCCTGTGAGTCACTCGTGCTTCATGCGTGTGAACGGCTCCAGGCAGGCAACATGCGTCAGCTGTCTTGCGTGAACAGCGGCCATTGGAAGTGAGACGTTCACCTCGCTTAGACAATCAAGGATAACAAATGGCCCCGCATAATCGGCAAGCAGCTTTTGGCTCAAGCCACGTCTTCGTATTGGAGTCCACAGCCACACGAGGTCGCCAGGAACATACGTAACATGTTGGTGGTGACTGTTGTAGCGTGCTTTAGAGTGGCCTTGCTCAGCCAATGTACGTAAGCGTGCAAGTCGATGAGCCTCTTTTGCACGACACAGAGTCTCCGCCATAGACAAATCGGCATGGATGACAAAAGAAAAGATAGTGTCCAGCGTATGAGAAGGTGGGCGTGCGTAAAGAAGGAAGAAAGGGCTGAAACTGGTTGTTTTGTGTTTCGCAGAGTTGAAAGCATATGTCACGAACGGTAATACTTCATCCCAGTTGTTGTGGTCCGAAGCGACGTACGTTGATAGCATGTTTATCAATGTTCAGTTTGTGCGCTCGGTGAGCCCATTAGTTTGTGGATGATAAGCTGTTGAGTGTCGAAACGTGGAGGTGCACGAATACAGTAATGCTTCCACAATATCGGAAATAAATTGGCAACCGCGGTCACTTATTATTATGCAAGGTGAAGTTGTTGAGTTGATTACCGAGTGATTAGGCAGAGTTGATTACGCAAGGCAAACCGCGTTGGAGTATGATTGAATGCAGCAAAAACTGGGAAACCTGGGCTGCAGAGGCAAAGGATAGAGCTGCCGTCTTACAATACCGCGTCAGGTAGTCAGCACACACAATGGTCCACCAGTTGCCTCTTGAAGAACGCGGAAACGGTCCGATAAGGTCTATGCCGACTTTTTCAAAAGAGGAACTGGGGGGCTTTACTGGCTGCACGTGACCGACTGGAGCTGAGGTAGGTCGCTTATGGCTCTGGCACTATGTACAAATGGCAACATAGGTGTCAACTGTTCTGCACATTTGAGGGCAGTAGAATCTTTCTTTGGTTTGACTAAGTGTTCGCACGGTCCCTAAGTGACCTGAGGTCAGGTCATCATGCGTAACGCGCAGAAGAGATGTGTACAGAGACCCCGGAACCACCAGTAGAAAGCGGGCACCCATCGTTGAGAGGTTTCTCTTGTAAAGAAGACCATCTCGGACACAAAATCAACCTGACGTTATAGGCCCTTGCGTGACAAAGTAAAGAGCATTCTAGCTTGGGTCATTGTGCTGCTCTGCAGCAAATGTCAAGGCATTGGGAAAGTCAGGCGAAAGAGAAGCGATAAGGTGATCAAAGTTATCGGCTTCACAATCTGTCGTACGTAGTGGTATCCAAGAAAGGCAATCTGCGTCCGCGTGTCGACGGCCACTCTTGTACAAAATAGTGAAGACATATTCCTGTACACGAAGGGCCCATAGTGCGAGGCGACTGGACGGGTCACGAATATTGACTGGCCAGCACAGAGAATGGTGATCTGTGACAATGGTGAACGGGTGACCATAGACATATGAGCGAAACCGCTGCATGGCAAATACTACTGCTAGACATTCTTGTTCCGTCACAGTGTAGTTGCGTCCAGGCTTGCTTAAAGAATGGCTTGCATACGCAACGACATGTTAGTTATTGCTAGAGCGTTGAATGAGAACGCCACCGATGCCAACGCCAGTGGCGTCTGTGTGAATCTCTGTTGGTGACGAAGGATCGAAGTGCCGAAGTATGGGCTGTGAAGTTAACAAACCCTTCAGCTGGCAAAAAGCGGCTTCACACTCAGAGGTCCACTGAACCGGAGTGTTCCTACGCAGAAGATTTGTCCAAGGGTGAGCAACATCCGCGAAACCGAGTATGAACCGCTGGAAATATGAGCAGAGTCATACGAGGCTACGAAGCTGTTTGACAGATTTAGGATGTTCGAATGATTCAACTGCTGCCAATTGTAACATGTTAATTGCGAGTATGTAGAAGTGGAGAGACATTAATTGTGTCATTGCTGAGTGTTGCAACAACTGGTGCGTAGTTTTGAGCATGTTGCTATGAATGTAAATGCTAGATTCTAGTAAGGAGCCCACTAGGCTGTTTTTGGACGCTAGAACTTATCAAGCAGTTGTACAGCTGAATGTGTAGTTTGTAAACATTCATTTATAAGGTAGTTATTATACATTGAATGCAGAGTTATGTAACTGAATATTCATATGCTAGAATCCAGCATAGTACATAGTAAATAGAAATATTTTAATTATCGACTACTGATGCAAATATCTCAATTTGTAGGTGTGTTAAGTAACACAGCAATAAAATAACATGTTTTTGAATGATGTATATAACATCCGTTATACAACACACTGCCCACCTGTGTTCAAAGATTTGCATGGCTGGTAGTTTAGTTCAACATTTCATTTACCTTTACATGTACAACCCGATTCTTCAGGGATATGCTTACGTGATGGTGAAATAAAGATGATAGTTCATCACCACGAGTTATTAGTGCTGTATACACACTCTAATGAGCGCGATGCCCCTCGCTCATTATGTTTCGTTTGGTTAAGCAGATATCAAAATTGTGCGCTCTAGATGCGAATATGTAACGCGTGCTGCGTTGAAAAAAAAAAAGTGCTTGGTGGGGAAGCTTTTAAACAAAAATACTCTCTAGCCGAAACTGGTAGTTTTAGACATACGACTTCAGGCGAATAAGAGCAAATGCGAACAAAGAGGTGCCCTACAATAAGCGCACGGTAATCTATCCAGGCACTCGTTAAGCCACAGACATACGTACTTATGGCGCACAAGAGATCAGCATCGGTTCGATTGGATCGATTCATATGGCGCTTTCTGGAAATTGGTGTAATACAACATACAATACGTCATATTTCCGGCGGATTACCAATAGCTGCTAAATGTCGGATGAAAGAGAACATCCCGGTATGCTTAGAAGAAGAGCGGGCTGTAAAACGTCCGCAAAAATTCCATCTCGCGATACAAATGCGACTATAAATATACGTCCGAGAGCAGCTACACTTGTATCCGAGTTCGTCAATCAACGATGCAGCGTATTTAACGTATGCCATGTCGTGTAGACATTACAACGTCCTGTGGACGTAGGGCCATATAAAATCGCGCAAGCGATAATTCCTATTAAACTTTTGATCCATGAACAGCACAACCTGTGCCAGGCTCAGCAATACGCTAGTGTCTCTAACTCCTTTTTGGGCAGCGTGTTATTTTTCTTCTTTCTTGGGTGCCCACGCAGAGCTTGTCTCAAAGCTCTTGTAAATCTCATAAATGTGAAGGCGCGATCCCTAGATAGCTCATCTCACCTCTGAACGTTGGCTATCCTTTGTCATTCATTTATTCCTTGTGTGGAATGATTGCAGCAGACGATCTAGCCGGAGCTTACACATACGTGTCTCAGTCGCTTCAGGCTACACCGCCAGTGGCGCTACGTTTCAAAAGTCTGCTGGGCCACACAAAATTAAATATAAGAAATACAACGTTGTCTCATAATACAAAACAAAGCTTTTGTTAAGTGTTTTAATAAATTATGGTGAGTTTATTGCCTCGTGGCTAAATAAGGGACAGCAAGTACGAAGACCTTGCATTCTTTTTTTTCAATGCCTGCCCAGTAACTCCAAAACAAGTAGTTACATAGAGGACGCTACTTTTTTACCACTTGATAATAGTTTACGAATGGTTAAGGGGTTAGAGGTACGTCAATTTTCTTTCTTAACTGTCGTGCAAGAACTGTGGGATGATGAAGTTACGGCAGCGCCAGTAGCATGTGGTGGAAGTTGCCTATGCCCTAACAACAATGGAAAAAATTCAACGAGGGTTTCGTAACGCGGCGCCGTCACATTGGACCATTGGTTCTATGACTGGCTTACGACCTGGCTCTCACGCATTTCGGAGCGACTGGGCAGGCATTGTATATATAAACGAGAAGGCCCAAGATGCTATGCGAAAGGTGTTTCCGCTTCCGTTTGGCACAACCCAGCATGGCGGCGGTGGAATTTCTGCTTTGACTCATTGGGGTGTTTGTGCAGCAAGATTGGCGAGCGCTGCAAGTGCTGAAATGCCTGAGCGTTTGAAGACTGTGAAATCGACGTCGCGGACGCGCTGTCTGCGACGCTAGTTAGCCTTTTACGTTCGCGAAAATCGCGATCCTATGAGCAGTCGCTGCGCGCTTCTCCCGCGAGTTGACCACAGAACATCAATCTGCTGCTTCGCTCTGAGTAATTAATTCGGCCTCCAAGATGACTGACGGCGAAGGCAATGAAATTCGTGTCAAGACGGCCTACAATGGGTGAGACGATGGAGCATGTTCTTTCGCAATGTTCGGGTTTTCATTGTTTTTTCGCCAGGCTTGTTGTTTTTCCCTAAAAGCCTGGTATCTCCCGGCTGTCTTGTGATGACCGTTGACACACGCAATCTTCCAACATTCTCCAGTTCCACGCGTTATATTTCCGAGTTTTCACAGTCAAAACAGTGTTTCCTTTATTTTTTTCCCTGCTTCTTTCACACACCGAGATGTTCGAGTGATCGTTACTAAGCCCGTCTCGAGAGAAAGACGTGCTCCTTGTAGGGCTTAATCGAAGCGCCCCTCCTGTCATTTGCCTGTTTGGTTTTTGTCGGGCTCCTGTCACGCTATGCAGAGGCACCCCCGAGTCAATTCGGCTTCTCCTTAGTTATCCACACCCGCAGAGAACGGCTCGCTGACGGCGCCCAACTTCTGTTGCGTCCCCTCTTGCAGTAGACGGATCTTGATTTTCTTGTGTACTTTCCTCCGGCTGACTTCGCGTGTCCCCCTTCGCGCGGCAATTAAGACGGCTGACCTCGAAAGTGTCGCGGCCGCCGCCGCTTGTCCGCGCGCGCCCGCTGCCTGCAACGTTATGTGGTTATGTCACTCGCACCGTTCGGCAGTTCTCCATCCACGGCGCCGTGTAACGTTATCGCCAGCGCCTGGAAACTTCCTTCTTATTTCTTCCCCCACATTTCACAACTCCCCTGCATTGCGCGGAAGCACTGCAATGTCTGTACCAGTGTTATCACAGGCTGACGGCGAAAGTCCGCCGCTCTTTCTCGTCTTTTTCTTTCCATGTTCGCGTGCTGCAGCGTTCCTTGGCGTGCGACGGATGTTTCCGCGGCGAGCGAGCGAGTCGGCAGCCCTTGCGTGACGCGACGACGGCTCTCTGCGCTTCGCGCTACCCGCTCTCTTTTCCTTTTCTGGGTTCTTGTTTGACGCGCGGCGTGTTTGTGAAAATGGAATTCGTTCCGGTCACGGCCCCAACCGTTGTTCATTGTGCTGCAGTGGCCGCCGCGTCATTCGCGCAGCTGCTGCTGCTCCAAGCGTGTAGTGCGCCGCTGCGTAACGTTACGCCGCTCGCTGGACTCGTAACGGTCCCTCGGAAAAAGAGCCGCCGCTTGATCGTCTGCTACCTTGTTCGTCTGCTCGCGCAGCGCCGTTTCTCTCGACCTCTTTCCGTCCTTACTTTTTATTTTCTCACGCTTTCCGAGCTAGCGCATTTTTTTCCGGCCCACACACCTACAGACTGCTATATGAGCAACGCCCGTAAGAGACCTGTCAGCGAGGAAAAAAGAGAAGCACGGATATATAACTTGGCTGCTAACCGCGCAGCGCGTGCACCCCTACCAACTCGCCCAGCCTGTGTCGCGCATCTTGCTTTTCTTTTCGCTTTTATTCAAATTACCTCAGAAGAGCTCTCTGTGAAGCAAGTCCGGTTATCGAACAGGTCCGAGCTACGCCCTTTGAGTGCTTTGCGTGGGCGTAGTATGAATAAGCGCACGCATATCGGCCGCGGAAGCCGGGTTTAAAGATCGTCTGTCGTGTGTCACGGCTTTATATGAGCCATGCGCAGTTCTGTTTTCTTTTACACACAAACACACACGCACACACACACACTGAGTTTCTCGACTGGCCGTAACATCGGAATAGTGGGGAACAGCTGTATACACGATTATTCTCTTGTTAATAGTCAGCAGCATCAGCTGGAAAATTCATGTTCTGCTGTGTGATATGTCTTGACACTTACCCTTTATGTGCAAAAACTTCAATGTATGCCAGTCCACCTTGGCCGACGTTGCTGCATCGTTTCACATATTTGTGCCGCCAGCCGTTTCAGTCATGTATGATGGAATCGGGACATATTTGGCACAACTATGCACGTTTCTGACAGAAAAGTTTATTTGTGGCCAGGGCTTCAGTGAAGTATTTTATGTTGCTCACATCTTTTCAGGAAAAGGTGAATATCATTCCATCTAGCTGGTGCACACATTTTCATTGTTTTGTTGTTTTCATTGTTTGTTCATTGAGTCATCGCCTGTACTTGTCATTTCTAAGTTCACCCTCGAAACTTCAGAATGTTTAAGGCAAAGTTGTTTGAATGGAATGTGAGAAAAGAGCACTCATGCACATGAAAGAACCTAGCAAAATGTCTAAATTTTACCATTTTTGAAAGATGCAGTATGCTGGGGTTACCCTTCCTTTTTCTTTGCCTTCAGTATCCAATTCAGCATTAAGAGGCTAATAAAAAACATGAAATATATTGACTGAGGATGCACTGTGTGTGTATTTTACCATTCATGTAGTACCTTCACAACCTATATGCAATCTTTATGAATAGCTTACAAACCTTAGGCAAACTTGCAGTGGGGAAGTGACAAGTGGTAGTTCTGTGAACACACAGTAACCCAAAGTAAACTGGATAAAACCAAATGGGCATTTTTTGCCCCCTTTGGATTGAAGAAACTCAACACAGCAGTAACACGGAACAAATGTAACTGCGTACATTAGATTCACTTGAAGAGTGCAAAAATTACATTGACTACAGATAAAGTGTGTAGATATAATTTAGTAGCTCTGATGTGAATTCTATAGCAAGAAACATGGATACAAAGGAGACAGCTGGGCAGTGTTTTCATATTTTGTATATTTTGTTTTGTGTATTTTAATTTGCTATGTGCTTTAAATATGCATACTTGCATGTTGGCATTGAAAATGGTAGTTCAAATTGGGAGGGAAGTTTAGTAATGTCCGTGTGAAAACTGACAGGACATACATTTTCTTGTGTGCTGCAAGCTTTTGTTCAGTTGTGTGCACGGTTCACTCATCGCTAGTACGTTGAAATTATTTCCCAAGAGATACAGAAACTTGATTTAATATTTCTTTTGTTTTAGAACAATGCATATGTTATCACTGATAACAGATCACAAAGCGGGTCATGACAAGTTGGAGGGGGTAATTTATTGACACATTTCTTCCACGCTTCTGTTTTATCTTTCAAACTTATTACAATCGGCAGCAGTGCACTATTATAGCCCGGCTATGCAAACATTCTGACACTTTCACATTTTTGTGATACACAAGTGCCTATCATCGTGACGTAAAGCAATGTCGCATGTGGCCACCCAGCAGTTGCTATATTCCGAGTCTTTTAGATTGCCGACAGACACATCGCTTGGAGCTGAGAATTCTGTGAGCCGAAAGGTTTCAGACCCACCGAAGCTTGATGCTGACATTAAATGCACTTGAAATGCTTGACATTAAATGAAAGTGCACATACCATGATTTTAAAGAGCAGGACAAAATGTTCAGACTTATTGTAGCCTGATGCTCTAGGCATGATACCCAAGTCTTATTGCTCATCTGTAATACAGGCAACGTACTTGAGAGCTCAGCACTGCGGGTTTTTTGTTTCTAGAGGTAGCGGGAGTCAGCCTGCTGCTGGTGGGTGGCGGGACCCCTTAGTGTGCCAGTGTGCTTTTTTGCTTGAAAACTGAGCATATTTGTAGTCAATATCCATGAACAGTTTCCAGCAGTTGTTGCTGACAATGTTTGTTCACATGTAGGTCTACTAGCTTCTCCAGGAGTTGACATAAAATTCAGCCTTTTTCCAGAACATCTGCATTGTATGCAATCTGCACACTAGAGGTCTAGCTTGCCCACAGAAAGGTATTGCCATTTCTGGAATGCCGGGTTATCGGAGAGGTCCACAGCAGCACCAACGCTCGTAGCGACATCTTGTGACACAGAGCTTAAAAGGACACTAAATCATTTTACGCTAGTAATTATCATTGAAGAACTGTATTGTTGTTAATTCAGCAATAACAGGTTGATTACCACAAAAGAAAATTAAGATTAAAGTTAAATTTTCTGAATATCGCACCAAAACCGCAATCCTGGTATGTCAGGGTGATGTCTGGGATTTCAAAATATTTTTTATGTTTGGACCCCGTTGAGCCCAGTGAAAGGTCCCGAAACTTGGCATGTTCAGTCCTTGGCTCCTTCAGAACACCACGTAGTCCATTTTTACCCATGAAGAATCTAGTGGAAATTCCTCACATCATGTGGGCTGGTGTGGGAACTCCAAGGCGACGGTGTCACCCATCTTTTGTTTTTGCTCGTTTTCTGGCTTGCCAAGCACCTACTTGCAGTAAGAGTGGTGTTTTTGGTATCGTAGGAGGGTAATTTACAAATACAGGTGAGATCACTTTTCTCTTTAGTATCCCTTTAACCTGAGAGCATAAAAAGTAGTGCTGCAGTGGCCCACCATACTGTACTTAACTAATGGTGTAAAGCGTTGGTGGCAACAGAATTGTTAATGTGCAATTCTTTTTATGATTTTGCTTCGCTTAGAGCACTTGCAGGACACAAAAATTTTGCAGGCACATTTTAGTTGGACAAATTGTCACAAAACCTCACTGCCAGCTTTGCTACTGCTGTCCACAGCTGCGGTAATCCGTAAACAGGCAGAAGTTTTATAGACAAGCCAAAACTAGCTATTATGTAATGACTTCTGTTCATTGTAATGGTGGGAAATTTTCATAATTGTAGGTGATGCAGACAGTGAGGTCCGTGCGACTGTTGTACCGACCAGCCATGTAGTTAGGCCGATATTGTAATTGACATTAAAAGAGAAAAAAATGGCGCTGGGCAGGTCATGTAATGCGCAGGTTAGATAACTGTTGGACCATTAGGCGTACAGAATGGATACCAAGAGAGGGAAGTGCAGTAGAGGACAGCAGAGGGCTAAGTGGTGCGATGAAATGAGGAAATTTGGAATTTGGCTAGTTGGAATCTGTTGGCGCAGGACAGGGGTAATTGGAGATCGCAGGAAGAGGCCTTCATCCTGCAGTGGACATAACCAAATAGGAGGAGGATGATGATGATGAGGATGATGTCACGTAAGCATCGCGACAAGCATTTCCAAGTGGCAAATGATTACTTTGTGTATGGACTGCACTTAATTGCTGCACTAGGCATGCAAAATAGTGGGGTAAAGTGTTAAAGTGGTTATTGTGACGCTCCATATTGGCCATGACCTGAAGGAACCATTTGCTTACTCAACCTCTTATGATTACACACAGTCTTTTTCTAAGCATTAGAGAAAACGCAAAACACGAAAAAGTCCCATGCGACTAGTTGGGCGACACTTTTATGTGGCACATACTGAGCTATAGAAAGAGGGGTCAGAAAGTTTTCACGATGGCCTACAGTTATCTGATTGGCAATTCTGTTCCGATTATAATATTTGAGAAGTTAATTAATTGTTAATAACTAATTCTGTAAATAGGCAAAATACAAAAATTAGTCTGACTTGCTCCAAGTGACAGCAAACAGCACTACCTTGGTTCTGTCCAGCTACGTGGTACTCGCATGTTGTTAAAATTGCGGCACTAGTTACGGGGAACACCCTTTATTAGCCACAAGTTGCACGTGGTGTAATCACTAGGCAGCACCTCCGTGTAGCCTGTACATTCAGTTTTCCTTGCACTGCGTAAAACACACACAAGGTCAAGAATGAAAATATAACTGTGCTGATCGAATTGTAAGGTATCAAATATTTTTCATAAGTCTGCAAATATATCTGTGGATAATATGTCATGGAACTGTCATTGAATTGAGTGAGGGAAATAGTGGAAACAACTAGAATGTATAAGAAGGGAGCAGGAAAGCCGCTATTCTTTCTTGAGAACACATTTTACTGTGCAAAGCAATAATCTCTTAGTGAACAGATTTTTGAGCACAGCACTATTGTGTAACAACAGCGAGGTAATTTTTCAGCAGTTTTTTGGTCAAGCTGAAAGAGAGATGAATCTAAGATTACACAAGGAGGTGATGAACTCAAGATGAGATTTGCAAAATCCTTATGTTGTGTACTTGTGGGCCAAGTCCGTTAATTTGTAAGACTGCTTTGGTGAAGCATTCATTATAAGTGCTCCCTTTCAAGAGGCAGCTCTTTGCTGCCATGAATGTCAACCAGTAAAGTGTGTTTCACTGGTAACCATTTTTGCACCTAAGGCTAATGCACCTCAGTAAAGTGTCATTGTGCCACCATCATTGTCATCATTGTGGTTGTTATTTTGTGATCTCTTTCACCACTGTCGCGCCGTCGTCTTCATACGGCAGTCGCGAATTAAAGTGGTTATACCTTTATGCAGTAAATGGCTGAAGGATGCCAAAAGTGTAAAGCCTTATTTTTTTTTCTTCTTTTCTTTTAGTTTTAGAATACATAAAACAATGTGTGCTTAGCATGCTTTTTTGGCACCGTTTGAATACTACTAAACTCTACGCTGTGGTTGTGCATGTTTGTTGGAAACTTCAACCTGGCCATCTTGTGCAGGGAGATCATGGTCATGTACATCGACCCATCCATCGCTCTGGAAAAGCTCTGCAAGGAGATGCGGGACATCTGCAAATTCAACGAGGAGCAGCCGTTCACCATGAAGTGGGTCGATGAAGAAGGTACGCTGTTGCAGCGCTGTCGTGGAAAATGCTGGGCAGTGGAAGAATATCTGAAGCCAGGGGCCAACGTCTTGTAGTCTTGGTCATTTACGGATCCTGGATCAGCAAGTTTTAGTTATGACCGTGCCATGAGCCGTTGAGAGTGCCCGCTCCCTAACTACATGCAGTTGTTGGCAGCACGATCTTTCTTATCGTAGGAAATAAACTTGTCAAATACAGCTATCAACGGCTACTTCCTAGATTGTTCTTTTTTTTTTTCGGGGGGGAGGCACTTTTGGCTTTTCGATAAGAAATAGTGAAAGATTAGCATAGCATAAGCAAATTATTCAAGAGGGCCCTTCGTGTGCATGGTTCTTTTTTATGTAAGTAGCTTAGCTTGCTCATTATTTTTTCATTGCGTCCTTATCAGATGGCTTTATTTTATTATTCATTTCTCTCTCACTTTTCATTCCTTTAGCTTGGGATAAGAGATAACTTGGGACAGGATCAGGCTTAAGTTTTTCCGAGCTGGGGACAGTGGAGGAAAACAGCAATATGCTAAACTGTTGACTGATGCTGCAAATGTGATCTTGCTTGATTTCAAGAATGTGAAAGCGTTTGCTAGAACACCAAGAAGAGTAGCAGTAAACATCATAGCTTATCTTTATCATATCAGTTCTAGCGAAAAGAAGCCTAGTCACAGCATCGTAGCAGCATTGCTGAGCCAAAGCACTGTAACACGCACTTTACCATAGAAATTGGAAGAGAACCACTAGAATGCATTGAGTTTATTAAATTGTTGAAAAACCAAAGTGCAGAAAGTTGAGTACTGACTGTTTGTTTGGTTATGGGTCTCGTGTATATGAACATGTCGCAACAAAGGCACATCCGCCATTTGAGGCTTCGTGAGAGAAGGCATTGATATTTGTGAGGGAAGAGTTGTCACTCTGAAAAATGACACATGCTGCACGACCGTGCCTGCTTTGTTTTCTTCTTCTTCTTTTTTTTGTTTTCCAATTCTCAGACCACATTGTTCTTTCCACTTGTTCTCTGTGCGTTGCAGCGGTGTTGCATGACCTATTTTGTTCTGTCTGTGGCGAGCAGCTGCCGCATCTGTGTTGTGTCGTCAGGAGGAGACGGGTCTGCCCCGCAGCGTGCTTTCGCTCGGCTCTGGTAACACCTGCTCAGGCCTTGAATCCGAGTGGGCCCCGTGCTGCACTGTGGAGGAGACACTGACTGTTAGCAGTGTTTTAGTGATGTGATTGCTGCCTAATGAGCCATGTCACATATTAGGAAAGGAGGGGGGGGGTGGAATCTGTGCAATGCCTAGCATTGCAGCTTTCCTGTCTGCTGCATTAGGCCTGGGTGCTTCATGGGGCTTGGTTGAAGTGCACTTTATTTTCTGAAAGTCTCATTTCTATTGCATATATATGTATATATATATCTTTTAGCTCGTTGCAAGAGCTGAGAACTGAGATAATGTCTAGGGACTTTCTTTTGTGAAAACCTTCTTTCACGGACAAAAAGGGTGTTTAGCAAATAAGACTTGTAGTGATTTGCTTTTGGCTTTACTTGGTATTTCCTCTTCTCTTTGTTCTGTTTTCTTGGTTTTCTTTGATTGATTTGTGTTTCTTAAAGCCTGCGTGAGTAACGATCCTGAGCCTGCATCACAAAGGCTCAGAATCGTTATATTTGTCTAATTTTTTTGTTGCATCTCATCGTGCTTGTTAATGGGTTGTTTGCTTAGGTTGTCTCTGAGCTCCCTTCCTTCCTCTGTCAGGTGCACGGTAGCGGAGTCATTGATAATATTAACCATTGAAATTGGAGCCAATAATTAAGGGGTTGTTGTTATGCGGTGTCCTGCAAAAATGGCATCAAGGTGAGTTGAGCTACATTCACGGGTTTATGATATAGGTTGAAGAATGTGCGAATGTTAACCAAGCACCTTGCTGTTATTTGTTTCACTCGTTATAGTCCCTGTTAGCTTTTGGGCAAAGAAAAGCTGTAGGTTAACCATTTGTACACTTGAAATCTTTATAGCCCAAGGTGTGCATCACACGATATGAGCCAAACTGTTCTCTTGTTGCAGCATATGTATTATTTTTTTTTTCATTTATGATTCAGAAAAATAATATAATGTAAATATCTTTGCTGCAGGCGATCCATGCACCATTTCATCACAGGAGGAACTGAACGAAGCCATCCGTCTGTACGAACTCAACAAGGACTCTGAGCTCACCATACACGGTTTGTCTATGAGCCCGCATCTCACTGCAACTCTTTCTCCACATTTGTTTTGGTTATAATAAAAACTTAGAGTGCTAAAAAAACAAATGATGTAGAAGAAGAAACGCACACCACACGCGCAAATGAAGGTTTTATGTCTTTCTTCTTCTACGTCCTTTGTATTTTTAGCGCTCTAAAGTTGTATTATAATGCATTACCAACTAGCCCACCTATCCATCCTTTTGTTTTAATTATTTCTTGTGCAGTATTTCTTCTTTCTTCTAATTTCTCATTATGCTTTTATCATTCTATATTATGCAGTTTTTCCTAATGTCCCCGTGGCCCCTGGTATGCCCTGTGCTGGAGAGGACAGTAAGTTGATGTTTTCTCAATTTTTTAGCAAACTCATGTGTAATGTCTCACGTTTGCTTTAGTGTACAGTTGGCAATGAATAGAACATGACAATAGGAGTATGCAGCTTTAAATGTATGCAGCGTGATAGCATGTTGACAAAGAACTGCCTACTTAGTGGGAGTTCAAAAATTCCTTCTCAGGTGTTTTTTTTTTTAACATAGACTCCCCGGTTTTACCGTATCCCTTTAGCTCTCTTTCTTGAGTCTGATGTAGTTTTTTTCTCTCTTTTTTTTTTAATGTGCAAAATTATCTTGACTATAAAAAGAGCTTTATTTTTTGTTCTTTTATCATACACAGCATAGGAAGTTAAATGAAAGCTGCACTCCTGTTAACTATAAGTATATTTTAGCTGTATGCGGAGCAAGTTCTACTGTAAGGTTCTACCGTACAGCTTACAGGAGCTGCAGTTCTGAATACAATATTGTACCTCTGTTTAAATCTGAAAAGTGATCGAACTCTCATTATGACTAGCATATGTATGGCTGTTGAATGGCATATGCATATGTTGAGCATTTCGAATTTTGAACCCCACTTACCATTTTTCATTTGTGAAGGCACATAATATCTCTAGCCTGGTTAGCAAAGCTGTCGGAAGTCCCTGATGGTGCTGTTGTGTATACGTTTCAGAGAGCATCTACAGAAGAGGGGCACGGCGGTGGCGTAAACTCTATCGTGTCAACGGCCACATCTTCCAGGCGAAGCGTTTCAACCGGGTATGACACTGTCCCACCACTTCTCCGTCTTTTCCCGTTGTCTCTTCCACGGGAGATGTATTGCGACGTGGCTTGTGTGATGGCAGTTTTCGTCGGGGCGAGATAGTGCTGTTTGCACTTCTTGCCTCTTTACACATAAAAAGACATACGGAAGGAGCCCTGTGCCTTGCAGTTGTCGTCAATTCTCTCATCTGCCGCTCCCGTGGCCTCACCCTCAGCAGCCTCCTCGCGAAGCTTACTGTCGCAGGGAAGGGGCTGAGTGGGTGGCCCCTTATCTCGCTCTTGGCTCCTCTCCTGATTGAGTGTCGGTCCGTGACAGCCAGGCTCTGTGCGGGACCTCCCGGGCTTTGCTTTTGTTAGGCATGCGTGGTTGTCAATGTGTGCGATGATACTAATAGAGCTGATAGTGAGTGATAATAGCCTTCTTGTCTTTTTGGGGTTCTTTCACTGTGATTGCCTTTTGTCCTTGCTGTCTACTCATTCTGACTTACTTTTTCTTAGTGGATGAGAAAGTTATATATTTGTTGTTCAGTTTTATGCTCTGCGTTTTTTATGTTGTGTAATTTTTGTTTTCAGGTTATGAATTGGCAGTTGCTGTAACGATTAAGAGATTAGTCATGCAGAAACATCTGGCTGCTTTTGCATTGCATTCTTGTCTTGTGGTAAATTGTGTTTTTCTGTTAGAAGATTGGAAGGGGCTAAGTTTCTTTTAGTTGAATACTGCACAATTATTTGTTGTGAGGAGAGGAAATTGTTACCGAGCATTCGAATGAGGAAACTGCATGGTACATTTCTGGCACCGAATTTTCTGCTCTTCAGTTTTACAAAAGATACAAAACTTTAATGAAAAACCACTTTGTTGTACATAGTCTGTGTTCTTGACCACTTCTTTCACCACGTCTGCCTTTCATGCAAGCTGAGTTGTTGGGTTTGTCACGCGCACTTCGCACTGAAGAATTGCCGTTGCTGCATTGTGGATACCTGCTAGACTAAACGGGGGCTGAATATGTTGGAACAGGATAGATGTCTTTTCAAGCACTGCCGAGATTAAACTTTTTCAACAAGGAAGAAAATAGGCAGATGAAAACGCTCCTAACAAATTATTTTATTCAATGATGTCACTTTAAATATAAGTATATGGGGTGGAAAATGTCCACCCATGGTCTTGTATTGCCCTCAGCCCATACTCTTGTTTTTCCTGGCATCACTAAATAAAATCAGTTTGAGTGCTTTCATCTGTCCATCTCCGTCCTTGTCGAAAAAGTTTCAGTTTGTCAGGGCTTGAAAATTAATTTGCTGGGCTAAAGAGTGGTAACACATCTATGTCTCGTGAGTGGTGATCTGTCTGCCACACTTTATGTTAGACTCTCGCACTGAGCAGCGTGCCCTGAAGCTGCAACCCCCCTCTCCCCCTCCTTTTTTTTTTTTGCCACAGCGTGCGTTCTGCACCTTCTGCCTGGACCGCATCTGGGGGCTGGGCAGGCAGGGCTTCAAGTGCATCAACTGCAAACTCATGGTGCACAAGAAGTGTCACAAGCTCATCAAGCTGGCTTGCTCGGGACCTCTTGTGAGTACTTTGCACCCCTCTCTCCGACGCAGCAGAACCTCACTAACTTGGAGCTGCTTAACTCTTGCATTACCATGCCTATTCAAATCAATCACCGGTGATAGATGCTTTAGATATCTGATTTCGACATGTTGGAGCCATTTCTTATCAACATAAGGCCATCCAGTAGTTAGTACAGACACTGAACTTTCAAAATCAGTTTTAATTTTCATGCTTCGGCATTGTTGTGATTTCTGACGGGCCTTTCTGTGAACTAATGTATGTATATTGCATACATTAGTTCATAAATACATTAGCATACATTAGCTATAAAGAGGCGTGGCTGTCACCTTTTGCCACGCTCGAGAAAAAAAGCTTGCCGCTCACGATTACGCTGCACTAGTAATCAAAATTTTGTAAATGACTCGCAGCAAGTCAAGTATTAAATTAAATCGTCGGCTTTGCTATCCGACAGGGCTGAGCAGTGATAATTAACCGAAAATGACGCCAGCTGTTCATTAGTGAGCTTTGGTTTGCAGTCCAAGTCATTTTATTTCGCCAAAGGGTATTTCTGAAGGTTTGCCGCATGTCCAACATATGGACCTGGAATTTTCAACCAGGTTCCAATCGTTTCGGTTTGGCTTATCTCGTAAAATCCAGGCGCGGGACACTGTCGGTGTCACTTTGCAGTTATCGGAAGTCACTCCCATGGCATCGTCTCGCGCGGCTGCGTTGCAAGGAGAGCATCCTGCTCGAAACTATGCTGTACCCGCACTTCAATATAGTTACGAGGACTTGAGTTATGATGTTATGATTCCAAAGATGACAGCAAAGCAGAATCAAGCTCTGACGGCGACAATGTTTTGAGTTTTTTCCAAGACCTATAAAAAGGACCATTTTTTCTCGGTAACGAAAGAGTTAAAGGTATACTTACTAAAGGGAGAATTAAGTTAGCTCTAATAGTAAACTTCGCTTCTACAATACCACAAAAGGCCTCTCGCACCTTGAGACAATGTTTGATAAGCCTAAAAAAAATACAGAGAGGGAGAGACAGGTGGGGACACGCAGCCTTGAAGTTCCTGCAACAGCTCACAGTGATTTATAGTAATGAACCGTTTTTTGTGAAATAAACAAAGATAAATTTATGAGTGACTACTACTTAATCAGTTTTAACTGATTTTCATCCCTCATAGTGTGGCCATAGCTCAGTGGCACCTTATGCGCGTAGCTTCTTTTCCCATGTTCCCTAGTGAATGACCTCCGTTACACCAAGTTATAGCACAGGTAAAAGCACACTCAAGTGAAGACTGTGAAGTTTGCTGTCTTCCTAGAGAATGCTGTTTTGAGGTGGTTTACTTTAAGCATGCACTTTCCGACACTTCGGCAGTCACTACTAGCACTACTTGCATTCCTCAGCCTGCTTTGAAAATGGTTACTACACTGATCGACAAGGTGTGTTGGACGGTCCAGTACACCTTTGTATTGCAGTCCAGGGAACGGCTTTCTTGGCGTGCGTGTGGTCTCAGTTTAGGTTTACTGTGTTGGCAAGTCCCAAGGCTAAGCTGGTTGTAGTTGTTGTTGTTGTTGTTGTTGTTGTCCTGAGTGGCCGTGGCACATACCCACAGTGGGGGATAGCTGGTCATGCACCCCCCAACTTCTTTCTTGACTGCAATGCCACTGATGCTGTTCTGGACATGGGCTGTTTTGTGAATGAACTACCACAATTGCCGAAGTAGAATTTGCAGACAGTGCTTGGAAATTGATGCAAGTGGTGTTGGAAGCTCAAAATGGCCGTGCATGTTTGGGACAGGCTGTCTCAAACCAGCAGCTGCCTTGAGTAGACGGCATTGATAACCTGTCATGATAACCAGAAAAGTGTATCAATGAGAAATGTATTAAGAGACCTTGTATTCAATCTTTCGTTGCATACTTGGCCACAAAACAGCTGTTTGTTACCTTTAGAAAGAGCCAGTCCTGTTCTTCATGCTTAGCGTTTAGAAGAGTACCGGCACAATATTTTTCTCATTTTTATTTATTTATTCGATAGCAGTTGGTCCAGTAATTATGCTATGGAGACTCTCAATTCCTCGAGTTAGCAACAAATAAATAATTGCGTCTCCTTTTAATGCGAGGAAGCTTTAGCTCGGGGCATCCTATCTAAATACATGGGAAAGGAGAAATTGTTTTTCTCGGCAACCACTGCACCAAATTTGATGAGGTTTGTTGCACTTAAAAGAAAAATTTTAAACCTAGTAACTGTTGGTCGTGAATTTTTTATTTAGGCCATCAATTTTTTACTAAAAATGACGAAAATTGCAAATTTTCAGGAAATGAAATTATGAAGTTTACAACATTATGACTCAGCAATGACAAATTATATCACAATTCTTTTAATTGCACCTAATAATACGTCTAAAGTGGACAGAATTGATGTATTATAATTTGTTCTCAAATCGACCACTAAATTGTAAGCAGAACTTTTGCAAAACCCTTGTAAACAATCTAACAAATTCATTTACAACATAAATTGACCTATCAAATTTGGCCGCTTTGCATGCTCTAATGTATGCAGTTTACAGAACTGTTATATCTGTTCTAGGTGGAGAGCTGCAAATTTGTAAACTTCATGCTTCTATTCTTTTTTCCAAACTTACCAATTTTTGGAAACTCCATTTAAAATATTGAGGCCCTAAATCACACTTCCGCTTCAACAGTCACTAGAATTTAACTTTCTCTTTCAAATACAACAAATTTTATTAAAATAGGTCCCGTGATTATCTCAGAAAAGAGTTTCTGCGTTCTACATGTATCTGAATAGACGGCATCAGAATTGGGCCTGAGCTAAAGCTTTTTCTTTGTGCGACCATTTTCAAAACGAGCGCTAAGTGCAGTGCAGCTTTGGATGTGAAGCAGGAGACTATTGCTGTCACAGAAACCAGATCTCACGATCTTAGACACACACCATGACAGTGCTGCCAATTCC
Source organism: Dermacentor albipictus (assembly GCF_038994185.2). Taxonomy (NCBI): domain Eukaryota; kingdom Metazoa; phylum Arthropoda; class Arachnida; order Ixodida; family Ixodidae; genus Dermacentor; species Dermacentor albipictus. Next base: position 151,374,766 of record NC_091822.1, on the reverse strand, counting down.
TGAGCCCATTTAACACTCCATGGGGGAAGAGTGGAGAAGGGCCCCTACTGCCTTTCCAAGAGAAGTGCACGTTTGGAAGGGCACGACTGCACCAAGGTTGACTAGCGTGCACTTCGACTTTTTGTGATACCACATGACCTCCACTTCTAGTCTCATTAATATGAATGATCGCCTGCTTTGCGCCCAAAGTCATGATGCACTTGGTGCGCATTTTGAACTGGTCGACTAAAAAGTGGTGTAATTATTCATGATGGTCTTAAGGGATTGAATTTTCATATCGTAATTATGGAGTATGCAGCTACATAAAAACAAAAAGAAATGCAGGACACAATATTTTCGTCTCGGTACGCCTTTAACACTGCGTTGTGCTATGCATTGTCCGCTATGACAAGGTACCGAACTTACGTTCTGAAAGAAACGTGTAATTCAAAGCTGTGTAATGCCCTTCCAGAAAAATGACCAGGACCAGTTTGCTGAGTCGTCTGCCCCCACTACGCCAGCACCATCAAGGACAAACGACACAACAAATGGCGGTGACGTCAATGGCACGAGTTTGACCAGAGGTAAGTCTTGCTTGTTTATCACCTTCCATTCAGTACACAATAGACCCTTGTCCTAGCTGGCAAGTGCACTTCTCTGCACTGCACATTTGCTCAACTAACGGCGGCACCAGTTATCATTCAAAAGAAATCAAAGGGCCAACTGTGCCTGCTGGGGCTTCTCTCTTAAACATGGTTTCACCGCGAGGGACACGTCTACATTTTCCATGCCATAATATAGTCGAACCCACTTACAAAAGTATTCAGGTGCCATAAAAATTCCATTGCTATAACCGATAATTGTTATACCCGGGTTGCACGAAAGAAAAGATCAAAGTGGGGGATGGCGTATCTGTTTCAAGAAAACGATAATGGTAGGGAGGCCAGTTCTCCTCCACGTCACCTTTCTTCATCCGGCTTCTGATTGGGTTGACTCATTTAACTGTTTAACTTCCTGTGCGCTCTGATCGCATGTTGTTAACAAGCCGCGGCTGTCGACGTTCAAGAATAGTACTGCTATAACAACTGCAAAGAATGGTCACAGGCGGCAAGCGACATACGAGCTCTGTTGAGGTATCGCTTTGGTGTCCCCAAAAGGCGCCTTTTAAGAAATTCGGGAAGGTTGCCGTGGCAGCATCTCAGCTTGAGAAATCCAAAATAAATGCTGGAGCGAGATCGCCATAAGCATCCCGCCACATACTTCCCATTGGCTTGCACAGAAAACCACATGTCCATCAGCCTTGCTTGCTGTACGTGAAGCTTGCTGACATCCTTTTCCAAGGCATCCAGGTGCTCCACGTAGTCAAGCGGAAGGTCCCTCGCGAGAACAAGCTCATGAGGGACTAAATCATGTGCAGGACCTCCTGTGGGGACAGTGTTGACGCAGCCTTCCCTACCAATCAGTGCTGCCGGTTTGGGTGTCACTGTCGCCATCTGATGCAAGCACGTTCGCGATGATCACCTCATTGGTTAGAATTAGTTTCCAAATCTATAGCAGTGCACTTTCTTTTTCACCGGCAACGTCGGCCATTGCCGGTGATCAGCGTGCAGATCAGCCATCTTCCGTTTCGGCGGCGAGTCAAATGAGGCTGAGAAACAGCGTGGAGAGGAAGGACTTTGACGCATCGAACAAAGACAAGCACAAGTGACTTGCCCAGAACGAGGGCTATAGTAGCGAGAAATCTGGGAGTAGCGTGGGCCGCACCGGTAGCATTGTCAGCATAGTTGGTGAGGTCCATTCATGTATTGGAGGGTGGCATGGTGCAGTGCTATGGGCGCAGTGCATTCTTGTTCGGAGGGACGGAAGGGCGATGGGAGAGATGCCTGAGAGGCTGGCGTGCATCTTTCAAGGAGAGCAGCACCCAGCGGCAGTTGGGGTGGCGGGCTGTCGAGCAGCGGCTCATGTTTCTCTTTTTCTTTTTTCTTTCCAAGGAATTCGCATCCCATTACCTTTAGGTATATACACTCAGCAGCCAGACTTCATCGTTAGAACTGATAATGCGGCATGGGGACATAAGCAGGTTATTTCTCCATAGAAAACATACAAAGGTTGACGGTGCAGCAGCTTTTCATTGTTATAACTGATATATTAGAGAGGTTTAGCTTGTCCGGTATTGCGGTAAAACACAGGCGGACGGGGGCGGGGGTGTAAACGTGAGCGGTCTGCATCGTGCAGCCACCTGGTGGCGCAGTGCTCAAACAGACAGAAACAGCTAATATTGCATTAACCGAGCGTATTCTACTTCACTGCTGGTATAAATTTTCGGCACTGGCATAATCGTGTTGCTGTCCGCCTACATTTTACCTGAATACCAGACAAGCTAAACCCTCTATTGTTAAAGCCGGTATCGTTAAAACTGGGTTCAGCTGTACAAAAGTGTGCTTGTACATGCTGTTTGCAGAAACGACCGTCACTAGTTGGGCTAACACCTCGCAAGGAAAGCCAGCTTTACAATTATACAAAGAGTCTATTCACCGAGCAGCAGTGTCGCAACATCTTAACATTAAGAAACAGTTAAAGGAAGGGATGCACAGGCGGAGCATGTGGCCCAGTCACCAGCATACGTGTCATTTTAAGATGTTCTCATTTTAGAGCTGGTTTACAATTGTTATGACTAAAAATTTTCATTCCTAATTCGTGTCCAGTGTAGTGAAAAGCTGATCTCATAAGAATACAAATGAGTCACCAGCCAGTTTTTCACTGATTTTTTGGACCTGCTTCATTATTTAGACTTATCTGTAGCACTGTTACACGCTCTGTGAAATCAATGTATGATGGCAACCAATATTTTGGCTGCTGTTAAGCAAATATTTCAAGGATCAACTTTATATATATATACTTCGTTTTATCTGTGGCGCAATTTAGTCTAGCGGGGACTAATTTTTTTTTTTTTTTCTCTCTTTGTATAGTTAGCAGGTCTGCCCCGGGTTAAATTTGAGACATTTGCCATTAACAACATCCTCGGAAGCAGTAGCATGGAGGGTCACTGTTTGCTTACTGTAATCTTGTTTTTCTCTTTCTCTCTCTCTCTTCTACCTAGCTGGAACTCCCAGGCATAAGACACATCAAAGGGCAAGCTCAGCTGTCGAAACAACCACCGACTCTTCTGCTGGTCACCTTGGCCAAGACATTGATGACCAAGTTTCGGGAGGGGTGAGAGCAGTGCATTTAGATTTCGCAGCCGTAGTGATAAGAGCTTTGTAGCTGTGCTTGTGGCATCACTGTTAAGTGTTGCTGTATTATCATTGTCAAAGGGTGTAGTAACAATGATAAAATAAAATGCACATACATGTTTGAAGAGCAGAAGTCACTTCAGTCACTTCAAAACTTGGAACCTTCTCTTCAGTAAACTGGCTGTTTAACCAGACACCATCATGACAGTCTGGGGAAATACAAGTACTGGAAGGGGCAGTGGCTCGTGAGGCACTGGTTGGCACTACATGACATAAGATAATGATAAAGCAGCGTTCAGATGAAAGCCGGCACGTAACCATGTGAGATGTCTACGAGAGCTGCTTGTCAGGCTTCAATTAGCAAAAGAAGTTTTCTAACTGGTGGCAAAAAGAACTTCTGTTCAGATCAAAAGTTTGAAGCCGAAGAAGTAATCGAGCTGGTGAATGTAACCCCGATATGGTACACGTGTGACTGCAGAGGTTTTCCGTATGTAGGAACCATGATGAGATCACATTTCTTCACAAATTTGTTGCACAGTTTGTTATTGTGTAAGTTGAACTTTCTTCCTAGTTTTGAGGCTCTGTAAACCTTTGTGGTTGAGAAAATAATTGATGCCTAGTGGGATTTGCCCCCTTTGTTCCTGCTTGGAGCAGGTGGAATCTGGTGGCGACTCGTGCCAGTACGGTCTGCAGGACTTTGACTTGATTCGGGTGATTGGCCGGGGCTCTTACGCCAAGGTGCTCATGGTGGAACTCAAGAAGACCAACCGGATCTACGCCATGAAGATCATCAAGAAGGAGCTTGTCACTGATGACGAGGTATGCAAGTGCTGCTGTCGATCACTAAACCTTTCATTCTTGAGTTTGCTCTTATTGCGAAAAAGGCTGAAGTGCTCATAGGAGTTTGCTAGTAAATGCATAAAAGTATGTTTGCTGGAGGTGTTTGTTGATTCTGACTGCACACCAGTGCAGCACAATGAAGCACGAAAATGAATATTTTTATTTGTCATTATAACGGAGCACACCACATTCTAATGAGTATGTCTGCATCTTTCATATACATACACATACGTGAAATCCTCACTATATTGTTGGCCTGTGGCTTGTTGGACCAACCCTCATCGTCAGTATGTCCCTCTTTTCAGCATTGACCCTCGGAGTCTCCCGGGTACTGGGCAAGGACGTTGAAGGTTTATTTATCGGTCGAGACATTGTGTAGCCTACACCAGTAGTTTTGTTTAAGATCGAGCAACTCAGTTCTCATTTGTGCTCTCAGTGTGAACAACCTGGTGGTACTGAGCATGTGTTATGTCACTGGCCACCACTATACCACCGTGCAGTTAGCAGCAGACATCACTTAGTATTCAAAGACATATACAGACTAGGGATTTCCTAGGGCCGTAGAACAAAAGTGGGGATGCAGTCCAAGACACGAAAGGCTTGCTGTTATACTTGCTCCAGTCAGGACTTCTAGACAGCCCTGGACCTTTTGTTAACTATCTGAGCTTGGTTTGCTTGTCTGTTCTTTTTTTTGCTTTTGTTTATATTCTTCTCTCCAGGGCAATTGAAACAGCTCATCTGATGTAAAAAGCCGTGCATGTAGTAAGGCTGACATTTTCAGCTTCCATCGTACTTCCCTTCTCCCTTTCTCTATCACCCCACCCCCAACCCCCATTGTGGGAAATACTTCACCTTTGTTTTTTACGAAAGCCATTTCTACTTGCTGTGCTGCTTTGACGTTGTGCTGCTAAGCCTGGGGCACAGGAATAAATGCTGGCCAAGGTGGCTGCATTTTGATGTGGCCACTTGTACCGTGCACTGGGTGTACGTTAAAGAACCCCAGGTGTTCAAAATTAATTCAGTCCCCACTACGACATGCCTCAATCGTATCATGTTTTTGGTGTGTAAAACCCCACAATCAAAATTTCTAAAACCCATTTCTAAGGCCCTTCAGTTACATAAATATGTACTTTGGCTAGGCGGATATGAAGCCCTACCTCGCCCCCTTCCTTGCTCCAAGGACAAGCTGGCAATTCAATGAAAATTATAAGTAACCGCTTTCCTCGTAAAACAGACTGCAACATGACCGCCAAAGTGGCACAGCAGCGGCCGTAAACAAAATGTGTGCAGTTTTCGCCAGTGTTGGGAACAGCATCAGTACCTTTTTTGGATGTGCATGCGTTCACAAGGGCAAGTTTAGCAAACTAGCTATCACCTCAAGATACCAAAATGGGTGCTTATTGGGAGATGAAGTTGCAACTCTAAATGCAGGATAGGGGAATAACTTATGGTCATCTTCCTGTTTAATTAAAATGTTTGAATGTTTGTTCTCTCTTCATTTTTCATGCAACCCGGTTATATAAGAGTTATCGATTATAATAATTGGACTTTCTTGGCATTTGACTATTGTTATTAGTTAGTTCGACTGTAATGCTAAAATTGCAATTCTGAATTTTCGCTATAGCATTCTACTGAAGTCACCAATAAGGTTTGATTGATTGACGTCATTGAGTAGGCTTGCTTTCTTTGCGCCTGTATGGCCTGCTATTTCTTCACTATGAGTAGTATGTTTCTGAATGGTATAAATAGCAGCATTTTCCACTTCTTGATTCTTTGCATGCTACTCGTAACTTCATGAAACATTTAGTGAGCATTTATTTTGTGATGTGCAGGACATTGACTGGATCCAGACAGAAAAGCATGTGTTTGAAACGGCCTCCAACTACCCATTCCTAGTGGGCCTGCACTCCTGCTTCCAGACAGAGAGCAGGTCGGTCGTTCAGATTTTTTGGATAACCTGCTTGCTTATGTCAGTGTATTGCTCATTTTACCTGTACTATTGAATTCCACTGGTTGATCTGGAGGGGCTGCCAAAACCCTCACAGAAGATCCCAGGTACAGTCGCCAACCGTTGATTTGGACTTGATGGGAAGTGCCTAAATGTCTGAATAATTGGTTCTTCAAGATATCAGATTCGCCATAATATATGGAACTAATCCCCAAGCGGCCAAAGAAAAGTGTGCTGTATTACAGGGTGTCCTCCTTCGGAGATGCTTTCCCTCTTCTGGAATTTTTATGACTAGTGTCAGATGTATCGTCAGCGTCTCGTCAATGCATCCAGTGCTAGTCACGCAGAATATTACAGAAGTGTTAGCACCTTCGAAAGTGGTGGCCCGAGAATATGGCCCAAGTTTATCAACACATTGCTGTGCGCACATAGGTTTGCCTGCATCCTGCTTAGTCTGTACCTTGACCATTGTTGTGCTGCCGCTACAGATAGCCGGAAGCACAGTCAATGCATGCACTGAATCTGCATTGTGTGGCAACATGAAAGAAGTAGACCGCACTGCAATGGCTGAATGACTGCGGGTTTCTTCACAGCAGTTGTTGTCCAAGGCTTCCCTTACCCAATCACCGTGCTCGGCTTGAAGAAGTCACCTAGACTGCATTGCTATTTAACACGTAAATGAAAAAAAAATCATGATACATGCTGAGCTTTCATGGTAAAACTGTGGCGTTCAAAAAGAATGAATGACGGGAGTAGTTTACAAACAAGGCGTTCTTCGTTCATTGTGCACACTACAGTTTAACCATGAATAATTACCAACTCACGCAGCTTTCGGTTCTCATGCGCTGAACTTACACAACCAGCCCCAAATACAGCCTTTACAACTTGGCAACTTGGCTTAGCTTTTCTTCCAGTTTCAGTGCAATCAGTGCTGAAGTCACTTGGTTTGACTAGTTTCAGTTTGGAGGAGGCTCCAGTGACATGGGCGACGACCATGCCGGCGATGTCTCAGAGCCAAAAACATGCAATTCTGCTCGACTCGGTGGTCAAATTAGCACACGGTCATGCAGGCGGAGTCTGAAATTTATGTTCTCCTTGAACATTACGTCCATGTTGTCCATGCAGTGGCAGCGCTGCAAAGCTGTCTGAATAATCAAGCATGCCTGAATTATCGGTTGGCAACCAACGGTGAGGAACCTGAAACGAGGCGAGTTCTTTTGAAAGGGGCGTGGTCAGTGACAGGTCAAGAATGCAGGAGAGGCTTCTCCCACAAAAATGAGCTGTGCCTGCCTGCTGTTGATCCATTCTTCCAAATAGCGCTCAAATCCCGCCGGCACAGCGTGGAGTGGCTAAATAATGCTGTAGTTCGAGCACCACACACTGAAGCATCACAGCCTGTGAAATAGAGATAGTCTCCACTCTGAAGCATAATAGTGCCCTCCCCTGCTTCCACCATTGTTTGTTTTTTGTTTTTGTTTGTGTGCGTATGTCTATGCATGCACGCACACATATGCGCCAACAGTCTTATTCTTCCTCACAGGTTGTTCTTTGTGATCGAGTTTGTGCGGGGAGGTGACCTGATGTTCCACATGCAACGGCAGCGCCGCCTGCCGGAAGAGCATGCCCGTTTTTATTCGGCTGAAATCTCTCTTGCCCTCAACTTTTTACACGAAAGGGGTGAGCACTGCTTCTTGTCTCCCCTTGCTTGTCTCATTTTTGGGGTTGTCCTGTGCCACAGTTGCGGCACTGCGGGAAACTAGTGGCACTCTGCTTTCTCGCTTGATTCCAGCAACTACGTTACAGTGGTTGCTCTAAAACTCTGAACCTTAATTTTGGCATTTGTGCCAGCGTGTGGTAGTTAATGGATGTTGTTTTATTGCAGTGCAGTGTTGTGACTGTGATGACTGCCTCAAATAATTAAATGTAGTGATTATAGCAGCTGCAGATATCAAAATTTGCACAGTAATTGCCGATACAACTAAATTTTTGCTCAAGGACTTCTACATAATGACTTTAGGTTGAAAAGTTGTAATTTCAGGCTTGAAGCAGGCCAGTGCTCAAAGTGTAACTGTCTGTAACAAATCCTCTGCCTTGCACTATTTTTTGGAAGTGCTCAATATCGCCTGCAAGAATGCTTTCCTATTGCAGCTGATGCATTTCGGCTATTTGGGATAATTCAGTGTGGTGACTGGAACAGCAATGCATTTCGTGGCACATTTCGAATCTGCACTTCTCAGCTAGTGCAAAGCAAGAAGCTTCTAGCAAAGAGGTCACGCTTTGAGCACTCACTGGCTTCATTTCTGCAAATAAAACACGAGTCCTAAATCTTTTAATTAAAATGCTAATTCTGATGTCCACCTCTGCTGTGAGCTTGGTCAACGAAAATTGTTGTTTTCTCTTGAACCCGCTGTTTTTGTTGTTTAAACACAGGGTAGGGTATGCAGCATTGCACCTTTTGGAAACAGTAGAGGAAATGAAGGACCCCTGTTTCCGTCATTTTCTTTGTGTTCCCACAGTTTATTTTGGAAGTGAGAATGAGTGCATAGGATACAAAAAATAAGTACAGAGACGCTTGTGCTGATGTCTTAACTCATCTTGTCAAGCCCATTCTGCACTGTCTCTGGCTTTCAGTATGGTTAACCACTCAGCATGCCCTAGTGCAATGTTAGTTTACCATAACGAGGCTTCATTGTCATTTCAATAACTGTCTTGAAGAAGCGCCTCCCGGCAGAATTCACTTCACTTTGTCTTCACATTTGCAGGCATCATTTATCGGGACTTGAAATTGGACAATGTCTTGTTGGACCACGAGGGCCACATCAAGTTGACCGACTATGGCATGTGCAAGGTGGGTCCACTCTTCAGTACTCACTTGCTCCACTGGGCACTCATCTAGGCCTTACAGATATGGATTTAATGTTGCTTTTTTCTTTCTTTTTCTCTCTCTCTCTCTCTCTCTCTCTCTCTCTCTCTCTCTCTCTCTCTCTCTTTCTTCTTCTTCTTCTTCTTCTTCTTCTTCTTCTTCTTGAAAGGAACCTCAAGTAATTTACAAAGACCCGCCTTTGTTGCTTAGTGGCTATGGTGTTGGCTGCTGAGCACGAGATCATGGGATCGCATCCTGGCCACGACGGCCGCATTTTGATGGGTGCGAAATGCGAAAACACCAGTGTACATATATTTAGGTGCATGTTAAAGAACCGCAGGTGCTCCGAATTTCCAAGTTCCCCACTACAGCGTGCCTCATAATCAGAAAGTGGTTTTAGCGCGTGGAACCCTATAATTTTATTAAAATTTATTAAGGCTACCAGATCTTCTTTTGGTCTGTTTTCTGCTTCTCACAGAAATAGGTGGTGGAGCAACTTTGATAATTATTATGTGCAAGCCAGACTTGCCACACTGAACTGTGGCTGTGAGAGGTGCCGTGGTGGAGGCTTCAGAATAATTTTGACCGCCCTGCATTCGCTGACGTGCACCTAAATCTAAGTACAGTGCAATTCACTGCTGTGTAGAGTGTGCGAGCAGCCCGACCCAATGTAAGCAGCGGAGGCTGCTGAGTTCGAGATAGCGTGATGAGGAACATGCGCAGCCTAATAGGCTCATGCAGAACTGTGTACAATTGTTTTTTACTAGGGGGGATGTGGATAAGTGCATACAAAAAAAGCAGTTGTGATGTGCCTTGCGGCAGCACAAGACGATGCCATATGCAGGGGGTACTTTCATCGAGCAAGTTTATTCTGACAAGTTTCCGAAGCGAGTGAAGTTGGCAGCATCAGTGTCGTCGAGTGAGTCGTTGTGGTATAAAAACAATCTGTTCTTGTCAGTCTTCGCTGCGCCAAATTTTCCGCTGCTCGGGTTCCACGTCTAAAGTTGAATCAGTGTTAACACTGTCAGGCGCCACTTTGTCCCGTTCATTGAAAACTTGCTTTCGCCACATTTCTTGCGTCTTCAGAATCGTAGGGAGCGCACCGCTGCAGAAAAGATTAAGAATTTTCAATTTAGCGAGTTTTGCCAAATTTACAGAATGTGGACTCCATGTGAAAGCCCCACTACAGGAACATGAAATATCAGAACATAAGCTATTTTGTGTTTTGAAAAGCTTGAAAAGCACTTATCCAGCCACTTGAAAATTATGCCTGGTACATGACATTGTGCAAAACAATGAAAGAAGTGAACCCGCTACATACAAGATGCCGGCACCGAGTAAAAACACCCGTTTGTCACACCTTCCCACTCATTTTGGTAAAACATTCTGCACGTTATTCATAATTGCAGTACAATTCCAATCATGTTTCAAGATGTATGCGACAGATTCTAAATATCATTACTTTTATCAGTGCTTTTGCTGTTGATGCACTATCCTGCTGCATACAATTGTGTACACAGCACATGAAAAGGTTAATGAAATGGGTATATTCCTTAAAATTCATGAACTCGGGGCAAGCAAAAAAAAAAAGATGCATGCTATTCCTACTTTTCCTTTCTCCCCTATGTGTCGTGTTCGGGGGATCTTATGAAATTTTGAATTCACAGATTGGCAGGTATGCTGTAGTGGCACGTCCAGTTGAGTTGAACTGAAGATAAACTTTTTCATCCGATGTGCTTACATCGATAGGTTTCTGATGACTGAGCTTGTATTTTTGTGTGTTTATTGTTTCGAAGGAGACCATTTGCTCGTTCATTGGTTTCGCATACCAAACTTTATGAGGTTGTTGGACAAGCACCTCAACTTTACTGTAATAATGCTCAATTTGCAGTTTTCTTGAAACACAACACTTTGCACCACTTGTCCAGCACATTTTTATAAGAAAGTCTGAGAACAAGAGTTGATGGCTTGTGTATTTTTATTGCATTCCCCAGGAGGGCATTCGTCCCGGTGACACTACAAGCACCTTTTGTGGGACACCAAATTACATTGCCCCTGAAATCCTCAGAGGGGAAGACTACGGTAGGTGGTATCTGCAGCATGGGTATTCTTTGGGACTTTCAATTGCATTGGGCCCGTATTTTGTTACAAAAGTTCTCTTCGATTACCACAGTGATTGTCCTGTTATCATGGCAATCAGTATCATGGCTGGCTCAGTATCATGGCTGGCATGCGCCAGTATGTTGACCATTGAGTGAGCGCTTTTATGTAAAAGAAGTTCCATGAATACGGGACCTGTGCTTTCATGTGGTAACGTAACATACCGTTTGGCATTTTCGTGTGTTAAATTGCCGAGGAGGGCCTAGACTACACATATGTGAAGCCCTTGATATTTGTGCACTAGGGAAAATCGCAACGGGACAAGCCGTTTGCCTCCGGGATTTGAATGTTGGGGTGATATTGACGCCTAGTGAGCGAGCTTCTTAGACTACCAACTGTAGGAGCAACTATTGGATCTAAGAGAAGCTCAATCTCTTGCGTGTGTGCCTCTGAACGTTGCACCAATACCACATGGCTGTGGCAACGAAGTACATGCATAGAAGAGGGCAGTAGCGAAAATGGTTTAGTTCTGGTTCAACTCCGTAGTGAAAAAAATACAGATTTAAGTTGTCTTGAACCAGTTTTATTTTATATATGTTTTTTTATTTCATACTGCAGACCTAGATCAGGTTCAAGCAGGGGGGTTAAACACGACAATAATACAGTGCCTTATTCAATCAAGTAGGGTGGTAAGACACAACAGTCATACAATGAATCAATCAATTGAAACAGGCAACGAGTTATTCCAGTCTGTTATAGTTCGGGGAAAAAAATAATACTTGAATACATCCGTCCGTGCAGAATAAGGTGTTAGTGAATTCGGATGATGGTGTCGAGTAAGTCTAGACATTGTACTGGACAGATACGATCCAGGATTAATTGATAAGTCTCCATTAAAAAGCATGGAAAGAAATCGAATTTTTAAGTGTTGCCTTCGCTGCTCAAGGACTTCGATGCCATTACAGTGAAAGCTCATTAATTCGAACTTCAATAATTCTAATTTATGGATAATTCGAACTGTACGATTTGGTCCGGCCAAGCTCCACAGAAGTCTGTGTATAAAAAAGTCCGTTAATTCGAACGCGAGAAGGTTCCCTCACGGATAATTCGAACTACGCTCGCCTGGCACACGGCCAGAGAAACGCGCCTACTGCCTACACACAAGGCTGTATTGCCTCCGAAACGGGGAGAACGGCGAGAGAAGGCAAAATTGGAAAACTAACCGACGCGGGGTCAGCCAGAAGGCAGCGGCGGCTGCCGCCTCTCCGTTCTACGTAACCTCCGAGACTTCTTGCCCGTTGCGAATCTCGGAGGCTTTGCAAATCTTGTACAGCTGCTAATGTTGTGCGGAGATGGCACGGCAAGCGCCAAAACACAGCGAATCAAGTACGTCGCAGCTGCGCTTGCAATCAAGAACGAACGAATCAGGGCCTTCGCCACCTTCACATGTTCGGCGTCTTTGTCTCGGCAGTCTTCATCGGTTGTGTACCTCTGTTTTCAGCTTAGGAGGTACCGGCCGTCGCGATTCATTGTGATGGTGTTAAGCCTCGGCTAACGTTCGTTTCGGTGGACATCGGTGGTGTGGCACAGTCGGACCCAGAGCTTCGACTTGAAGATGGCGTGTGCCCGCAACACACGCCATCACTTTCTGACTCGCCAAATTTCTGACATTCCCTACTGCTTCCGAATCGCAGTGTACTGTTGCTCTCCTTCACTTTTGTTTGTTCGAACTTTCATTCATTCGAACTGAAGCGGCTTCCCCTTGCGGTTCGAATTAACGAGCTTTTACTGTATCACGCATTATCGAATTCTTAAGTGTTGCCTTCGCTGCTCAAGGACTTCGATGCCATTATCACGCATTATCTTAAAATTCCGGACAGTTCCGGTTCGATACTCTGTTGACGAGTGGTGAATGTGACAGGACAACACTGGCTCTTTTCTGAAACCCTGCTGTCCTGTTTCTCTGTTGAATGACTTGCAGACTTCAGCGTAGACTGGTGGGCGCTGGGCGTGCTCCTGTATGAAATGCTGGCGGGCCACTCTCCTTTCGACATCATGGGCACCAGTGAAAATCCTGATGAGAATACCGAAGATTTCCTTTTCCAAGGTGAGCAAGTCTTTGTGCACACCGCTGCGGTGTGGCAACACTGTGCCCTTGTTGGATTGCAAGGCTTGCACTTTGTTTCTATAGGGAAGTGCTTTTTGCGTAAGGGAAAACATCAGCCTTCGTACTCAAGTTACTGGTGGAGTTCAACTTACACTGGCATGTCAACCTTTTTCTTTGTGGTGTGATAGCAGCCATAGAGCTTCATACAATTACTAGAAGGAATTGTGACACTACTAGTTGTCAACAGCTCGCAAGCAGGGCAGTTCAGGCAGCATGAAAATGATGGCTAGTACTCAGATTTCGTGATAATACACAGTTTCGTGACTTTCCAAAGGGAAAATTTTTAAGAAAGTACTGCGTTATAAGTAATTAAATAAGCATTACTAAAATTGTCCAATGGCAGGATTCGAACAGAGGATCCCTAGGACAGAATCCCAACATTGAAAACATTACGTCACAGATTCATGGACAAGTGGAACCACTTCAATTAGCAGCGATTGTGCGTGCTTTCAGAGTAAAAAAATATATATATATATACACCTAAATTGCTTCGTAATCTAGGCCTACAAAGGTGCACAAAGCGTAGCAAATGAAGCCACAAGAACGTCTGAAGCCACAAGCGCGAAGATCAGACAAATCTACGCACGCACTACCCAACATTCCCATGGTGGCTGAACAACCGCACCGCCAGAGTTCCCTCCAGTAATTGTAGGATAAACTCTGTTGTAGCAGTGTGCTTGTGACCCCAGAAAACTTCCAGCCTCACAGGTATGCCATGCCACATTAACTTTCTCTGAAAAAAGTAGCATTATTGTTTATATTTCACTATGGGCATACATTCTTTATATGATCTGAATACAAGAAACACTACTCATTAGGGGTGTGCGAATACCGAATAGTAGATTTAGAATCGCGCATAGAATCGAATCGCGAAAAAGGATGAATAACGAATTGAATATCAACTAGCATCAGAAAATTTGTGACAAAGTGAATGCTTACAAATGTTGTGCAAGAAAACACGGTGCTACACATGCTCAGGAGTCTACTAGCACTGCATAACAAGAATGTTGCACGCTATCAGTAACTAGGAATCGTATCAGTAACTAGTAACCTAGGAATCAAGATGCACAGTATGGTACGCTGTTATTAAAAGGAACACCAAATTAGTATGCCAGCACTGATTACAGCTCGGTTCTTATGAAGGACAGGAAAATATTTGTTTAATAAGCAGAATGTCTGTTGACTGGAACCAAGGGCTTTTTTTTGTCCTCTGAAGCTGAAGAAGTAGTGAACTTATGTTAATTGAACTAAATATCATATGATATTTTTCAATTTAATGGTCGACCAGCATTTATACCAATCTCTTATTGCATATAAAGCTTTCTTTTACACTATTCCTCCGAAATACAGAAGGATTTTCCTAACTTTACAAGCAGGTGGGCTTTTTAGGTTATCGTTACCTCACGAAGATCAATAGCGAGCCAAACAAAAGCGCGGACCATGCATCTCCTGACTTGACCACCACATCAGGTGTAGCCATCGCTAGCGATGCGCAGATTGACCATAGTCGCGGGAACGGTAAAGATCAGGGGCATTTTCACTGTCGGATTTAGCGTCTGAAGGGCACGGAAAATTTGTGCCAAGCACACGCACACTCCTTTGTTTCCATCTGCCATTTGTGCAGATGTGTGGAGCTGGGCGATCAGTGCACTAGCCATATGATACTTTTGCATCTGCTGTGCAAATTGAAAGCTATTCTTGTGACGGGTCACTCTAAGCCTTAATAATAATAAATTCTTTAACAATGCGCCCAATGTATGTCTGCAAATGGCGCCGGGAACGAGAGACCACCATACGAGAGTCACAAGAAATGAGATGGCAGCCGTGAACAACATTGGTGCCATACCGTACGCTCACTTTCGTTGGTGAGGCGGTTTCTAGCTTTCTGAGAATCATGAGTGGCTTCTGTGAACAGATCTGTGTTGATGCAGCACCAAACTGTAACTTTAGTCGCTGACACGCAAAGCAGCGTCATTAGGCCTAATGGCCTGTACTGGTTAGACTGACGACTGTTGAAACAGTGTTCGGGTACACAGGCACGTGTACCAAGTTCTTCTGCGTGCATGAACTCACGTGTAGACAGAAAGCTCCTGCGTGAATATGTGTACATGAACACGCATATCCAACACAATCTGCACTCCTTCCAACAGCTAATTGGCCCGATCTTCGCACATGCTTTTGCACTTTCCAATAACGCACTGCTTTTGTCCCTGTTCCCTCTGTGCGCATCGCATTATTGTTACTGTTGGCCGATGAACCATGTACCTACTGAGCATGCCGTGAAAAGCACCGACCACTCCATATGTGTTGCCAAACATTCTAAACGTCGAAAAGTAATAGATATTAAATTGGTAAATCGAATTTTCGAACGTTCACTATTTGATTTGTACTTATGTGTAATCAAGTATTTGCACGCCCCTATGACTCCTTGCATCGAGTTCATGTGTGGAGCATTTTTTTGTCTATTTCGCAAAAATATTAATTAAACTGATTGAATTATTATTAAACTGAATTAATTAAACTGAATTCAAAGAATCTCTATTCCTTCTTGATTTTTGTTATATGTTTTACCCACCAAATTTACCAAGCTATCCCAAGGAGTGAGCCCAGAAGTCTCCTGGAGTCTGTGCTTATAAATATTAAATTTGTCTATGCACTGAGGACCTTGAGCTGCAGATTGTGCATAGAGTGTGCACTGCATATGTGTGCCACGAAGCATTCATATTCAAGGTTGTCCACATAATTCATTTTCATATCTACGGACTTCAAAGCAGGACTGCATGGCTGGCAACTTTTGACTTTGTTGACAGCAGCATGGGCGTGTCATCATACATTGCCAATATTATTTAGAGTGTGCTCGTAAAGTCATGGTGTTAGACATGGGTATTCAAATTGTACACCAGCCATGCACAAACAGTTGTTGAAATAGAGAATAAAGCAACCAATTTGATGAGACTGCCTAACCTGTCGTTAAGTAAGGCAATTAGGTTAATTTATGTTAGGTGAGGTGAGATACTCGTATACTAATTTGTCTGAAAATGCAAAAATTCAAAGCAGCTTTATGTTTTGGAGGCTCTGCTGGCTGTTATAAAGTTGAACATTCACGAGTCTGTGCACTTAAGAAATGCTAATTATGAGAGAATTCTGAGAGAAGGATTGATCAAATGTGTATTTTTGTTGCTTTATTGGTTAAAAATTGGGTTGTCCTTGCATGACCGCCTTGCCCTACATTTACTTGTTCTGCAGCAATCCTCGAGAAGACGATCCGTATTCCACGCTCTATTTCGGTCAAAGCCCAGTCAGTGCTCAAAGGGTTCTTGAACAAGGTGGGTTTATCACTGCTTCAGACATTTCACTTTGCATTGACAGTGTATGTTAGGTTTCTGTTTTGTTTGATGGTCGATATCTACTGCGAGAGTAGGTTATATGTTCAAGAGCAGAAGGATCATCTAGAAATGACATGGAAAAATTGGGCAGCAACAGGCAGACCTATGCACAATACAGCCATCACTTGAGTAAATTACTGTTATGTTCTTAGTACCTTTGCTAGTGCTTTGTAAATAGTGACATCATTTCGTGATACCGATATGAGCAAAAGTGTTGTTTACTCAATAAGTGTTACGAATTGTTTGAACCTTGTTTCAGTAGCATATTAGTTTTCATTATTGCGAAAGGATATATTACTTGACAAAGACAATTTGAGTGAATTGCATAACCTACTGTCTAGTATAATGTGCGCAAGCTTGGCTCTTATCGCACCAGAATAATGGGTTTTAGTTTAGAAGAGATTAACTATCCTTTTATAGCTGTTTTAGCAATGCTACTCTGAAGTTCGTCCCCCTGAAACTTTGTGCTCTCAGATATACTTCTGTCTATTCACTCGCATATTGTTTTCTATTACAACCATAATAAATTTAATTTCCATGGCAGAAAGAAAAAAATTTTTATTGGAAAGGCTCACAGGCTCTATAATTGATCAGGCGAACGAGTTATGCGTAAGGATAGCTGTGTGTCACCTGTTATACTTCATAGGCAGCGTGTCGAATGGCACTCACAACCAACTGACTTATTTCTTTTTTCATGTACCCTGTCTGGGCACGCCACCAGAACCCTGTTGAGAGGCTAGGCTGTCACCCGAATACGGGCTTCAGTGACATCATGTCGCATGCATTCTTCAAGAGCATCAATTGGGAGCAGGTATGTCGTTTTTCTGGTGCATCACTATGTGGCTTTGGCCTGTGCCACTTTTGTTTCTTAGCCCGTTTATCCCCACGTGCACTTCTCAGGGAGGAAACGGGAGGCTGTTTTGAAGCCATTGCCGTCGTATTTGGAAGGTATAAAATAGGCAGTTGTGTAAATTGCAAAATAGCAGCCACGAAAATTATGAAATAATAGACAGCTTCAGCGTGTCTGGTAATCCGGTAATATGGTAATCCGACTGATAACCTTGGAGCGTTTGGCAGTGTTTGCGCATGCTTTCGCTCAGGCACTACATTATTTATTTATTTATTTATTTATTTATTTATTTATTTATTTATTTATTTATTTATTTCGTTTACCCTCAGAATAAGATGGGCTTCCTATTTTGGTTAGCCACATCATGAATGGGGCTCACGTGTAAGGGCCGGAGCGTGATTTACACTAACCATGTCTGAACAACTTCAACTTCGTACACGTACTTGTACCGTCCAATTATTTTCTCAGAATGCAAGGGTTGTTTTGAAGACCCTAACGCTGAGTTTGCGGATGCCGAAATTATCTTCACTAAGTAGTTAATATGAAGAACATTCCATTACTGCACTAATGCGATCCACATAGAACTCTCGTGACACAAACATTTGGGATCGTATGGTCCTTACTAAACTTATTAAAATGATATTCTCAAAGCAGCAGTAACAGAAGTAAGTAAATGACATGTTGAAATGCATTCATTCGGTACAGTATTTCCATTCTCCATTTTGCCAACCAGCATCATCGTCTTCTTCACATGCTTCTCATGCGTGCTTTGCCAGTGACTCGTGACGCTAAAAAACACTAAAAGGCAGTCGGGGTTACATTGCTATACGGAACATCACTGCAAGCAAAGTTAATCAGTTCGGGTTGGCATGCTAGATTGGATCGTAGTTATTTCAGGCGCACGCAGTTGGAATTAAGTCGTCGGAACATTAGAACTGAAGAAGGAGTTACACTGGGCAGGGGGTTTTCGTGGCCTCACCTGCTTTCTGTAAATAAGGATACTAGGTACAGCATCCGGCTTCAACGTCTCTTGGCCAAAATCGCGCATAATCAAAGGGTCAAATAGGTTGTCAAAAAAATGCTCCTAAATATTCAACAAAAGGCAGAAAAAGCATCCTACATAAATTAAGCATCATATGCCCTGAAAACGATTTGTTTCGGATATTGATCTGGTAAATATTTATCGAAAGAGTAGCATTTCCCATAGAAATTTCGAAGCTGAAAACCTTTCTTTTTTTTTTTGTTACAGCAGCGTCGAATGCAAGTCTGATTTGTTTCTTGATTATTCTAACAGTAGAATTTTAGTCTTTAATTGTCACTTCATTATCAAAAAAAAATTCGCATTATTGCTCAAGGAAGAAAAACTGCATGGAAATAATGCATAATGAAGGAGCGCACAATATCCGTGGTAGCATCGCAGTGTGAAAGCTTGGGAATAAATACCTCGGATACACTGTCTTATTTAGAAACCTCCCACTTACCTCACAAAGGCACATGGACGGCAGCTCGTTGAAGTTTGCGCCATCGGTCAGGTGCATCCATATGTTTCTTCGCTTTACGTCATGCTTGCTGGATGGCAGCGTAAAAAGCTTTTTTCCTTCACTGAAGTGAATATGGCAACCGTATGCACAGCAACTCATGACAAAAAGTATAACCAGTGCCAAGGAAGCACGCTGTTCTTAACGACACACTCACGACGGCCGCTCCCGTCGCCATATAAACCATATACTACGTGCCCTACTGCACTTATTAATTCATTTGCAATGAAATTGGCACCAAAGAGACTTGCGAAAGCGCATGCTTTTTTCTTGGATGATCCAGTCGGAAAGGGGAGACAGATGACGAAGGGCGCAGGTAAGGGAGAAAGACAGAGAGCCCGCGCAGCAGCGGGCAAGTGTAAAGGATAGCCTAAAGCCCCTAAGTTTTCCAAAAACAGTGCCATTCTTAGATCTTTCCGCCACCTCGCTCTCCCCAGGGTTTCCTCCTCCACACCTCCTGTCGCCCCAGCCTCCCCCGCTCCTCCATTGGCCAATCTGTGTCATGTGGAAGCACGCGTCGCGCTTTTGTACATTTTTTTTCTTTCCCGCGCGCTCCGACCGCCATTGCCGACCCAGTGCGACAAAAGTACGCGCAGACAGATTGATCACAAGAGGTAGCGGGATCAAATCACGGCCGCATTTCGATGGGAACGATATGTAGAGACACCCGTGTTCTCTCCATTGGGGACACGTTAAAAAGCCCCAGCTGGTAAAAATTAATTCTGAATCCCCCATTACGGCGTGCCTACAATCAGATAGGGGTTCGGGCACGTAAAACCCAAGAATAAGTTTTTTTTTCTCTGCCTTGTGTGGCTTGAGTGTTTCAGTTGAAGCAACACTGCTTCCTTGTGAAAACTTACAATGCAAAAGAATACAGGCACATGTAGTATACAGATATAAAATGAGCATTTCAGCAAAAGTATTATTGGTGCTAATGAGGGGGGGGGGGGGGATATTTATTTTCGTAACCTCTGCTAAGCTGTCCCATCAAGATCGTTCTTGCTATCAAATTCCAACCACTTGCACTGTAATAAATAAATAAATAAATAAATAAACGATTTCATGTGCTGCTTTGTTGTTAAAGTTATCAATACTGTCCACATCTAAAAATGTTGCTCATGGCCGCCACAATCCGTGAGGCACAAGCATCTGTAAAAGGCGCGGAGCAGAAGTGGCCCTCTTACTGGGCACGGCTAGCCCCAGACAGTTTGAATCTCTCACGCAACGGCCAAACTAAGGTATCCTGCAGGTACATAAATGAACCTACAAAACTACGCACACATAGTTTCATGCAGTCAAAACCTGGAAGTGAGGTAATTAAGCGTGTATTTGAGCACGCCGTGTGCATGCATCGTGTTTCAGCAACACAAACTCTCGACGTGCTGATGCTTTGTGCCTTAAATTAACTGTCATTTTCTCAGTTTTTTTGTGCAATTCCAACACATTAATAAGGCCAGTTGCCGACTGATGAAGCAAGACCTCAACTCAATAAATGCTCTGCAGCAGGACTCGAATGAACTTTTCAGCAAATTGCCTCCGGTTGCGTGTTAGCCGTCGTCTGCTACAACAGGGCCAGCTCAGGCGGCGGCGCTTTGGAAACCGCGCCGTGCACGGCAGTGGAGTGGAGGAGGGTTGGCGCGACTTTTGGAGATTGAGGAGCTTTAGGATGGTCAGCATGATGCAGCCACCTGGTGATGCAGTGCTCAACCAGACAGACACAGCTAATGTTGCAGCAACCAAATGCATTTTACCTTGCTGCTGCTGTAAATCTTTGGTAGACACACGATTGTGCTGCTGCCAAAAATTTACAGCAGCATAGAAGTAGAACATTGCCCTTGTTTATTGCAATATTAGCTGTGTTTGTCTGGTTAAGCTCTGTGCACCTGGTGGCTGCACCGTGCAGGTCGTTCATGTTTGTGCCTGCACTCGTTCGTTAAAATTCCCAGTCCGCTTGCGTTTACTGGAATACCGGACACACTTAAACTCTCTAATAGCAACTATAAGAAGGTAGCAGCTATGTGAAGGCCAAAAGATATATCCTGAACCAGAAATGTGGGTAGCACAGGGGAAAATATTTCAGGGGGTTGTTTTAACCTGCATATGCTTACATCTGGTCAGAGTCCTGGTTTCTGTTGATGTTAAGGCAGTGCAGATTAAATGTGATGTTGCCGTGAAATCGATGATCACCTGTGATGCTGACTCACTCATTGGCATGATATAGTGCACAATTCCTTGTAATTCCAAAATATAATGCATTTAGTCAAGTGTGTCTTTCAAAAAAAGCTGTTTATAATGGCTGTGTGCTAGCAATTAGCGAAAGCGATTACCACACTTTTTTTTTTTTACAAATTTAAGCTAACTGGGATGGTCACAGTCACACGTACAAGTATTTTCCACAGTTGAGAAGGAAAACATGAGCACGAAAAAAACAAGGACAAGATGAATATACAGGACTGAATACAGAGGATGTGTACTCACCTTCTCCTTGTTTCTTTCACGTTTCTTTTTCCCTCTTAATTATGAACCAGCTCAAGCAAGAAAGTTGTCTCCCACAACATATGGCAGGTTTGAACTGTAATCAAGTACAAAAGCTAACTAGGCATACTGCATGAGTTCAATTTTCGAACTTTGAAAAGCTCATACTGCAGTGTCATTCCTTATAGAACCTATTCTAAATTGCTATGAATAAATTATATGCATATTGATAACTAAGACCGTCAATCATTCTTTAGCATGTTGTGAAAATTTTGCCATTTTTTTGTTGTCACTAGCATTGGCGTCACTGCTTTACTTCCTGCCTAATTCATTTTAAGAATAATGCCTTGCATGTGCTTGAAGAATTTTGATGCCATAAATAATTTTTTTTTATACAGGTGATGAATTCCCTAATTGTAACAAATCAAAGTGTCGCTATGCCTGGGTGATACGAGATCGCAACCATAATGCTAAATTTAGCACCGTAAGATGTATCCTAAGCAACATCACTGCTGTGTGCAAACTCGTAGTAAAACGTAATTGCCCCTGCAACTTCAATCACACGTAGCCCCAACTTGGCTCTCCACTAGACAAAGTGAAGCTTGTAAAAGTCATTGTGAAGCAGCTCGCCATAGCTTTCGGCTTTCACAGTCAACATACAAGCGGGCATTCAACTCTTGTGCTCAGTTGCTTTCGCGTCAAGTGTCACGCTTTTTGCTTACACTGGCTTTCCTAATGCCCACGCATACATCTCCTGTTCGTTCTCCCAGCTGGAGGGAAAACAAGTGACTCCGCCATACAAGCCCAAACTTGGCACAGAGCGTGACTTCGAGCACTTTGACCCACAGTTCACAAGCGAGCCCGTGCAGCTGACTCCTGATGATACGTAAGTGGCCTTTCTTCTCTCTTTCATTCTTTTCTCTCTCTCTCTCTCTCTCTTGCACTTTTTTTATTTTCATTTTGCCACCTTATCTTCTTGTACTAAAGCAAGCAATCGACAAGCCCGTGTGGAGGGGACGTCTCATGAAAATGTGTGAGGCTACACTCTACAGAGAGACAACTTGAGCTATGGACATACAATATCCTGTCTTCCAGGGTGGTTATTTCAGTTGATCCTTTTCGGGGGCACATTCACTTTCATGAGATTTTGTGTTATTCGATTCAAATTCATCGGCATCTATGGGCAGCAAAATTCCCAGCACTGTGCGAAGACGGCATGATTGCTGTGCTAAATATGCTGTACGACTCCAGCTCTAACCATGTGAAAACTTGTGAAAATGGTCGTATCTCCAAAATTAATTAACTGGAAGTGCTGCCCATGGTATGTCTGCGGGCTTCGGTTCCAGCTCAACAATGTGGGTAATAATTGATTCTTCTGGGCCAAAGCCACAAGTGCCACTTGCGAGGCTGCATTCTCGATTGATCACTTCCGAGGATATGCCTTGCCATTTGCATGATGTAGCACACAGTGCCTTGCTGGAGTGGCGGGTATCCTGCCTGTGCACTCGAGATGCGACGTGATAATAAAGTTGATAGGTGGAATGCCATTCCTCCTTTCCCTTTCTCTTGAGCTTGCTAAGCCAATTGGCATGCACTGAAAGCATCACTACTTGTTGCTGGGCTGGTCGGTTTATAATTATCATGGCATAATAGGACAAGAAACAATGAGAAGTAAGAATGCTCTTTCTGCTCTTTTCTGTCCTGTACTTGCACTATAATAAGCACTGAAAGCATATCCCTGAGAATGAATTGAGTAAAAATGTTGTTTGATCCGCACCGATGGCACCGGCTGTTGGAATCCCACCGCTGCCACCAGATGTTTGATCCGCACCGATGGCACCGGCTGTTGGAATCTCAGCGCGGCCACCAGCTGTTGGAACCTCAGTGCTGACGCCCGTTATTGCAACTGGGTCGCGAGCCCCAAGGGTAGCGTTGGCCTGGCGGCCTGGGGCACACTGGAAGCATCCGAAGGTCCCAGCAAAGCATGAGGCGACTGCTAACAGAACAACTTGTTTATTCTAGCATCGCAAAGAGCGGGCGGTCAGGTCGACCGAAGTAGAGAGACGGGAGAGCACGTTACTCAACAGAAGAAATCGGAGCCTCTCTCCTGGCGTCCGGGGGCAGCTGCTCTTATACTCTCGAAGTTGAGAGCAAGAGGGAAGGTCACGAGATGACACCACGTGACGGCCGCGACGGACGGACTGAGAGACACGTTGGGACAAGGAGGTGACGCATCAGACGGGCCGGCGTCGATCAGACCTCCTCGCTTCACACTGGGGGAGCTCCTCTCCCCGGCTGCCGCGCTTTGACAAGCGTGGGCACACACACACACACGCACACACAAAGACACGTGGCACTGAACATGCCGGGACGCGCTCGGCGGGGCGCGCTCGCGGCCGCTCCGAACCGGCCAAAATGTCCGCCGCTTGGAACGAAGCTCCGGCGTACGTTGCATCCGCGCTGGATTTACTGCGCGTCGTAGGCGAAACGTAACAGACCGCCCCGCCGGGGGAGGGAGATCCCGATGGTCAGGGGACTGCATCCGCTGTCCGGAGGGATGTCGCTCGATGATGCTCATAACCGAAGTCGGTCGTCCCTCGGCGTTTCTTGAGCGCAGCGCACCGAGAAGGCCTCGTTCTCACGTTCAGGTTCACAGAGGACACTGCAAAGTGACTTCGGGAGAGTTTTCATTTTTCTCTCGTTCCCAGCAAGCGTTAGAACTACGCCGAAACTCAGCCGCTCAGTCAGCAAGCACGGCACAACCCTCACTAAGCCATGCCAGGCTCTTTCCCCTTTAATACTACTGCCTAGTTCCTTACAGTAGTCTAGCAGCACTCAGAACGCGTCCACAAATTGGAAAATTGCACTAGAAAGCACATCATCACTTTGAAACACTACACAAAAGCAATATGTTAAAAATCCTGCCTCAGGAAGAAAAACATCAATAACAAACAATTTTGAGGCTGATTCCCACGTTAGGGGCTTCGACTTAAGCCATCGGCGTTACCGTTGAGACTCCCCTTTTTGTAACGCACCTCAAAGGAATATTGTTGCAAAGCGAGGCTCCAGCGCAGGAGGCGGCCATTTTTGGGAGAGATGGTCTGCAGCCATTGGAGAGGGCAGTGATCCGTCCCAATGATAAACCTCGAGCCGGCTAGGTAGCATGACAATTTCTGAACGGCCCACACGAGACACGCACACTCTTTCTCGGTGGCGCTGTACGCCTGCTCACGACTGGTCAGCTTACGACTAGCATACAGGACGGGGTGTTCTACTTCTCCATTTTCCCGTTGGCACAGTACAACGCCCATGCCTCGCTCACTAGCATCGCACTGAACAACGAACCCTTTGGTGTAGTCGGGCGATCGTAGCACAGGCTGGCTTGTTAGGGCGCTCTTTAGGGCGTTAAAAGCTCTTTCCTTGGTCTCGTCCCAGACGACTGTTTGCGGCTCTGTCTTTCTTAGAGCATCCGTCAGGGGAGCCGCGATATCAGAGTACCTGGGGATGTACCTCTGATAGTAGCCGGCGACACCTAAGAACGACCGAATATCGGTCTTCGTGCGCGGTTGCGGAAAGTCTCGCACAGCGGCCACCTTTATTTCAGACGGGCGGCGACGACCCCGACCAATCACGTGACGAAGGTAGACAACCTCGGCCTGTGCTAACTGGCACTTGGGAGCCTTGACTGTCAAGCCCGCTTCGCGCAGGCGGGTTAGCACTGCCCGCAAGTGTGCCAAATGCTCAGACCAGGATGCGGAGAATATCGCTACGTCGTCTAAATACGGTAAAGCGAATTCTTGCTGTCCCCGCAACACTTTATCCATGAGGCTTGAAAAACAGTATGGCGCGTTCTTCAAACCAAAACTCAACACTTTAGGACGGAATGTTCCCATTGGTGAAATGAACGCCGCATACCTACTAGCCTCTTCTGTAAGTGGAACCTGCCAATAACCCCTGACAAGATCTAGGGTGGAAATAAACTGAGCGCTACTAACTTTCTCAAGGCGCTCCTCGATGTTAGGGATCGGATAAATTTGATCCTTAGTTATGGAGTTTAGCCGGCGGTAGTCGACACAAGGACGAGGTTCCTTGCCCGGTACCTCAACTAAAATCAAAGGGGAGGTATAATCACTCTCACCCGCCTCAATAACACCGAGCTGTAGCATCTTCTTTACCTCAGCCTCCATAATATCGTGCTGGCGGGGTGACACCCGGTACGCCTTGGATCGTACTGGCTCTGGGGAGGTAAGTTCTATATCATGGGTAAGGACAGAAGTCCTACCAGGCCTCTCAGAGAACTGACCTTGAAACTCTTGTAAGAGCTGGCGCAGTTCGGTTTTCTGCTCAGGCGACAGCGGTGCTTTACTGATTAAGTCACTAATGACTTCATCGGTGTCTTCCCTGTTCGTCACTGAGCCTAGTCCCGGAAGCTCGACCGGAAGCTCTTCGGGAGCGTTTACCATCATACACACTACTGCTTCCCGTTGCTTATAGGGTTTGAGCAGATTACAGTGGTAAACTTGCTGTGCTTTCCGTTTTCCTGGCAGACTGACCACGTAGTTGACGTCCGACAGTTTTTGAACAATCCGTGCTGGGCCCTCCCACTGCACGTCGAGTTTGTTTTTTAGCGATGTGCGCAATATCACGACCTCATCGCCCACCTCAAAACGACGGGCCCTGGCTGTCCGATCATAATAAACTTTGGCCTTCTGCTGGGCCTTTGCCATTGCTTCACCTGACAACTCCTGTGCCCTTCTTAAGCGTTCGAGGAGCTTAAGCACGTACTCCACCACGACTGGGTCGTCGCCCCTGCCTTCCCACGATTCTCGAAGCATGCGAAGCGGAGACCGAAGCGAGCGACCGTACACCAGCTCAGCTGGCGAAAACCCCGTAGCCGCATGCGGCGCGGTCCGTAATGCAAACATCGCCCCAGGCAGACACAGCTCCCAGTCAGTTTGATGTTCAAAACACAAGGCTCTCAACACGCGCTTCATGACGGAGTGGAGCTTCTCAACGGAATTCGACTGGGGGTGGTGCACTGAGCTGTGTAGCAGCTTTACCCCGCACCTTTCGAGAAAGGCCGTCGTCAAAGCGCTAGTAAACACTGTGCCCTGATCTGATTGGATTTCCGCAGGAAAACCAACTCGCGCAAATATGGACAGTAGTGCATTGACTATCTCAACTGAGCTGAGTTCTTTAAGCGGCACTGCTTCAGGGAACTTTGTCGCTGGGCAGATCACAGTCAAAATGTGTCTGTACCCCGTGGCTGTTACCGGCAGAGGTCCCACTGTATCAATAACGAGCCGTCTAAAAGGCTCCGTAATGATAGGTACCAACTTCAACGGCGCCCTCGATTTGTCCCCTGGTTTGCCCACCCGCTGACAGGTGTCGCATGTCTTCACAAAGTGGTCTGCGTCCCGAAAACACCCTGGCCAATAGTACTCTTGCATGAGACGGTCCTTAGTTTTCTTAACTCCTAGGTGTCCGGACCACGAACCCCCATGCGACAAGCGCAACAGATCCTGACGATAGCACTGAGGCACGATCAGCTGATTGAACTCCACTCCCCTGCGGTCTATATACTTCCGGTACAGGACCCCACCTCTTTCCACAAAGCGAGCATTTTTCTTGGCGACACCTTCCTTGACAATGCAGCGTATGTTTTCTAGGCTGCCATCCTTCTTTTGCTCGGCTATCAAAGCCGACCGGCTGACTTTTAGCAACCTATTAAGTCCGTCTGACGTAGGCGCTATGAGCAAATCTTCAGATAGCTCTTCTAACTTTCCCGCATCGGGAAGTTCCTCTCCAGTTACTGGTGTCTTTAACGTTACAGGCTCAATTTTATTCAGTTCGGGCGTGCTCTGAATATCAGCTTGCTGCGCCTCTGACCCTTTCTCATTGTTCGACAACGTCGGCCCCGCAACTACCGCCTTTGCAGCGAGCTCCCGAACCTTCGATCTGGTTAAGGCCTGAACGCTAGCCTCACCAAACAAAAGCCCCTTCTCGCGCAGGAGGTGATCGGACCTGTTCGAAAATAGGTACGGGTACTGGGGGGGCAGCATAGATGACACTGCCGCCTCCGTCTCAAGTGCTCCGAAAGGTCCTTCAATAAGCACTTTTGCTACGGGCAGACACACGCTATGAGCTTCCACGGCTTGCTTGATCCATGCGCACTCGCCCGTGAACATATCGGGTTCTACGTAAGAAGGGTGAACTACATCCATCGTAGCTGCGGAATCGCGAAGCACTCGGCACTCCTTCCCGTTTACGAGGAGGTCTCGCATGTAAGGCTCGAGAAGCTTCATGTTCTCGTCAGTGCTGCATAATGACAAAAACACTACTTTTGCTTTTGTTTCCGGACACTGCGCCGAAAAGTGACCCGGCTTCTGGCACGTATAACACACGCGCGCTTGCCTCGTCTCGAACCGCTTTCTGCGTTCGGCTTCGGCTGCCGCCGTCTCCTTACGTTCGGTCGGACTGCTTTCACTCGCATCCGCAGTACGTGTGTCCCCCTTTGCTCTCATGGGCGTGAACTTCGGCCTCTCGAACTTAGAGCCAAATTCACCCTTTTGACCGTCCTTAGCTCCGCGAGCCCGACGCGTCACAAACTCTTCGGCTAGCTCAGCGGCTCTAGCCACCGTACTAACGTCTGGCCTATCCAAGACCCAGTAGCGCACGTTCTCAGGTAACCGACTATAAAACTGTTCTAGCCCGAAACACTGCAGAACTTTCTCGTGGTCACCAAACGCTTTCTCTTCTTTGAGCCACTCCTGCATGTTTGACATAAGCCTGTAGGCAAACTCTGTATACGACTCACTTTTGCCTTTCTCATTTTCTCGAAACTTCCGACGGAACGCCTCCGCGGACAGCCTGTACTTTTTTAGCAGACTCGATTTCACTTTGTCGAAATCCTCTGCCTCCTCTCTCTCCAAGCGAGCGACTACGTCGGCCGCCTCGCCGGGTAACAAAGTGAGCAAGCGCTGTGGCCACGTTTCCCGAGAGAACCCCTGCTTCTCGCACGTTCGCTCAAAGTTAACCAGGAACAAACCAATGTCCTCTCCAAGCTTAAACGGCCGCATCAGGTCAGTCATTTTAAACAATACTCGTTCTCCTGCACCGTGTGCCTGACTTCCATTACGAGCGCGTTCCATCTCTACCTCGAGACGCTTCATTTCCAAAGCGTGGTCGCGCTGTTCTTTTTCTTTCTGCTCTTTTCGTTCGCGCTCATCTCTCTCTCTCTGTTCTTTACGTTCAAGCTCATCTCTCTCTCTCTGTTCTTTACGTTCAAGCTCATCTCTCTCTCTCTGTTCTTTACGTTCAAGCTCATCTTTTTGCTCTTTAAGTTCGCGCTCCTGTCTTTTTGCAGTCTCCCTCTCCTCAATGGTCTCAAGGCATTCCGACAGCTCGTCATCCTCAGCTCCTAACTCAAGAATAACCCTTAGCAGTTCTGGTTTTCTGAGTTTGTCTGAGACATCCAGACCCAACTCTCTTGCAAGCTCCAACAATTTCGGTTTGCGCAACGACTTCAAATCCATGGCTGCTCTGAATGCTGCTTTCTCTACTGCCTACTATTGTCTTGCCGCAACTAACCCGGCAGCAACGACAACCACAATTACCAGCTCTGTTTCTGACACTAACAAAAGCCTGGCAAAACTCAGAAGAAGAAAGTCCCGCACTCACCAAACCTCGCAGCCAAGAATTCAGCGCAGTCGTTCCGCTGCAGGCAACCAGTCATCACACAGGGCTCGTTGCACTGCTCCCGGATGGTCGTTGTGCTGCTCAGCATACAGTCAACCGCATTTCTTCGCTGCTGGCCTCCGTTGTCGCGATCTCACCGCTGGCAACCAGATGTTTGATCCGCACCGATGGCACCGGCTGTTGGAATCCCACCGCTGCCACCAGATGTTTGATCCGCACCGATGGCACCGGCTGTTGGAATCTCAGCGCGGCCACCAGCTGTTGGAACCTCAGTGCTGACGCCCGTTATTGCAACTGGGTCGCGAGCCCCAAGGGTAGCGTTGGCCTGGCGGCCTGGGGCACACTGGAAGCATCCGAAGGTCCCAGCAAAGCATGAGGCGACTGCTAACAGAACAACTTGTTTATTCTAGCATCGCAAAGAGCGGGCGGTCAGGTCGACCGAAGTAGAGAGACGGGAGAGCACGTTACTCAACAGAAGAAATCGGAGCCTCTCTCCTGGCGTCCGGGGGCAGCTGCTCTTATACTCTCGAAGTTGAGAGCAAGAGGGAAGGTCACGAGATGACACCACGTGACGGCCGCGACGGACGGACTGAGAGACACGTTGGGACAAGGAGGTGACGCATCAGACGGGCCGGCGTCGATCAGACCTCCTCGCTTCACACTGGGGGAGCTCCTCTCCCCGGCTGCCGCGCTTTGACAAGCGTGGGCACACACACACACACGCACACACAAAGACACGTGGCACTGAACATGCCGGGACGCGCTCGGCGGGGCGCGCTCGCGGCCGCTCCGAACCGGCCAAAATGTCCGCCGCTTGGAACGAAGCTCCGGCGTACGTTGCATCCGCGCTGGATTTACTGCGCGTCGTAGGCGAAACGTAACAATGTTCAATGTAAGCTGCAGACATACAGGAGAGCAAATGGTGTTCATAAATTCGAGGTGTTTCTTTCCTTTAAAGATTTTTGCTTTTTGACTCATTAGTATTAGAGATAGACATAGGCATAAGCTGGCTGGAGAACACTATGAAGTGGCACTGCACAGAACTAGGTGTGCTACAAGTGTGGTGCTGACAACTCAACACAATGGTTTGAATGCAGTTATTACTTATGGAAAGGTTTGTTCTATATTCCATACCAAGTAGTAGGCTTGTGCATTTCTTTTTCCTTTCCTTTTTGTTTCCCTCACTTGGACATGATTCTGCAATTCCTATGGCTACTAAAATATGCAGCGATAATTAACTTCCATTCGTCCTAGTTCATTGAGATTAATAAATTGAATAAAATTATCTGAACGCTCAAATTAAAAAAATAAAGTGTTTCAGAACGTGTGGCCACCTTTTGGTATTTCCGAACCCTGAGCAATGAAAAGGCATTTCATGCTCTCTCAAGTCAGATTGATAGAGGTTGACTGTTATATGCAAGCGGAATGTGTTTTCATATCCACTTCTAGTGCAGAATTTTATAATTGGGCATCTATATTATGTGCCTGATAGCATCCCATATACTTTGAAAGCAGCCATCTTAGTTGTGTAGTTAGCTGTGCAAATTACTGGTGTTGAATGGCACGATTGTCCACCCAGCAATATACTCCACAAGAAATGCAAGAAGGGCAAGTCAGCGTTTAAACTTTCATCTTTCACTTGGGTGAGGTTCTTGCGTTCATGTGTCACCTCGTGTTTTATTTTTAACTGCACAAACCACTCGAAAAGATGTCACATTTAGAGATGCGCTGAGTGGGTAAAGTGCAAAGGATGTGCCTACTTCAGCTACAAAGTGGCCAAAGGAAAAGCTTTGAAGATAACCTGCCACTTTATCGCCTTTAGAAATTTTACCACAAAAGTGTGGAAGACGCAGCCAGCTGCTCCCTTTTCCTGCAACTACCTTCTTCTCTCACCTAGCTTTTCTTTCGTGGCTTTATTTTTTACTTCTTGTTTGTCACTCTGTCTGCCACTTATCTGCCTAGTGACCTTCCCATGTGTCATCACGCACACTTTCTGATAGCCTGTCCGTCCTCCCTGGAGGCCTTCTTATCTCTTGTGTGCCATTATCTATTTTGGCACAGTCTGTTGCTTGCGGCGTGGCATGGGAGCCATCGGAGGTCACGTTGGATGCTTTCACTTTCCCTGCCCCGCTATGAGTCTTGTTTGTGCCCACCGTTTTGTCAGGCAAGTGCTGCCACCTGGTTTGGTGCAGCGAAAACTCTTGACTTCCAACTCTAGCACCGAAAGCATCAGTTGGGCCACATTCAGGCATGCAGAGCATTTGCAGAAGATACGCACCCACTTACCTCAGAACTTGCCTCAGAAGACCAGTTGCATCACACCTGGTGCACATTTGTGGAATTTCTGCTTCTTTATTGTCTGTTGCCTTCTCACGGCCATCGCAGTTCATTTTGCATCAAGGAAACGCTGTGTATCTTTATTGACTAGTATTCCGCACAACAACCTATTACAACGTCCCTTTACAACACAGCATCCCTTTTCCAACTTGAGGAAACCGAGCAAGAGTTCTTTGTCTGTTTCTGTGCCCAACTGCTGTGACAAACACTGTCGCACAGTCTCTTGGCCAAGAAAACTAGTCAATCTGATTTTCACACAAATGGTTCTGTCTGCTGTTCTTTGTTCCCGTTGAATGCCAGGCAGCATGAGCTTGACCTTTGTCATTCCGCATCCTTCCCTAAAGCACTCCTGCGTTCATTGTCAACAAGTTCCTCCGCAGCTGTTCCAAGTTTGAAAAAAAAAAAAAGAAAGACTGGATGTCTGGTGGGCGCATGCAAATTGTCACTTGCATGAAAGGTCGCCCTGCTCTTGGAACACAAAAGTGCTTGCCTGTCGGCGAAGGCCACCCGCACAGTATTGCTTACTCACTTCTTCACTGTACTGCATCTTGGTTGTAGTGGGCTGTAAAGATAAGATTGACGCAGGGCGCTGAATTAGGTGTGTGTGTCAAGACTGGGGATCAAAACAAGTTATTATCACCTCGACTTGGATGATAACAGATGCAGTAAAACCCTCTGTATACAAAACGCAGAGAGGTGGCAAGGGGTGAGAAGCAGGGATGTAGCAACCTATCTTGCACTAGCTTTTTCGCTCTGTCATAGAGCGTAACGTGTACAGGGTATAGTACTTGTGCACCAGTCACCAAAACTCGAGCAGGAAAGAGAAAATGCAAAAAAAAATTACGTTAGTTAAATGCCTTCGTACTAATGATTCACAGTTTTCTGGGGTTTTTTTTTTTTAATTGCTAAGCAGTGACACACCGTGTAGGACGTTGCAAATGCACATCATGGTTGCAGATGTCAATCGCCAGCTTTCACAGAAGAGCACATCCACAGAATATTTCAGTTAGGAATTGAATACATATTTCACAGTCATGGCAGCACTCAACTTGCACTCGTCTTGCTGTTGAATATCTCTTGACCTGCGCGCATGTTGCTGGACCTGCTTTTGGGCCGCTCATTGAGAGCACTCGCTGCTCCAAAGCCCGAAAGGTTGAGATGGCCACTAACCTTCGACAGGTGTTGTCGATCACAGAATTTAGCTTTGAAAATTTAGACAAAGGCCGCACCTGCATCCCCTATGTACTGAATGCGTTCCCAGGATGCCAGACTGTGCACATAAACAGCATGCACCGTCGCAAACAGGTGCCCCACAAGATCTGCAAGACAGCGACTCTATCAGCGCCGTGTCACCTGCCTTTCGAGTGTCTGCACGACCCGCAAGATAGTCGCCAGATAGCGAGTCAGATCAGGGCTAACTCGCACAAGTGCAGACTGTTGTCCACTGCCATACACGGCTGTAATGCACTTGTTTCCTTAGCACTTAGAATGCCACTGCCTGACAGAACAGATGTGTTGTTGGCTGCGGCATTCCTTTGCAGTGAGTGTTCAACAAGACAAGTGCCTTTTTTTTCCTCTCTCTCTCTCTCTCTCTCACCAGATTAGCGCTTCTGAGAGGTACTCATGTTCGTGTGCATGCGTGCATACACATCACCATAAAGCAGGAAAGAAGGATCTATGGGAAGTGTGTCATCTTGCAGGTTGCACGGTTAGCTGCGAAAGAAAACGAAAGGACATATAGAACTATTGTTGGAGAGAAAACAGACCAGTAGCCATGCACAAATAAATGCGTGTGCTGTTTCGGTAAAAATGTGAAAAACATGCCGATATGATTTTCTTGGGGATTTCGTGTGAAAGCTTTGATTTCTCTGTTGCTTTTTGCAAGTCCAATTTGTGTATTTGTTATGTGTACGTGTATGTGAGCTGCTAGTGTTGCTGTTATGTCCCATCTCTATGTGTGCCTTCTGATGAACCTTTGCATGCTGCATAACCACATAATCATAATGCTGTAGGCAAAGGGAACATTATTTTTGTCCTCATTTTCAACCATGCTGCTTGCAATCAGAGTTTTTTGTGCGGTCACTCTTCTCAAAGTCCTGGGCCAGCATTTCCCTTATGTTGCGTGTGTTGCCTCTTTTCAGGAAAGTCATCTCGAAGATTGACCAGTCGGAGTTCGAGGGATTTGAGTACGTCAACCCACTGCTGATGTCACTGGAGGATTGTGTGTAGCTGTCCCTTGTATTATCTCTCGTTCTTTGTTTCATTTCCGGCCCGTGTCCCGACACATGGGTGGAGTCGAGAGCCTCTTGGGGCACCTTTTCTCTGGATTCCACGTGTGAGCTTCAGGGCCCGCATCATGGGCAGACCAAAATAGGGCCAAGCCAGCTCACTAAGCACCCCTGCTCATTTTTCAAGTGTCTGGTTTAAGGAAATTACCAAGCGACGTGATTGTTCTCGAAAGGTGTTGGATCGTTGCGTCACCACTATAACGAGTTGTACCATCGGTGTAATGAGCAGACACGGTGGCAGTTCTATTTTGAGCACTTGACCACAGGATTGGGCTGGCTTGCCTTCTGTGGACCACACACCTCAAAGGAGGCCTTCTTTTTAATTAGTCCGTGATAGTTTCTCGCGCAGATGTTATCGCGAGCGAGTGTCCGGGTGTGGGCGTGCAAGACTCTTGTGGCAGGCCTTTCTCGAGCTTGCTAGTACGCGTGCATTACGTGTTGTTGCCTTCCGCTGCCATCATTAATTGGTGGTGGAGAATTGTTTGTCGTAAAGCTTGGCGTGCTAGCACAGGTAGCACAGAAGTGTATCTGACTAAGCCGTTGTTATTAAGTGAGAAGCAGTTCTTTTCCTATGATACTTAAATGTGTGAAGCAGCCTTGTAGCATCATTTGGGCCAGAGTTCGTTACATTTTTACCTTCTCTGTTTCACACTAGAAAGAGCAGCCCACAAATTGTTTTCGATAAGTTAGAAATATTTTTTAATGTAGTTTCAGGCTACACAACATATTTAAGGACATGCGGAGCGCATTCTTATTGTCTCGGTGTTTGTGTATTTTAGAGTCGCTAATGTGCGCCTGCCGTACTCGACGAAAGCAGCCGTCGAAGTGTGGGCAGTTAAAATACAGCAGTCCCTCCAGTGGAAAACGACCTTTGTCAAGCAGCACCTTCCGTAGGGTATATTGTGCACATATATAGAAGCATTACGGTGCTCCTTCACAAGCCACAGCATCCTTCTGGAGTGCGTTTTCTTTCCCCCCATCGTCGACAGCAGCGTAGAGCCCCAGTGCTGCTGTGTTTATCATAGTATTAGGCGTCTTTTCTTCCTTATTGTCCTGACACGCCAGGGACCTACAAAATAGTGCATTCCATCCATCACTGTCAGCCATTGTGGTTCTCTCTTTCCACCGTGGATGTAGTTCCGCAAAATTGGACCAGTGCTACTAGCACCGCAGACTCTCTTTTGAAGTCTTTTAGCCTGCTTTCCTGCATCATAGTACGCCAACATAATGGTGGCAACAGTTGCTTTGCGTAATTCGCCTGCAATGAGAAAGATGATGGGTTTTCACTGGAGACGCTGTGAAGTACGACTGCCCAGTGCTAGTGTGTGCGGTGAGCGCTTCATCTTCACATGAATGACGAACAGTGCCACTAGTACGCAGGCTAAAGCGTAACATGTATTGCTCTAAAAGAATTACGCCCTTTACGGTGCAAATGTCTCCCACAACAGCGTAGTCGTCATTATTATTATTGAGGGAAAATTTTTTCCTCTAATGCTATGTACCGCCACATAGTGTTACCGACAAGAAAGTTCCAAGCACACAACGTACCGCCAATTTACAACTTAAAGCACATCATGTGTAATGTTAATGTGTAATGGAAAAAGGCTTGTTGACTAGATTCATTCAGTTTTCTGCACATTGAAACGGTGCTGAAGCAGCCACCAAGCAGCTTGTGCTTATTGTTAGTGGCTGATGGCAGTACTCTCCTGTCGTAGCTTTAATGTGGTGCCACTTTTCTAGGTTTTGTATGTCAAAGTGTTAGGGCCGTGAGTAGGAAGTGTTGTCTGATCTAGTACAATTCCTTTTCCCATTGCGAGCAGTTGATGGTGTGGTTGCCATCATCACTGTGGGGCAAAGAAAAGTAGGCGTGACTTAACGGAGCAAACAGCAGATGTTGTGAGATAGTTGTAATTTGGACTTCACTAACAGATACTTAAGATGTGATAGTAATGTAATTTGGCACCTCTACGGCCTTGGCTAGTTGTTAGTGACCTGATCTTGCCACTTATACTGAATTGGGGTATAGGCAGCCTAATGTTTACAGTAACATGTTTGAACCTTACCAAATCAAAGGTGGATGGCATTTCTTCGTTCAGCAGTGAGGCAACACTGATGGGCTGCTTCAAAATGAGTGATGCATTTATAGGAAATGTTTACATTGAACACTAGGCCATTCTTTAGGGCTTTCTATTCAGACCGTCCCTGCCATCTGCACGTTGAACATGCTACGGTGTGACCCTCGCCAGCACTTCTTGTACCGTATAGAATTTGTAACAGAGCATCTCTTCCAACCGCGCGAGCATTTAAGGCAGTTGCTTTTTTTTTTCGTGAATGTTGAGTTCTTGTTGTCTTATTTGGTTTTGACATCTTGAGAGCAGTTGTGTAAACAAGCGCAGGCTCGTGTCTATCCTTATAAAATTAATATTCAATATGTTTTACTTTGTAGCAACAGGTCCTGTACCTATTTCCTTCCTTTTTTTTTTTCCCCTATTGCTCTTCTTAACGTGTCGTGTGTTGCGAATTTTGGTAAATGATTATTTTTTTCACACATTCCTGTTGCACGTGTCACTTTTAGAGATGGCTTATGTGCAATGTAAAGTATTTTGACATGTGATGTGGCCTTCTCAAGGGGACACTCCGTTTAAGCTATGTATATCTCTGAACCAATATGTGGAGATGTTCTTTATCACAGAGAGCACAGAGTTGCCAGAAAGCAAGTGACAGAATATGCATGAATTTCGTTCATTGTCTAGATAGCTTAGATATTTGTGAACCAGGAAAA
This sequence comes from Dermacentor albipictus, assembly GCF_038994185.2. Classification (NCBI taxonomy): domain Eukaryota; kingdom Metazoa; phylum Arthropoda; class Arachnida; order Ixodida; family Ixodidae; genus Dermacentor; species Dermacentor albipictus. Next base: position 151,338,282 of record NC_091822.1, on the reverse strand, counting down.
AAAGTGAACACGAAAATTTGTGGCTGTTTGTATAATCCATGCCCTCTGTGTGCATGGGTGCTGTTTGCTTTTTGTTCATTCATAGTTAAATTGTCGGGAAAATAGGTTTGGAGGTTTTCCTAATGTCTGCAGTAGGCAGGCGTCGCACAGAGCCGCGCAATGTGTGGCGTGCAGCTATGCCTGTACTTTTAAACTTCCGTCTACTTTCACGAGGGCTGCTTTGTCTCACGAAAGCTGGACCCGCAGGAACAGTTTGCAAATTTCAAAGTGAGGCCCCTCATTAAAAAAATTAATTGCGCTATTGTGATGACCTCCGTTGACGACTGCTTGTTGAACGTCTGCCTTCTTATCACTGGAAGCTGAAGTGTTTACCACAAACATATGTACACAGCAAAGCACGCTAAAATTTTTTTAGCGTGATTAGCCTTATTTTCTTTGTCAACCACAGAGTATTTATATGATTGTAACGCATTACATTCCCTTTTTTTTTATGATTGTGATCATTACTCGTCGTTTGTTGCCGTTTGCTCATTATCATATTACTTTGTTGTGTTTTTGTGATTGTGCGTCTGTACGCATATGTAGCAGTTTGGCCAAGGTCGCCAAACTGCAGTGATGCTGTTGCTCCACCACGGGCACTTTATTATTATTATTATCTTTCAAACTTTTAGTTTATGCCAGCTCACTTTCAAACCATCTTGTGACAGTACTCGATTGTGCTATCATTCGTGCTGCCCTTTTCTTTTGTAACTTTTTTTTAATCGCTGATTTACAAGTTGTGCTAACGTGCTTTTGTGACTCACTGCGTGTTTAGTTTTTAACAATCCACTGTGTTATTTGTAATTATGGATTTGTTGTGCATACACGCTTTTGCTTGTCACAGTGGCTGCTTTTGTGGCGTGTACTGTGTTGTACAGGAGACCGAGGTGTCGCCACATTTTCGTAACCTTTATATATATATATAGGTATATATACATGTATGTACACATAATCAAACACGATTGTCCCAGAAATGCTGCCTCGGCACTTCGCAGAAAGTAATCTCTTCCGACACTTGCGAAATTAATGCTCGTTAACCCCCGCTAACTTGGTCACTGTTGGCTGTATAAGGGTTAGAAATTGTACAGGTAACAAGAAACATGCATTAAATATTTATTCTGCATTGCATTCAAAGTGGCAGTGCAGAGTCGCATCACACAAATGGAGACAAAAAGATAACACAGCTGTTGCAGCCACCACCAACTTTTATTCACAGGAATGAGCACTATATGAACGCATGCACAGCAGGATACCGCATTGTGACTAGCTGTAAATTTTTTTCATTGTTTATCTAACCACTCAAACACTTGGTTAGCTGTGCTGATTCTAAAAAAAAAACGGAATTATGCTTTGTGTATGTAAAATCTCAAATGCTTGTCTGTTACATGTTTCATTCAGTCAAGCGATATGAAAAGCACAAGCGACATTTTGGTGTGCTGCTCACTTTGACTTAACAAAATTCTTGCTTTACATATCAGGCTGTTGTATATATATATAAAGCAGTTCTCCCTCTGAATAAAGCTCAGTTTCTAGTGCAATGGCTGCGATGCCCTTTTAAATCCTCTTATCGTCTACCGTGCGTTTTCACTGCCATTGTGAATGCAATCAGCCACCAACTACCGAGCTGTCAGAACTACTGATCTAGCAGCATGTTGTTGCAACCTGCCGATTGCATTTGCAATCATAACTTATAGCTTGTTACTGAAACAAAACAAAAAATACAACAACAAAAAAATACTGCTATCAGCACTTTCTGTAATGCTGTGTATGTGTCCTGAATTTTGTTCCGCTAAAAAAAATGAAACAAGCATATGCCAGGCTGCCCCATTACGACATTTAGAATGTAAACTCGCGCCTTAAAGGACCTAGTTTACACTTGGGATGTAACGTTGCACTAAAGGGTTCAACATTTAAGACGTAGCGAAGGAAACTTAGTAAGGTTCATTGAATGTAGTAGGTTCACCATTTTTGCTGGAGGTAAAATTGATTCCACCAAACACATGCGTGGATGGATGGATCAAAGGGCATTTTACAAAACCCACAAGTTGAACAGCCAAATGCATCATTGCTTGTGGTGATGAGTCTATTGTGGACGTTCTGGACTTGTGTATTAGTCATGCTTGGCAGTGTAAAATGTACATGAGGGAACATGTAAATTCAGTTAAAACACTGATTATGACTCACTTTAATGCCATAGGTGCTCTAGTTACTACTTGTTCAACAGATGTTTGTCTCCTGGGTTGCATCTGTTACCGTTCCTCGAAGCAGCAGGAGAAGCTGTACCAACCGGCTAAATGTACAAAAGTGAGGTGTATGCATGCACTATTCCTTGTACACTGTCTTTTGCATGCCAGATTATTCATTAATTCTTCAGAAGTAACTCTTATTTTTTTCGCGTATGCATGATATGGTAAGTGAACCTCCCTCCACACAACTTGCATTATCACGAAAATGTGGCGATATTTAACTGAATTGTCTTTCTTTTTGGCCTTTGACGACTCGCATTGCATGAGCACTGCCGTAGAGCGAACATGGAATCGCAGACATAGAGGCCTTTTCTTGTCCTTTGTAACCCCTGTACAACCAGCATTTCTCATCTTTTGACAGATTTTTTCGCACGTGCTGTCTGTATACGTACAGCATGTGGCATGCTCGTCAAAGTGAGTACACACGCGGGACTGCGTGCATCTTCCACATAGACTGACGTCTCCTATCGCTTGAATATATAAAAGTGCTTTGTGTATGTAATCGCTGTTGCAGTGGCAACCTGCCTGTTGATTATGCATATCTGTCGCCGTTTGCCGATCCAAGATGATGTATTTACCGCACCGTGGCGTTTCATGGCACGTGCGTGCCGACCCTGCCGCTGTGTAGTTGTTACACTAATGCTCTGTAGCTGTACTCACCATGAAATAAAGAGAAGAAAAGTATTGTACAGAGGTGATCATAGCAACATGGGTGTTGTGTGTCTGATTTGTTCCATGTTCACTTGACATTTACAAACATACCAAAAAGTCCGTGCAGCATATATTCAAACATAGCGAATAAAACTACATAGTCTCTACAGCTATGCAGTCTTGAGCATGTGAGCATATTATTGCTGTACTTGCAGCAGGTGCCTGTGAATTTTGTTTGAAAGACTGATGCCCCCAAATTTTCTGAAGTTCCTTCTACTTGTCGTTCAAGCACATAATTAAACGTGGTGGTCATTGGCTGCAATTCTTTGGACGTCATGACCAAGCAGTACTTCTGGCAGAACCAAAAGCAAGAAATCTTATTATGATGATTATGGTAATCTCTAATGGATTGGGTTGGCAACAAATGCTTACTCGGCCTGTGTGAGCTGCTTGCATTTTACCATATCGCAATCTAGCATTCTGCCTATCTGTTCCATCTCCTGAAAAGCCCGTACAGAAGCCATCAAAATCCATGACGCCACAGCATGCTAGTGCGAGAACTTCAAGATGCCATCGCTACCAGTCTTTCGGTTTTCCATATTTTCAGGCTTACCAAGCCTCTTCTTGCGGTAAGTGTGTGTCTTGTTCTTTAATTTTTGTTTAAAGGAATGGAGTTTATAATTTACCAATACAACTCAACTTATTTTTATGTTGTAGCCCTTTCGAGTAGGAATGCGCGATGTTGGGATCCCACCGATGGCACCGGCTGTTGGAACCTCAGTGCTGACACCCGTTATTGCAATCGGACCGCTGGCGCCCGTTGCAAATGGGTCGCAAGCCCCAAGGGTAGCGTTGGCCTGGGGCACACTGGAAGCATCCGAAGGTCCCGGCAAAGCATGAGTCGACTGCTAACAGAACAACTTGTTTATTCTAGCATCGCAAAAGAGCGGCCGGTCAGGTCGACCGAAGTGGAGAGACGGGAGAGCACGTTACTCAACAGAAGAAATCGGAGCCTCTCTCTCGGCGTCCGGAGGTAGCTGCTTTTATACTCTTGGCGTCGCGGGCAAGAAGGACGGTCACGGGATGACACCACGTGACAGCGAGGCACGGACGGACTGAGAGACATGTAGAGACGAGTGTAGTGACGCATCAGCCGGGCCAGCGCCGGTCAGACCTCCTCGCTTCACACTTGGGGAGCTCCTCTCCCCGGCTGCCGCGCTTTGACAAGCGTGGGCACACACGCACACACAAAGACACGTGGCACTGAACATGCCGGGACGCGCTCGGCGGGGATGCGTCGCGGCCGCTCCGAACGGGCCAAAATGTCCGCCACTTTGAACGAAGCCCCGGCGTCCGTTGCATCCGCGCCGGCTACACCGCGCGTCGTAGGCGAAACGTAACAGCGAGTATACACTCGAACCTCATTGTAACTATGCTGCCACTGACGCAAAAATATAGCTTCATTGTATCTGGTATTCGTTATAAACATCTGCTACCCTGTAATAGCGGGGATCACTTTATATTTACGTCGTTACATACGATCATTTGTTATATCCGTGTTATATAGAGATTCAACTAGCAATTTTTGAGAACGAATCGAATGCTTTTCGAATAGCTCTTGTGCGATCGAGAGCCAGTTTCAGCGTTATTACGAAATGATATTGACATCGTAGTTTTCACAGCATTAGCGAGTCTAGCCTTCTTTTCCTGTAATTACCATTGTATATCGCTAGCATTTTTGTTTGCTAAAAGCATAAATACAGTATTGAAAGCAAATCGTCAGTTCGTTCGCATGCGCGGCACAGCTGCTTGGTGTTCTTGTTGGGCACCCGTGACTGTTTTGCGGGTGTGAATGATCACAGTTTACCTGGAATGTACAGGCGCCGACAAAAGTGGTGTACTCCACGCAGCGGGAGCCGGAGCAACGGCAAACTAGAGTTACTGTATATGCTACCGCAGGTAGCAGAGTTGCGCGTCTGTTTTATCCCGCCGCTAGCGCCCCTATTGGCAGAGCGTCATCACGTGGTAGTCAAGCAACCGTGCATTGCGGAGAAGCAGATGCCCGGGCCAATTTTTGTATTTCCCGACGCCGCCGCTGCAGCGAACTGGATTGACACAAGTCAAATTCAAAGCGAATCCGGCCGATCTTGGCGTTCGCTGTTCGCGTGCGCGCTAGCTGCGGAGCAACAACACAACGTGCGCAGCGCATCTCACAGTTGGTTCATCGCAGTGTCCGCGCAGTCCCATCGGAATGATATAATGACCGGGTGCTCTGCTCCCGTCTGCACGAATCGCTCTGAAAGCGGAAAAGCTTTTTATTCGATCCCATTCAAACTCATGCACCACACTGCTTTCACAGAACTGTCATAAAAAAGTCAGCTCACATTTTCAGGATAATGCACAGCTTTGGTTGCTGTTTCTGAACATAAAAGAGGTTACACAACTAAGTAAAGATATTTCATCTACTACTGCTTATGTGAAGCAGGATGCAAGAGGAATTAATGTCGTTATTTACCATACGGTAAGGGCCTTTACTGTGTTTTGCAATATTACCCATATTGTAGCTATGTCAATCCTGTGAGAGAAAAACTTTCACTACACTCCCACAGAAGGTTACTTTTCGAATCCCTGCAGTGAAAAGGCACATAATGAAATGGCACTTGAAGGTGTGGCTGATATCCAGTGCCTGCTAGTAGGTGGGTACGTTTCTACAGCAAATTTGATGGGGTACCAGAGTCGAAATACTAATGGTTGGTCATTGATTCACCAGTAATATTTAAGACTACCTACACGTTGAGAGCTTTGGCACATAAGCAGGTATGCCAATTGCAAAACCCAGTATCCAGTGCAGCGCCGGATTATGGGCCCAGTGCCGCGCGCTGAATGCTGGGCAGGTGCGGCGTACTGGGAGGCACTGGGTACTGGTGCGAAAAACAGCTCTAGCACGTTAAATACGCGGTGCCTGGACACCGTATATATATTTTTGAGAACAGAAAGAAACAGAGCATTTTGGCGCAATAAAAAAAAAACGAAAAAAGAAAGCAAGCTCCGACGAGGATTCGAACGCCGGACCTGCAAATCCCAAGCCCGATACTTTACCACTACGCCACGCCAAAAGCAGAACGTCGGCGCTTGATTTTCTACGTCAAGGACTAAGACGCAGTTTTAGTTTCACAGAGATAAGTCTCGCTCAGCCAAGGTAGATGCGCTATCGCCCAGCAACTAAAGCTCACGCCTGTACCACAAGGAAAATTTTGCTGTTCATATTTAGTAGCTTGCTCGGAAGTGCCACAACACCGATTTTCACTTGCGATTGGCATTTTAAAGTCCTAAATGAACCGCCGACCCGGGACGCTGTATGGGCTGTTACTACCGATTTGGATAGCCGTTTGTTGTTTTTCACGCGAAGGATCTGCAACGTTTTCTTAGTTCAGTGATGCCTTTCAGTCGACACGTCTGTCTATTCATATATCTTCGTCAGAGAAGCGCAGGCTAGGACTGTGATCCTTCGGCGACAGCACATATGTGTTCATGACGCGTCACATCGGCGCTCGTCGCTACTTGTGCTGTTTGTGCGCTCATGCTACTTGTGTTTATTTAAGGACACTGATGCGAAAGCTGAAATATGGTGATTTATTCTTCTTAGACTTCTTGATTCCTGAGCCTAAACGCGCCGAGAGCGTGCAGACGGACTCGGCGGATACGCTTGGCATAAGCTTCGGTGGGGACCGATCTCGGCGCCTTTTCTTGACGATCTTATTCAGTCAGCTGTTTCGATGCACTTTGTTTGCGATTAGGCGGAAAATCAGTCCACAAGCGATGCAAAAGCGTCCACGGTCGATCGACGATACGGTAGGCATGTCGCCTGCAAAAACAGAGTGCGGCTTCGCCGCATAGATATGGTTGCTTGCCAGGCAAGATGGCGGACCTACGCGCAACTCTGCTACCTGTGGTAGCATATACAGTAACTCTACGGCAAACTGCATCGCAACGCCATCTACAGGCAGCAGCTGGGATCGAGACAGCCAATGGGTGCCCTTTATTATCTGCAAGCATGTCGCTTGACTCGTATCAATGTTTCGTGCTTCAGCTCGCCAAAATGCCGTGGGACGCCACTGCTCTGGCTCCCGCTGCGTGGAGAATACCACTTTTGTCGGCGCCTGTACATACAGTCTGGCTCTCGTGGCGGCATAGTGTGTCCTGCTACCTGCAGTACACCGCAAAAGTTCCCTGGCCAGATATCTCTGGAAAACGTTGAATTTCCGAGCAGCATGTAATAGTAGCCTGTAAAACTATCATCGCAGTTTCCAGCGTCTACTAGTATATACTGGCTGTTTCATTGAAGACCTTCAAATAAAAAAAAATCCTGTGGCAGATAGCACAATTCTAGTTAATGAGCTGGTCTACTCGAAGAGGCAGGCATTACTTGCACAAAAAATTGAAATGCATAACTGACTCATTAATAAAAATTATCTAAGTTTTTAACTAATTACCTTAGGGCACATATTGCAATTTAAAAATTCTGGCCGCGGATATCACAATGGAACAAATTCTCAGGATGACACTAGTTTCGAGATACGAGTTCGCGAACATTGCGGAGAAGTGCATTGGCGTGCTGGTTACTTTTTTGCTTCAAAGCAAAAAAAAAAAGTTTCGTTAAGAAAGTTAGTAAAATGACTATCTTTAGTGCAAGTTTGACGGCACATATCTCGTACATAGTGCCATCCACACAATTATTTTCAAGTTGATATGCCTTGCAGTGTTGCCCGCTAGAATTTGTAAATTGTAATACCTACCTTAAATAGTAATTAGTGATGTCTTGCTAATTAGTCGGGAACTACCTAAATTGGCTTCTGTATATGTCCCACATCATATCACCTAGTAACAAATACCAAAGTTTCCTCGGACGTCATTTACGAAACACCCCTCCTCACGTTAAACTCGTTGCATACAAGTCTCTAATTCGCCCTAAACTCGAGCACACGTCAGCAGTTTGGAACCCCAATCAAATTTATCTTCTAGGTGCACTAGAAATGGTGCAGAATCGTGCTACTATAGTTCATCCTCTCATCGTATTCATACAACAGATATGCTTATTAAGTCTATCTTCATTAAAGCCAGAAACGGGTCTGCCCCACCTTTACTGTCGCCATCGCATTGCTAGTCTTTCCCTAATTCACAAAATATATCGTAGTTCTCTCTGTCAGGTACGCTACCTCTTGCCACCAGCTCGCGTATCACTTCGTACAGGACATTCCCCAAGTATTGCTCGCCCTCGAACCCATACTCTCACCTTTTCGTCGTCTTTTTTTTCCACGCACCACTGTAGACTGTAACGGCCTTCACCACGTCGTCGTGGCCATCACCAACCGACACGCCTTCGTCGACGCTGTAAGAGCTCACTACTCATCTTGAATGGTCGACGTGTTTTCCTTTTTCATACACCCACCCCTTAAAGGCCCCCCGCAGTGGGGCCTTTAAGGTAATAAAGTGAAAGTGAACTATCGGAAAAATATTAGTGTTTAGGAATAACTTGTCTATCCAATTCGGGTTTCATCGAACTGAGTGGAAGAATATTCGATTCGTTAGTTCAAAGTATTGAATAAATTCGCAAACACCTGATTTCGAGTAAGGTCAAGGGCTAATTGCTAATTAGGTCTCGACGTTTTTGTTGTTGTGTTGAACAAGGCGCTGTGCAGTCAGTTTTGGCGCGTGCGTGTGCGCACGCCCTCGTCAGACTTACCGCGACAGGCCGGCTCTTCGTTTGAACCACGGCCTCCGAGATTCTCGGAGACCGTGTTTGAACGATGCCATAAGGTGCCTTACTGCTCCTCCTCCTCCTCCTCCATTGGCCGTTAACGCCTCGACCAGCTGCCACCTGCGCGGCGCGAATTAGCGCGCGCGCCAGCTGAGGTGGGTGGGGTCCGGCGGTGTAAAACCCCTTAAACTTCGTAAAGTAGCGACACTCTCCTCCTCCGCCGTCACTCCTCCTCGTTTCTCCTCTCTTTCACGCTCCCTCCTCGACCGCGGCGCCGCCTACACTGCTCGAGCGTAGCAGCGGCACCAACATGTGCTCCTCGCCACTCCGTAGACGCTTCTCGAGCAAAAATGGCGCTGATGCACGACGCGAGGGCCCACGTGATGCTATTAGGCCAATAGCGACGCGGCGTCGGCTTCGGCCAGAGCGCGCGAAGAGGTGGCGGCATTCTTCAAAGCGTGGCACTACTTTACGAAGTTTCCAGAAGAGGGTTATAGCGCCGAAAAAACACAACACAGAGCGAGCGAGACGGGACAGGCGCAACTTCCAACTGTTTATTCACCGCGTATGCGAATGAATATAAGGACAAAGATGGGCAGCAAGAACCACACATGCGCACGAGGTTTTTACATAAAGCGGATAAAGATAGGTTAAGTACACACGTATCTCACGCCCGTGTATCTAAAAAAGCAGTTTCATTCTTATAAATGGAGATAGATGGGGCGCTAACACAATCGCTACAGTTTCTTTTAATATAGTAGGCCTCCAACAGTTCACGGGCAGTCTGGTCCTTACTTCTGTTTAAAACCTTTGCTTCATTCAACCTTGCCACACACTTGATGGCTGAATGAAGCAAAGGTTTTAAACAGAAGTAAGGACCAGACTGCCCGTGAACTGTTGGAGGCCTACTATATTAAAAGAAACTGTAGCGATTGTGTTAGCGCCCCATCTATCTCCATTTATAAGAATGAAACTGCTTTTTTAGATACACGGGCGTGAGATACGTGTGTACTTAACCTATCTTTATCCGCTTTATGTAAAAACCTCGTGCGCATGTGTGGTTCTTGCTGCCCATCTTTGTCCTTATATTCATTCGCATACGCGGTGAATAAACAGTTGGAAGTTGCGCCTGTCCCGTCTCGCTCGCTCTGTGTTGTGTTTTTTCGGCGCTATAACCCTCTTCTGGAAACATGCACCAACTAGCCCCCCAACAAGTATTACTCATTTACGAAGTTTAAGGGGCTTTACGGCGGTGTGGCGGCAACTTGAGAAAGTGTGGCGAACTTTCTTAAACGGCTCTGAGGCAAAGCAAGGTGATGCAAAATGAATAGGGGTGACTGATATCCGCGGCGTCTAGAGAGCTTTCTGGAACGCAATTAGCCTTGAAGGTTTTTCGAGGCATCGGCGATTTATCCGGCAATTCTTGGACGCAGCTTTCCTGTTTTTTTTTTCTTTCTTTCTTTTCCTGAGCTCTAATAGCCTTCGGTCCAAACCTGTGATATATCGTACAGTGCCCGAAAATCGAAACGTGAGCAATTCCGAAACTACATCAATGCGTTGTTTTGTTTCCAGTTTTGTCTGAGTTGGTAACAGCTAGCAGGCCTCGAAACGTATACTGTATACAATTGAGACTATATATATATATATATATATATATATATATATATATATATATATATATATATATATATATATATATATATATATATATATATATATACTCCATGCTTGCAAACCAGTTACAGATTGATTACGCGTCGCGCTTCCATGCAATTACGCGTAAAACTCCAAGACGTTCGTTGGTGTTATCGTTTCAGCTTTTGAGCACCGCATACATACAGTCGGTTTCAAATCGTCAAAGGTCCACTCAGTGTCAAAAAATAAACAAAAAAAGATGACGCAGAATCTGAGAAATATATTTGGATATTTTCGCAACTTTGTAACAGCTACAACAGTTATATCACAATTGTGTAAACTGCACCTACTGGAGACATCTGAAGTGGACAAAATTGATGTATCATGCCCCGCTCGGAAATGTAGTGCTAATAGGCTAAATAAGCTGTAAACTCGTCAAATATTTTCGCCATAGATGCCATAACAGACGCGATTTGCATAACTGCAATATCTTTTTGCGGTGGAGAGTTTGGGATTTGTTAATGTCATGCTTTAATATTTTTTTAAGCAGCAATTTTCTGATTTTTATGTATTTTTATTTTTTAGGTCTGATATCGAACTTTTGCTTTCTACACAAGTCGGCTCTCTCTCTCTCTCTCTTCAGTGCAAATTTTATTCGAATTAGTCCGACGGTTGTCCAATTAGAACGTCTGTGCGTTTTATGTGTGTTTGAATAGGAAAATCCGTGTTGATCCCCCGGCAAAAGCATACTCTTCGTGCCCATTTTAAAGACGGGGAAATTATTATTTTGTGCAACTAAATATACATGGGAAAATTATAATTTATACATACTCCCATAACCGTAGGCGTGCGCATGGCCTTCCTTTAGCGAAGGCCGAAACTACACTGAACTAGAATAGCCGAAACTACCGAGTCCCTCCATGGTTCCCCTCGCCCACCGCTCCGTGCGGCTGGCGAGGAAGACGCGCGAGGCGGGGAACCAGCGCGGGAGTTTTCGTTTTCGCGACGCCTGCAGCGCCGCCCTGGTGGTCAGAACGTGCACAATGCAGCCGCTCCCGTGGACGAAAATTTCTACTGGTAGTGGCGTTGCGTGCGCTGAAAGTCTAAGGAAAACAAAAGGGCGCCGACGATACTGTTGCGTGTACAAGTGCCACAACTACGTCGGGATGAGGGAGGATGTATCCTTCTGCACACCCTACGAACAAGAACGGAGGCGGCGTTGGATCCAAGCAGTCAGGCGAGCGGAGTAAGTTCCCGTCTTGTCGCCCTGTCAAGCGGTGTCGGACTGGTTTCTAAATCGAATTTGGCGTGTGTGTTTCGTTTATTCGATAGTGAAGACGGTCAGCCGTGGCAGCCAGTACCAAACAGCAGAATCTGCAGTCGGCATTTCGTCGGAAACAAAATGAGCAATAGCATGCACCATCCGGCATATGTACCAACTATTTTTCCTTCGCAATACCACGGCCAAGCCCCTTCCAATGCCACCGCCCCAAGCGAACGATACGAAAGGTCAATATTATCCATTCATTGCCAAGAATTATGTGGGAGGGAAGCTGCTTGTAATACGAGTTGTGTGCGCATATTGCCGGCACTCGCGGCTAAGTCGCCTATGTGTTTTTAAAAATGCGCATGCGAATGAGGACTCGGCGCTGAGATGCATCCGGTAAACTTATGTAATTAGCGCTAAATGTAGCTAGGGTTGTTGCGGATCAGGCAGCGGAGCACTCAAACCTTTGCTTGCCCGAGTCCGCTGATGCGATAAAGCTTTATTCCCCATTGACTGCTGTGGCGAAGTAACATCAGAATTTTTTATGTCTAGCTAGAGAAGTATGGAATGTCTTCAGGCCAACTAATACTTCCGAAACCATGGCGCAGCACGACCGGCGCCATAGCTGCTAGATTTGCGAGACAGGCTACCACACAAGCATGGCAACGGCACACGGCGCAACCGTTAAAGGGAAGCTGAAGAGTCTGTCGAATTCAATAAGACGCTCATATACGGATGTGGGAACCTTATAAACCATGTAGGTAAAATTTTGGGTTTTTTTTCAATTAGGAGCGACGTAATCGTCGGTTGAAATTGCGCACTAGCTCCGCCCCCCGTTGAGTGAGCGAGCGGAGTGGAGACCGGAAACCGCGGTGTTGTGACGTCAACTCTAGTGTTTCGTTCCTTCGCAGCGTCCGCGACCGTGCCTGGCCGCGCTTGTTTCTGTGTGCGTGCCATCGTAATCTGCTTCGATCGACCCTGCATTCCTTTGTTGGTGCGTCTGCGTGTATGTAGAGTGGTAGTCAACGTGCGTGGTAGTCAACGTGAGTGGTAATCAACGTGAGTGGTAGTCAACAGATGAAGGTCACTACACGTACTGCATGAACCGGGAAGCTTTTCACGCGTTTAAACCGTCTTTGTAGATTGCCGACAGCTTTGGACAGCGCACAAATGCCGACGATCGCATCCCCGCTTACGTTCCACGAGGAGGCATGCAGGAACACAACACTACAGTTGTTTGACCGGAAACGAGCTCACTAGATCAGCGAAAGATCGGCGAGATCACTAGATCGCTTTGCAAAAAACATACTCACCAAAGAGCATTTCCAACACGAGGAGATCCCAAGACTTTACTTTCGTTCGCGTCGAAAGCACTGCTCGCACCAGCATCGTTTGCTTCTTCGAGAGGCCGGCTCTTCGCATTCGGCTCGTACATGTAGGGAGTAACGCCGAACTCCTCAGAAAAACGCTGTCTCTCTAAATTTTCCATTACCGTCTCAGAAAAACAGCACCAAACTACCTGGCACCGCGCTTCATGTGTAGCGGCAGCGGTCGGTTACTAGAGTTGACGTCACGAGGTGCACCGACCAATCACAGGCGGAAACGAGACACGCGAGCTGGGCGTGTCCGCTGCTGCATTTTTCGTCGAAATAAAATATATTTGCGCTTTCTTTCCCTCAATTTCGATACGATATTCGAATTCGGAGGGTTGAAAACCAGTATGTACAGATGTTCACTCATTTTTTCGGGAAAACCTTTCAGCTTCCCTTTAAAGAAGCACACGTGCTCGCCGCGACACACTGTGAAAAATATATAAAGCTTAAAAAGCTTCTTTCGTCATCCCTTCACTTGATGGCGCTAGCTTCTTTACGAAAACTGTCCACTTGAAGCGGCGCGAAAACGGAAGCATACGAACCATAAAACGGCCACGGACGTGTCGTCTGGTCGAGCGGCTGGAATATGCGGCGTTTCCTCGCCAGGGCGGCGTGCAACGCACTTTTTTCGACGCGCCGCCTATCTAGCGCTGGTTCCCGGCCAAACTATATGCATGTGGCGTGTTTTCATTCCGCCCTAATCGGAATGCGGCCGTCGAGGGGGGTGGGGGGGGGGATTAGAACCGGCTACCACAAGCTCAGCAGCGCAAAGCCATAACAACGTTGGGCTACCGCGGCGGGTGAATACACAAATCACTAAAGTAGCAGTCGGTGAGTATACACCTGATTATATCGTCAGGAGGAATCGTTTTGCAAAAGGACGAAAAAGATATCCGCTTACCAGAAGTACCGTGAGCAGTAGCGCTTCTGGGAGAAATACATCCTCAAAAAGGGCAGTGAAATGCATTGCAGTTTTGGGTGTAACATTTTGCCGAACTGCACTTTTTCGTCGCAGCAAAGTCAGCTGAGACGCCAGTATAGTTTTAAAAAAAAGAAACTAAATTCTGGGGCTTTACGTGCCAATCCCACGATTTGATTGTGAGGCACGCCGTAGTGAGGAACTCCGGGTTAATTTTTGACCACCTGGGGTTCATTCACGTGCGCCCAATGCGTGGTATACGCGGGCGCTTTCCACACTTCGCCCCTATCGTTGTTACCGTCGTTGTCCTCTTGCTGCTGCCGTCACACAGACGCACTCTCTCGCTAATTCTAGTTCACTGTACTCGCGTCACACCCACAAATTTTTGATTTACACAAACACATCAGTCAACTCTGGTAACGCTTTGCGGGAATCCCAAACAATGCTGCATAGCCAGTTGCCTGCAAAATGATTCTCATAACGTCGATCCACACACTGCGTGAAATCACTCCGACCGCTCAACCATTCCACCCTTTCTTCCCTGCACCTGGGAGAGATAGACCGCTCCACCGCGAGCTGCGCCCTTGCACTATGGCCACCATAAAACACGTCCCCGTGTGCAGACCGCAGGTCTAGACAGATGGACAAGACTCTGACAGTCATTCAGAGATCGTTTCTCACTCTCATTATCTCTTGCCGTGGAGCCATATATGGAATAAAGAACGAGCCATGGCCATGGCAGTACCATGGTATTTATTAGCTTGCAGTTTCGCGTTTCTTATATTTTTTTTCTCTTTAGTAACACTGTTAGACTAAAGCATGCACGAGCCCGACGAACACAATAACAAAACAGTTGCGAAAAATAAAAACATAACGTTGAAATTAATACCATCGATGTCTTTTCGCCCGTCGATAGGCTCGCAAGTTCGTCAATATGACCGGGATGAGTCATTTGGTGTGAAGAAAAATACCAAAAGATGAAACACTGGGCCATATTATGCAAACCTGCAAGAGGCGGCTCCCTTAGAGTTAGGCTCCCTATGGGCGTCTTGCGCTGGAGTTTGAGGTATAGTAGCGGCGCCTGGTGGCGGCGCTACTGGGTCGTACCAGCTTGGGTTGTATTGAGCCCTGGCTGTGGCGAAGGACGTTTCTAGGCCGAGTTTTGCGTCGATTCGCACTTATTTCTGCCCTGTTGCGAGTGCGAAAAGGCTCGTCACTTCTCGCAGACCATGTCAACCACGCTGCGAGCTCGCCGCAGCCTATAGTTTAACGAAAACGGGCTCTCTGTGTGCCGTGGGACGCAATGCTGGGAGCAGACGGAATCGGTAGCGCCGATCCGGAGACCTAGCCCAGCCTCGAGAAGGCGTCACCGTCATTACTTCTGCGTCGTGGGATGCCATGAACAAGAAGGCCTGAATCCCAACATCATATTCTGCCGTTTTCCTTCAAGGCCTCACGAAGTGGAGCGTCGGGCGCGCTGCATAGCTGCAGTTCGTCGCGCTGAGTAAGCGAAACTTCGCGCCATGCTGACTGCTTCGCCTGTCTTGAAGCTTGCTTGATTATCTGCGTTCTAATGTTCGGTATTTTGCACCTACAGTCCCGACAGCAGACCGACATAGCAGCAGGCATGGCTGGTAATTCACGATTCGAGACCCGGCCACAGCGACAATTAACAATTCGACCGATGCGAAGTGGTGAAGTGACCAGGTGTGTGCAAATGAGCACAAATGGTCGGGCTCATTCGATGACAATTCACTACTCCACTACGAGCAGCACAGGTTAAGAGAGTTAAATGCGCTCATCCTTGATCTCAAGCCAGCACGTTGAGGCAACGCAGCAAGGCAGTATTGATTGCAGCACATCGATGTTCGAGCGCTGTCATTAAAACCTACATCAAGCGAGCGGCGTACGAGCTCGCGCTGCAGCGCGATTCGCACGTACGTACTACGTGCGAGCTCATATGCATTGCATCAGTTATTACCAGTTACTAAAAGGAACAGATGGCCGCTACTACAACGCAGGCATAACTACTTCTTTAGCGGCATGCAGTCAACAAAGAATGCAGGAGGCCCACCGTTTCGCGGCATGTCGAAAGACCACTGCCGTCGCGGCGCGTACGATCGTGCGCTCGAGCAGTTCGTACATCGCGGCACGTACCGTCGTGTGCTCGAGCAGTTCTGTACACATGATGCCTGCTTATCGCTGCTGTGGATTCATTTATAACAAGCATTTCCTCGCGTTTGAGCGCCTGAATCTAGCAGCTGGCGTGCAAACCTTACCTGAAGTTCCACTTCGTACGCGACTCGCTTCACTTGCGATTGACACGGTGCTAAAACTTCGCCGCCTAATTCGTGAACGGCGTACACGTATTCGGCACTGCATAATTTCTTGCCTTTACGCAGCGTGCCACCCCTGAAAAAATCTTCGGCGCCCGATATTCGCTGCAGGCCGTGAAACAACACAACCGAAAGCGGCGGGTCCATATTGTAAACGTGCTTTCCGAAGCAGACGACCGAGCTTGGTACGACCCATTTTTGCACAGAGGGCGCTTTTTAGCACCTTTTTCGCAGCGCCCCCTGGGCAATGCAAGAGCCCAATTACGCAAGCGCCGCTAGCGACTATTGCACCACTAGCGATAGGAACACAAAACAGCAGACAAGTAAATCTCCGGATCACTGCTCCGAATTTCCGTAGCTCCAGCATGCATCTTCTGTACGCCGTTGTCAAGATAATGCCGTCGCGGGCCTTATACTCATACTACGTGCATTATTTTGTGCAAAATAGTGTCAAGGAAATTGAGTATGCGGAATATGCGCGTTGAAATTTACTTCTAAATTTCACCGCAGACGGCGCAGTAAAATGAATAAGGCATGGCTCGGCAGGCAGCCACATTGACATCGCGTGCTGTTTATTGTCGCGTCGCGTTTGTTTTTGTTGCTGCTCGGTTGTGTGGCGTTGTTCGTTACTCGTGGCAGACTGCGCTATTTCGCGTCTGTGTGTGCCGTACAGAAGCTCGGAAGAATTGGTGGAACTGCTCAGCAAAGCAATGGATGCCTCACTGCCTGGTTCGGGCGATTGTTGCACGAAAGAGCAGCATGTTGCGAACAGCGCCGAGGGCGACGAGAATCGTGGCGAAGAGACGCAGGCGAACGTCGAGGCAAGCGTTGAAGATGGCGGCGAAAAGACGCAAGCAAATGTCGAGACAAGTGTTGATGCTCCAGCCGAAGAAGATCAGGACAGCCGTCGGTCTGTGACTTCGGTACACTCGTCATCCGAGGACTCGCGTTCGGACGACTCGTCTTCGACTGACGAGGAAGCTCTCCGTGCCGAAGATCATCTCCGACCCTCACTGTGCATCGACGACGTCGGCGTCCTCGACACGGCAACTGGGGCCGTGAGGAAGCGTCCCGAGGTCCAGCAGCGGGCTCAGCAGACACCCAAGTTCGAGACCATCTACGAGATGACCCGTAAGTTCGTCCACCATTTCACGACCTTGCACGTGGAACGCGAGTGCGACTCCGGCGGCGTATACGTTTGCGTCGCCTGCAGTTCGGCCCAGCGAGAGCTCGCACAAATTCGGGCGGCAATAAGAAGAGATCGCGAGGGCCGCGTCGTGGCGCTCAACAACACGACTTTCATGAAGCTCGTAGTCCAGCTCTGTAATCTCGACTCGCATGACATGCCTCGCATTTGCGCCGTTAGCTCGCGGGAAATGCGAAAGTACTACAAAGCGACCGCGTTCCACGAACTCGTCGGCACCGTGACGGTGCTGGAAGATGAGCTTAGCGACAAGTTGTGGGAACGCTTCCTCGGCGTCGCTGCGAAGAAAGTCAAGACGATGAGCTACGCTGTCCAACTACAAGGTAACCGCACTACAGATCGCAACGGCTACGATGGCGTCGACGCCTTTCTTAAGCAGGCGACAAAACGAAGTGATTCCAAAGCTGAGTCGAATGCGGATCCGCCGGTCGAGAGCGACTCGCTGATCGTAGCGAACTGCCTGGACGCTCGACACATGATGGTGTATGACAGCTTGAAGGCCAAAGAAGACGCTACCGCGATAGATGTTCTGATGGCCGAGTGCCACCAATCCTCGCTGAATCGCGAACCCCGTCGAGAACCTCCCAACGTTGGCGACGTCGTTGGTCTAGTCCTGTCCAACAACTGCCTGCAAAGGGTCCTTGTCGTAAAAGTGACCGAGGACGTCGCCGTGGTGTGGTCCATCGATCACGGCCGTTTCCACAACGTTCACTGGGGCAATCTGATCAAGGTCGTGCCGTCACTGAGGAGCTTGCCGCCGGCTGTTGCCCTCGCTGTCCTTCAGGACGTGGATGCCGTTCCGTTCCTAAAGCTCTTGCGGGAGTGCGCCACATTTCTCCGAGTCGTGACTAATCACTACAACCAGGAGGAATCATTTCACACCTTCATGGTGACAAAGGTGACGGCGATCGGAATGATCGATGTTCTCGCCGACCTCCTCCACTGCCCCGACTACGTCACAAGGATGACCGCTGCCAAGTGCCTGATCCAGATGTGCTGCCGGCAGAGCGGCCGCCAGGCCGTTGCCAAGGCGGCCTGCGTGCCCAAAGCTCTCTTGTGTCTCGACGACCTCGCGCGTCGTCATTGCCAGGACAACGACAGCGTCGCCATGGTGACGGAAGAAAAGCGAGCCTTGCTCAACCTCCTTCAGGCCATGTTCTTTCGCAACGATCAGCTTCGTCTCGAGTGCGCCGACACGGATATCATTGCCATCATCGTGAAAGTCCACAAAAGCTTGCCTCCGACCGGCACCGTTTACCGTGACGTCGAGCGTTGCCTCCGCGCCATCTTGGGTCCCGAGCAGGAGCGCCGTGGCCAGCCGCCGCCGGCGTACTGTAACAGGGAGCCGTCTGCCATTTACCGTCAGGCCCCGGGGTCAAACTCGGGCGCGTACCGTCGCCCGCCACCTGCGTACAACAGGGAGTCCGCGCCCGCGGATCAACGCAGACTGGTCGCCATGACGCCCGAGAAGCTGAAGGACGCGACCGATTCGAGCTGCTACCCGACGAGCGAGGCGCTGCAATCGGCGGCGAAGGCGGCCGCGGCTAGTCGTCCAGTCCCGACACAGATCCCCAAGCCGATGGCCAACGTGCCGCCGTCATCGGCATTCACGGGCGGGGGCCCGGCCGGCGCGCCACCTGGCGATCGCTTCTACATACGCGGCATGCTGGTGAACCTGCGTTCTGACGAGACGCACGAGGTGCGGCCCCTCGCGAGCATGAAGCAGGTGTCGGCGCGCATCCTGGCCAACGTGGCCTGCTCGTTCCTGAACTCGTGGAAACCGTGCTCCATCTACTACGGCATCAGCCCGGAGGGCTTCGTGCGCGGCGTCATGCTGAACCAGGAGGAGCGGGACAGCCTCCGGCGCGGAATCGACTTCATGGCGGGCAACCTGCGCCCGCACCTGACGTCCACGAGCTTCGGCGTCGAGTTCGTGCCGGTGCTGCGCCACGCGGCGGACAAGCCGGAAGAGGCGCACCACTACGTGGTCGAGGTGTGGGTGCGCGGCGTGAACCGCACCGTGTACACGACCTCGGACGGAGACTGCTACCTGCGCGCGGGCGACATGTCGTACCGGGCGCGCACGCACGAAGTCCGCGCGTGGATCGTCCGCGTCGAAGAGCAGTACTACCTGGAGGCGAAGAACAGCGCCGCCCAGGAAGGGGCTGCGGCAGCCGCGGAAGATTTGCCCCGCCCCTGGGACGACGTTGTGGCCTGAACAACGAGCGCAGCTGGACACGACTCGGTCGCGCCGCTTCTGTAGGTTCTCGTCGACGTCCGTGCGTTTACACTCGGTTGTCGCGGTCAATTCGAGCGGGCCCATCTTAGTTCTGGCAAGTACGTACCGTTGGCCATCGAGTGTGTGAAGCGTGATGTCACAATAAAGGCAGTTCACGGAATAGGGGCTCAGTGCACGTTATATGGAGCGTTGCGAGCCATTGTTTCGGCAACACGTCGTTTGTGATAATGACTAACTAATGGAATAGTTTAGTATTTAATGATTACCTGGTCACTTAACAGCGCTAGCGTACGTTATTGCAAAATTGAAGATGTCGCCTGAACGCGCAGAACATTCCCGTGTGCCTAAAGTATTGTCCCTTGAGCCACTTTCGAGAACTAAGTCTTTGAAATGTGCGGCGGAAAATTCATTGGACCCGCCGTTGTGGCGTAGTCGCCATGGCATCTCGCTCCGAGGGTGCGGGATCGAATCCCGGCCGCGGCGGCTGCATTTCGATGGGGGCGAAATGCAAGAGCGCCCGTGTACCGTGCACTGGGTGCACGTTAAAGAACCCCAGATGTTCAAAAAATTAATCCGGTGTTCCTCACTATATACGGCGTGACTCATGAATCGTGACATTGGCACGTGAAGCCCCACAATTTAGTTTCTTTTGTTTAACTACACTGGCGTTTCAGCTGACCTTTCTCGGACGAAAAAGTGTGGTTCGGCAAAATGTTACACCCAAAACTGCGACGCATTTCACTGCCCATTTTGAGGACGTATTTCTCCCAGAAGCGCTGCTGTTCACGGGATTTCTGGTAAGAGGATGTGCTTTTACGTCCTTTTGCACATTCGTTCTCCTGACGATCATTATCAGAAGGTGTATATTCACTGACTGTTACTTGAAAACGCCCTCGACGGCCGCATTGCGACGAGGGCGTAATGCAAACGCTCCTGTACCGTACTCTGCGTGGCACACTCTGGTTGCCAAAAATTAATCCGGAGCCCCCCCCCCCCCCCCCCTTTCGACGGCGTGCCTCGATCATAATCGGGTCGTAATTGACACGTAAAAGCATAGATCCCAGTTTTTCTTTTCTTGTGTTGTTGTTTTTTTCGTGAGAGAGACTACTTAAATGTTGACTTGCCCTCTTGCGGGCTCAACTGCGTCTTTCAAAACTCGGAAGCCACAGAAGAACCTGCACAAGATCGTGATGGTTACGCGTCTTCCCAGCGGCAAGCTGCTCATGCGTTGAGGGGCCGTTTCAAACCTGGCATTTGTGACAACAAAAACTCGGGTCGACCTTGTTCCATGAGCCCCGTCAGTGGTCGCTTTTGCCTTTTGTTGAGCGGTATCGCGCTGTCTACCAGCTATGATTTGACCGGTATACATTGCATGTAAAAAATAATAAAAATAATAAAAACACTTATGGTTTGGTGAAGACAGGATGCGTGCGTAAGTGAGTATCGGATCTTTACTCGGGGAAAAGGAGAGGGAGGTTAGCCAGTGTAGACCGCCTGGCTACCCTGTGATGGGATAAAGGGTAAAGATAATTAAAGATGATATAGAAAGAGACTCGAGCAAGAAAAAATGGCTGTGGCTTAGCTAAGGTTAAGCCCAGGATGCGAAGCATACTAGCCTTTATTTGAACGCGACAGCGTTAAGGAGCTCGTGTCGCAGAAAAACCGGTGTCGTCGGCTCAGGCGTGCGGCGCATGCTCAGGCGCACATTTCGTTGTCGCGCCGAACGCTGCGTTGCTCGACGCTCACCGCGTCCGATGCGGGGCGCGTAGTCGCTGCGCCGTAGCAAAGCCACCTAGAAACAGTCTCTGTAGCACGCCGCAACCTTCGCTTCTCATTCCAACGAGCAGTTCTGTCTCCAGGAGGCATCTCACCTCGTGAGTGTCTGGCAGAGGCAAGCGCAGCTGCTTATATTGCCGGCAAGGAGTTACAGAGTCGCCCTCTATCGGAAGCGCCTGGCTGGCGTAGTATGAGGGATCACGTGGCGCGCTCCTCATAGCTTTTGCTG
The DNA here is from genome assembly GCF_038994185.2 of Dermacentor albipictus. Lineage (NCBI taxonomy): Eukaryota > Metazoa > Arthropoda > Arachnida > Ixodida > Ixodidae > Dermacentor > Dermacentor albipictus. The sequence continues at coordinate 151,316,610 of NC_091822.1, read as the reverse complement.
TCAGCGCTCACTGAAAACACCACGCGCGAGCTTTCCCGGACATTTCTGTAAGCACTTTCGAAACGATAGAAGTTTCTTACTGTCTAAATAATAATGTTGGGCAAACTGAAAGCACACAATCGTTTACAGTCGCTATCTCTTTACCGAATACGTACAGTGAACGCCACTGCGCACGGTCGCCGCGATGGAGTCTGCCGAACCGGCTTCTTGCGTGAAAGGTAGGTGAACACTGAGAGCAAACTATGTGAAATATGTTCTTATAGTGTTTGTATAACTAAATGGAGCGTAAAAGAATGAAGCCTGAATGCAGCGATCACGCAGATTCGCAGCGACCGACTGCGCGTCTGCATGCTTGTCCGCGCACTGTTTCGCTTTCTCCGCGCGCTCGTTTTCGCACCGTGCTATGAGCTTTAGGCCGCAGCATATGAGCATTTGACAGTATACAAGCAACCATTGTTGCGTGGGCGCTATCAGAGCTGTTCAAAAATAATTTCATTGTAGAGACTTCGACGCCTACGGGGACTGTGATGTGCCGTCGCGACGATTCAATCTTTTTTTTCTTCAAAATTCTTTGACCATTCGATACTATTTCTCGAGTTGCGTCGCACTGTATGTTTATCGGCGTGCTCAGCGTGCGATTTCCCGCTGCTCCTTTTTTGTAATCCAGTGCATTAATTCATAACACAAACATGACCATATGCCATGCTTTCTTCAAATGTGCTTCTTACCGCTGCCTTTCCACTCCACTGAACTAGCCAGTATCTATAGTATCGACAAGTTGATAGACCAAACCGTCATGACATTAGTCAGGCAGCTGACTCGGGCGTGCGCCTCAGTGCGCGTTTTCAGAACATCGCAGAGCGGGCGCCGTAGCAGAAATCTTCCCCGCGTCTGTGCTTGCATATCCGAGTTGTAGCCGATGACTGTTTGCCGGTTTTATGTTTCGCGAGCCAAGCTTCACACAGCTTCTTGTCCTGCGGCTACGTGTGAATAAGGCTGACACCGGCCTCCGTTACGTGCGTCCGGCCCTGCGGCACCGAGCAGTAGCCTACCATGTCGGGCGCCTTCAAAGGCAGCCACTACCTGTTGTAGTGCTTTCAAGCGTTGTAAAGGAGACACTCGAAGCGGGAAAATTTCGCCACTAAATGAAAACCGCAGCGTACGAGGGAATTTAAACTCGTTTTCAGCTCGCTTCGGCGCGCCCGAAGCAGCCGACGCGGCCGCTATGTCCACGTGATCCCTCCTAGCACGTCACGCCGACGGTGGCGCCAGCTTTTCCAGTGGTGGAGCTCGAGGCCAATACCGCCGCGACGCCGCGAGCGACGGCGCGAGTTGGAGCCCCGTTTCTCCTCTGTCGTCACGTCACGGTGTCACGTGGTATTGAAGGCGACACCGCCGCGCCTGAGGAGCTGTGTTGAGCTCTAGTAATATGCTTCGCATAAAAGGAAGAAACGTCCTCAAAAGGCGCAACAACGCGTTCAACGCCTTCCTTGCTGAGGACGCTCTCGGCCAGTCTCCAAGGGTTCTTGCTTCAGTCAACGGGCGATCATCCGCTTCCGGCAACGGACGATCGTCAAGTCTGTCTCGTGCTGCTGGAAGTTTTCTCCTAGGCGCTCTGAAACGACATTCACAAAAGAAGGTGCGCAGTTGTCTCCTCGCAACCACAGTCGTCGCATATGTTGGTTTGTCGTCCATTCCGATGCGAAATGAGTGTATATGCTTTTGTGAAGGCCACGCCGAGCCACAGGCGGCACAGCAGCGTTAATTTCTTCGGCTCGCGATATCCCTGCAGGTGGAAGACGGAGCCGGAGATGCGGATTCAGAGTGTGCAGACGAGCGTTTGTGAATTCCGCCGAGTTCCGCTGTCGGGAAGTGGCGCAGCTACAAGGCTGCTTGGCTCGCTAGCGCGCGAACTGGCGACCTTTATTCCGAATTTTACCACATTTGTGAGCATCTCGAGCCCTTAGTGCCCACTGTCCTGAGGAGCAAAGGACACAATTTCATTTATAGGATAGATGCGACTTCTGGGGAGGGCGCTGCAAGTGTGGCCGAGTTCGGCCTTCAGTTTGGCCCATAGAGTTTCATACAATAATGGTTTGGCCTATAGAGAGAGAAGTGGTTCTTGTGGGGAAGGAGTAAAGGATAGCGCTATTTTCTGCAACCCATGCGGGAGCACGGCTCAGCGCCAGCAGGGTGGGGGAGATGGGATTAAAAGAGAGAGAGGGTAGGAGGGAGAAAGGTAGAGGGTCGTAGAGATGGAAGCAAAGTAGTGGCGGATCAGGAAGCCCGAGGTGGTGGGATGGCCGTTAGGCCATCCGTCTTTGTAGAAATGTCCTATAGTCTCGCCGAGAGCCCCGACGAATCGAGTTACTCGACGACACTTAGGAGGGCCGGTAGCTGATTACGACAGGGGAAGAGGATATCTTCCTGTCGTGAACATGGGAGCCCCAGACGGTGGAACTCTTGCAGAAGTCGGCCGCGGTGCTGCAGATGAGCAGGGAAGGCCATCAGGAGGTGCTCCAGAGTCTCTGGTTCATCGCGGGAGGCACAGGCTGGCGAGGTGGCTTTCCCAAGGCGGTGCCGGCGGGCTGCCGTCCAGTAGTAACCAACTCGCATTCGGAGCAGCAACGAGGCATCCCTTCGTAGGAGGCCGTGCTATGGAAGAGGCCGTGGAGGCCGGCCCAGGGATACCCGTTTGTCCGGGTGGCAGGCAATGATGTGCCGACGCAGCCTGTGTCTCGAGAAGTCTGTGGCCGTTACAGCAGGGCTGAGGGGGACGCTTGAGCGGTGGGCACTTTTTGCAAGAGTGTCCGCCTCTTCATTACCCGGGGATCCCCACGTGTGCCGGTAGCCATTGCAGAGATACTGAGCATCCTGCGTCCTGAAGGGCCATCAGTCTTGAAGAGAGCAGCGCAACCCCAAGGCTAGCCCTGTCAGGGTTCTGCAGGTAAAGCATCGTCGCCTTGGAGTCGCAGAAGATGACTGCCGGGGTCGCTGGCAGCGCCTCTGCAAGTAGGTCCACAGCAAGATGGAGCCCTGCTAACTCTGCTGCGGTAGAACTTGCGTGCCCCGGGAGACGGCACAGCTTGCTCTTTCGTAGGGCCGGTGCAACGCAGGCTGCTGTGGATGAGCCCGTCTCCGGTATCACTGATCCATCGACGAAGATATGAAGGTGGTCCCCAAGTCTCTCTTGAAGGAGAGAGGCTGCCGTCTGCTGTAGGGCACATGTTGGGGAGCGGTTCTTCGAGACACCTGGCAGCTCCGTCGAGATAGGGGTAGGGTGCCTCGCCACATAGGCCTCGCCCGTCCTCCTCGCCGGCAGCACGGAGCTGCAGCCGAGGCGGCACATCGAGGCACCCTAGCCTGTGAACCCTCTAACGGATAAGCCATGCGCACGCCTATGGTTATGGGAATATATATATAAATTAATTATGATTTTCCCATTTATATTTAGTTGCGCAATACAAGAATAATTTCCCCCTTTTCTAAGCGCACGCGAAGGGGAAGCTTTCGCCAACCTGGATCTTCCTTTTCAGTTACATGTAAAATGAAGAAATGTTCTTATTGGACAACCGCCGGACCCATTCGAATAAAATTTGTTGCACTGAAGAGAGAGAGAGCTGAATCCTACCGACTTGTGTTGAAAGGAAAAGCTCGATATTGTGGGGATGCGCGACCCTCGCGCCTCCCCTGATGTTTTTCCCGCATAGCGCGTCTCCTGTAATCCCGCTTCGCCGCGTGGCCTGCGTGACGCCCGCGCGGTCGATGTGGTTGAAGCGCAGTCCGACAGATAGCGCTAGTGTTGCGCTGCTGCGGGGTTACTTGGGTGCGGGAGAGACAAGGTGCTCTCTCTTTGGGTTCGAGCCAGCAAGCGGCACGGACGTGCCGAGCCGCACGTGCAGCGACCCTCTTTCCCGGCGGGTCGGCGCACGGCGGGGACGTCTCCCGCGTGCGCGCCGACCGATGCTTCGGCGAGACCGTCTCGCGTGGCCGCCTTCGAACGCGCCACGATTCGCGTGACTATACACGCGAACGAGCAGGCGTTGGGATCCAGCGTGGGGCGAACACATTCGCTCGCTTCCGGTCGCGGTAAGTCGGACTTCTAGATTTGTCGCGCGCCCATCGGCATGTTTTGTGGACAGCAACTCGGCTAGCAGGCATTGATGTATGAAAGGTGCAATAAATGCCCTTGTGATTGTTTGCACTACTGTGTTGTCGTTCCTTTGTCCCAAGAGTACGGTGTGAGAATCCCACATCAGACCCCACAATATAAGACTTCAACGTAAAGGAAAGGAAGAAGTCCTATTATTGCTGCCTCAAAAAAACAAAAACGAAAAAACAACTAAATAATGCGCGACATTTACAAATTCGTAACTCACCACCGCAAATAAATATCGCAGTTCTGTAAATCACGTCTGATAGTGCATCTAAGGCAAACAAATTTGATGAGTTTACAGCTTGCGTGACATTGTTACAATGTTTCCGAGGGCATTTCAGACATCCTGCTCGCGAATTGGGGGTATATACATGTCAGAGCGGTGCGTAATGCATCAATTTCGCCCATTTCAGATGTCTGAATAGGTGTACTTCACACAATTGCGATATCATATTTTGTTGCGAAGTTTGGCGCAGATTCTACTTTTTGTGGGTGTGCGTGATATTCAACAATTCGCCACATGCTACACTATACGCAACAGCGTATTTCACAGTCCCCGTATTGTGTTGAGACATTAGGGGTGCGATCTTGTACGCGTTCCAAACTCGAACGGAGGCGGTCCGTTCTTTCCGTCTCGAAATTGGCGGTCCGTTCCATTGCGTTCGTCCGATAGCAGACAACACGGAATGATTGACAGCAGATATCACTTCACAATTGACGTCATGGCGTTCGTCACCGTTCAAACTGACCAACTGTGTGCGGCTTGATGGAACGGACCGCCTCCGTTCTATTTTGGAACGCGTACAAGATCGCACCCTAGAGGCCATCAGTTAATTGAATCAAACTATTCTGCTGTTCTCTGGAAGCGTCTACCACGTTCCCATCGTCCGTCGCTTGTCTCGCGTAACGAAGGGCGAAACTGAAACGCTATCGCGTCAGTGCATGCGGAGGAACTCGGTGCATCTCGGCTTTTGGAATTCTCGCGATGCGCCGTCCCTGATAAATAAAAGTCTGACGTACGCGCATGAATTGTGGCGAAAGATAACGCAAGTCTAATGGGGTTCCGCAGCATCCACTTCAAACCATTCTGTATTAGATTACAGTCGCAGTCTTTCGGGGCTCTACTAAACACATTTTAGATAACAGACAGACTGCAATCTTTGGGCCATGACGGCACGCGCAAACTATGGGAGCTTATCGGAAGGAGCGCGTTGAAAAAAAAATGATAAGGAGCGATTGCTCGAGGTTCTTGGTATGGTAGGGGAATCCCCCTCCACGGTCACAGTAAATGCTTTGCCGATTTTGCTGATAAGTTTCTTAACGGCCGCAGCTGATAAGACAACAGCACGAAACCGCAAGAAATGTTTTAGCCTGCTCGTACTCGCGCACTACCGTTTAAGGACTACCGGTGCGGGAGAAACTATCGGACGGCAGCAGTACCGCTGGTGGCGGCATCTGGTGGCACTTTGCTCAAAGAGTCCCTCAGCAGGCCTCATTGCAAATTTTGGTTATACACAGGAAATCTTAAAACGCCGTCTAGGGATCGTTTTGTCAAAATCGATTTTCAGGTCGGTTTATTGTTGGAGAAAAACAAAAGAAATTGAATGCCCTGTTAAGACACCGCCGGGAGGCGAGCGCGTCTGCACAAGGAGACACTCTCTCCCTCTGCTTCGAGCAGCGGCCGCAAGCGACGTTCCTTCCTCGAAATACGAAATACTTTGCTGCGTTAGCGTTGTTAGCGTACTTCACACACTTTCTGGGGGGGGGGGGCAATTACCTATGTGTCTGTGTGTGTTTGTACATATCTCGCAAACTTGGAGTTCACTGTGTATGTGCCACTGTGTGTGCAGCGAACGAGAGTACAGTTCTCAGCGTTCGCACGCGCCGGTGCGCCACGAATTTCGGAGGCCTTGCGCAGGCTTCCCTGCGGCGCCGCCAGATGGCGCCGCGTGTTAGGGAAGCGCGAAAGAGGAGCCTCGCTGCGGCTACACGCCTCGTAGATAACCCGTTTCGATCGTGGTGGTACGTTGTGTACTTACATGGATTCTGTGCTTAAACGCATTACCGTCGACAGTTATCGAGATATGGCTTTTGTCGGATCTTTTCAGGGTGGTCTAAGATTTTCTCATTGGCACTTTTGCTCTGAACATAATACTTAATGAAGTTGACGCATTAACGATAACTAATTACGTAGTAAGACGAAATACAACAAATATAGTCTGACTTGCTGCAAGAGACGGCAAACAACATTACCTTGGCTCCCTCCATGTACGTCGCACTAGCATACTTTTATATTTTCGCGCAAGTTACACGGACATGTGGTACACTGCGCGAGAAACTCCTAGTCTCACTGCACTCAATACGGCGATAGCTTCGTAGCTATACTATCATTTTTTTTCGCGTTCCTTGGAACGTAGCAAGAAAGTCGCCATATTTAGTATTTCTCACTCACCGTTGACAACAACGTTCTCGTTTCGGAGACCTTACAATACTTTCAGTGACTTTCAGTGAAATAGCCAGTAAATTGCCTTGGGTAAGATTTCTCAAGGAAATTTCTCAATTTCTCAAATTTCTAATTTTCTCAAGTTCGATGCCTCGATCCCACTTCATCCGAAGTTGAGTATTTTCACCTCTATTTGTTGTTGTTTCTAAAGGCATACTGAAGTGCTTATCAGTGAGCAATCTGAGTGGCATCAAAGCTGGTTCTCTAGATAAAACCCAATATTCAATTCAATTCAGTTTATTTGGATATACATGGATGGTACAGGATGTCCACGAGGCGCGGCAAAAGGAGGTAACATGCCTCCTGACAGGGCCTTCGCCTCGGGATCACACATCATGACAGCAGGTCGGCATGACAAAATACGGCACTACATTGAGAGATCAAAGCAATCAGGGATTCAGCAATACATGCTGTTTTACATATGAGAAATTATCGTACGATTTGACATTATAGATCGATTACATCATTCTAACGATATCATATCGTTTTAGTAAATTGGGGACTGTTTCCCCTTTGGTCCGCCACCACATGAAGTAATTTAAATCAACAGTTTAAATATAGTAACGAATACGTTTAGGAACAGTTTGAAAAATTAAACGCGAATAATAGCAAAATTTGATTTCGAGTAAGCGGTCGCATCATCATTATCGTCATCATCACTTAGCGACACTTCGATGAAAAGGAAGTGTTTTGGGCCGCGACCTGACGACACAGTGCCCCCTCCCCCTTCCCCCATTCCCCTAAAAAAACAACAGAAAAACAAAATGCAGTTACCAATACTGATCAGAGTTGCTATATTTTTTTCTTTTGTCTGCACCATGGTGCAGACAAAGGTAAAGATGACGCGACTGTCCGTATAGATGCCGGAACTTCTTGCTTAGTTAAGCGAGCTTAGATACATAGAAGCATACATGGTTCCAGCTATAAGGTCGGGACAGATTCTGCAACGAGTAGCACGAATAAAAAAAAAACTGGCTGTGGCTTAGCTAAGGTTAAGCCCAGGATGCGAAGCATGCTAGCCTTTATTTTAACGCGACAGCGTTAAGGAGCTCGTGTCGCAGAAAAGCCGGTGTCGTCGGCGTCGGCTCAGGCGTGCGGCGCTTGCTCAGGCGCACATTTCGTTGTCGCGCCGAACGCTGCGTTGCTCGACGCTCACCGCGTCCGATGCGGGGCGCGTAGTCGCTGCGCCGTAGCAAAGCCACCTAGAAACAGTCTCTGTAGCACGCCGCAACCTTCGCTTCTCATTCCAACGAGCAGCTCTGTCTCCAGGAGGCATCTCACCTCGTGAGTGTCTATATAGCAGAGGCAAGCGCAGCTGCTTATATACCGCCGCGACGGCGCGAGTTGGAGCCCCGTTTCTCCTCTGTCGTGACGTCACGGTGTCACGTGGTCAGCCTTGAAGGCGACGCCGCGAGCGACGGCGCGAGTTGGAGCCCCGTTTCTCCTCTGTCGTGACGTCACGGTGTCACGTGGTATTGAAGGCGGCACCGCCTCGCCTGGGGAGCTGGGTTGAGCTCTATAGTCGGATACAACTTTAGAAAAAAGGGGGCGTTTACTCCTCCGAGGCGGGTGCACCAATGGGCGCGCATTCTGGACCGACGTCATGCGCCGGACGGCCGGTGACTTCGCCGCTTCGATCATCTGGGCGGGGCCTCCCCTTTTTTCTAAAGTTGTATCCGACTATAGTAATATGCTTCGCATAAAAAAGCAACTCCGGATATCCGGGGGCATGCAGCGGCATGCGAGCCGGGACCGTCGGGCCAGCGCGCGTTTACCGTCGACGGCTGCGCAACCAAAAGTTGCGGGCTCTCTCTGTTTGTCCAGCGATGGGCACGCGAGGAACAATCGTAGGATGCCGGACGGAAATGGACACGTGGCCCGCGTAGCTGATAAGACAAGGACGGGCGGCGGGGCGAGACCTGCGCGCGTGTCGCAACGCCTTTGGCTGCGGTCGCACGCGTCGCGTATACGTGCCCGCTGCGCCGTCGCGCCGAGAGCGCCGGTTTGGGTTCCGCGATGTGACAGCAGTGCGTTCGCGAGCCCAGAGAACTTACGGTCGGCCATTTTCGAGAGTCCGGTTAGCCGAGAAAAAAAAGAAGTATTTTGCCGTACAGTATGCTGTAGGCACATATTCTTGATGTTTTGAGATATAAAGAACGTTCCCCATGCGTCGAACTCATATGTGGGCTTAGTTGTTGTTGTTGTTGTTGTTGCTGTTGTTGCAGGAGCTGGAGGCTCCTGTAAGTTTAAAGGCTATTGTAACTCGTGTTGCTCCTGATGGCTTAACCGGAAGTCTTCTGGGAACTCTTGTTTGTAAGCATGAAAAGGGTTTATATATAGACGCGGCGCCATCGGTCGGTGGGGGAGTCATGACGCGTTCCGTCAATTGTTTTTCGGCGGCGCTGGGAAACCTTTTGCTGACTCCACTGTGGGAAACCGACCCCCGTTCGACCATACTCGCGGACAACTTTCTGTGGCTGCGCTGCCGTGAAGAGAAAGCTATACGGGCGCGTTGCTGGCTGCACAGGCGTTATGCGGCGTCGAGTGTGTAGCCCGGCAACGTTTTGACAGTGCTTTTATGGTTGCTCAAGGAATGTGACGCTGAATCGACGCAGCTTCCGCGTGTGCGGTGGTTTCGCGTTTCCCTGCAGACGCGGAAGGGAAAAAAGCCGCAAGATTGGTGCTGTGTGTTCTGTCTTATCTAAACTGTTGCTAGTGAGGTGTTTATAGTTTGTCCTCCCCAGCCTCAACTATACGTGGATGAAAACGCGGGGCTCCTTTCAGAAGCCATCTCACTTGTGCGCGCTTTAGCGTTTGTGGCTTTCTCTTTATTGAGATTGAGAAGTCCATCCCTGATGACAACTTGCGACGATGTGGTCAGTCGCAATGCGCTCGCAAGTTCTCGCATTGCACCATTCTTCCTCTTAAAAAGAAAGAAAGAAAGAAAGAAGGAAAGAAAGAAAGAATACTACAAAAGTCGCCCTCTAACGGGGATAGTGTCGTAAGTCACTTAGAGTACCAACAAACTAAACGGAACGCGATCGGTCATTGAAATAAAAGTTCTGCGCGCTTTGGTTCGATTTGGAGTCACCAGCTGTCGCCACCATCGCTGCTGCAAACGCTTTACTGTGCACTGCTTTCCGTTTACGCTGTTTAGCCTCCACTGTGCTAAGGCTTTGTCATTCCAGATGAGTATGTGTTCCATCCTCCACGACAGTACCTCAATGCTACGGAAATGGTTTAAAACATTCAGAAACTCTGCGTTTAGTGCATTGAACGTCGCGGTAACCACCACACACGTCCACGCATTCTTCTTCTCTCAAACACACGCACAATGCGCGCAAACAGTCTCACAAATACTTTCTCAGAGATTAGTGAAGCGGGCTTCTCCTAACAAATAGTCCTGATGTGGAGAAGCCATCTTCGACGAAGACCTGTGAAGCGCGATAGCTGCTCGTGCTCCTCGCACTCAGTAAATATTTTCTACAAGCACACATTTTTTTTTCTCAAACACTTAAATACCCACACGCATGCGCACGCATTCGTCTACGCCCGCACGCACGCACACGTAGGTATAACATGCGCGCACACGCGCACACGAGTACCTCTGAAGAAATTATTGAAGTGGGCTTCTCCTCACAAATGCTAACCTTGTGGAGAAGAAAGCTTCGTCAAACGCTTTTTAGGTTCCGCCCCCTGTTATTTTTTTATGTATTCATTTTATTTATTTACCGTATACTGTGGTCACATCTGACCAACCACGGGGTATTTTTACTTGATAAATACAAAAATACAAGCACCTGCTGTAGAGGCGTAATCCAACTTGGAAGCATACGTGATAAGTGAAAAAAAAGGAAAGAAGAAAAAGAAGAGATAGATAGATAGATAGATAGATAGATAGATAGATAGATAGATAGATAGATAGATAGATAGATAGATAGATAGATAGATAGATAGATAGATGGATGGATAGATGGATAGATGGATAGATAGATAGATAGATAGATAGATAGATAGATAGATAGATAGATAGATAGATAGATAGATAGATAGATAGATAGATAGATAGATAGATAGATAGATAGATAGATAGACACGCCGCATTAATATGTTGAAAGGACACGAGTTTCTAATTGTAATCAACGCTTTTCGGGGGTGCCAAATAATGAGAATTGAGTTTTGCAACAATGCCACCGTAAACTAGTTTAGTGCTGCACTTTAGTGTTCTGCATGGTAACTATACTTTCTCGGTAACCACTACACATTGATCTCGACACCCGCAAACGTGTATCTGAATTTTAAAGTTTAATTTTAAGTTTCCTTAAAGGGCAACTCCGGCAATTTTTCGATGTCCACTGATCTTAATAAAATTTTAATATAGGTTCTCTATTGCACTCTGATTATCTGTGCCAAACAATACGGCTACAAGTCATTTAGTTTTCCTGAACATGAATTTTAAAGATTGGTTGCGTGTTCCCGACTCATTATTTTTTGCTGGCCACCGTGTGTTTGGGACGTCAGAAACTACACCGCCACTGTCGCTGAAATCGTCGCCGAACTCGTCGCTGTCTAGTTGGGAAACTCTGTAAAAGCTCCCTGTGTCGTCAGGAGGCATTATCAGCTTCGCTTCTTTGGCGTTAGCGCCACGTGCACTGCGTGTTTTGCAAGCGTTCTGCGTGTTTTCATTACGGTAGTGTAATACCTGACGTCATCGACTCATCGTGACGTCACACGAAGCACGACAGTGCTGGCGGCGACCAACCCTGTCAGTGCCAAGAGCCAGCACTCTGTACGTGCAGCTAACTTGAAAAAACAAGTTTTTTTTTTTTTTGTCCTATCATGCCGCAATTCACAACAAGAAAGGTGCTGTATAATTCCCTGAGTAGCACGGCTACTAGTACGGATATAGGTACTGTGAAGAGTTAATGCCTACATTAGAACTAGAACCACGATGAAACAAAAAAAGCACCTCTATGTTAATGACAATGTAACAAAAAAGAAAAGAAGAACAACGTGCAGGCATTATAGAAATGAAATTTGGCCTATTTATTGTTATCCAGTGGGGGGAAAAAAGATAAAGCAATAGTCGGGACATGTGGCCCTCGCGACTGGGTCAAGTCGGGACACTGGAACCGTTAAATTCAGGATGGATTAAAATTCAACCGAAGGTCGGCTGACTTTCAATCCGCTCTTTCAGAAACAGTCATATATGCGGCTTCCCTTCTGCGTGTGTGTCTTTTTTCCCCCCACTCCTCTTGGCCGAGGCACTCGTGCAATGCAAACCATTCCTAAACATTGTGGTTGAACATAGCGTCACGAGATGTCGCCACCAGCGCTGATGCCATTCGGTTTCCCGGAATTAAAGGGGCACTAAAGCGAAACAATAAATCAGTTTAGACTAATGGAGCATTGTTTGAGAACCCTGCAGGCAGCCATTTAAAAAAAATAGTTTGATTATTAGATGAGAAAATGAAGGTCCAAGTATCGGTATTTGAATTTCGCGCCGAAAACCCAGCGCCGGTACGTCAGCGTGACGTCGGGGATACCAAAGTATGTTTTCGCGTTTGGGCAGCGTTGGCTGAACAAAAGTTCCCGAAACTTGCCATGTTTAATATCTGGTTCCATTATAACACAGTGTAGTCAATCTGTACCGCTATATATAGCTAGTAGGCCCTAGAAGATGCCATCAAAATCCAAGACGTCACAGCGCCCAGGTGCGGGAACTTGAGTAGGCGTCGCCACCCGTATTTCGTTCTTGCGCTTTTTCTGGCTTACCAAACGTCTTATCGTTGTAAGAGTGGTGTTTTTGGTGTGGTAGAACGGTAATTCACTGATGACAAAGAATTCATTTTTCACTTTAGTGTCCCTTTAAAGACTTCTCTCGACTTGCAAGTAAGCGACATGTATGGTGTTGCATGTGTTCCTGTGCTCGTGTCTTCTCGCATTATTTATTAAGGCGCATTAACCATCCGCCTACAAGCTACTATACAGTTCCTTTCTATGACGCAATATGGGTTCTTGGCCTGACGCAAGTAGCGCAGCTGTGATTACAATTAGTGCGGCTATGGCCTTTCTACGGGCCACTGGTCTATGGACGCACGGCTTTAGGGATGCTAAAACGTCGTGGTCTTGTACATACGCACCTCCTTCTCCTGTCATCATCGTAATCATCGTCATCATGATCATTCATGCATCTGTCATTTTCCAACGCTTCCCTTTTCCCTATTGAATAGTAGCAGCCTAGAGCGAGCTATAGCTCAGGCCGACCTCTTGACCTTTCTGTTAATAAATCTCTCTCATTGTCTCGTAATATGCAGCGTACTTCGCAACAGCTGTTCACGGGTATTGCGCGTGCGTTTTCTATGGATGCATACTGTCGTTATTAAGCCTAACCTAACCTTAACTTTAACCATGCATAACCTAAGAAAACAATCGGCCGGTGAAGCATTATTTCAAAGCTCACGATTTCTTTGCCGTGGAAGTTGATTATTGGAGATGACAAAGCGAGAAGGCCTAATTTCCCATATTGGAAGCCGCATTCCAACGACGCCGTCGAACGATTACGCAATTTTGGACGTGATCAATATTTCATTAAATTTCGCGTGTTCTGGTTAGTGTTAGAACATCCGTGCGTAGTCTATAGGACTCAAAGACGGAGTCCTCCGCCGCTGTTTCTCGAAGCTGCTGGTTTGCCTCAGCTTTTCGCAATTTCTGATGTCAGTCGATGCGTTTGGTCTACCGCCACACTTCCGTGACTGGCATATATATATCTGTGGCCTTCCTCTTGTTGCCATTTGCAGATCCCAAGGCAAGGATCATGTTTACCGTCTGGTCACTAGAGAAAGACATGGCGACTGGGACGAAACAAAACGCACCTTTAAACCTTCGAGCTGACGTTGTCAATTCGCTTTTGTGGTGATCGGTTTTGTGGCAAAAAAAAGGAAACATCTGTGCACTTTATCTACGCTAAGACAACAGCTATCACAGCTTGTTTCCAACTAACACAAGATGCGACGTGTTACTTCGGCCGGCGCGTGGAAGACGAGGCACTAGCTCGATCACGATGTCTTTTCTTTATTTTCTTTGTTTCGTTCTGGATAACACAGAGGGAGCCTGTTCGAGTGCGCTGCTTTATGAACCGGGTGGGAGCTCAGTCGCGTCGTTTTCTCCATACTTTTTCTCCATATCGTTCCCCCTCCCGTACTCTATTTATTTATTTCAGGAGTACTGCCGACCTCTTATTGGGGCCTTAGGCAGGAGTGGGTTATACACAACATATTTGGAAACAAAGAGAAACAAATCTAGAAGCGCAACAGAAAAAGTTGCCGAAGCAAGTCCAATGCAGGTACTAGGAGAACGTGATGCATGCACAGGTACAAGAAACAAACGCTAGAAACTCGAATACTAGAAATTAGTCGGCGCCTATGTCTGCATATCATGTGTACATCGTATACTTTGCGTATTTTCTGAAGCAGCAATAGCTTTGAAACATTCAGTTATTTCAGTGTGCCACGTGCACCTGGTAAAAGGCGTGTAGAAGAATGAGAAGCACGCTGCACTTCCGCGCACGCGCGTGTACGTGTATGCACGCGATGTATCTGATCTTGATGTGCGTGCGCTCTGTTGCATCTCTCGCACATCATATCCCTGCGAACGGAATATTCGTTACAGCAAACACTGCGGCCCCGACGTGTCCGTACAATGTACGCGTCTTGTCCCCATGACGTTCCTCGCGCACGTGAGGTGGGTGTTCGCAGAACACCGAATGGGCGGCCAAATGATCGTGCGAGACACGTCTATAGGTGGACGTATTCAGCGCATGACATCCGTGGCAGCTGATGTCTACAGGATATGTCCACTAGATGTCATTGCGTTCACTGGGTCTAGGTTTGAGTTTTTACGCCAACCGGAACGTCCAATGTAATTTAGTGTTTGTAGGTAAACGCCTTTCTAGTTCTGAGATGACGCCGTCATCTCATGGGTGACGTCACGGGGATATGGCCTGAGAATTGCGAGGCCACCAGTCCTTTGCGGTTGCCTCCTCTCTGACTCGCATATCGCGTGCGCTCACGGTAGGAGTGCGCATATCTGGCATCCCGAGAAGCCTAACGCATCAATACACTTTGTTGTTTCTATTCGGTGTCTTTTTGAAGGGAGCCCGTACATGGACTCGGAAGTTGGACTTGTCAGCCATCGGCGAGTGGGAAAGCTGCTCTGAGCCGTTGCGAAAACCCCTGCCATGCAGCGCACTCGAAAATAACGTCGCATGCTCTGGAGAGTTGAAAACCCCTAGCGTTGACGCTCGCTATGCATCACTGCGACTTGAAACCGCTTACGAGTGGCCCGCTTGTGCGATTCCAGGCCGAAGAGACAAGTTGGCCGGTGTTGCATGGGTTGCAGCTGTACGGGTTGCAGCTATATGCCGCACTTTTGTGGCAGCGTCGCCGTTTGTGTCATAACCGGATGCATTAGCTTGACGCGTGAGCCTTTGCGAGGCCGCGGGCACGCAGGGCGATGCGACACCGGCTGGAGACAGATATGCAGTCCGGCGGTGAATCTAATTACCGCGATTTCGTCACGGCATACGTAATGTCGTTACCGCCGTATGTCTACCGCGCGGAGCTCGTCGCGCATACATAAGGGCAAACTTGTAGGCTTTCATCTGAACCGACTCTCTCTCTTTCTCTCTCTCTCTCTCTCTCTCTCTCTCTCTCTCTTCCGCAGCTGCAAGGAGCGTTTCGACATCAACTGCTTTCCACGCGTGCCTTTTATACCGGGCACCCCGCCGAGGGCAGCACTGCACAAGGCCTCGAAGGGTCTTCCGGATTCTCCGGAGGAGCCTTTCCGCGACGTCGAAGCACAAGTTGGGTGTCTCGCAATCACCCGGTGTATAGAGCCTCTGCGCTAGCCGACGACGCGCTCCTATATATGCGTGCTCTCGCGCGCAGGACATAAATACAGAAACGAAGACAGCTGGAGGGAGTCGGGAGGGGGGGTTAAGGAGCTCGCGCTTTCGCCACCGTGGTGACGCGAGCGAGAAGCTCGTTGTGTACAGTCTTGCGCGGCAGAACCACTCATATAGGCCGCTACACATACGCACGAGCCAGAAACGGCGGCGTTCGCTGCGGGAATGCCGCAACAAGCTGCCGGAACGAGCTCGCTCGGCGCGAATTTATCCCCGTCAACCGTTGCGACAGCCAACTGGCGCTTGGTCGTCGAGAAGGAGCGGGAGAGAAGATGTACCGCATAGGCCGGCGTAATTGCCGCAAGCTTGTCTCTTTTTTTTTTTTCTTTGAAGATGCCGCTCGAGTCCAAGGACTTCGAGCCGTCACCTGAGGCCACCACAGCAAGAACTGTCGGACTATTCTTTATTAAAGCTTCTTCTTCTTCTTCTTCTTCTTCTTCTTCTTCTTCTTCTTCTTCTTCTTCTTTTAAAGCAAAGCTTCTTAAAGTGAAGCTATATATGCCCCTTCCTTCTCCACTGCTGCTGTTGTTGCTGTATTGCACTCCGCGGCTTTGGGGGGGGGGGGGGGGGAGTGAGTACATGTGTAATGTACATGGCAGTGGCGCATGAGAGGTGTTTTCGAGACCTTTCCGTCGTTGAATTCCGGAGGCGTCGCAACAATGCCGTAGCTCTGGAATTTCCTGTTCGTCGACACAATGCCCTCTGGAAGGCTGTAATTAGGCGTGAGCCTCCCGCAAAAAAAGAAACATTGCAGAAGCTGCAGCGCTTACCTTTGTGTACACTCACGCACAGCAGCCAAGAGGGGGAGATGGCATACAGAGAGGATGCGGAGAACGCGTAAAACCAACACCGTGACGTAACGGGTGAATAACCACTCTTCGCGCGTGACATGGAAGGACCGCGGGAGAAGAGAATGGCGCTGTCGGAAAGCACGCTTCGTTTGGGGTCTCTTCAATGAAAGGAACGCTATACCACTAGACATGGCGACTGTTGCGGAAAAACTGTGAAAAAAATAATAATAATAATAATAATAATTCAAGGTATGGTACGGCACGTTTGTGATATCTTTGAAAAAATAAACCTGCAACGAGCAACTTTGTTCGTGCCGACAACTGATGCAGACGCAAAGCCGCATTAAGTCGCGGCGAGACGTCAGGACGACAATACGCAAACGGCGGTCAAGCAAATCGACGCTTCGGCCGCGATTATCCCAAACCCTTGTTAGGGTTGGCGTCGGACACCACGTGGCGACAGGAATTTCACCCGACCTTCTACCACCCCGCATTCTACCGGGCTTCGTCGAAATGAGGCGTGACTTTTCCTTTTCTTGCTCGGTGATGCCAGAGGAGGAGGGGCCCTCTCTCTGGGCCTGTCACATGACATCGACGGAAGGAAGATCCCGCCCACACTTGTAGAGAGCCTATTTAAGGGGCTCCGAAATGTACTTTTAGATACTTCATGCTTTTATTTCATCTACCTTTGAATAAACCGTGCAAGTTTCGCACTAGCAAATCGTCTCGCCCTTGCTCGGTCGCCATGGTCTACCGGATGCCTGCAGCCCGCCGACAACACCACGCTACCCAATAAGTATTGTCGGCCGAGCTTCGATAGGCAGGCGCCGCTATTTCTCGGCAGCAGTACGATACGCTACCCTGGAGTACGCAACACCCTGCAATCATGAAAAAGGCCGTGCTGCGTGACGCTATATATATATATATATATATATATTATTCATATGATGAGAAGCCAACAAACACTGACGCCAAGGACAACATAGGGGAAATTGCATGTGCTTAATAAATGAAATAAAGTAACCATACATTAATGAAAATTACAGTGGATGAAAAAACAACTTGCCGCAGGTGGGAACCGAACCCACAACCTTCGCATGTCGCGTGCGATGCTCTACCAATTGAGCTACTGCGGCGGCGTTTCCCCATCCACTTTTTTGGGTATTTATGTGTACTAGGAGAACCCTGGGAGTGTTGCGAAGGTGTGACATGCGAAGGAGTGACATGCGAAGGTTGTGGGTTCGGTTCCACCTGCGGCAAGTTGTTTTTTCATCCACTGTAATTTCCATTTATATATCGTTACTTTATTTCATTTATTAAGCACATGCAATTTTCCCTACGTTGTCCTTGGTGTCAGTGTTTGTTGGCTTGTCATTGCATGACTAACAAATATCGGATCCCTCGGTTAACCCCCTTGCTTCTCGCCCCCTTGCTATATATATATATATATATATATATATATATATATATATATATATATATATATATATATATATATATATATATATATATATATATATATATATATATATATATATATATATATATATATATATATATATATATATATTTCAGCCACGATGCGATGTGCCTGTGAGGGAATGACAGTGCTGACGTTCTCGCACGCTACGGGTATTGGCGCACAACAAACTTCTCGAGCAAACACGTCTCGCTGTGCGCTCTGTGTACTACGTGGACAAACGCAAGTGGTGCACGAAAGGTCAACACCGTCATCACGACTGTAGCATGCCGTCAAAATCACCGCCCAATATCGTCAATGAACACAAACAGCACAGACATCTTCGCTCACATCGATTCCCCCGCGTTGTGGGATCTGCATTTTTCGTTTTCCGTGGTAGCGTTTCACGTAAAACTCAGGGTGCCACCGAATGCACGTTCTTTCCAAAAATTGGGACTGGGGGGAGGGATCGCGTTTAATTTCCAACGCAGCACTAATCATCCAAAAGAGCGCAGACCTTTCGCACGTAACGTAAATTACAGGTTCGACCGAACTGAAGTTGCCATATTATCGATGACCTCGTCCGTCCAAAAACGCTTAAAATTCGTGCATTAGCAGCAGCCGCACATGCGTGCTGTAAACGTTAGCGATTCCGCGTCTATATATATATATATATATATATATATATGGGACCAACTGCTCAGCCACGCATATTCTCCTCGTTCCCGCGGAGATAAATCAATGTTCGCAATTAACGCATTACGCAACCACTATACGCGCGTCTACGCGGTATACATACATCGAGCCTGCGTCCGCGAGAGTGAATGCCCGAATTTCGACACCGTGGCCGCGCTTTTATAGTTCGTGAATGTATGATTACGCAAATTTCACATGCGTCCCCACTTCGCAGCGACGGGCTTTCCTGCTACCCTAAAGCATACATTGTTCCCGTTTATGCCTGATAGTTCGTCATGTGATTTTTTTTTACTGCTTTCGTTTTTTTTTTCCAACAATAGCGCGAGACAGGCGTGCATGGCCGTTGCGTAACAGTTCGAGGAAAGCGCGCGACTATTTCGTCGATGAGCGACGGGATGTCGGTATAGCTTGCTTATCCACTTAGGAAGAAAACAACAACAAAAACAAGGGAAGAAGAATTATTCCGAATGGCATACAAAGCTCGCAGCACAACGGGTACGATCCATGATTTGAAACAAAGAAACAGCAGCACCAAGTGGGAAGAATCATGGGAAGATAAGCTATATGCCAGAGCCGGCTATATCCCGAAATTCCAAATTCGATACCCAAGGAAAACAAAAATTTAAAAACGAAAATAGAGAAGGAGATATCAAGAGCGAAGGTTGTTTCATCTGCTGGTGCCACCACCGAAGGCACAGTCTGTAGTGACCACATGACGGTTACACATTACACGGGAGCGAAGGAGAGCAGGCAAGTCAATTCGTATGCAAGCTCAACAATTCCTCGACATCAGCTCGGGATCGGGAACGTTAAACCAGGTCAATGGACTTTCTTTTCCCAACGACGTGGCAGACCGTAGGAAAATTAATAATGAAAGCCTATAGGTACTAATACAAGTAAAAATATACTGCATACTATCTTCAAGAAGCGTTTACTGGCCGTTTACTAACTGCAACGGCCAACGCGCGAAACTACGGTTGATCTACGCGTTCTCACCGACATCACATGCGAGCAAGCTACTACTAAAGCCACTGGCCCATAGACGTACTTGTGACCGTGTTGCTCTGCTACATAAAATTGCTCATGGGAAAACTTATGTTAATGCACCTATTGTTTTCACTAACCCTTTTTCTCGGCCCACCAGAAGAAGTCATCATCTTAACATTGTTCCTTTGAATGCAACGATTGATTGTTTTAGGTTTTCCTTTTTTCCGCATACAATTGTGATTTGGAATGGCCTTGAGGGGTCCTTGCGCGAGTTACCAAGTGATGTATTTGCCAACCTATTACCTAATCATGTTCATTAATCAACTAGCTATTCCTGATATTGTTTTTTCTATTGTTCGTTTTCTTTTTGCCACTCAAATGTATTCTTCAACTGATTGACATATGTATGCACTCACTCCTGCAATATCTTGCTATGCAAGATGGCAGTATATGTAAATAATAAAATTTAAAAAAATAAAAATACAACAGCCCCTTGATATGGCGTCTTTCGCACGGGTGAAAAAAAAAAGAAAAAGAAAGAATTGTCCGCACATTCCAATAGACTTGACCGACAGGAGCACCAGCGTTCCCTGCGTACAGTAATTTCAGCCCGAAGCCCCGCGTACGATAAAGCCCCGCACGGGTGGGAAAGCGAATTGCCGCGGGCAGCGGGTGCAGTGTCGATGGCACAGTCGAGAGAGCCGAGTCCACCAACTTATGCGAGTCGGACGCGTGCAAAAAAAAAAAGAACGAAAGAATGAAAACAAGAAAGCGGGGAAACGAACTGGATGCAAAGGGAAAGTGCTGCATCAGCGAAACCATCGAGTAGAAAGTGTACAGCGCTGCGCGGGTTCGCATTCAATCTAATTTAATCGAAAGGGCGTTGGAGACCGGGCGCCCGCTCTCTCTCTCTCTGTATATGGACGAGAGACCGCGCCCATGCAAGGGCGGAAAGCGCGCGTGTGTCTTATTAAATCTATATGAAAACGCGCCATAACCGGCCGTTTGAACGAAACATAGAAGGGGGGGAAATTTTTTCGAGCGGCATACAGTGGCGGAAGAGAAAGAAATCTAATAAACGAGCCGCGGCCGCAATATAAGTTCCCGGGCATGAGGGATGAACGCCTGCCGAAGTTGTTGTTAGTTGCGTTCGCGAATTTCGTTCTCTTTCTTTTTGTTTCGTAATTTCGTCGGCATTGGATTTCGTGGCATTCTGCATGACCACTCTGCGCGCTTCCGCAGGTGCACGGAGAGTGTATGCGGAACCCCCCCTCCCCTCTCTATCCCGCTTCCCCCCCCCCCGCCCTTTGACTGGGTTGCCGTCTTCGAGCGCAACTGCAATATTTCTGTTCCTTTGAACTGTCGAAGTACCCTTAGACCGTATAGTTGCGCGTATTCGTGGCGTAAGAAACATTATTGGGGAGGCAGCATTTCTACTTTAATGTTAACGTTTGAAGGCTCATTAGTTTACACAAATACCATTATGGCTGTAATAACCATAAGATAATTCGGTTAACTACCCCCCAAAATAGCGAAGAAAAAAAGAATACCATACTAATCAGGAAATATTCGTGAGCTTCGTTATAAATACAATTTTACATGCGTTTTGCGGTATCAAACAACATTGTTTTGTGATTGTCTTTTAACATATCGGAGAGGACCAGTATAAAGCAGCTAGTCCAAGACATGCGGTTCAGATGCGCATGCTGCAGGTATACGCTCGAAAATATACCGCGAAATACGGGACGTCCTACTGGCGTCATGAGTGTCACGGCTTGGAGGAACAAAAAAATTACACTGGCGTTCACTTCGCGAACGCGCGTTACGCGCACACAGCAATTATGTTGCGACAGTTGCGACAGCAATTATGTGGACACTCCAGGCGCATTTCTGCCGATGTCGTCGCCTCGACGTCCTGCATAAAGTCCGAGGGCGATAGCGTCGTCCCCGCTCTGTACGCGCGAGAGAAAGCGTGCGGCTGTGTGAGCCGACGACTTCGCGTGCGCAAAAGAGGAAAGCGGGGAGGCAGCGCGCTGTCTTTTGTCGTGTGCATGGTCCGTGGGGGGGGGGGGGGAGAGAAGAGAGGGGCGTTGTACTCCACCAGCAACTGCGTATTCCGCGGCCGGATGCGCATTACCTTGAAAGCGATCCGCAGGGTGTAGGTGTACCGACGGCTCACAGCTGCGTGGGCGCTGTGTTCTCGCCGCCGAGTTTGCGTTGAAGCGAGGTCCCTTCGCTCGCTGCTGCTGCCGCGCTTCCTCGCAGGAGCGTTTTGAGGGCGAGTGTCCGCGGTCATCGAGTGCCATGTGTTCACGTCTGCTTGTGCGCGCTGACGCCGTGCTTGTTAGCTTGTTAGTAAGCGAATGTTTGGAAGTTAGTACGGCCGATAAAACTACTGTCCTTACTTGGTGTTGCTGTCTACTAATTTGCTATCGCAATTGATACTATCTGTTCGGGTTTGCGTTTCCGGTCCTGGCGCAATACACTGCGCTGGGCTTCCAAACAGGCTTCACGCTGTTGATGAGTTTCTAAGCTACGGAGCTATTGCTTGATACACCCGCATTGTCGCAAGCCTCCTAGCACGCTCCTCGGGAGTCTCCTGGGCACGCGAAGGCCGCGCCTTTTGCCGGACTTGATCAGCTTGTACCCGGCGCTCAACGACGACGACTACGGGGTCGGTTGACTTCTGGTTGGTCTGCCGCCACTTACGTTGCTGCTCCGTCCTTCTCGCTCGGCGCTCGGCCACTCGATCACGAGACGCACCCGGTACCTCCGTAGCGCTCACACAACCGGTAGCAACTTCCAGAGAAGGTCAACCCAGCGCGCCTCCGCATACCTTCCTCCTCCGCGGCGCTTCGCTTCTCCATCCCCCCTTCGCTTAACATTACCTACACTTTCCTCTAGGTGGCGTTACTTTGCAGCGCGCTCCTTCGTGCTTTTCCTGGCGCGCGATTCTCTTCACCTCCAGTCACGGAGGAAGGAAACTAAGGAGAGGCCCTGACGTCACTCTTTGTGAAGCGAAAGTGAAGCCGGAAGTTGGCGTTGCTCATGGCGATGCTCCGCCTTTTGTGCCACCCTCCTCTCTTGTTTACATCTTTCGCGAAACCACGCCGCGCTGCGCGTGGTTTCGCGCGCGGAGCGCGCGCGCTCCCGCAACATCCGGCAGAGCACGGTGCAGGTAACACAGCGCAACAAGACACGGTGACTAACGCCAACCCGCCCACACAGCGCCTTTGCCACGGCACGAAACCTACCAGCAGAGCAACACGTGTGAGCGCTCAAAATCAGAACAACGCCGCCATTGTGGCCCAAAAGGCATGGCCATACAACAAAAAAATAAAAAAGCAGCTAAAAAATGAGAACCTACTACGTCATTTCCGCCACACTTTTCTCCTAGCGCGCGGAGGGGGTAGGGCCTCTCCTTAGTTTCCTTCCTCCGTGCCTCCAGCCGCTTTCCTCCTTCGCTTCCTTCGCGGCTTTCTTTCTTTCTTTCTTTATTTGTTTCCATTGCTAAAATACAATGACGAGGACTAAGATAAAAGCTGCAATGAGGCAGCTTGAGGTGCCCTTAGCCCCCGTGTTACATGGTGGCAGTGAGTAGCGCAATCAACCGTACGCAAAGAACATTACATATAAATAATACTTACAATCATCAATCAAGAGACTTTTCTATGACGGAACAAACAAACAAGGAACAAAGAAATGGGATAAGGACAAATAAAAGCAATGCAGATAGTAGGCACCACCACATTACATACACTTGGCAATACATAAATAAAAGTTAAAATCGCGTACACTTGACGATGCATAATTAAAGGTGAAAAGAATCGATGGTCGATTATTATTGGAATTATTAAGTGAAAGAAAAGGACGAGCAAAAATTATGTCATTACAAACATTAACAAGACACACATGTGAATATAGGTGAGAAAGGAACTACGCTTGATTCATTATTTAGGAGAAGCTTCTGATAAGTAATGACAGTTCTGACCGTGTTATGTTAATGATGTCAATACCAGCGCCATGTAATGTATTAAGCAGTCTGGGTAATTTATTTTTCGTCATTTGCAAACCATAGTTAGTTCTTGAAGGGGGTATAGACCAATATTCTCCGCGTCGGGTAATATAGGTAGCTGTATTTCTTTGCAGACAAGCAATTTCATTAAATACGCTGTTTTCAGAGTTTAAGTTTGAGTGCCACGTACGAAGGAGAGAGCGGTTGTATAGAGAGTAGATTGTAGGTATGTTGTATTGTTTAAAAAGGTGTTCACTGTGACTGTGATATGGCACATTTGCAATTATACGTACGATCTTTTTCTGTAGTAAGTGTATTTTCCTGAGGTTAGTTTCAGTTGTTGTGCCCCACACAAGGTGTGTGTAATTAATGTGTGATGCAAATAGTGAGTGATAAATTAATATTTTTACGGATGTTGGTAGACGATATCTGTTCTTGTTTAGCATTCCTGTGATACGGCTAAGCTTTTGTACTACAGAGTCTACTTGTCGATCCCAGTTTAGCGTACTAGAGAAGTATGTACCTAATACTTTAATTTCATTTACTATTTCTATGCTCCCTTTGTTCATCTCTAAAGTGTGTATTTGTGGAATCTTTGTGCCTTTCGCATAGAAGATTACGGCTTTTGTCTTATTTGAATTTAATTTTAGATAATTTTCTATAGACCATGAGGATATGTTCTGGAGAAACTCGTTTGCGCTGTTTATTAAACTAGTATAAGATGCCGATGAAATGAACACACTAGTGTCGTCTGCATATATGATAAATTTTGCCTTGGGATAGATCAGAACAATATCGTTTATGTATAAGTTAAAAAGTAGCGGTCCAAGAATGCTTCCTTGTGGGACTCCTGTTTTTATTTCTCCAGAAAACGATTTAAAGTTATTTATGTGCACATATTGCCGTCTTTTTTCTAAATATGACTTAATTAGTTGTAGTGGGAGGCCCCTGATACCATACGTATCAAGCTTTGTTAACAATAGGTTATGATTAATATGATCGAATGCCTGAGTAAAGTCTACAAATATACCTATTGTCAGTTGCTTCCTTTCAAAATTTTGCAGTATATGGTCTTTCTGGTGTAGTAGTGCTAACTGTGTTGATTTGTTTTTTTGAAAGCCATACTGAGCTTTCGTGACAACGCGATATTTTTCACAGAAGGATGTTAACTGGATAAATATTATTTTTTCAAGTCCCTTAGAAAAGTGCGGTAAAATTGATATGGGGCGATAATTTTGAATATTGAGCCTGTCAGCCTTCTTATATATTGGAATGACTTTAGCAACTTTCATTTTTGATGGAAAGATGCCTTCAGCAATAGAGATATTATAGATATGAACTAGAATGGAATTTAGAATTTTACTAAATGCAGTAAAACTAAACATGCATTCGCCGACTTCACTCGCTGTTCAGTTACGCTTGCACTTAAAAAAAAGAAAGAAAAGGACATGGAGCAAGATTAGTTTTTCGTTTCTCTGTTCATCGTAAAAATTTTGATGCCAATGAGATGATAGCGGGATATTGCAGGACCTTGAGAAAAGTGGGCTGGATCCATTCGGAGCACTTCAATATTTTCCGATAGGAACACTGACTCCGAAGTCCCGTATATGCGCTAGGAAAAAAGGTTCCCGGCAGAACTAACAAACTGCGTTTGACTTAGTTGGACGCGATGCGATACTGACATAAGAACAAAGCGACACAACGCGGCGCTGACGTTGTGGCACCTCCTCTTTTTTTTTTGTTGTTGTTGTCCTTGGTCCCCTAGCCCTAATTGTATCGCATCCCGTGACCATATATGCGCCACCGTAGTACAGTGTGTTAACTCTGCAGCGCTGGGATGGTCCTGGCGCGCACTCACTCAGAATCATTCTCTAGCGAAAGAGGTTCCCCCTCATTCAATATTTGCAGGATGAGCAAATTGAAGAATATACATAGTTTATTGGAGGACCCTAGCTGGCATAACTTTGCGTCTGCTTATCACATGTGAGCGTGCTTTATAAACCACAACGATCGTCCCCCCATTCATGATGGAAATTATATATATATATATATATATATATATATATATATATATATATATATATATATATATATATATA
Organism: Dermacentor albipictus; assembly: GCF_038994185.2. Classification (NCBI taxonomy): domain Eukaryota; kingdom Metazoa; phylum Arthropoda; class Arachnida; order Ixodida; family Ixodidae; genus Dermacentor; species Dermacentor albipictus. Next base: position 151,290,939 of record NC_091822.1, on the reverse strand, counting down.
TATATATATATATATGTGTGTGTGTGTGTGTGTGTGTGTGTGTGTGTGTGTGTGTGTGTGTGTGTGTGTGTGTGTGTGTGTGTGTGTGCTCAAGCGTGGCCTCTCGCAGTTTTGCTTCTTTATGTGGCTCTGTTACCTTTGCTTTGGTATTTTCATTCGTCATTTTCTGCGGAATGCGAAGACGTTGAATAGTGCGCAGCACCTCGAGTTCTCCTCTGCAAGCAGCCTGCGAAAGAGTAGAACGGTAATACTACAATTCGTGCGCAATGTCGTTACTTGTTGTTTATGCTTCGTTGCTTTTCTGGTAGCTTTCTCGCACCTACATATGCGCTGACGTTCAAGTGAATATGCGGCCTCCCGTGAACTTGTAAATATGGGGGCGTCTTTTAAGGTGTGAGGCGCGCCCGCAACCTCATAGAGTCCCTGACAGGAATGTGGCGGCCGCGGTGCACAGTGTTATATACAGAAAGTGTAAGCAGGCAAAATATTTACGAACAGTAATGTTGCGCATCGCAATATATTGTGTCTTAACGTGTCTGATGCGTGTATCATTGTATGGTCCCCTTCTCGGACACCGGTGTACCCGCATGTCGTGCCGTTTTCGGTGATCGTCGATAAACCTGTGATGGTATGCTGTTGTGCCATTACCACAAGCCCGGATTCCGAATCTGCAAGATGCAGAATTTATCCTGCGGGCGCCCAAATTCTCCCTTGAAAAGGCAAGATGCTGAGCCGTCAGGCAGCGGGGTCCTGCGGGAGAAGCCTCGGCGAGCCGCATGTTTGGACGTGTCGGCGTGTGCCAGACAGCCCGGCGCCGCACCTCCCTTTGCCTGGAGGTCACCGCGCGCGCGAACTTTGAACCGGGTGGCCAGCGCGGTCGCTGGTTGGACCCCTCGGACGACCGTCGTGTGCTGACTTTGTATTGGGCCGTTTGAGTGACAATGGTTCCTCGGGGATTATAAAAGCAGCGACGCGCCACCTGAAAAACAGGATCCGCCGACCCACCGGGAGACAGTGTCGCTCCCGACTGGGGTGAGATGTGTCACGCGTTTTCGCCGGACGCCGTCGTGCGGGAACAGTCGCGTTTGTGTGAGCTCTCGGCCCCAGTGCCGATCCGATCTTGTCCTGTACAATGACCTGTATATAATGTATAAAATCCCTTTCGTTATTCTCATCGACGCCTGGCTCGGAGTCTTCGCTACCAACGCCCTGTCACGAAACGGGTGACGAGCGCTACGGGACCACAAAGCCGTGATCGTGGTGCAGCGGTGCAAGTTCGTAACACTGGATGGCAGCTACGGGATTGACCGGCATCAGCTACCTCGGCGCGGTGAGTGCCTGAAGTTTACCTCAAACACCAGACTTTCTCTGACACAGGTTATAGTAGCTTAGGGAAGGATTTGGTGTTGCATTGTGATAACCTTGTGTGTTTCAAGCCTAGTAAGAGTGTTTTGAAAACCAGGGGATGCTGAGGGGGTAAACAGGGCAGTGTGTGAAATACTTGCATATGTCTTACTAGTAGTGTTATAGTAGCGTACGGCAGGTATATTCAAAAAGGGTAAACAGCAGGAGGACAGTGTGAACGATGGAGAAGTACAAGGTGAAGGAACTTCTCGAAATTTGTGAGGAGTTGGGCATTGAGTTGGGCTCAACCAAAAGAAAGAATGCGATCCTTGAGGTCATGAGGACTGGGGACGTAACGGCTGAGGAAGCCGCAGAGGCCTGGGCGGATATCAATGAACGTCGGGAAAGGGAGGAGAAGGAACGTTGCGAGCAGGAAAGGAGAGAAAAGGAACGCCGCGAGGAGGAAAAGCAGGAAAGGAGAGAAAAGGAACGCCGCGAGGAGGAAAAGCAGGAAAGGAGAGAAAAGGAACTTCGCGAGGACGAAAAGGAGGAAAGGAGAGAGAGGGAGCGACGTGAGCACGAGCTTAAAATGAAAGAGTTGGAGATCCGAAATAACTCGCCGGCGCCTAGTCTCACTTCTAATGTTCCAAGAATACGCGATCAACTTCCACCCTTTGTCGTCGGAGAGGATATGGCCAAATACCTCGTGAAATTTGAGCACGTGTGCGAACGGAATAGCATTGAGCGATCCCTTTGGGCACAGAATCTGTTAGCGTTGCTTCCTGGGGAGGCATCAGACGTAATAACTTGCTTATCGAAAGAGGCGTTTGAGAGCTACAGTGATGTGAAGGAAGCGCTACTGCGGAAGTACAAATTGTCGCCCGAAGCTTTCCCGCAGAGGTTCCGGTATGCAAAAAAGGGTAAGGAGTCGAATGTTGACTTCGCGTTTCGTCTAAAAGCCGACCTGGTGGAATGGCTGAAGGGCGAAGAGGTTTACGACGACCGCGACAAAATTGTCGAATGCATCGCGTTGGAGCAGTTCTACCGTTGCATTGATGAGGATGTCCGGCTCTGGCTGCAAGATAGGCTAAAGGATGTTAAGCTAAACAAGGCAGCAGAGTTAGCGGAAGAGTATTACACACGCCGCAGCTTGCACAGCAAGGCAGTGCGCGTAGAAAAAACTGATAGGAGAGATTGGTTTTCCAGGAAGCCCGACGAACGGAAGCAAATCACGCGTCGCGAGTTTCGGGACGACGAATCCCTTACCAAAGAAACTGTAAGGGAAGGACAGAATGCATCTCAGAATGATGACGATGGTCCGAAACAGCGAAACGAAATGACGCGTTCTTTTGAAAAACGGAAACCGTTAACCTGCTACAATTGCAAAAAGCAAGGGCACATCGCTGCAAGCTGCCCAGAGAGAATTGCTTTTGCAACGATACAGGAAACTCACAAAAACATACGTCTATTGGAGCCCTATGTGCAGGAAATTAAGGTAAACGGCAAGAAGTGCCGAGCACTGCGGGACTCTGCAGCAACTATGGACGTTGTTCACCCGTCTTTCGTCTCCTCGAGTGATTTTACGGGAGAGTGCATTAGGATACGGCAAGTGGCCGAGAAGGAGAGTGTCTGTTTACCGATCGCAACGGTTATCATTGAAGGAGAGTTTGGGAAACTTAACACCGAAGCCGCTGTGTCAGCCGCCCTCCCGGAGCAATTTTCCTACCTCTTCTCAAATAGCTCGGAGCAGCTGCTGAGGGATCACGGCAAATCATTCTTTGCCGACGTGGCGTACATGGCCCCCACGCGATCCAAAGCGCGCCCGCTGTCGAGGGAACTTGACTTAGCGTCGGTGAGCGAACAGCGGTGCGGTACAGGGACCGATCAGGGTAACTTGAGTGGCGAGCAGTCACGGGAGAGGCAGAGCTCGGAGGCTGGCCTAGGCGAGCGGGTCCTGGAGGTGGGTGGGAGTGACGCGTGCAGTGCTAGCCGCGATATAGACGCGACGCCGCAATTAGGCGACGCGGGCTCCACACTCGCTCCGGTTTCCGCCAGCTGGCAGGAGCAGGCTGCAGTTGAAAGGGAAACTCGGATTCGCGAGAAACAGGAAGATTGTTCACTAGCCGATCTGAGGAAGAGCGTCAAACGGGGAGTGAAAAAAAAGAGGGTTTCATTTGGCAAAGAATCTGGCTTATTGTACCGCCGCTACACGGATAAGCAGGGTCGCAAATATAAGCAGCTTCGGATTCCGCGAAAATATCGCCGGGAAAAATGAATGACCTCATTTCCTTCCTCAGTGGTATGTTTTCGGTCCAAGTGATTTCAAGGGGACCATTCTATTTGTAATTATTATTGCTGATTAATAATTGTTTCTATTTTGTTGTGTTGTTGATTTGAAAACTGATTGTTTGAGCCTTGTGTGCTAGATCGTACACCTGCCTCTTGTTGCAGCGGGAGCAAAAAGAGGGATAGCGATTTAGTTAGGTTGATTTGGATTATGGCCTTGTCTGGTGTTTGACGGGAGACAGAGGGCACTTGTTCGTGTTGGGTGTTGCCTTTTGCCGGTCGGTTTTGCAAGCTGCAGAACGACCAAGCGGGACCAGTGGCGAGAAGCAAGGTCTTAGGAACGACCCGAGCGGAGCTGGTCCAGGTGCCTTGGCGACGACGCGGTGAGCAGAGCTCCTGTCCTGGCGAGTCGGACCTGGGCACGTGAAGTTACCTGGCGTCCCGACACTGGACGTGAACTTGGACGAGCCTGACGAACGTGCGCGCCCGGCATCCGAGCCACGTGGAGGCAGCTCGTCTTCCCGGCGCCTTATCTGAGGGCGGGGATGCTGTTGTGCCATTACCACAAGCCCGGATTCCGAATCTGCAAGATGCAGAATTTATCCTGCGGGCGCCCAAATTCTCCCTTGAAAAGGCAAGATGCTGAGCCGTCAGGCAGCGGGGTCCTGCGGGAGAAGCCTCGGCGAGCCGCATGTTTGGACGTGTCGGCGTGTGCCAGACAGCCCGGCGCCGCACCTCCCTTTGCCTGGAGGTCACCGCGCGCGCGAACTTTGAACCGGGTGGCCAGCGCGGTCGCTGGTTGGACCCCTCGGACGACCGTCGTGTGCTGACTTTGTATTGGGCCGTTTGAGTGACAATGGTTCCTCGGGGATTATAAAAGCAGCGACGCGCCACCTGAAAAACAGGATCCGCCGACCCACCGGGAGACAGTGTCGCTCCCGACTGGGGTGAGATGTGTCACGCGTTTTCGCCGGACGCCGTCGTGCGGGAACAGTCGCGTTTGTGTGAGCTCTCGGCCCCAGTGCCGATCCGATCTTGTCCTGTACAATGACCTGTATATAATGTATAAAATCCCTTTCGTTATTCTCATCGACGCCTGGCTCGGAGTCTTCGCTACCAACGCTCTGTCACGAAACGGGTGACGAGCGCTACGGGACCACAAAGCCGTGATCGTGGTGCAGCGGTGCAAGTTCGTAACAATGCGCACGGTCATATGGGAATTTTTCCTTTTTTTAAAAATGCTCGTTGTCCTCATTTTAGGAGAGAACCCGCGATCGCACGTGTGCATGTTTGTGCGTGTGTTTGTGCTTGTATGCGTTTGCAGGTGTTTGTGTCTATGTATAACGTCTATGTGCATGTATATTATGTAATCTATTATTTCATAATAGATTACAGCTTGTAAAAACAATAATGTACAGAAGGAAGTCCCATATTCGATGATTGTATCGAGGCATCCTGTCTTTTATAAATATGATTTTCGTAAAGCAACGAGGAGCACCACATTAAAATCATATACAAGAAAACATGGAAGACAGTAAGCAATGGAGCATACGAAACAAGATATACTTGTGCATTTGGGAGTCACGATTAATCAAACTCAGGAAATTATACAATCGCAAGGTGCAAATGCAGTTAAACTAAATGAACCAAACGAAACTGACAGTAACGGACAGGGAAAAAAAAGCAATACAAAAAAAAATTGGCCCAAACATGCAATAACACAAAAAACAAAGGAGCTTCAAAAAAATACATGACCATCATCGTCGTTGTTTGTGCATACGTTTACGTGCGCGCGTGTTTGCGTCTTTCTTTCTTTTTTTTTCCCTCCCTGTACCAATTGCGCGCGCGCGGGCGCGTCTTACGTTCGCGAAAGTGTGGTACACCCCTGCTTTTCAACTTGGAATTCAATCAGACGCGAGATCACGCAGAGCCCGCGCCGCAACGCGCGCACTCATCTCATTTTTTTTTTTTTTTTCTTTCCGGCGTTGCTACATACAAGCTCGCGCTGCCGTCACAGCCGCGAGACGACGCTGTTCCTCGGCTGTGCGAACTGCCGCCCCCACTCCCCCTCCGCCCCCCCCCCCTTCGAGCGCCGCTGTGTCCACTCAGTTCCACGCAGAACTTTACGCAGAACAAGTGCTCTTTCTCTCCCCCTACTTTCATTCCCTACCCCCTGTGCAACGCGGTTGAGGTGCCCTCTGCTGAGAGACAGTTACTGCGCTACACTTTACCCCAACTTTTCCTTCCCATCATCAAGAATCTCCTTCTCTCTCACGCACGCACGTACTGTGTCGTAATAATACGCGCGGACGGCGGGGTGCAAGTGCGACGAGGCAATTACGCTCGGATAACTGGCCGGACGTGGAGAGTATGTATCGGCGGCGATCGCGATTGCTTCTGGCGTGCCAGAACCGCCCCGTAAGTGCACTCACGAGAAGAAAAGAAAGTTCACTGGTAACGGCCGTGTACGTGCATGCATGGACGATGTTTAGATTACACCCTTTCCACCGCTCTTCTTTTTTTTTTTCCTTATCGCGCGCTATTCATTGTTTCTTCGAAATGAGTTCATTGTTATGTAGGTTCACTTTCCTCGATTTGGCTATAACGGTCTGGAACCGGTCGGGAGCCTGCTTATATATAGTAAGTCATAATGACAAATTCTATAATTGCGAAGATAAAGTATAATCTCTCTGAGTTGTGGAAATTGCTCTCTCCTGATGTTCTTTAATCGGTTCCGTTTTCTTCCTTCTTTTTGTTTTTCTTTGTGTGTGTGTGTCACTTCTTTTTCAAGGTGGCTAACCTTATATTGCGTGCGTTTGTATGCGAACGTATACGTACAATCGTTCTGAAAACTTCTGAAGCCACCTCCGCGAGCGACAAGATATGCGATATTCGCAACACGCGACTATAGGCTTGCATAACTGCTAAAGTGATAAGGCTATCGCGCGTTTGATTTGCTCGCGTATATACAGTCTTTGTGTCTCAAGCTTTGTAGTGACACTCTGCAATTTACGTGGCCTGTCACCGGGCCAATTAAGTCACTGGGCTCTTGAAGCGAGCCTGGCGCTGCTACCACCGCTATTCTTGTCTGAGGGACACTGTCCGTTAAAGTTTCTACTGATTCAGAGCAACGTTTTGATTCCACGAAAGGTCCCGGGCTCGACGAAAGTGGCTTCGAAACTTCTGACAAAGACTGCGCGCGTGTGTGTACGTGCCTTTCTTGTATGGTGATCACGGCAAAAGCTATAAATTTGCACACCACGACATCAAAATAAGTCAGGGTTGTGTACTTGCCCCCTTCGGTCGAGTACACGTACTAAACACGGTAATTATTTTGATAAAAGGTGCGCAAATTCACTTGATTATGTAGCTATGAGCTGCGCTCTGTACCGTAAATGAGGGCAACGAGTCCCGCAGTCTCGGATGTTTTTGGTTATGTTTCGTTCCGTCTGAAGGTAGCATCCACGTCATTAAACCATGGAAGACGGAGCGCCCGCCCAAGCCAGCATGCCGACTGCCCATAGATGGCGCCACTGCGTAGCAATATGGTGGCGCCCATGAAAAAAACGGTCTATACTCAGTTGGTACGCCGTTCTACGTACTATTCATACTTCAGCGTCAGGCGTCGTGTTATAAATGTCATTACATGACACCTGACGCCGCACTTGCATACTATGTTGGCTACTGTTTTCAGGTCTAGCATTATTTTTATGCGGCTCCAAAAGCCGTAATAGTTATGTGAGACGTTATATTTATGACAAATTACTAATAGTATTATTGCACCTATAAAAATGTGAGAACCGTGTGCCTTGAATGAGTGTTTACGCTGTCACATAATTTACACCCTTAAGAGGGAGAAAAAAGGTGCAAATGTATCTATAACTCGCAACCTTACACCCTTCTTGACTGTCAAGGTCAAGTTATCGACGCATTTACACCTCTATTCACATTTAAGGGCGTGAATTACGTTACAGAGCAAAGTGATAGCGCTGCGCGAGAAGCACGTGAGCATATCATTATCTGCGTCGACCGTAATGGTATCTTCGGGTGGTAGTTAACTTTTTATCAAGCGCTCTAGAGCGCTCTGACGCGCGACTGCCTAGTCGACTGGTTGAAACGGAGCGCTCGAAACCTGTTCGGCTGGTTACAGCCGTGCGATCGGATGCTAGAATTATGCAAACACTTTCTGCATGATTACTTGACCCTTGTTTAACCTCGTTTTAGAGTGTTTTCGCACTGTTCTGGCGGAGAACGTCCACTATTCCGATCGAGCGCGTTGCCTCTGCTTGGCCGATCGAGTCGACATTTTCCAACTGCGAGACCAATTTGCTGCGAAGATTTCCTTGAAACGGCTGCACTTTCTTTTTGGGAAACCCGCCTGGGCTTCCTTAATTTGCTGCTTCCTTCACATGTTGCTTTTTACCGCAAAAAACGCGAAATAAAGAAGACAGTGAGAAGCGAAAGAGAAAGGAAAGAGTGTAGCACCCGTCTTTGCTTTCCTTTCGCCTCTGACTGCCTTCCTTCTTTTTTTTCGTGTTTTTTGCGCTAAAAAGCGACATGTTACGTAAACGCCAACTCGCCCAAGGAGAAGTTATTCTGCTGCTTCCCTTTCGTCGTTTACACGTGGAAACGCGTTGTCGCTTTTCTTGAGGACGTGGCGGCTGAGAACTTTATCTGGGAATTGTCGTGCGCTATATCTCACTTATGTGTAGTTCTTTTCCAACCCCCTTTCCCCCACCTTCATTTTAGCTCATGTCTCCTGTTATCATCACTAACTCCCTTTACCCCCTTACCCCGACCTTCCTAATTATAACGTCGGAAAGATTGTGGAAGTAGTAAAAAAAACTGCGGCAGTATGAAATCGGTGACAAGAAAACCTGGCATAGGACAGGCCATTATGTATGGAGTGAGAGATGTTTACATTAATGTCATCAGCAATTTGGATTATATATATATATATATATATATATATATATATATATATATATATATATATATATATATATATATATATATATATATATATATGGTAGAAACAGCAAAAGGTCCTATGCCAATACCCAAAGCAGCCACGCAAACTTCATTTGAAGTTGTGATGAACAGGATACAGACGCTACCATTATGCCTAGCGATGAAATTAGAAGGGCATTTCAAGACGAGTCCCGGGGAAACGAGGTGTAATAACAGTCGATTTAGTCAAAGACGGAGGAGATATTGTGCTTGAAAAGCTTGCGGCCCTTTATACGCAATGCCTCACGACTTCAAGTGTACCAAAGAGCTGGAATAATGTTAAATTTACTAATCCATGATAAGGGAGACGTTAAAAAATTGAAGAATTAGAGGCCCATCACGCTGCTTTAAGTCTTGTGTAAAATATTCACCATGATAATTTCCAACAAAGTTAGGGCACCACTTGACTTCAGTCAACCAATGGAACAGGCTGGCTTCAGGAAAGGTTATTATGCAATCGATCGCACCCATGTCACCAATCAGGTAATCGCGAAATCTGCGGAGTACAATCAATCTCTCTGTATGGCTTTCATAGAATATAAAAAGGCATTTGATTCAGTAGAGATATCGGTAGTCATGGATGCATTTCGTAATCAAGAAGTATAGAAAGAATGCGCCAAGATATTGAAAAATAAGTACAAAAATTCCACAGCTACCTTGTTTCTCCACAAGAAAAGTAGAAAATTACCTATCAGGAAAGAGGTCAGGCAAGGAGACATAATCTCTCCAACGCTATATTCACTGCGTGCTTAGAGATATTCAAGCTATTAGACTGAGAAGGCTTAGGAGAGCGGATCAACGGCGAATATTCTCAACAACCTTCTGTTGGCAGATGACATTGTCCTGTTCAGCCACACCGAGGATGAATTACAACAAATGATTGAGGACCTCACACGAGGAAGTGTAAGAGTATGGTTGAAGATTAATATGCAGAAGGGTAATCTTCACTAGCCTGGCAAGGGAACAAGAATTCATGATCACCTATACTCTATAAAGACTGTGCAGGACTACGTTTGTCTGGGTCGATTACTAACAGGGGACCCTTATCATAAGGAGGAAACTTACGGAAGAATAAAAATGGATTGGAGCGCATACAGCAGGCATTACCAAATCCTGACGGGAGGGCTTACCACTGTTGTTTAAAAGAAAAGTGTACAATCATTGTGTTTCGCCGGTGCTAACGTATGGTAGAGAAACGGGCAGCTTAACGACGAAGCTCGAGAATGAGTTAAGGACCGCGCAAAGAGCGGTAGAACGAAAAATGTTAAGCGTAACGTTCAGAGACGGGAAGATAGCGGTGTGGATCAGAGAGCAAACGGTGGTAGCCGATATTCTAGTCGACATTAAGAGAGAAAAATGGAGCCGGGTAGGCCATGTAGTGCGTATAGGGCAGACAAACGTTGGACCATTAGAGTTACAGAATGGGTGTACAGGGAAAGGAAGCGCAGCTGAGCTTTCCGCCCCCTCGTGGGCTCCCGCAGAACTGATTTGCCATATTCAGAGTGCCACGTGCTGCTTTCGGTTGTCGATTAATTCGGAATCGCTCTGCGATCGGTTAGCCTCCTGCGTGGAACAGATTGTAGAACGGCTGCGCCGCGTAGGCACTGGTCCCGGGTTCGATGCCCGGGCCATGGCAAAATTTTTCTTCCGCTGCGAAATTTTGTTTCTGACACACCATAAGGGGGGTTTCCTTTGTAGTTGTGCTATTATACAGTCAGGTGGATGAGAGTTCTCTCTTTCATAGTACTCTGTTTGTTTTTAAAGCACATCAGATGCATGTTGCTAGGTTCCAAGCCCCTGGCCACTTTGATGCATTGTGTATGGTGACGCTACGTGAGGGATATGAATGAAATAGTGAAGCGGCGAAGTGAACATGAGCCAGCGATTTCGATGGCCTTTCGCTTGCGACTCGCATCGCAACCACCCGAAAAGCGTCGCACAGTACTTTTAACGCATCTTACGTTTCCTCTACTTTGATTGATTGATTGATTGATTGATTGATTGATTGATTGATTGATTGATTGATTGATTGATTGATTGATTGATTGATTGATTGATTGATTGATTGATTGATTGATTGATTGATTGATTGATTGACGCTTCAAATCAACACCCGAGAGGCCATATACTATAGCTACTATATCGAAGGGCTCTGAATTAATTTTGACTGTCTGGGGTTAGGTGCATGTAAATATGAGCACACGAGCTTCATCGCATTCTGCTCCGATCGGAATGCAACCACCCCGGCTGGGGATTGAGCCCTTGACATCGCCCGATCCCGGCCATGGCGGCCGCATTTCGATGGGGGCGAAATGCGAAAACACCCGTGTACTTAGATTTAGGTGCACGTTAAAGAACCCCAGGTGGTCAAAATTTCCGGAGTCCCCCACTACGGCGTGCCTCATAGTCAGAAAGTGGTTTTGGCACGTAAAACCCCATATATTATTATTATTATTATTGACATCGCCTGCTCATCAACACAGCGGCAGTAACCGACCAAGCCACTTCGGCGGGCCCAGCGATAGCTTACTCAGCCCCATATTCCATGTGCACCCACAAGCGATTAGATTTGATTCCCCCACACATTTTTGCATGTGCAGGGATAAAAATATGCCCGAACATCAAGATGATATCAAGCTCTTCATATCAAGATCAACTACGGGCTGTCCAGAGGGTCCACGATGGCGCCATAAGATTCGGCCTGACGGTGCCGACGTGGACGCGGCCCGCCTCGGTCTGAAAAGACCGGGCTTCAGGACTATAATAAAGTTTCGTGAATGAATGAATTAAAACCAGGAAGCTGTCAGAATGCATGGCTGTCGGAGTGTCGCGACTATAACTAACCAGTCACATACGGGTTGTCCTAGCATTCGACGCATCAAAGCGTGCACAGAAATTTGCATGAAAGCACAGGAAGTACGCTATTCAATTTTCGTGTGCACGTTAGTGCTGAAGTGATGACACGGGTTGGCGCAGGCCCCATTCCGCGTACTTTCCCCTTGCACGCGCGGGGACGCGCGCTGGTTTCCCACTGGAGCGTACCGCCATGTACCTGTATGCATACATTAGTGGCCTACGTCTAATTAAAGGCTTGTCTTCCGGGTTTCTTTCTCGTTCTTGAACCGGCGCGTGCCTTGGTGCTGGTGCCTCACCCCCGTGGCTGTCCCGACGCACGCCCTTGCGCCTTGCGTCGCTGCACGGAATTCTGAAGAAAGCCGAGTTTGCACACCAGCTTGGGAACCGTTCACAGCGTTGTCCACCTTATTACGACTACCACGTGCACTATCCACCTACACGTAGACTAAGGCCAAAAGTCCACTTTCGTTCTGTCTCCATGCTTGCTCTGTCTCGTGACGTCGGAGGAAATTAGGTGCCACCCAAGACAGCGATAGCTAGCACTACGACAGCGACAGTGGTGGCGACACCCTGAAGACTACAACGACGATGGTGACAGAACTATGATGACGAAAACGAGGATACTGACGACGACAACGACGACAACGACGATATTGACGACAACAACGACGATAGTGACGACAACAACGAAGATAGTGACGACGACAACGACAACGACAACGTTGGTGATAGCGCAAAGGGAAGACAACAGCGCTGTTAATGGAACTGTAACGACGATAGCGACAACTGTGGCGACACCCCGATGACCATGGTTACTACATAATGGCGACGACGACTACGACGATCGCGACGACTCTTTGACTATATTGAAGGCGCAATATTGCGGATCCGAAATCAAACGCAGGGAGAGTGGGTACAAATAGTCGTCAATTCTTTCCGAGTTCTACAATTCTACCAATGAAGCGTGATGATTATGGGAGGAGGAAAAGACATAAGAATAAGGCAGGGAGGTTAACCAGAATCACGTCCGGTTGGCTACCCTACACCGGGGGAATGGGAAAGGGGGAAACAAAGATAACAGGGAGAGATAGGAGGGAAGGAAATTGCAGTGAGTTCGATGACGTGTGTGGCCTTACAGAAATTGCATCGATAGTCACAAATGGTCGCACAAGCCCGTCGTCCTTAAGAAGCACAAAAGTGCCTTCACCGCTTTATGGGCCGACGGGCGATGGGGGCGGTGTTCCAGCAGCACCTGCACAGGAAGCGGCCGATTGTCCAGTTTTTTAAAAAGCTTTGGTAAGTTCTTATCTCTCAGGGGTGTATCGTGGGCAGTGGCACAGCAGGTGGTCGATGTTTTCTTCCGTGCCACAGACCTCGCATGCTCCACTGTCAGTCACTCCAATTAATGTAGAGTATGCCTTTGTGAAGGCAACTCCTAACCAAAGGCGACAGAGAAGCGTAGCTTCGCGTCGAGGAAGCCCGAGTGGAGGCCGGAGAAGCGTGATGATTATAAATACGACGATGATATATACGCTCGCCACGTAAACTGGCGGTATACTCTTTGCAGCTGTAGCAGTAATAACGAAGAACGTGTTCATTTTCCGTTCTTCAGAAACTGCCACTTCAGGAGAGGGAATTGGGTTGGAGTTATAGAACTTGAAATGCTTCTTCGTCCCGCCGTAAGCTGTTCCGGAGGGTGAATCCGCAATCCAACGAAAGCCTTTTTGGAATCCACTTAAAAAGCACCTCACGTTTACGCTTTGTGGGGAAGTGCCGTGACCCCGAAGCCCCGGCCAGAAAAAAATAGCAATAACAATACAGCGTTCTTTGTTTTCCTCGGCTCCCCCATGGTGCCACAGTGTCTGTCCTCAAACTGGCTTCTGGCCCTGGGCTCACAATACAGGCTAGACCGGAAATTTCTTTACGTGCAAACGTTCGTGAGTTTGGCCCACCGTCCCTGGCGCCCTACAAGGTTTCTCGGTAGGGCGTATGCAACTACAATGCGCTGATGCCTTTTCGTTTATCAGTAACCTCGTATCCGCGATCTGCAGGATTATGCCTAGAAGTCGATATCGTGTTCGGGTAAAGGTGCCGATAGAACGCCACAAACGTAAACACTTGCCCCCCCCCCCAAAAAAAAAAGAGAAGAAGAAAGAAAAAAAATGAGCCCTCGTCTTTCTATATGCCGACGGAAGAGAGCGTGCGCTTCGCGTGTAACAAACACCACGTCTGTTTTGAACAAGCGCGTCTCTGATGGCGTCGAGAAGTGCATTGCAGACTACGGGCGATGTGAGCAGACGAAACCAGAGAGCAGACGAATCAAACATTTTGAAAAGAAAGGAAAAGCAAGAAATGTTATGCGAAGCAGATGGAAATAGCAGCATGGTGCCGAGTTATGCAAATACCCACTTACGCACGCTATATACGTGCGCGTGTACACATATCCAAACGCAAATTTGCGCTCGCAATGCAAAGGCAAGGCTCAGAGCGCCTGTATAAACCTGGAAGCACCTGTTTCTCTCCTCCGCAAGAACTTGCGACCACGGGCACCACTTCCGGCACTACGGCGAGTGTCCGTGTGATTGCTCTAGCGAATTGGAGAGTGCCTGCGCGCGTTCTCCGGTAGAGCTCTGGAATATGTATGGACACTGAAAGCGGCTCTGTCCAAAACGTCTAGCGAACCTCCGCAGCGACACGTCAGCAAGACGTGTACTTATCGCTAGCAGTATGCCGAGCTCTTGTAAAGCTCTTGGTAAGGTCTATGTGTAGGTCTTGGATGATGGTTCGGTCCGTAATCACACGACTGTGGTAACCATCCTGATTTCGTGTTTCAGAGGAAGCTTTAGCTCGGGCCCAACTCCGACCCGGCCTATTCAAATACATGTAAAACGCAGAAACGTGTTCTGAGATAACGCCTGGACCGATTGTAATGAAATTTATTGCATTTGAGAGAGAAAGCTAAACTCTAGTGACTGTTGGGAAAGGAATTTCGATTAGGGCCTGAATTTTGTTAAAGAGATTTTCAAAATTTTGAAAGTTTGTAAAAAATAGAAGCACGAAGTTTACAAACTAATAGCTCCGCATCAAGAGCAGATATAGCGGTTCTGTAAACGGCATCCATTAGATCATTTAGATCATTCAAAGCAGACAAATTCGATATGCCAATTTATATCATACGTGATTTGTTAAGTTGTGTACAAGGGTTCTACAAAAGCTATATTCGCGCGTTACAAAATCTTTCGAGATTCACGTGTAACACACCAATTTTGTCCGTTTTAGATGTACTATTAGATGCAATTAACGCAATTGTGCTAACATTTTTCATTGCTGAGTTACAGAGTCGTAAACTTGATGGTTTCGTATTCTGAAAATTTTTCAATTTTGCCATTTTTTTATAAACAATTGACGACCGAAATCAAAAATTCGAGACCAACTGTAACTACATTTCAAGTTTTTCTTTTAACTGAAGCAAGCCTCGCCAAATTTGGCGCAGTGGTTGCCGAGAAAAACGAATTCTCCTTCTACGTGTATTTATGTATTTAGATAGGATCACCCGCGCTAAAGCTTCCTCTTAATGGAAATGCGCGAGGAAAGCCTCCGCGTGGCTTCCTGAACGACGCGCAGACGCAGGCCACTTGCCGTGTACAGCATCTGCACAGCATAGCTTACAATCACAAAATTATAAGTGCAACGAGCAATGGAATTGAAGATCATATGTGCAATGTTAAGAGATAAGACCACAATGTGTAACAAGGTTCAAATGCGAATAGCTGATGTTCTAGGTGAGGTTCAGATCGAGGGGAACGTCAAGTAGTAAATGTCACGTAATGCGTATAAAAGATGAAAGTTCAGTTGAGAAGAAAGGCAAAATAGGTGCAAGTCAAAGGAACACTCGGTCGACGGGCCGAGAGGTGCGTAGATTGAGCAGATTTTTTTGAAGATTGAAGGCGTGTGTGACCACGCATAGAGCGATGGAACGAAGAATGATAAGCGTAACGATAAGAGACAGGGAGAGAGTGGTGTGGATCAGAGAGCAAAGGGAGATAGCCGATATTTTAGTTGACTTCAAGAGAAAAATGTGGAGCTGGGCAGGCCATGCAATGTGTAGCTTAGATAACCGGCGGACAATTAATGTTACGGAATGGGTGCGAAGAGAAGGGAAGTGCAGTCGAGGACGACAGAAGACTAGGTGAGGTGATGAAATTAGGAAACTCGCAGACGGAAGTTGGAATCGGTTGGCGCAGGACAGAGGTAATTGGAGATCGCAGGGAGAGGCCTGCCTCCTGCAGCGTACATAAAATAGGCTGATGGTAGTGGTGGTGGCACATACTGTACTGCAATACACTCCAACTTGTGATAAGAGAGAGAGAGAGAGAAAATAAACTTTATTCGCTCGCTTTCTGCTAGTTGTCTGCCAAGCCGAGCGTCGTGATGAGCTCGATCACGGCACGTGTACGTATAGTCGGAGGAGGAGTCTGCCAGCCACTCCTCAAGTGTCGCAGGTCTACGGGTGTGTGAGAGCTTGGCGAGGCTAGCCTGAATAGTGGGACGCCTCCCCGGACAATCCTGCAGAATGTGAGCATTATCCGGGAAACCGCCACGTGCCATGCAAGCAGGTCGACCAGCCAAACCTTGTATGCAGTGTTGGAAGTGTGGGGACGAGAGAGAGTGCGTCTCTGCACGCCTCCATAGTACCGCATCTCTTCGCTTCATGTGTGTGTCTGCTTGTGGATACTGTAGGGGTTGAGGGACGGACTTCGGGATGAAGACCAAAAACTTGGGAGGGTTTATTCTACATTATGTACAGGGAGGTGAGCGACATGTAACAGTCGTACAGACATTACGGGCCGGCAGCAACTCGGACGCTGCGGCCCGCGGCAAGAAGTTCGAGAGAGGTGAATCAGGGAATCAGGGCATGTCCCAGAATCCTCAGGTCCCTCTGGAAGGCTTCTTATAAACCCTTCGAGCACTGCAAGTCACGTCATGTTTGACCAATGGGAGAGTCCACTCCGATGACGCCACTTTCAGCCAATGGTAGGCGCCCGTGTCGTGGTGTCACACCTGGCGGCTTGCTGCGGTCTTGCCTCGCAGACTGGCAATGCACTTCGAACGAGGAGAAGGGGAGGGCTGCACCTGCTTCATTGTCGGATGCCCACCTGCTAATCCCGGCGGCGCACGAACTTGTTGGCACGTAAACTTGTTGCCTTAAACTTGTTTGCTCGGCCGCTTCTCTGGAATGCGCTTCCTGCTTCTGCATTCCTCAATTAGCTGTGCTGCCATCCGATGTGGTCTGGGGAACTCGAAGTAGCCTCAGGAAACGGCGCCATATCTAACAGCTCGTCCTCGCCCCGGTAGTTCTGAATGGCCGGTGAACTCAATTCGCTGGCCATGAGGAACGCTGAAAGAAGCTGCAGGGTACTGGGGTCGAGCCACGTTTGACAACCCTCGGGATCCTAGGCCCTGGAGAACATACGTCAAACAAACCAAATAACACAGCGCTGCCCCACGTGTAAGCGCAGGCTCTTCACCCCTGACTCGCCAGGCTATTACTGAGTCAAAATGAACCCTGATCTTTTAGTTCCCCAATTTCGACAAAACAGTTGTAACCACCCTTCCAAACAGCTATCCATTTCTCCTCGATTGCCGACAAGACCAGAGTACTATTGTTGTTGCAAAACAAAAGGGTCGTTGACGATGCAAACAACAAATGAAAACAGCCGAACATAACTTAAGTGGCCTAACTACACGAACAGCATGTTTCCAATCTATCGCAGTGGCGTACTTATCGCTCGTAATGGTGCCACTGAACAATCTGGTCAACCTCACAAGTACGTAATCACAAGCGCACTAGCCTTGTGGTCACTAAACAGAACGCGTACTTGCGTTGTAGGCAAACTCTTCATTACGCTTACTCACGTTTCTTCCCTGAAAGTCCTACAGGACACGTGACATAAAAGAACAATTAAACTTGCGGGACTTACACACTCCGCAGAACCCTTAAAATAATGCGTCTTTTAATAACTCGTTCCACGCATACTTATCAGAGAAGTCAGAATACGGCTGCCCTCCACACACACTAGCAACCCAGTCATAAAGTCTGCTTCCTTCCGTCCACACAGGACACGCGCTAATGGAACTAAAAACGCTTCTCCGTGCAAATCACGCACTTACTGAAAATCTACGCGCTTAACCTTACAAAATTCAAAAACGCTTAAAAAGAAAGAAGGTTAAATAACACACGCGCTTTACCATAGGCCTTTCGACGATAACCTCGACCTTCAGGTTACTTACACACAAAAAAAAAGCCTATCTACTTATTAATGAGCATCTCGCGAGACTACATGTTTACCTAAAACGCATCTTTCAAATCTCGAGCTTCTCGAACGAAAACACAAACAAAGCTCATACGTTTACATATTGAAAGAAATCTCAGTCTCAAATCGCGAAAAACTTTCCGATGCTCAAAATAAAAAAACAAGATAACACGTTTCATTTCTACGGAAGCTCTCTTGGCTTCGCGTTCCCGATTGCTTACGACTGACTCATACTTTGAGTCGAACGCGGGGTGGTCGCGTACCGAAAGATACTCTGGCTACGGAGGAACAACAAAAGGGCTGACTAACTATCAGCTCCCCCAAGACGTTACGGTCTCCTGCCAATTTGCGTCCCCGCGCCCCGCTTTCAACACGAACTCGATTGACCGCGTCGCTACTCCCCACCTGGTCTCGTCCTGCCACCTTGCGTTTCTTCGAACTGCACGCTGAGCTGTGAAAAGAACTACGGAACGACGAGGAGATTAACAGCCTCGTGCCCTTTGTCCGCGTCCGTGCAGAGCATTCTTCGCGGTGCCCCTTTGACCGGTGGCTCGACCATTCTGGATGCGTCAACATCGTCCTTGACGACCGCACCTTTTTCCTCGCGCCCTGCCCATTTGGGTTTCTCGCCATCTTTGGCGGCGCCTCATTAGTTACCGACTTTCGGTTTTTACTGCGCTTCTTTTTACGGCGCTTTCTCTTTGCACTCGCCTTCATGTCGCCTTCTCGTGCCTCGTGCTGGCCGGTACACATTTCGTCGGCCCGGATCGGCCTCTTACCCGCACAGTCTGAGTGATTTACATTTAAATCAACCCTCTCTCTGCCTCGACTGGCGGACAGCCCAACCGACTCTGGCACAATGCAGCAGGCTTTACTCGAGTTAGACAACTCGCACTCTTGCGAACTGCCCTCTACTGCACTGCCCAGCTCACGCTGTGCATCGGCACACAGCCCGTCGGTATCGATCGCTGTCTCACGCGCACAGTCCGAATGATTATTAACTGAACCATCCCTAGCTAGGCTATCTAGACTGGCGGAGAGCCGCACCGATCCCTGAACAATGCAGTTGTTCTCTCGTGGACTACGGAGCTCGCCATCCCGAGAACTACTCCCAACTGCATCGCTCAGTTCGCACTTCACTTCTGCACGCAGATCTGACCTGACATGGGTGCTCGCTTCTGTCGGGTCAGCAGTACCCTTTTCTTCGCTAGCAACTTCGCTAACATTACCAGCGACGCTCACACGCGGTAACTGTGCCAATTTGTTCGCAGCTGGCCTAGCTGTCTCCACAGTCATCTGTTGGCACAGCACCTCGTCGCTCTCACTACGGCCTTTAACGGCCTCTGTTGCCACTAAGGCATCGTTAGCAGCTAGCCTTTTCCCTTCACTTATGAATCGGCAGCCAATCTCACAGGCACTACTCTTTTCGTCGGCTTCTGGCGAAAATCTAGACACTTCCTCATTCTTTCGCTCTGTACTGCCTACAGAAGTCTCAGACAGCCGTTGTCTCTGTGCCAATAACTGATCATAATACTGTATCTCTTTGATCAGTGCTGCCTTCTCTCTCTCATACTTTTCCTCTCGCCCACGTTCGCGTTCATTCTCACGTCCGTGACGCTCACACCTCAGAGTAAGTTCTCGAAGCTCCTGCTTCCGTTCATTCTCGCGTTCTTCACGCTGACGCTCACTCCTAAATTCACGACGCTCTCGCAAACGTACACGACGCTCACGCTGCCGTGGCTCCTGTATTACCTCCCAAGCAAGCTCAATGCTTTTGTCATCATTGCCACTATCATTAATCACCTTTATGATAGCTGGCGTTTCCATCCGTTCGTCCGCCTCAACTCCCAAATCGTCGCACACCAACAACAAATCTAACCTCGTCAACCTTCTAAGATCCATGGCAGCTGCCCCGACAGGTGGTTAAAACTGTTTTCCTTAATTAATTTGTGCAAACACACAATGCAACAAATTCCCGATTCCCAGAACTATCAAAATTGAACACACAACCTTTGAGTCTGGCGAATCATAAGGAAAAAAACCACGCGCTCACTTACGGTTGCAGCACCCAGCCATCCGGTTCGCTCGTCCGCTGTTGCCGGTTCCTCCGGACTCCCTGGGTCGAAGGCTCGCTCCTTCTTCGCTACTCCCAGTTTCTTCGGACCTCTTTCGACGAAGGCTCTCTCTTCTTCGTTCTTCCCGGTTCCTTATGATCTTTCTCGACGAAGGTTGATCCGTAGCGCTGCCACCAGCTGATGCATTCGGAGGCGATCCTACCGCTGCCAACCAGATGTAGGGGTTGAGGGACGGACTTCGGGATGAAGACCAAAAACTTGGGAGGGTTTATTCTACATTATGTACAGGGAGGTGAGCGACATGTAACAGTCGTACAGACATTACGGGCCGGCAGCAACTCGGACGCTGCGGCCCGCGGCAAGAAGTTCGAGAGGGGTGAATCAGGGAATCAGGGCATGTCCCAGAATCCTCAGGTCCCTCTGGAAGGCTTCTTATAAACCCTTCGAGCACTGCAAGTCACGTCATGTTTGACCAATGGGAGAGTCCACTCCGATGACGCCACTTTCAGCCAATGGTAGGCGCCCGTGTCGTGGTGTCACACCTGGCGGCTTGCTGCGGTCTTGCCTCGCAGACTGGCAATGCACTTCGAACGAGGAGAAGGGGAGGGCTGCACCTGCTTCATTGTCGGATGCCCACCTGCTAATCCCGGCGGCGCACGAACTTGTTGGCACGTAAACTTGTTGCCTTAAACTTGTTTGCTCGGCCGCTTCTCTGGAATGCGCTTCCTGCTTCTGCATTCCTCAATTAGCTGTGCTGCCATCCGATGTGGTCTGGGGAACTCGAAGTAGCCTCAGGAAACGGCGCCATATCTAACAATACTCAAACGCTCGCGCGAGGTTCTCACGTTCGCGCGGCGCTCCCGACGGATTGCTTCCAGCTGCGCATGTTCGTAGGAGCCACACTATAGGGTAACGTTAAGCGATCCTAGTTTCGTAAAGAGTTCTTTCAAAACCCTGTATTCGTTCCTACTGAGGAAAGTTGTCTACTATACTATACCGAAGAAAATAACGTTCAAAGAAGAAAATTTCAAATTTCACACCGAAACCTTAGCGCCTCTATGTCAGCGTGACGCAACGCTCACGCTGATTCAATTCATTGCTTGGTATCTGGGTCGTTTTAGCGCAGGCAATTATCTCGAAAAATTGCTTTAGGTGGAGCCTTCACTCCTTCAGGATTCCGGGTAGTCATTCGCTGATAAACACTTATTAACTTGTCCCAGTCAGTGTCGGATTTCGAACGTGCCCTGGGACAAAGGAACGACAACACAGTGGCGCAGACAATCGCAAGGGCGTTCATTGCATCTTTTATACGCTAATCGAGCCAGCCGATTTATTACAAATATAACGTGTCGATCAGACTCACCGCGACCGGATAGCGAGCGAATATGTTCGCACTCATCCATGCTGAACACCGACGCCTAATCGTTCGCGTGTACGGTCATGCGAATGGTGGCGCGTTCGAACAATCGTGTTCGTCTATTCCGGTGTCCTGCTCCTAAGCCTTTCGCAGGACGGTCCCCCGAACCGTCGGCGAGCGCGCGAAACGTCCACGTAGTTGGCTGACCCCAAGACCAAGGGGAACAGGCGACTCCCTTTTGCGCCCGAGTAACCCCGCCGCCAGTTGGCGTTAGCAGTCCAACACTCGCGCCATCTCTCGCACTATTTTGCAACTACACCGACCGCCGGCGGTGCCCAGCTACGCGGGCAAGCCGGATTACAGGAGATGCGAGAACCATGTGGGGAAAACAACATCAGGGGACGCGTGAGAGTCGAGTCGAGCCATTACAGGTCTGGGAAGTAACAGTCGAGCGTCCCCAACACGGGCACTGTCACAATCGATGACGTTGCGGTACGTTAGAGCAGGAACTTCGGGGTGGTGGTGCCACTTGTATTTTTTGCATCCTTTTCTGCCATCGTAAGCCTCAAGAAAAGATAGAATAGCCTCAAGTAGCTACTCAAGAAGAGTAGCCGCTTTGCTATTACCGATGCGTAACTTACTAATACAGTATAACCTTTTATTCCTCTTTAGAGTGCTTCTAAAGGTCAACCGGAACGAAATTTCGGAATACGTAAGATGCCTATGGTTTCATACGCCGTGGATATGGAGTAGTATCTGTGTAAAACTTTGCGTTCGAAATGCAAATGGATGTGTCGCGAATAGCTCACAAACGTAGACATTTTTCATAGCGAAACTGACAAATATATATATATATATATATATATCATGTCCAGTCATGTCCAGAACGCGCGGCTCCTGGACATGACCTCCGAGATTGGACACCACGCCCGCGGCGCGCCAACAGATCGCGGAGGCGATACACGTGCTGGGACCCGCTAACCCGCTAACCACCACGTGCACGCGTTGTCTTCTTAGCTAACAAGAACATTTGTACAATTACCAGCGAACACAACCGTGTACTTAGATTTAGGTGCACGTTAAAGAACCTCAGGTGGTACAAATTATTCCGAAGTCCCCCACTATGCGGCGTGCCTGATAATCAGATCGTGGTTCTGGCACGTAAAATTCCATAATCCTTTAATTTCTTTCACACTTACGAGCCTACAGCTTTGCCAAGAGTTTCTCAACAGCATACACTAGTTATTTGTGACCAATTTAACCCAAACGAAATTTCCTTGCACTTAGGTTTAAGGCGCGGTTAAAGCTTAGTCAAATATTGCTTCAATATTATAAATTTCTTATTTGCGAGCAATTTAGCCAAAGCGAAATTTCGCTGCAGTTATTGGTCTCCCGGCCATTTGTTTGCGGTCCAAGTGCCAAGTGCGGCTAAATAAAGAGAACAACACGCGGTTACAATTCGTAATAAAATTTGTCCAGCCGATAGAAAGCTTGCTCGCACACAAAGCGAGCTGCAGTTGAGAGAGGTGGTTCAGTGAACTATAGTAGCTCGCTTTCATTGTGTTACCACGGCGCAGCGCTGTTTACGCTTTGCTTCCCTATGCACGAGTCACGTACGCAGTTGCGTTGTTCGATGCGAGAATAACAAACAATTCCCTGGGACAGCGCGGTGCAGATAAAGAACGGGTTATTTCGGGTAACACGCGTGCACGAGCGACTGTGTATGCGTGTCCAATAGTGAAGTGTAATAACTGAGTGAAGCCGTCAAGGCGATGTGCATATACATTATGATCAATACATTAAGTATGTATTATAATCGATACATACATACATCATTTGACATAAAAATTATTACAGCGTAACCACATGCAACCACAAAGTATAAAGGACGGTACACAAGCGCTGTGTCCCGTCCTTCAAAAAAAAAAATTTTTTTGACAGTCGGCGTTTGTGTCCCGTCCTTCGTACTTTGTGGTTGCACGTGTTTGCGCTGTAATAATTTTTATGTCAAGTATGCATCAACTTACCCAGAAAGAAGTTTTAATGGAATACATACATCAATACATTATGATATACATTCTAATCAATACAATCAATACATTAAATAACCTCATACATTGTAATCGAGAAGGTATCGCGGGGAGCGCTATGCATATATATGCTTGGGTGTATGCTCGTGTATGTACCCCATATGCTTGGGGTAGGAATCTGTAATGGGGTGTAGGCTAACTTACGCGGATAATGGCGACGGTAGTGATGTTGCAGCAGGCGGGGTCCTAGTTTGGGCACCCATGCCGCTTTTTACAGCCTGCGTTGATGGACACGCGAACACGGCATTTCTCACCGGTCCGGCGAAGCGTGCTGGGAGGAGAACGACGCGTTGCGCGACGTTGCGCTTTTTACAGGCGGTGTGCGTACGCACCATTCTGTATAAACGACAGCAACGACAGCTCATCAGAGTAACAATAACCGATCTAGAAGGACATAGTTTTGCATACTACACGCGCCGGAAGTGATGGCAGGTACCGGAAAATGCATCACGGCAACCATGTTTTCGGCGCGTATTCATGATATTATTATTATTATTATTATTATTATTATTATTATTATTATTATTATTATTATTATTATTATTGTTATTATTGTTATTATTATTATTATTATTATTATTATTATTATTATTATTATTATTATTATTATTATTATTATTATTATTATTATTATTATTATTATTATTATTATTTACGGGGGACACAACTCCTACCGAGAAAGTGAAAAACAGAAAGGCAAATGCATCCTCCAAGTCGCTTGCTTCGCGCGGAGGAGATCCACCGTGAAATCACGCGGCTGCTCCCCAGCATAACTTTTCCAAGCCCCCACACCCCTTCGCCCGATGTAGAAAGTACAGAAATCGCGCGAGCTCATATGACGCCAAGCCGGGCAATCGAAACACGTTGGTATGGTATGGTATGAAGAACTTTATTTAGGTCCTGAGGGATCAGTCTGAGACTGATGCGGGCCGCTCCCACGTCGGTACAGAGAGGCCGAGCCCCTCTGAAACACATTGATGCGCATTCTGTATTTTCTGTCACGTACAAACCTTTGGATCGGAGGGACTGTATGTGGTTATCGGGGTGAACATTTATTTTATTTAACCAACCTGACAGTCTGCAATCGGCCGCAGGATCAGCCGCGGTGATTTCGTAACATACGCTCGGGCGGCGCGGCCGATTCGTTTTTTCTTCGTCGCATAGCGATGAACATCACAGCAGTCCACCGCCCTAGATGTCCACTTATACGGCAGTTACCAGGGGAGAGATTATTCCGGTTCCTAACCAACCTACAAACAGACGCCGATTCTCCGGAATGAACGTACATGTAGACGCATATGACACGCCCGTCTACAGAAAAAATTACGACCGTCTCTATAGCGCAGCCTTTCAAGAAATACATGGTTGACTTCCGCCGCGCTACACCGTATGATGCCGGTAACGTAACCCTTCCCTGGCATAACGCCTCCCTCTTTTTTCTCCCGCTCATCTGCATATCACGTGAGCAGCGATCGGGCGCGCGAGCTCGAGATAGCACCGCCGGAGCAGTGACAGGTCGCTGACCCCCCCCCCCCTTTTTTTTTTTCACCGAGCACTCGCTTAGCGCTCGAACCGCGATTACGTGGCGTTTGGGAGGTCGTCGACACACTCGCTCTCTCACCCGTGGTTAGCAGCAACTGCTTCATCCCCCACCCCTCTTTTTCTTTTTCCTTCTTGTTTGTGTCACCACCCGTCACACGACGCACGAATAAAAAAAATATTGAACGAGAAATAATAACAACAAAAGAAAAGGAACGAAATAAAAAACATTTCTGTTACCGCTTCTGCTGCTCCCATTTCTTCTTTTTTTCTTTCTTTTTTTTTTTCGCGCGTATAACACGTGCGCGAGTCCACGCATGACATTCTGCCGTCTCGTCCTTCGGCACTGCGTGCGACGCGCTCCTTTCAAAGCGTGTAGCGCGCCTCTGTGCATAACGCCACGCGTGTGTCGAAACTATAAGTAATGCCGTGTGTCCATAGCCGTACCTCGGCTATGGACACCGTGCGCGCAATACGCGCTATCGTCTCTCTCACTCTCTCTCTCTCTCTTCTTTTTTTTTTTTTTTCATTAGCTCGCAAGTCTCTCTCCATTCCTTTTTTTTTTACTTTTGCACTAACTTTCCCACCGATAAGCGCTGCGATAGCTCTGTGGCTGTGGCATTCTGGCGCTGAGCCCGAGGTCGAAGGTTCGTATCCAGGCCGCTGGGGCCACATATCGATGGGTGCGAAATGAGAAAAAAAAAAGTTAATAAATGAACGAGAGAAAAAACGCATCCGTGTACTTAGATTTCAGGTGTTAGAAATTGACGCGGTGTCATCAGTAACGGTAAGATTGTTCTGCGTAGGATCATTTCTGTAGTGCGATCGCCGAGACGCTTCCAATCCCTCCGTAACGGCGCCTCTCATAGCCCCAGGGTTGCATAGGGACATTAATATCAATCAATCAATCAATTTGCCAGCAGTCAGCAAATAATCTATGTCCCTCATTAGTATCTATCGATATGTTGTTTGTCACTTTCGCATTTACTATCGGCAGTATATGAATTTCGCAGCTGCTGTCACTGTCGCTTCAAAAATCGCACAAATGATGATATCTACTGCTGTTCGAAACATTTCTCTCTCTCTCTCTCTCTCTCTCTCTCTCTCTCTCTTTGCGCGCTCACGGCTTGATGTTTCTAAGGTGCTAAACATTCATGCATAGGCAACTTCACGAGCTAAGGCAGAGATATGCGCAGAACGCTATGGCTTACGATATGTTGGCATGCACCTAAGTATAGCTTACAGACTGGTTGGACGCTTGTTTCATTTCCTTTATTTTCACCTTAAAGGCCCGAAGGCATTACATAAGGAGCGGGGGGGGGGGGGCGTAAAAAGTGTAATATACAATTCAGCAAAAACTCAAAGAGAAGAAATAAAACGCAGTACAGAAGGTAAGCAATCCAAGAGCAATGACAATATTCCGAGGTGCATCGGACATAAAAGAGCATTCTAAAATGGCATAGGACGTGTATATTCCGTTAGATTGCCGCATGTGATTGATTAGTGTATTGCGGAAAGTTTGTAGGTTTCTGCACGTGATTATATTATCGGGCAGGTTGTTCCATAGTGTTATACCGTTGGGAAATAATGAGTTATTCATGGCAGAACTTCGGCCGTTGATTGGTGCTATAGGGTGGCTGTGGTTTATGCCGGACGAAGTTCGATGTGATGGTTGCCGGAAGACGTGCCGTGATTGAGGGTGATAGAAAAAACCATGGATAAGGCACAGTCGGGAAACGATACGACGAGATTCAAGTGACGGCAGATTCAATGGTTCTTTCAGTGCGGGGATGCAGATTCAGATTCAAAGGGAGGGGACGCCATTAGCGATTATCATAATCTTCGGGGGATTAGGGCCACGAAAGCAATGTGAGAATCCTATATACAACGCGGACTGAGGCGAACAGCGAAAGGCGGATGTTGTATTTACAAACGCGGGAACAGGAGGGCGACCGGTGTGCAATAAAGCGCATAGAGCGCATGTAGACGATGCGCTAAAATACACACTGAGTCACCGCAGTGTACTGCAATGGACCACAAGCATAGATGCCGACTACGTGAGGAGGGGGGGGGGGATATCGAGGCCCGAGCCCCCTCCGACACGTTGACAGGGGGGGCATCCGTCCATGTATGCCTCACGTGACTCTCAACAAGATATATACCCGACATACCGTCCAGTGCCGATATCCCAAC
Source organism: Dermacentor albipictus (assembly GCF_038994185.2). Lineage (NCBI taxonomy): Eukaryota > Metazoa > Arthropoda > Arachnida > Ixodida > Ixodidae > Dermacentor > Dermacentor albipictus. The sequence continues at coordinate 151,263,875 of NC_091822.1, read as the reverse complement.
TTTTTGTTTTTTGTATCCCTAAATATATCGACGTCAAGTAATACTTTGTGTTGGCGCTAGTTCATGAAGCCTCTTGTCTGAAGCATCCTGTGCGCCACATACGCCTTTGAGATGCGTTAATCAAACAAGGCTTCATTCGCGACAGCAAGTCGCGAATGAAGCTCTTTTACTCTTTAGCTCTTTTACTCTTTGCTCTCGTTCACGTCACCTTGTCTGAAGCCCCCCGTGTGTGATAAGCTTAATCACGGAGAGAACAAAACAAATAAAATGAAGTCTGCTTCACCTCCACCGCAGGTCGGCCCGGTATTGCACTACCTCCGGGATCGGCGCATATATCTTCCCACAGACAGTAACGCGAAAGAAATGCCGACCTACGACAGGCTAACAGCTTCGCTGTAAAAATAGGCGGGAAAATGACGCCAACCTTCACCCCGGAATCTCGGACGGTGCAGCCGCCATTCGCAGCTAGAGCGCGTCCTAGAGGGCGCCACATGCAAAAGAGACCCGACGTTCTCGTTGCGAGACCCTTCAATCGTGGCTCTATGTGAAGAGCCTTTAGCTTCTTTGTCTTCTCTCTTCCTTTTTTCCCCGGCGATGAAGAAACGCGGGATCTCGAAATTGTGCAGAAGAGAAGCCTCGCCGTATGCAGCGCCACCTAACCACGTGGGTCGACATATACGCGGGGCACGTCATCGTGAGGGGAACAGGGTGCTTCGCGCGTGGCGGGCTTCTATTATACTGTACATTGTTCATACTGCCAGCAGCGCGCATGGAGGCCGCTGCCCAATTTGTATTCATGAAGATCTCAACGGCGACGGAGGAAATCGCGACGAGCATGAATTTCGTCGCTCCGGTGTATATGTACATAGTATAAAGCCCAATGATGGCGAAAGCTATGTCATTGTTGAAATTTGAATGAAGTATAACAAAGAGTAAATGCGCTGGTCGGTATTAGGCAATCTAGCGTATTATATATAGCATCGTCTGTTCGTCCTACCTTTAGCGGTGCCGCCTGTATACTGCTCACTGTCCACGCGTGATGTTTATGCGCACGCGCAGTTTGCGGGAGGCTGCGTCGACAATAACAGAACGGAAACGATTTGCTAAAATACCCTGTTTATTTTAGAGACTATACACACGGTCGTGAAGGTTCGCGGTTGAAAAAGGAGCCAGTTCGTTCCAGCGCGTTCCGTACGTTCGTGCGTGCGTGCGTGTGTGCGTCCGTGAATAACTTCAGTGGACACAGGGAGGGGAGCAGGAAGTAGCAAGCCCTTGAATTAGACTGGTCATTCTACTTTCTTCTTTCGCTTCTTTCTTTCTCGTTTGGGAGTAGGGCGGAGTGGTCGCTTGAAACATGATGGCGAATATTTTATTCGCTGCTATAGGGCTCATCACGGCCGGCAAACATTGACGTTGTATACCGTGCTGCCGTGTCCGGTAGCTCTGTGTGACACAAGAGATACGCCGGTAGGCGTGAAATAGCGCGAGAAACGGCCTGCAGAGGTTCCTGAAGGCCCCCCCTGAGATATCCGACTCGCGGATGGGCGATAATGAAGACCCGCATTTCTCTCCGCGTCTCTCTCTCTCTCTTCTTTTTTTCCCGGTTTGGCGTTGTCGGGGCTTACAGTCTACACTAGACGAAGAAATTGTGACATCGTTCTATTTCTTATCCGGCGTACCGCGTTTCCTGTCGTATTTTTTCTGACCTGTGTTATCTTACATGGAACAGGGATACCGGCCTTGTTGCGGCTGAGCAACCTTGTTATTAATGCCGACGTTGACATTGAAAATTGTCGGTTGTAGAGCACAGGTGTATTTGTTTTTTTAATCTCTGTGAACATAAGAAAAAATAAAAGAAATAAATCGCGTTGGTAGAGATAAAGGAGAGGAACGGGTGGAAGGTCGACTGGACGCACTTTCTGTTTGCTGCCCTATTCAGGAAGAAGGGGATAAACGGATGAAGAGAGAGAGAGTAATATCTGTGGTCCCATCACGAATCTGCACATATATAATCTACTATGCACACACGATCGTTGATGCGAGCCGAGTTCAGGAACTGGCACACTTCAGAACAAGTTGATGAGTTAAAGGAACAGTGAGATTAAGGCGACCGCACTCCCTCGTATAAGCACAGGCGCTAGGCGGCGTATCACACGTGCTATAGAGCGTTCACACTTACATACAACACACGCTCCCCCTGCAACGTGCTCAATTTCCCAGCTGCCTCTTAAGGCAAATAGATCACTTTCGTTCTCTCTGCAGCGCTCTTGCTTAGCATCCCCCCCCCCTTTTTTTTTTTCGAGTCATTTTCTCAGCGAAGTTTTGTGGGCACATACGGCCCCGTTTCAGCGCTTGACCGCTGTCGCACTGAAAGGGAGTCGAGACCTAACTGAATCACTATGGGGTGTCAGCCCCTTCTTTGCCGCGAAGATTTCTTGTTCTTCTTTCTATTCCCCTTTCCCCATCCCCCAGTGTAGGGTAGCAAACCGGATACTCTTCTGGTTGACCTCCCTGCCTTTCCTGTCCTTGCTTTCTCTCTCTTCTTGTCAGTAGTTTTTCGTCGTTGTTAAGAGTATGGGACACGTGACCATCAGCTACGCGTCACGCACGGGGAGCATCACCGCAAACCGTTCGATCCTCTTGGCGTCTTGGAGTTAACTCTGGCGCTAGTGTCTACGGAAGCGGCAAGCAGGGCAGTTCAGCCAGCATGGTAATGATGGGCATATAGTGCATGGACTTGACTAAACGTCGTCCTCCTGGCTTTATATATTGCTTCCTTACTTTTCAAAGGGATAATTTTTTAACGAAGTACCGCGTTGTAAATATTTATTTATTTATTTATTTATTTATTTATTTATTTATTTATTTATTTATTTATTTATTTACAATACTGCCAGTTTCATATCGAGACCATAGCAGGTGGGCATGTTATTATACATACATTTCATGGTTTATATACCGAATGGTAAGAACATGAAAACATGTAAATGTATATACATAAAACAGGTTCAATGCACAATTTTACAACACTAATAATATGAATAACAAGAGAAACTCACAGAAATAGTACACTTCAGGTTACATCTACGTAAGGATTATTACAGTGTTATAAAAACAAAGAAAGAAACAAAGGGGGTAAATGTTTAGCTACAGTTCAAGAAAAGGAAGTATTATTAAAATTGTTCGACGACAGGATTCGAACGCGGGATCTCTAGCGCACAGAATCCCGATATCGAAACCATATTGCTCCCCGTGCGGATGGACGAGCGGAACCGCTGCATTTAGCAGCGATTATGCGTGCTTGCAGAGTACTATTACCTTCTGCATGAAAAAAAAAAGGAAGTATAAACTCCTTTGAAATGTAGTCCAATTTAGGCTCATGTAAAGCGTAATAAACGAAGCCACAAGAGCGTCCGAAGCCCCAAGGGCGAAGATCAGACAAGTCCGTCTGCTACCCATCATTAGCATGGTGACTGGATGATTGCAAAACCAGAGTTCCCTCTAGTAATTGTAACAAACTCTATGCTTGATACGGCGGGGAGAAAGAAAAAAAGAAAGCAGAAAGAGAGAGAGAGAGAGAGAGAACGGGGGTAGGGGAAAGTAACGACGCAAGCACGTCGATCGAAGTCGCAAGGACGATCAGGTTGTTGAACACGCTCGGTGAACCAATATGGAATGCGAGTGAAATCAAATATTTGCCAAGTGCAGCGGCGATAGAGAATGCGTTTGATCCTATGATAAGGCCTCGCCGCAGGATCTTGTAATTGGACAGCCTGCGGTGAATGAGAGAGGGAGAGCGAAGGAAACGGCGACAAGAGACAGTAGAACGGCGCTTTCCCTCTGCAGGATTAAAAAAAAATTAATGAAGGCGGATTGCATGCGGAACGTGCGCTTTTTCGACGAGGCTGATCTGACTGTCAGAGTAAAATAATAATAACAAACTGAAGCGCTGTATAGGTTCCTGCAAGAAGTACAAGTGCAGACTGCATTGCATGGAAAGTTTGTTCAGAGCTTCTTTCTTTTTTTTTATTGCATACCGCAGTAATGAGCCTTTGCCAGAGCAATTACATCGCCTGCATGTTAGAAACGGGAACGAAACGAGAGCGCAATGAATAGGAAGAGCGTTGCTGTAGGGTTCTCTTTTTTTTTTTTTTAAGCTGTACCAACTAGAAAAAGAAAACGGCTGCGGCAGATAGCACAATTCTAACCCCGGAACTAGGCTATACCGGATAAGGCAGGCATTACTTCCACGGGAAGTGTAAAGCCGTAATTGCCTAATTAACAAAACTGAATTAATTAACATTTCTTATAGATAATTTGCAGCACAATGCAATTTCCGAATTTTAGCTAGCGAGGTTGCGAGGCGCATATCGACTAAGAACTAATTCCGATGATGGCACCGGTGTCGAGATATGCGCCGTCAAACTTGCGGTAAAAGTGCACTGTTGTTGAACTTACCTTTTTTTTTTTTTTTAGGACAGCGCTGGTTCATGTATTGAAGCACAAACGTGCTGGAACGGCAATGTATTTAGATTAGATTAGATTATGGGGTTTTACGCGTGCCAAACCCACTTTCTGAATATGAGGCACGCCGTAGTGGAGGGCTCCGGAAATTTCGACCACCTGGGGTTCTTTAACGTGCACCTAAATCTAAGTACACGGGTGTTTTCGCCCCCATCGAAATGCGGCCGCCGTGGCCGGGATTCGATCCCGCGACCTCGTGCTCAGCAGCCCAACACCATAGCCACTGATCAACCACGGCGGGTGGCAATGTATTTCGTCGTACACGTTTTGAAAACTAATATGGCGAAACTGCATGGTGCCATCGTCGAGCCCCCTTCCGAAGATTCCAGCGGGATCAGTGGGAGGGGGCAGAGACTAAGCCCCCCCCCCCTCTCCCCGTGTTTCCGATGCCTGCCTCTTCACTTCCCTACACCCCTCTCCCCCGGATACTCCATTGCACTTTATTAAATTTTAATAAGTAATATTCCCGCACAATTCCTGCCAATGCTGATAATAGAGGAAAAAGCGCATTGAAGAGGAATTTTCCAAAGTAATCTTCAATTCTGATTGCATACGGGCAGCTTCTACCTAAAGAGTAAATATGTTGCTAAATGTTCACATTGCTTCCAACATTGCTCTGCAAATTTTTTACAGCGAGGGAAATAGTGCGACTAGAGGAGGAGGAGGAAAGATGGAGAGAAGGCAGGGACGTTAAGCACTCGAAAACGTTATGTGCTTCTTTTAATGGCGACCAGGGAGAAACGGATAATTCACGGAGTTTATACTTTATACTATGCGTGATGCATCATGGGGTAAATTTTCAATTAGCGTCGGGTAATCACACACCCTTCGCGAAGAAAATTTCTCGAGCAAGTTCTCGAAAGTGTTACATGACCATCATCAGCTATGTTTCCCTGCAGTGTCGCAAGAGACAGGAAGTGTGTACAGCCGTGAGCAAAAGTATACGGACCACAGGGTCGCCGAAAAAAACAGAATTTTTTCGTAATTAACACGCATAAATGGAAACTGACGAATGGGCTGGAAAATTCGTAATGCCAAGCTTGTACTGCAGTCTTTAATTTCATGTTGCATTCACAGACGGAGGAGAAAATAAGTTTCATCACGCAATCCCTGGTCCGTATACTTTTGCTCGCGGGTGGTATGGTGAGAACAGAGGGTCGCGTTGAGTGTGTAATGTATGGCGAAGCTTCAGCAGTAGTGTTGGAAAAGCTCATCGGGCCCGAGTCCCCGGGCGCCATCCAGGCAAATCAGAACTCTCGGCGTATTGCCCCGTGGTCAATTAAGTTAATGCGGCACCTTTCTCTATAAACATCCTTCCTTCCTCTACATGCAGCCTACCAGATTTTTCTTAATTTCAGCCCCACTGCCGGAATAAGCTACCTTCAACGCGGCACATCAACTTCCGCGCAGTTGCAGCCACCAATAAATGCTACAGCAATCGCCGTTAAAAAGAACGCAACCTCACCCCTCTCGCCCTCTCATCCGCTTTCTTTAGGTCAACGAGACCGCCTAATCAGCGTGTATACGTACAGTACAAGAACGCTTTCGGCAAGCTTTCGCTCAAAAGTCGCCCTCGTTCCGGTTGTCTTACCCTGCCGAGATAAGAGAGAGAGAGCCTGCGTGATTGCACACGCATATACGCGCGATTTCCGTTACGCCCTTCTCTCGACTTCTCGGGGGTTCCCGTCTGGCACGTCAATGCGTGGGTTTGCGCGACCACTCGCCGGGCTTATCAAACGCACGTCGGCACTCACACCGCTATCTCGTCGTCCTGGATTTTTTTTTTTTTTTTTTTTTCGCGCGAGCGGGTCGTCCTGCGCGGCGGGTTATCAGTCGTGTCGCCGTTTCGCGGACGTTTCCTGCGGGCTGCGGACGTCATCAAGCTGAAAGATGCGTGTATGGTTGCCGCGCGGCACTTCGCCTCGCGTGGATATCCGCTATACGCTAGGGCGAAAACACCGCGATATTCGCTGGGTCGCGGGCTTGCGAGAGAAGGGTTATAGCTTGCTGCGAAATCGCAAATTAGGGTGCGCATTCCTCCCCCATCCCTCTCTCTCTCTCTCCACCTTCCTGTGTCTTCGGTGTAAGTTCTGGTCTCTCGTTGCTTAGGTGGCCGGTAGCCATCCTCTCTCTCTCTCTCTCTCTCTCTCTCTCTCTCTCTCTCACCACCTTCCTGTGTCTTAGGTGTAAGTTCTGGTCTTTCGTCGTTTAGGTGGCCGGTAGCCACCCCCTCTCTCTCTCTCTCTCTCTCTCTCTCTCTCTCTCTCTCTCTCTCTCTCTCTCTCTCTCTCTCTCTCTCTCTCTCTCCACCTTCCTGTGTCTTCGGTGTAAGTTCTGGTCTCTCGTTGCTTAGGTGGCCGGTAGCCATACCCCCCTCTCTCTCTCTCTCTCTCTCTCTCTCTCTCTCTCTCTCTCACCACCTTCCTGTGTCTTCGGTGTAAGTTCTGGTCTTTCGTCGCTTAGGTGGCCGGTGCCATCCACTCTCTCTCTCTCTCTCTCTCTCCACCCTCCTGTGTCTTCGGTGTAAGTTCTGGTCTTTCGTCGCTTAGGTGGCCGGTAGCCACATGGGCTTAAAGGTACGGAAACATACACTCTTGAGCAAAATTACACCATTTTGCCGTACAACGATAATCGTCATCTGTCTTGACCGCATTTCCTTTCTTTAACGCGGCGAGCCCGGTACTTCCAAGCCACGAACGGCATGCCCGTTATCAGCATTACAGAGCATTCTTGACAGGAATGTAGCGAGCGCAGCGTTTTCAAGGAAGGAGGCGCAAGCAAGAAAGGTGACGATTATTGTTGTGTGGCAAATACACATCCCAAAAGGTGTACATTTAAGAGGAAGCTTTAGCTCGGGTGCTCCTATCTAAATACATGTAAAAGCAGAATTCGTTTTTCTTGGCAACCACTGCACCAAATTTGACGAGGTTTGTTGCATTTAAAAGACGAACTTAAAATGTAGTTAGTGACTGTTGATTTCGAATTTTCGAGTTAGGTCGTCAATTTTTTATTAAAGATTGGCAAAAATCGAAAATTATCAAAAAACGAAACTATCAGGTTTACATCTCTGTAACTCAACCACTAAAAATGATAATACGATTCTGTGAATTGCATCTAATAGTACATCTAAAGCGGACAAAATTTATATGTTGCACGTGAACATAAAAAAATTTAATCATAGGGAAATACAACTTTTGCAAAATCGTTGTAACCGACGTAACAAATTCACGTAAGATGCAAAATGACATATTGAATTTGTCCGCTTTGAATGATCTAATGGATGCCGTTTACAGAACCGCGAAATCAATTCTTGATGCAGAGCTATGAATTTGTAAACTTCGTCCTTCTATTTTTTTCAAACGATCAAATATTTGAAAATCGTCTTAAGAAAATTCAAGCCCTAAATCGAAATTCCGCTTCCAACAGTCACTAGAACTTAACTTTCTCTTTCAAATGCAACAAATTTCATCAAAATCGGTCCAGGGGTTATCTCACAAAAACGTTTTTGCGTTTTACATGTACTTGAATAGGCCGCGTCGGAGTTGGGCCCGAGCTAAAGCTTCCTCTTAAGAGTGCAGCTATTAGCTGATAGCCCGAAAGTGTTACTTAAATGTCTTTTGAAAAAGAAAAGGAGACTCGGGGGAGAGTTTCCTTTTCTTTTTTAAAAGACAGACAGACAGACAGACAGACAGACAGACAGACAGACAGACAGACAGACAGACGGACGGACGGACGGACGGACGGACGGACGGACGGACGGACGGACGGACAGACAGACAGACAGACAGACAGACGGACGGACGGACGGACGGACGGACAGACAGACAGACAGACAGACAGACAGACAGACAGACAGACAGACAGACAGACAGACAGACAGACAGACAGACAGACAGACAGACGGACGGACGGACGGACGGACGGACGGACGGACGGACGGACGGACGGACGGACGGACGGACGGACGGACGGACGGACGGACGGACGGACGGACGGACGGACGGACGGACGGACGGACTGTTCGAAGCCAATTTTTTATCAAGGCCGTCAATTTTTTCGGTAAATATTGTTGAACATTGCAAATTTTCTGAAAACGAAACTATCATGTTTATGACTTTGTAACTCGGCAATGAAAGACAATATCGCAATTATGCCAATTACATATAATAGTACATCTAAATCGGACAAAAGTGGCGCATTCCACATGGCTCTCAAATAGAACATCAATATGCGAGTATGACTTTTGCAAAACTATTCTAAACAACGTAATGAATTCGTGGAAGATATAAATTGACGCATAAAATTTGCCCGCTTTGTATGCAATACCGGATGCAGTTTACAGAACTGCGCTATTTATTATTGGTGCAGCGCTACCTATTTGTAAACATTGTGCTGCAACTTTTTTGTTTAATCTTACCAATTTTCAAAAATATTTTTTTTTCAGAAATGCAGGCCCTATAAAGCTAAACTGCGCTTCCAGCAGTCACTATAATTTAACTTTCTCTCTCAAATGCAACAAATTAAATTAAGATCGCCCTAGCGGTTATCTGATAAAAGCGTTTCTGCGTTTTCCCATGTATTTGGATAGGCGGCGTCGGAGAATTGGACCCTAGCTAAAGCTTCCCGAATTGAATTCTGAGGTTGTATAGGTGCAAAAACCACAGTTTGATTATGAGGTACACCGCGTATAGTGGGGGACACTGGATTATTTTGACCTCCAGGGGATCAGGGGAGGTATACAGAATACCTCCCCAGGAAAGGTATTCTGTAAGAGTCCACCTAGTGGGCATGTCCATTTCGTCTGCTATTGAAGTACTAATTGGCTGGGCTGCGCTGCACGTCTGCAGCACAAGGCGCCATAGCCAATCAGCACTTCAGAAGCAGACGAAATGGACATGTCCACTAGGTGGACTCTTGCAGAATACCTCCCCTGGTGAATTTTGACCACGTGCACCGTGTCCCAATGCACGGGACACGGACGTTGTTGCATATCGCCCCGCATCGAAATGCGGGCATTTCCGCCGCCGGCGCTCTTATGCGCCGTAGGGTTGGATAAAGCTTCCCTCGTAAGTTCCTCGATTATTTCAGTTTCTCCGAGTTTTCCGTCGAGCACAGTGGAGAGAGGTTTCTCCTGTGCGACCGCACACTGTCCGCGGAATTCGGTGTGTGAGACTCGTGAGGCAGCGTCGTCAACGAAGATCAGAACAGACGGACAGACGACAAACAGACGGACAGACGGAGCGTGTAGCCTTCCTGCGAAAGGAAATATACGGGATGTATATACCACGAACATTTCTTTCTTGTCTTCAACAGCCGGTCATTTCTCGAGGCCATGTAAACTTTCCAGGTACCCCGTAACTATACCAGTTTTTTGGATGCATACCCTGAATTTTGCATATGAGTGCGCCAAACCAACCAATTATAGGTCTGCAACTGTTCGTTTTAGTGAACTTCTATACTCGGTATAGTACGCACAGTGCAGGTCGGTATTACGGGAAATACTTAGCCGGCACGTAAAACCTTTATTTTTTTCAAGGACGAAAATTGACCCCAGTTCGACGCAAAAGGCAGCCGTCCAACTAGAGAAAGCAAAAGCACCGTACATTTCGTAATGATTATTTTGCCGATTCATGTGTTGCGGCCATGACGTCAAAAACTGCATAGGCAGAGGGGAGAGCTGCGTCGAGATAAGGCGTCGACATGCGACGCCGCTTCACAGAGCGGTAATCGCGAGACGGCCACGTGTTTGCAAGCTTCTCTAGTCAGCGTTAGTTCAGCTGGGACTCAAGCCCTCGGTTTAGTAACTGAGCAAAAAAAAAAAATGAATCGTTTTACCGAAATCGACTATACAGTGGTGTACTTTAGCGGCTCAATGACGTGGCGCGACAATTGCGTTAACTGGCTAACAAGTGAAGGAAATTCGAGGCCTTCGTGTCTGACGTGTGCTCTAATCTGTACAATCTTTTAGTTGCCGATAAGGCATAATTGTGGGAGCACATAAGCTACCTTTCGTGTGGCCTTTTTATCGCGCCGCGTTGGAAGAGTCTGTCTGTCTGTCTATCTATCTATCTATCTATCTATCTATCTATCTATCTATCTATCTATCTATCTATCTATCTATCTATCTATCTATCTATCTATCTATCTATCTATCTATCTATCTATCTGTCTGTCTGTCTGTCTGTCTGTCTGTCTGTCTGTCTGTCTGTCTGTCTGTCTGTCTGTCTGTCTGTCTGTCTGTCTGTCTGTCTGTCTGTCTGTCTGTCTGTCTGTCTGTCTATCTATCTATCTATCTATCTGCCCAAGCCTTCACACCTATTTTGAGCGCCAATCCGTGTGCAAATACTGGTTGTCAGTCGTAAATAAATGGCCTGCTAGCGCCCTTGCTTTACAATCGCGGTTGTTGTATGCCAAACTACCCCCTTAATTTGCTTGAAGTACCGTAATTACACGTGCCCTCCATAGACGTGACGCGAACTGTCAACAATACCTTCCGTCAGGCCCTCCTTGCCACGTGTGCGCACCATAGAAACGATAACGGCTCGCTCCTGCGCTTGTTGATATAGAGGGCCTATATACTAACCACGCAGTGTTGTGTTTACGCATATATAGCTTGCTGTCGACAGACTCTCGTCGGCAGGAACAACAACAGCTTCACAATCACACTTTACGGCGTTACGGAATAACAGGAACTCCGGGAAGACAGAGGTGCAAATCAGTGCCGGTGGCGCCACCTTGTAGCCTCTTACTCCAACTACAGCATACAGAACACAATTACAAGGAAGTCTCTAACCATACCGTACAGTTGCTACGGAAATGTATAGCACCTGCTAAAGCTATCTGCTAACCCAACGCGAGTCGGCATTCGCATTGCCCTGGGGTAAGCAGCATGACTAATAGCGGGGGTAACGAAAGCCACACTTTCCCGACGATGCCAGTGTGGCATGTAAGTTACATAAACAGGATTAAAGTGCCTCAGAAAGGCTGGCCAACGTTTCGATAGGTCGACCTATCTTCGTCAAAGGCCGCCTTGTCATCCTCGGCGGCTTAGTTTTAACGGGTTAGTAGGATGACGTCAGATGCGGTCGTTGTTGGCGGCGGTGGCTGGCTGCAAAAGAAGCGACTGAAAAGAAACTGAGCGCTGTCATTTGGCGTTCCATCCAGCAATGACCAAAAAAAATTGGCCAGCCTTTCTGCCGCTCTTTCTGTTTACGTAACTTATAAATCACACTGTGCTACCCCACCTGTCACCGCCCGCCCCCTTCTTGAGTTTGAATTTCTGCCGATGCCAGTGTAACGTCACCTAATTCGCCTCGTTCTGGCTTAAGTTGGTCGTTTTTGTCAAGCAACTGATGCAAAGTGTCACGGTGTCGAATCACTTAATTGTTTTCTCTTGTACTAATCGGTTACGTGTTCTTCTATAACGTGTACAAGTCTGACAGCAGGAGCTTTCATCTTTCAAGCGAGCCTTTCTTCAAACCAGTTCCGACATAATATTTACCACTCTTCAATTTTCTTTCCATAATTGAGGGTCCGGGGGCCTAGAAACCCTAGAAAAAGAACAATACTGAGAGCCTCAGAGGGCCCTAAATAATTTATTTTTTTTGTTACATGGTAGTGAGGGTTGAGGACACAGCAACAAAGCTATGAATGGCGAAACTAACTTTATTGGGCGAACCTGTGCCCAGAAAAAACAGGCTACACTCAATGCTCAACGAAAACGGCAAACGCAGTCGGCGATCGTCGAAAATCTGATCAGCGGGTCAAGCCCGTCGGCTTTTATACATCAGTCGTCGAACGTTCCAGAGCAATCGCTGGAACCCCCGTGTCTTCCACAAAGTTCTACCTACATTATTCGCATCGCGCACACATGCAATCAAATTGCACAAGGTTCGGTCACGGACAGCGGTTGGAACCATCGATAACATTCCAGGAACTTCCGATACATGCAGTGTTAGATATGGCGCCGTTTCCTGAGATTACTTCGAGTTCCCCAAACCACATCGGATGGCAGCACAGCTAATTGAGGAATGCAGAAGCAGGAAAGTGCATTCCAGAGAAGCGGCCGAGCAAACAAGTTTAAGGCAACAAGTTTACGTGCCAACAAGTTCGTGCGCCGCCGGGATTAGCAGGTGGGCATCCGACAATGGAGCAGGTGCAGCCCTCCCCTTCTCCTCGTTCGAAGTGCATTGCCAGTCTGCGAGGCAAGACCGCAGCAAGCCGCCAGGTGTGACACCGCGACACGGGCGCCTACCATTGGCTGAAAGTGGCGTCATCGGAGTGGACTCTCCCATTGGTCAAACATGACGTGACTTGCAGTGCTCGAAGGGTTTATAAGAAGCCTTCCAGAGAGACCTGAGGATTCTGGGACATGCCCTGTTTCCCTGATTCACCTCTCTCGAACTTCTTGCCGCGGGCCGCAGCGTCCGAGTTGCTGCTGGCCCGTAATGACTGTACGAATGTTACTTGTCGCTCACCTCCCTGTATATAATATGTAAATAAATCCCTCCCAAGTTTGTGGGTTTTCATCCGCGAAGTCCGTCCTCCAACCCCTACATCTGGTGGCAGCGGTGGGATCGCCTCCGAATGCATCAGCTGGTGGCAGCGCTACGAATCAACCTTCGTCGAGAGAGATCGTAAGGAACCGGGAAGAGCGAAGAAGAGAAAGCCTTCGTCGAAAGAGGTCCGAAGAGACTGGGAGTATCGAAGAAGGAGCGAGCCTTCGACCCAGGGAGTCCGGAAGGAACCGGGAACAGCGGACAAATGAACCGGATGGCAGGGTGCTGCAACCGTAAGTGAGCGCGTGGTTTTTTTCCTTATGATTCGCCAGACTCAAAGGTTGTGTGTTCAATTTTGATAGTTCTGGGAATCGGGAGTTTGATGCACTGTGTGTTTGCACAAATTAATTAAGGAAAACAGTTCTAACCACCTGTCGGGGCAGCTGCCATGGATCTTAGAAGGTTGACGAGGTTAGACTTGTTGTTGGTGTGCGACGATTTGGGAGTTGAGGCGGACGAACGGATGGAAACGCCAGCTATCATAAAGGCGATTAATGATAGTGGCAATGATGATAAAAGCATTGAGCTTGCTTGGGAGGTGATACAGGAGCCACGGGAGCGAGAGCGTCGTGTACGTTTGCGAGAGCGTCGTGAGCTTAGGAGTGAGCGTCAGCGTGAAGAACGCGAGAATGAACGGAAGCAGGAGCTTCAAGAACTTACTCTTAAGTGTGAGCGTCACGGACGTGAGAATCAACGCGAGCTTGAGCGTGAGGAAAAGTATGAGAGAGAGAAGGCAGCACTGATCAAAGCGATACAGGATTGCGATCAGTTATTGGCACAGAGACAACGGCTGTCTGAGAATTCTGTAAATAGTACAGAGCGAAAGAATGAGGAAGTGTCTAGCGGACTTTCGCCAGGAGCCGACGAGAAGAGTAGTGCCTGTGAGATTGGCTGCCGATTGATAAGTGAAGGGAAAAGGCTAGCTGCTAACGATGCCTTAGTGGCAACAGAGGCCGTTAAAGGCCGCAAGGAGAGCGACGAGGTGCTGTGCCAACAGATGACTGTGGAGACAGCTAGGCCAGCTGCGAACAAATTGGCACAGTTACCGCGTGTGTGCGTCGCTGGTAAGGTTAGAGAGGTTGCTAGCGAGGTAAAGGGTACTGTTGACGCGCCAGACGCGAGCACCCATGTAGAGCCAGAGGTGCGTGCAGAAGTGAAGTGCGAGCTGGACGATGCAGTTGAGAATAGCTCTCGGGGTGGCGAGCTCCGTAGCTCACGAGAGAACAACTGCATTGTTCAGGGATCGGTGCGGCTCTCCGCCAGTCTAGATAGCCTAGATAGGGATGATTCAGTTAATAATCATTCGGACTGTGCGCGTGAGACAGCGATCGATACCGACGGGCTGTGTGCCGATGCACAGCGTGAGCTGGGCAATGTAGTAGAGGGCAGTTCGCAAGAGTGCGAGTTGTCTAGCTCGAGTAAAGCCTGCTGCATTGTTCCAGAGTCGGTTGAGCTGTCCGCCAGTCGAGGCAGAGAGAGGGTTGATTTAAATGTAAATCACTCAGACTGTGCGGGTAACAGACCGATCCGGGCCGACGAAATGTGTACCGGCCAGCACGAGGCACGAGAAGGCGACATGAAGGCGAGTGCAAAGAGAAAGCGCCGTAAAAAGAAGCGCGGTAAAGACCGAAAGTCGGTAATTAATGTAGCGCCGCCAAAGATGGCCAGAAACCCAAAAGGGCAGGGCGCGAGGAAGAAGGTGCGGTCGTCTAGGACGATGTTGACGCATCGAAAATGGTCGAGCCACCGGTCAAAGGGGGACCGCGAAGAATGTTCTGCACGGACGCGGACAAAGGGCACGAGGCAGTTAAGCTCCTCGTCGTTCCGTAGTTCTTTTCATAGCTCAGCGTGCAGTTCGAAGAAACGCAAGGTGGCAGGACGAGACCAGGTGGGGAGTAGCGACGCGGTCAATCGAGTTCGTGTTGAAAGCGGGGCGCGGGGACGCAAATTGGCAGGAGACCGTGACGTCTTGGGGGAGCTGATAGTTATTCAGCCCTTTTGTTGTCTCTCGGCAGCCAGAGTAGCTTTCAAGCCGCGACCAGCTCGGGGACGGCTCAGAGTATGAGTCAGTCGTAAGCAATCGGGAACGGGAAGCCAAGAGAGCTTCCATAGAAGTGAAATGTTATTTTGTTTTTTATTTTGAGCATCGGAAAGTTTTTCGCGAATTGAGACTGGGATTTCTTTCAACGTGTAAGGTATGAGCTTTGTTTATGTTTTGGTTTGAGAAAGCTCCGAGATTTGAAAGATGCGTTTTATGTAAACATGTAGTCTCGCGAGATGTTCATTAATAAGTAGATAGGCTTTTTTTTGTGTGTGTGAGTAACCTGAAGGTCAAGGTTATCGTTCAGAGGCCTATGGTAAAGCGCGTGTGTTATTTAACCTTCTTTCTTTTTAAGTGTTTTTGAATTTTGTAAGGTTAAGCGCGTAGGTTTTTAGTAAGTGCATGATTTGCACGGAGAAGCGTTCTTAGTTCCATTAGCGCGTGTCCTGTGTGGACGGAAGGAAGCAGACTTTATGACTGGGTTGCTCGTGTGTTGAGGGCAGCCGTATTCTGGCTTGTCTTATAAGTACGCGTGGAACGAGTTAGTAAAAGACGCATTATTTTAAGGGTTCTGCGGAGTGTGTAAGTCCCGCAAGTTTAATTGTTCGTTTATGTCACGTGTCCTGTAGGACTTTCAGGGAAGAAACGTGAGTAAGCGTAAATGAAAAGTTTGCCTACAACGCAAGTACGCGATTTGTTTAGTGACCACAAGGCTAGTGCGCTTGTGATTACGTACTTGTGAGGTTGACCAGATTGTACAGTGGCACCATTACGTGCGATAAGTACGCCACTGCGATAGATTGGAAACATGCTGTTCGTGTGGTCAGGCCACTTAAGTTATGTTCGGCTGTTTTCATTTGTTGTTTGCATCGTCAGCAACCCTTTTGTTTTGCAACAACAATAGTACTCTGGTCTTGTCGGCAATCGAGGAGAAATGGATAGCTGTTTGGAAGGGTGGTTGGAACTGCTTTGTCAAAATTGGGGAACTAAAAGATCAGGGTTGATTTTGACTCAGTAATAGCCTGGCGAGTCAGGGGTGAAGAGCCTGCGCTTACGCGTGGTGCAGCGCTGTGTTGTTTGGTTTGTTTGACGTATGTTCTCCAGGGCCCAGGATCCCGAGGGTTGTCAAACGAGGTTCGACCCCAGTACCCTGCAGCTTCTTTCAGCGTTCCTCATGGCCAGCGAATTGAGTTCACCGGCCATTCAGAACTACCGGGGCGAGGACGAGCTGTTAGATATGGCGCCGTTTCCTGAGATTACTTCGAGTTCCCCAAACCACATCGGATGGCAGCACAGCTAATTGAGGAATGCAGAAGCAGGAAAGTGCATTCCAGAGAAGCGGCCGAGCAAACAAGTTTAAGGCAACAAGTTTACGTGCCAACAAGTTCGTGCGCCGCCGGGATTAGCAGGTGGGCATCCGACAATGGAGCAGGTGCAGCCCTCCCCTTCTCCTCGTTCGAAGTGCATTGCCAGTCTGCGAGGCAAGACCGCAGCAAGCCGCCAGGTGTGACACCGCGACACGGGCGCCTACCATTGGCTGAAAGTGGCGTCATCGGAGTGGACTCTCCCATTGGTCAAACATGACGTGACTTGCAGTGCTCGAAGGGTTTATAAGAAGCCTTCCAGAGAGACCTGAGGATTCTGGGACATGCCCTGTTTCCCTGATTCACCTCTCTCGAACTTCTTGCCGCGGGCCGCAGCGTCCGAGTTGCTGCTGGCCCGTAATGACTGTACGAATGTTACTTGTCGCTCACCTCCCTGTATATAATATGTAAATAAATCCCTCCCAAGTTTGTGGGTTTTCATCCGCGAAGTCCGTCCTCCAACCCCTACAGCAGGCGCGTCCTGCGCTGTGCGATAACATTTGTTAGGCGGTGAAACGTGGTCGCCCGATTAAGGTAAGCAAGCACGCGTCTCAATAACGTCCTTTCAAGACCCTTTCGGTTTCATTTCCCGAAAGGTGACCGTTGTAATTAATGGTTGGGGTCGGGCACGAAATAGATGGTACCTGGCCCATGCCGTCGTCCAACTCATCCACGCTGAGGACGTTATTGAAGGAAGAGACCAGTTCTCATCGAGAACGAGTAATACGGGATTTATTTTCAGTATCTACATGAGAACGTTACAGTTCATCAGTCTAGCATGACTGAAAGAGAAATGCACACTCAGCAGCCGCGCCACGGCTGCTTATAAACACTCTGTCCTCCCCAGATCCCTAGGTGAGGGAAAACGGCTGTTCAACTTTCGACCGATGGGAGCGTCCAAAGTCATCGTCGCCGACCCGCCTTTCAGGGGAAGGGTTTACGCACTCATTTCCGCACAGGTTTCACTCACCACACCGAGGTGAGAGGGTTCTCGCAGACACGGTGCTGCCCCGCAGCAGGCGCCTCTTCATCCCAGAGTCGACTCCGCAGACAGTGGTCGCCGCGTCCGTCCACTGACCGACGACTTCTAAGCTGCTTGAGACGGCACCGCAAAGCATCTTCCCGGAGCTCCCCTGCTCCAAACAAACCGTGACGATGTCGCCGTACACACTAACAATACTTGCTCCGCCGACTGCGTTTAGACATTTCGGCACCATTCCGTTGGGACGCGGCGCACTGTCCTCCTTACAAAACGAGTCGCCGCCGCAGCCATGGTGGCGCCGATGGGCTGGGGACTGACGAGATCGGGATGCCTTAGAACACGCACCTATAAAGCGAGATATAAGAAAGAAGAAGAAGCATGTGCTTGCTGCGGTAAAGCTAGGGAAACGATGGAGCATATTTTATTAGAATGTCAAGACGTCTGCCCAGCGGTCGATTTAGGCACCACTGGCCTCCTTGAAGCCCTTGGGTTCAGCGAGAGCAGTGGTAAAGCAAACAGGTCCGCAATAGACATTAGTAAGAGGCGATTGGAGGATTGGTGGAAGAAAAGTAGGGAAACGACAATAGACGGAGACGTACAAAAACACAGTTCGCAATAAGGGATCAGAAAGTTTGGACGTGGTAGTTCATAGTGTTTTTTTCTTTTCTTTTTTCATTGGTTAACCTAGGTAGGATATTAGGCGGCATAGTAGCAAGAGCTTGGTGGCGCAACCCACCGCCCCGTTCCAAAGGGGACGCTCATAACATCCATCCATCCATCCATGACGTATTGTCGTCCTTTCGAAGCGAGTCGTCGCAGCACACATGGTGGCGCCTTTCCGACGGTCGCTTCCCCGAAGACCGCCAGCCCCCGCCGGTCAAACGTAACACCGTGCCCTCAATTAAAAAAAAGAGAAGTCACCGACGTTGCGGCTTATTGTGTTACTTTCTACAACTTTGCTGCTCTCGTATAGCTCTGTGAACGGTAATTCTACAGTGTAAAACTCAAGTTACTTGGTTCTGACGAGAATCCATCCAACCGGAAATTGCGCACGACACGGAGGCCATCTTTACCCTTCGCGCCATAAAGGCTCCGGATGAATCCACGGTTTAGCAACTTCCTCTCTCTCTCTCTTACTCTTGCCTTCCCTAGCTCCGGGCTTCTATCGCCACTTGACGTCCCAGAACGCGGCATATTTGCCCCGGGGCATCCATTATCACCAAGATCCTGCGCGCGCCCTTTTACTGGTACTTCAAACATTTACCAGAAAAGAAAAAAGAGTGTTTCCTCGAACGAGCATTAACGGTCCAGAAATAGAACAAAGCAACGCCTGCCTCACTCACTGAGGCCTCGGAAACAACCGACGACAACGCAATCGCGCGTTGTTGCCGGCAGTTCCCGCGCGTGGACACGGCTCGACGGGGCTTGGCGCTGCGCAAAGGATAAGGACGTGCCGGCTCCGCGCAATCTGCAGGAAGAAAGGCGGCGCTTATATTTCTTTTCCACCGCCCGGGCAGTAAATAAAGCAAGGCCGAGGTCGGGAAGGGGGTGTCGTCGCTTGCTCGTTGTATCATCCTCTCCGCAGGCGCTGTGCGGCAGATACCAGCACGCGCGGCTCTCTCTCTCTCTCTCTCTCTGTTTTCCACTGAGGGAGAGAAGGAACCGCGGACCTCGCGCGCACTTGTGCCGCGCGCGCGGGTACAAAGTTCGCAGAAAGCCGTTGCTGCCGAGGTCTCGTAAAACGAGAAGCGCTCGCCTCGATACCGCGTATCCGTTTGCCCGCTCTTATTATATGCACGCGGTCGTAAAAAAAAAAAAAGAAAAAAACATAGAGCGCGCGCGCGGCGTGCGATGACGGGTCGAGCCTCGGCCTTCCCCCTCCCCATCCTCCCAGAAGGATGCTCGGGCCTTTGCTCGGGCTCAACAACACGTTGCGTGGAGCGGCCTCGTTCGAAACGTTCTCTCTCTCTCTCTCTCTCTCTTCTTCCTCATCTTCTGGTTCCAAGAGTCATTTTTTATGTCGAACACAACGGTGTGTCCGTGCCTCTAGAGCATGCGCATGCGTGTCATGCAGAAGTATGGGCCAAGTACAGTACTTCGAGGCCAGCCTCCGCGCAAAACTTTGCTATAACGAAAAAAGGTGGGTGGGTGGGTGGGTAGGGAGGGGGGGAGGGGGTTGAAACGCGTTTAGAAGAAGAGCACCCTACGTTGCGGCAGTGGAATCGCCTTGATGCAGCGATTCTTCGGGTAGCATATTCGGGTGGTCGGCTCAGAGCATCTCTGGCTAGCACTTCAAAGGTCGCGTAATGGAGCAACTGAGCGTTACACTGCTTTTGTTGCTGTTCGTGCTGTACACTGATATGCTGATGTACCACTTTTGTTCGCTCACGTTTTTTTATTGTATTATATAGTATACTGCTGTTTATTGTATGCCATAAACTGTTAACACTTTGCTGTATGCAACTACCCCCCCCCCCCACTGTTTTGCCTAAATGGCGCTGTGAGTATGAGATTAAATAAATAAATAAATAGCACGAGCGGGCTCCACTGATGAGAGGAAGCAGGGTCGTCATTTTCATATCCCCACAAGGGAACGGCACTCGAGGAGTTGGAACTCCTCGGCGCGGTCCGCCCAACATGTGTGATTTCACCTCGAAGGCCAAAACTTCCTTTTCGAGCCTCCCTTACCTTGAAGAAGAAAAAAAAGGGGGGGTTAATCGTGTGCTAGATGTATAGCCTGAATCTGGGGTAGAAATGTGTGGGCTCTCCACATTTGCGCGTGACATTAGGACTCCGGGAGTGCTGGAAAATTTAAGAGGTGTTGGTCTGCCTCCGTCCTACATCGACGGATCAGACGTCATTTTATCCCTTGCGGAATGTGTTTTGCCCTGAACAGTCTTCTGTTACGTAGGACATGATTGGCGGGTGCACATGTTCTTTTTTTTTCTTTCTTTCGTTTCTTTAAGCAGCCGACATCAGGAAAGAAAAAAAAAAGAATTGCGTTCTACCGGCACTAACTACATGCATGGCAGAAACTTGGGGGTTAACAGAGAAGCTTGAGAACATGTTAAGGACGGCGCAATCATAGATGGAACGATAAATGATAGGCGTAACGTTAAGAGACTGGAAAAACAGCGGTGGTCGATTAGAGAGCGAACGGGGGCAGTCGATATTCCATAGTGGACGTCAGGAAAAACAGAACGTTGTCGGGCAGGACGTTTAATGCCTATATATTACGTGAGTAACCGGCAGTCTATTAGAGGTGCAGGCACCACTATAAGGGAAGCGTGAGATATCGGGTACGGCCTAGAACTAAGAGGTGGTGGAACGAACGTGTAAAATATGCTGGCATAGGCCATGTGTGCGTACAACTCAGCAGACCCGTCGCGAAACTGCGTCGAGTGAATCTCACTGCCCTATCGCGTCCTTCCAACGTAGCGTGAACGTGCCGCAAGACGCGTATACATCGTACAAAGGGCTTATCAAGTGCGGTGACAGGATTCATCCTTCGTCTACGAAGGCGTTATCTCCTCGTACCGGACGTCTCCTCGTCTTCTCTCTCCATATATATATATATATATATATATATATATATATATATATATATATATATATATATATATATATATATATATATATATATATATATATATATTTTTTTTTTTTGGGGGGGGGGGGGATGGGTGGCGCAAGGTTTCATTTCGTATTCTCGAGCTTTAATCGACGACAGCAGACCTATCCCTTCATTAACTTTATCCGCTTCTTCAAAACTTCTTTATTAAAAACACCTGAAGTTTACTTTTTTCGCTTTCTCGTCAGGTTTAACAAGTCACCTGCTGTCTTGCGAGTTAACGAGGCAGGACGTGTAATGCCTATATTATGTAAGTAACCGGCAGTGTATTAGAGCAACTTTTAGAGCAACGTGGAGCGCGAAGATAGTTAAGTTCCCAGCGCTTTGCTGGGAACTTAACTATCTTAGCGATAGCAGAGATTTAATTATATGCTTCTTCTTCTTCTTTTTGGGGTTTTACGTGCCAAAACAATTATATGCTTATCACGGGTGATGCGCTCACTCTGCAGAGTCTGCATTTTGTCATATATCATACGACTCACGAGCAGCTGACATATGAAATAAGAGAAGATCACCGTCAAGATGTCGCTATAGGGCATGAAATTATATTCCAGTGGCTACCTGGACATACCAGTATTGCTGGTAACGACCGTGCCGACGAAGCCGCCCGGTCTGCCAATCTGGAAGCCCGACCAGTTCCAATCCCCTTGTCAAGAACCGACGCTACAAGACAGCTTCATATCGGGGCTAAAACTATGACACACAAATACCCTGATCTTTTCCCAACGTCCCGAAGTGTCTTCATAGGTTGGACCCATCCTTAAAGCTACAAGTGCCATCGAAAATTTCCCGCTCTGAGGCGACAGTACTGTGCCGCCTCTGGCTCGGGGTGGCATTTACGAAGGCCTACTCGTTTCGCATTGGAATGCTGGATACGCCCATGTGCGACTCTTGCGGAACCACAGAAACGATTTATTTATTTATTTATTTATTTATTTATTTATTTATTTATTTATTTACCCTCAGGGCCTTTCGGCATTAGAGAGGAGAGTGGGTTATACAACAAATAAGGAGGAAACAAATCATGAGCTTATACACAATATTTGCTAATTATACAATGTTAGCTGTAAGTATGATAAATGCAGTAATAGAACTTGACATATAAAAGTAACATGAAACAAGAAAAAGGAAAACACCAGGAGCAGTTCGTACAAATGTTTGCTATTATATATTGTTAGCTAGTGCTTTTCGAAAATGATCATTGTTATTAATGGAAACAATGTCAGAAGGAAGTTCATTCCAATCTTTCGACGTACGTGGCAAAAATGAGTGTAAAAAGTGTGTCGTGTTACATGTACCAATTCTAACTTTATGATGATGATCTGTACGGTGAGATAAGTAGTATGGTAGCGATATGAATTTTGGGTGAAGTGTAGGGTGGTGATACAGCTTATGAAAAAATGAAAGGCGGGAAATTTTTCGACGTGTTGCTAGCGGTTGAAGACCCAGATTGGATTTCATTGAAGAAACGCTCGCACCACGGTAGTAATTCCATAGAATAAAACGAGTGGCGTTGTTTTGGATGAGTTCAAGGGAATGTATTAAGTTTTCGTGGTAAGCGTCCCATATAGGCTGCAGCGTACTCTAATTTTGGCCGTAACAGGGTTTTATAAAGTAGTAATTTTAAAGGAGTGGGAGCATGAGAAAAGTTCCGGCGTAAGTATCCCATCAAGCGGTTAGCTTGATTAATTATGTAGTGACGTGATGATTCCATGTTAATTTAGATGTTATATGTAGGCCTAAATACTTATATGAGTTAGTAGATTCTAAAGCAACGTTATTCAAGTAGTACACAGGCAGATTATCGTTAGATCGGGATACTCTCAGAAATTTGCATTTGTTAATGTTGAGTCCCATTCGCCACAATCGGCACCATTTGCTGACGTTATTGAGATCGGCCTGAAGCAGGGAGATGTCGTGTTCGTTAGTTATTTCTCCGAGGATTGAACACATCACGAAGCTGTCCCCAAAACGACGTCGAGCGTCAACGTCTCCGGACAGCACTGAACCAGCTGGACTCTAGACCATTTTCCGTAATGAAGATCCTTGGACCCTGGCCGTTCGCGTCGATGGCAAGAGAGCCAGGAAAGCGCTCTTGAAATACCTCAAGTCGACAGGTCTTGGGAACCGCGTGTAGACTTGGCGCGAACCTTCCACTGTGCGCGAAACTGTGCTCTTTCTCCTCTTTCTCTTCATCCCCATACACCCCTTCCCCCTGTGCATGGCAGCAAACCGGACGTGCGTCTGGTTAACCTCCTTACCTCTCCTGTCTTCTCTCTCGTCTCCCTCTCTTCTCTCTCTCTCTCTGCATTGTGCCTGGTATGTAAATATTTGCAACGCTGTGTCGAATGTTTGGTATGTAATGGTTTCTTTCACTGTAAGCGATTGTGCAAGTCGTCCAAGTGTTGTTATTATTTCTATTTGTATTGCTCTCTCGTTAAGCGTTGTTTGTTTCTTTCTACAATTTTTGAATAGCGCGTTCTTCAGTAGCGAAACTTTCCTCACTGTCGCAGTTAATAAGCAACAACAACGCTTCTTTATTTTCGGAATAGCAGGCCACTTAAGATATTCAGTTCCATTGGCTGTGGGAATCGATTTCTCTATTTAAATATTTGCTTAGCTCGACCACCATTCTGCTGCTCTCTATTACGGCCGCCCCGCACGTGTTTCGTATAGACGAAAGCGCGTCTTCCGCGGTCGCTAGGAAGAAACAATTTGTTTATTCTTTTATTTATTTTTTTCGCGTCGAATCGTAATACTCCGGTATCGCCATCCGCGCGCCCCGCCATTTCCGTCAACCGCGTGGTTTCGCTATTTGCCTTTGTAGGCATGCGCAGACCGGTTGCCGGTCGTGCCTGGGTCAAAGGCAGCTTCTCAACGTTCTTTCGAACAGCTGCGCCTTGCCGTAGGCAAATGTTTGATTATTCTTACTCGTGTACCTAAAAGCAAGTTTCGTACGTCCCAACGGAGCGCGCCACTATTTGAGCGTCATTCCGCGGGTCTACTCAACCTGCACATGTCGGGGGTTCTCTTTGTTTTTACGATCCCTGCAGGCGAACCGCGCCGGTGCTGTTGATTAACCACGGTCCGGACTCCGAGGTAGGAAGCGTTGGGTGCTGGTAGAGGGCGGGAGCTAGGGGGTATACGTAGCGCAGATCGGGACGGGGGACGAGAGGAAGGGGGGGGGGAGGGGCGGTCGCCGTGAGGTACGTTTTCATTACGGAATGCGCACTTACGCTGATTGCGACGGCCGGAGATAGCGGAGAAATTAAACTGCGCGTTTGTGCCTGCGGCGTGCAACATATGAGCGCATCGTCGACTCCGGCATTAAGCTCTGTATGGCTGGCGTTTTGATCCTCGTTCTAACGCTAACTGTAGTTACGCGAGTTGTTTAAGCGAAAGCTTTAAAGGGCCACTGACGATGCTGCGTCGGCGTCTGATTCACTCGGTGTTCGTTCCAGTCCGCGTAAGACTTCTGGCTCGCGTGCGTGACTGTGCAGTCTCGGTTCGTGAGCGCCCAATCTTTGTATCGTAGCTGTAATCAGTAAAAGAGGGGGCAAAAGACATAACGCAGGAGCCGTGGCAATTCCATCACATTACACCGAAGGGAGCAATTTCGCAACTGGATACGAAAAAAAAAGCAAGGGTATGTATCTCTAAAACAACCGTCCAGCTTTCTTTCTTTCTTTCTTTGGCCCTTTCGCGCTCGTTTTCGTGGCGGTCGCACTTTCACAGTCGATACGCAAACGCACCGATACAAAGGTATGTTCTCTCGCGCGAGACCCTGGCGGCTTCTGAAGGTTTATTCTACCAGCGGGCTTCTCGACTAAGAGGCACATTTCATCGCACATTTCTTCTTGCAGCGAAGCTGTATTTGGCTAGCCGATTCATCCGTCCGTCTTTCGCCTGCATGCCGAAAACTCCACAATGCCATGCGCTTGCGCGAAAAAAAAAAAGAAGAAAGAGAGAGAGAGGCGCGCTATTGCTGCGTCAGTAGTGACGTCGTTGCTTTCCGTTGCAGCCGAGCGCGCGCGCAGCAGTTTTTCTCCGGCTCCGAAATGGGTAGGCCACTCGTCATACGCACTCCTGAGGAACAGGCAGCTTTCGATTAGCAACGCCGCGAGCAGAACGGGGAACGAGCCAGTCTGCGCCGTGCCGATGCTGCGGCCCGGGCACAAGAACAGGCTCGAGCAGCCGAGCGCAAGAAGCAACTGCGTACCGCGGATCCGGCAGCCTACAAAGCCGTCGTTTAGTGAACCGTCGGGATTAACCCAGTGATAAACACCGGGGCCGCACGTTTTTGCTTCTCTGGTTAACCATCTGTACGGAGTTCTTGGGCGATTTCCCCCCCCCCCCTAAGTGAAGGAGGAGGAGGAGGGAAAGGAGGAGGAGGAGGTTATCCAGTGTTAGTACCGGCTGGCTACCCTGTGCTGGGGAAAGGGGTAAATGGAATAAACGGAGAAAGAAGAACAGGGGGAAAAAGTGGAGTTTGCTATACTACTTCTATTGTGGTGGAACGCTCGGCGAGAATGAAGGCCCGCCTCTTCTCCCGCCGCCCTCACCCACCGTGACGGCTGCAGGAGAGAGCTGGGATGTAGAGAGGAGGACGGAAGGCGCCTTCCCAGGCCGGCGCGATCGTGCCCGGTGTAGACAGCACACGTACGACGAATAGACTTATACGCATGCCTGCGGAATTACGCATACAAAACAACAAACGGTATGCCTAAACATCCTCGCTGCAACACATGTACTACGTCTTCAAGCACGTCACTTCTTTAATAGAGCGAGTAGCTTTCTAAAAGCGTTGGGCCACTTGCTTACATCGACAATACTCGTTTAGAAGAAGCAACATTGCTATTATACTATATCCGGTTTTATGTGATAAGTCGATTTCGGTGCTCAACAACCAGGTAGCAGATGCGTTACTTTAGTTTCTTCTCATCCGTTTCTCTCTCTCTCTCTCTCTCTCTCTATTCTTTTTCGAACGAAGACGGACGGTCTTATCTCACGCACCAATCTGGTACGGCGACGATGAAACAGCGAAGCAAGGCTGGCCAGATGAGGCCATTTCTTTTGCCGCTCGCGCAAGGTGTGTATACCGTCGTGTTTGCACGCAACATTGGTCCCGGTTCGATATATTATATATTGCTTAAGTTACACTTTCTTTTTTTTGCCAAAGCGAAAAGTTTTCGCACCATTTCAACGAATGAAGCCTTTGGCACATGCACGTCCACAGTCCAGCGAATACGTACAGCGGGGGCGTACGCTCGTGTTTACAGTGCGTGCGACGCAGCCATCGCTTTTCGCGGATATAGGAGAGAGAGAGAGAGAGAGAGAGAGAGAGAGAGAGAGAGAGAGAGAGAGAGAGAGAGAGAGAGAGAGGCTTTACATCTGCCGAGCAAAACGCGTTCGTTCAGGATCAGCACGGCGGAAGTTTCGCGGCGAAATTCGCGGGGGGTTGAGCAGCAACGCTCCGGCCAGCAGGAGGAGAAAGCAAACGAAGCGAGAGACTGCGATCCTGCGATGCTCGCACGCGATGATGGAGGTGTGTTGAGACTGCGGCGACTTCGTAAACTGGAGCGTTCGTTCGTTCCTCCGCCTCACCTGCACACCTCCGCTGTCCCGCAACTCATCGTACGGAGGCACGCATGCGTGAAAGAAAAACAAGCAAGCACGGCCAAATAAAGAAAGCAAGAATAGAACCACAAGCAAACACAGGTTTCAAAGGATCGCACAGTCCGTATAAAATGTGTTAAGCCAACTGTTAAAGGCAACTTTCAGGTGCTAGCTCGCATCTTGAGGGTGTTGTAGCTGCCGGCGCCTGTGGAAGCGCCGTCGGTGCAGGTATGTATTGCTACGTAAAGAAGAGCCAGCGCCACCTACCACGCGTCATCAGCCGCAAGCTTGTACGTTTCCAGACTTGCCACAGAAAGTAATTCGTGTTTTTTTTTTCTGACAACGTGTGTTCCCTTTAACATCTGCCTGTACAGTATACTATATGAGGGACTATTAGAGGAAACACCTAATTGGTATTAAAATCAATATAAGATGTACGTATCATAAATTTCGTAGGGAATGTGCTGGAGATCAGACGACCTGCGGGAGTCGATGCTATCCGAAGCCTTATCGCAGGATGGTTGGTTGTCGAGCATCGTGTCGGATCGTCTGCAAAGCGTTGCCCCAAATGGACGAACATGTTCGTGAAGGGCGAGCAATCGGGTGGGCGTGGCACGAGCGTATGCGTGACGTCAGCAGTTAGGCGACGACAACCGTGAAGGCGACGGTACGACGGTAACACAGCACGACGACTGATTTGTTGCGCTCAGACGAAGAACCGTTGCGGTGTTGTGCCGCATGAGTAACGGCACTGATCTCTTGCGATGTTTATATTTATTCAGCACACCGTTCGCAGGCTGTAGGCCGAAACGCAAGCACCTTGTCATGTAATGTCCCGCCAGGGACCCTTGAGGTTCAAATAAATAAAAAAATAAAAGGCGGATGCACAGTGCTCTCAAACGTCGATTCAACAACGCGATGATGACTAAGGCAATTCGGGATATAATTTAGTGTCGAGGAAACGTAATGGCGACGAGAAGTGTTTATGTGCACATGTATCTAAATATATCGAAGCATTCCACCCCTTGCGCCACAGCGGCACATACCCATTGTGAGATGACTGGCCGAACCCAGTGGCCCAAGAATGGGGCAGTCCGTACTGAGAGAAACTTGAGAAACTAAAAAGAAAAGGCCATCGAATATCGTGAGCTTATCCTGTTAATAGGTCTATGCGCTTTAGAGACACACGCAAGCCTACATTATATGCAGATGTTTTATGTCGTGATTTAATGACTTGATTATGCAGCACACACATGCAGTCGGTGGTGGTACTACCTCGGCAAGAATTCCGCTCTATATGCGCATAAGCCGGAGCATCCGGAGGCACTTGACGGAACGCTGTATCCGGGCTCTCAGAAATCGAGGAAGTGGTCGAATATCGTGCGCTATTCAGTCTACTTTGGAGGTTCCCCTGAGTAGGCATTATGTGAGCACGTAAAGAAAAAGAAAAGAGATCAATACTTGCTCACATTAAGAGTGCTTGATGTTACCCGTTGAATAGAATTATATTGTTTTTTTTATCTGTGGCGATTAAGCGGTAAATGTGAGGGAAATGCTTTAGAATTACGTTGCACCTCTTTGTGGTCCCCCGGATACATCATTCAAACCGCGTTCACCACTTTGCAACGTGTTCTTCAGGAGCTCACTCGACAAACGTCCAGGCCTGCCCTTCGATAAGAGAGAGAGAGAGAGAGAGAAAGGCAAAGGAAAGACAGGGAGGTTAACCAGAGATTATCTCCGGTTGGCTACCCTGTTCTGGGGGAAGGGAAAGGGGATGCAATAGGTGAGAAAGAAAGAAAGAAGGATAAAAAAAGGGGAAAAAAAAACCTAAGCACACACACGCACGTACACACGAACTATTTCTGTGGGCACTGTCACGCAACCCGCAAAGGCATTCCTAGTCTTACGCACTGTCACCGTACAGTCCTGCGTCACACAGTGTACTGTCACAATTTGTCAGAAAGTCCCGTGTCTTTCAAGTATCGCAGCAGCGCCTTCATAGCGGATCGCGCTGATGTTCGCGTAGGCCAGGTTCCAAGGATCTTGTCTTCTGTCATTGGGCGCTTGTCCAGTTTGTCTAAGGTGGCTGAGAGGACAGTTCTTTGTAGGTTAAAACGAGAGCACTGACAAAGAAGATGCTCGATCGTTTCGTTGCACCCGCAGAAGTCACACAGTGGGCTGTTGGCCATTCCGATAAGGAAAGAGTAGGCATTTGAAAATGCTACTCCAAGCCATAGACGGATAAGAAGGGTGCAGTCACGTCGTGGAAGCTCGGACGGAATATGGAGCCGTAAATTAGGGTCCAGAGTATGGAGGCGTGCACTTGTGAAATCGGATGAATTCCACTGGGCTAATGTCAGTTCACGCGCAAGTGTGGCAAGTTTTTTCGCTGCGTCGGCTCTCGAAAGAGGAATGGCAACGCAGTTGACGCCGTCATGGGCAGATCGGGCAGCTGCGTCTGCTCGATCATTGCCATGTATGCCACAGTGACTAGGCAACCACTGATATATTATATCGTGTCCTTCGTCAACTAGTCGATGGTGGACTTCTCTGATCTCTGCGGCGAGCTGCTCATGTGATCCATGGCGCAGTGCTGAGAGTACACTCTGTAGGGCTGCCTTGGAATCACAGAAGATTGACCATGCCTGGGATGGTTCCTCCTTAATAAAATGAAGAGCCGCACGCAGGGCTACGAGTTCAGCAGCTGTCGTTGATGATACATGTGACGTCTTTAGCTGTATCTTGACGGATCTTCTTGGTCTCAGCACAGCGGCAGCTGCGCTTGCAGATGTAACTGAACCGTCGATGTAAACGTGTACGCGGCCACTGTGCACCTCATGTAAATGTTCTAACGTGGCCTGCTTAAGGGCAAACGAGGACATGTTGGCTTTCTTCATGATTCCTGGGATGGTGAGGCGTATGTGAGGTCTGTGCAGGCACCATAAAGGTAAGGATGGTCTTGCTGCAGGCATGTAGTTCGATGGCAATGCGGGGCGATTGGCATCAATTAAACGACTGAAAGTTGTGTGTGGCCTTTCTGTGGGTAGAGCGGCAAGATGGTGGGAAGGTAATCGGGCAACGTGCCGAATATGCGCCCTGAGAGCGTCGGTTGCCAAGTACGTTGATATTGGGTGATCTCGAGCTATGGCGATCGTTGCCGCTGTAGACGCACACCTCGGAAGACCGAGACACGTCCTTAGGGCCTGAGCTTGTAGTCCCTGGAGTACACGCAGGTTTGTTTTGCAGGTGTTGCCAATCACAGGGAGGCTGTATCTTGCGAAGCCGAGGAACAAGGCGTTATACAGCTGCAGCATTGACCGCACCGAAGTGCCCCATGACTTTCCGCCGAGAAATTTGAGGAGATGTATTATTGTCAATAATCTCTTCTTCAGGTATGAAACATGCGGGCTCCATGATAGGTCTCGGTCAATAATTACCCCTAAAAAGCGGTGTTTTCGTGCATTTGCTACTGCTTGCCCATTGACCTTTACACTGTAACGCTTCATTTCCTTCCGAGTGAATGTAACAAGGCAGCATTTCTCTGAAGACAGCTCTAAGTTCTGTTTTCGCAAATACAGAGATGTTATCGTAGCTGCCTTTTGCAGCCGTGCTCGTACCTGCAACCGTGTTACGGCAGACGCCCAAATGCAGATGTCGGCATATATTGATACCTGAACTGTGTTGGGCAAGGATCGGACTAGGCCAACGAGCACTAGGTTGAAAAGCGTCGGGCTTAACACTCCGCCTTGTGGTACTCCACGGCACGTTTGGTGTTGAGTCGTGGCGCCATCCTCGGTCATCACGAAGAAATGCCTGTCGGTCAGATAACTGCACAGCCACTGAAAAGTGCGGCCACCGATTCCGGCTTCAGTAAGAGCATTTATAATGGCATAATGTGCTATATTATCATAGGCGCCTTTTATGTCTAGGAATAATGCAGCAGTGAGTCGTTTCCGGCGTTTTTGATGCTGAACGAATGTAACCAAATCGATGACATTATCTATGGATGAGCGCCCACGTCGGAAGCCAGCCATAGCATCTGGGTACACGTTGTAGCTTTCCAGGTACCATTCCAGGCGAGTCAAAATCATTCGTTCCATTATTTTCCCTATGCAGCTGGCCAGAGCGATGGGGCGGTACGATGACAAGTTTAACGGTGATTTGCCAGGTTTGAGAAGTGGAACCAAGCGGCTGCATTTCCAGTCACGTGGAACCAAACCGTTGCGCCAAGACTCGTTGTAATGGTTTAGTAGCATGAGTCGTGCTGTCTGCCCAAGATTGGCGAGCGCCGCATAGGTAACCCCGTCCGGGCCAGGTGACGAAGAGCGCCTGCAAGTCGCCAGTGCCGCTTCAAGCTCCTCCAGCGAAAAAATTACATCCATGCGGGAATCCCGTGGCACAGGAGTAGCACATGGTGTAATTGCGCGTTGGAACTGCAAGCTGGAAAGTCTTGAGCAAAATTCTTCAGCAATGTCAATTTCGCTGCGACCTTGGTGCAAAGCGAGGGCTTTGAAAGGGACACGCTGTTGTGGTGATACGCGAAGCCCACGCACGGTTCTCCATATTTGAGATAATCGCTGACGTGGATCCAAGGACTCACAGAAACGTTTCCATCTTTGAGATTGTAGTGCATCGATGCGACGTTGAATCTTCTTTCGCATCCGCCTTGCCTCTCGGAGATCATGGATGGATTTAGTTCTCCTGTATCTTCGTTCAGCCCGCCGGCGAATTGCTCGTAGTCGCTGCAGTTCTGCTTCAAATTCTGCATATTTCGGGAAAGGCTGGAAACTACGCGTAGCCTCTTGCATGGCCTTTTGAATTTCGTGTTCCGGACTTGAAGGGTTCCCTTGCTGACATACTCCCTCCATGTGCGACCGAAACGCCGACCAGTCAATTCGCCGGAGCGTCATGGAGGAGCATTTCGATAGTCCCTTGATCTTCAGGTACGTCGGAATATGGTCGCTTCCATGTGTTTCAATGTCTGTAAACCATTGCACGTTTCTTTCAAGAAGCCGAGAAACCAGGGTCAAGTCTAGGCAGCTGCTGTAGGTAGGCCCGCGTAAATATGTCGGACTACCATCGTTGAGGCAGTAAAGGTCGTGCTGTGTGGCAAAGGATGCTATTCGCCTTCCCCTGGAGTCCATCTTCAGGCTCCCCCAAAGCGGATGGTGAGCATTAAAATCTCCTGTGAGAATCGTAGGGCCGGGTGTCGCTGATAGCACGTCGTGTAGTCGTTTAGAGTCGAAGCCACTTGAAGGAGCAATGTACACAGCAACGAGTGTGAACGTAAGCTTATTCGATTTCACGATTAAACAAACGTACTGGTTGTCGTCGTGAGGCGGAACTGGGTGCAACACGTAAGTCAGATCACTTCTAATATATACAATTACCTTGCTTACATCACCACAGGTAGAGGACATGAATGCCTCATAGCCAGAAATACGTATAACATTCTGCACGTTCGGTTCGCAAATTACAAGGATGGGAAAACGGTTTTCGAAGACAAAATGTCTAAAATCTGAAATTCTTGATTTGAGACCACGGGCATTCCACTGCAGTAAAGATGCTTTCTTGACTTCCTTGTGGAAGGGCAGCGAGGGGCGGGCCATGGTGCTATGCGATGCTTTCAAGTACTGGAGTCAGCACGTCCAATACTTGCAGTGCGCTACGAGCAGCTGGAGTGTCCATGTTCGTCAGTAGCAGACGCATGACATTCGTGAGCGATTTGAGCATGGCAATCACTTGTGAGTCCTTGTCTTGCATTTGGTCAACTGTAGTGACATTTGACTGTAAATGGCGAGTCATTTGCTGTGGCTCTGGCGCGTGGCATGTTCTCGGCAGTGCCGGCCACGCATCACTTGATGAAGCATGGCCACTTCTTTCGTTGACATTCGTGCTCTTACTCGAGACAGATGGAACAGCAGGTGGCGTTGCCGGACGAGACATTTCCCTTGAACCGGAAGAGGGTTTCATGGACTTTCGTTTCCGGGAGCGATGTCGCCTTATCGCTTCAGAAGCATCTCTGTGTGACGATCCGTCTCTGGCCATTTTTCTCAAGATTTTCTGCTCTTTCTTTAGGCGTGGACAGTCTTTTGAGGACGCAGCGTGCGATCCTTGACAATTTGGGCACTTGAGCTCTGTTGCACGGCAAGTGTCGGTGTCGTGATGTTCGGAACATCGTGGGCATATCGTTGTATTTCGGCAGACAGCACTCACGTGTCCAATTCTTTGACACCTTCTGCACTGAAGTGGTTTTGGTACGAAAGGTCGTACCACATGACGAAAGTGGCCGACCTTTACATGTGATGGTAGGCAGTGACCTTTAAACACGAGCCTTACACAGGTCGACTTGCCAAGGCGCCGAGCTTGTAGTAAGGCAACACCATCTGTCGCAGGTTTGATTAAAATTGGCAGGTCGCTGTCGTTAATGGATGTGTCAATGTCATAAACAACACCGGCCGTTGTTTCGTTGTCTTGCGGAATGAGGTAGTGGACATTAATGTTGCCCAGGAGCTTGACTACCATCAAAGCATTGATTGCGCTTCGGTTGTGGACGTCAATAGCCAGGATGTTCTTTCGAGTATTAATTCTGATATCTTTGATTTCTCCTGGGACAAGAGCCTCCAGAGAAACGGAAATCGCTTGTCGATTAAGGCGGTTGAGGTTGTCGGCGGGTGCGTCCGGCACAAAAAGAATTGTGTGCGCCGATGGCCTGCGCTGTGGAATGACGGTAGACTTACTTGACGAAGACCGTCCGCTGATGTTTCTTCTCTTGGCCTTCCGGTGTACCACTCTTTCGAAGCCTTCGTCGTCTGAGGCGTCATCGCTTGAGTAGGAGTACAGCGCAGTGTCCTCGCTGTCAGCTTGACTCGGTGGGCAATTTCTCTTCCTCGGGCCGGTACCTGACGAAGCAGTCACGTCGCGTCGGCATTCTGCCGACTCCACTTCCATTGCCGTGGCAATGAGAGCGGCGTCTCCCAGTAAAACACGGGAAAAAGCCGAAAATACTGCAGCGCGAAGGAATAGTGGTCTCTACGAGAATGCCCTTCGATAAGCGAAATAGTGCTCCAGACCACATCATTCAGCCGCACTATATATATATATATATATATATATGCCTTTAACGGTGTGCCATATACTTCACAGTGGCATGTGCAGGGAATGTCAGGCCGGGGACACCCCGCAGCCGAGGTGTGGTGAGGACATGAGGATTCTGTAGATTTGCGTGTGTGAAGTGATTTTGAAGGGAGATGAAGAGATAAGCGCAGCGCCGTAACTGTCTCTCATTGGAGGACACCTCAACAGCGCTGCACGGGGAAAGGGGAGTGGGTGGAAAAAGATGAAGGAGAGTATGACAGGAAGAAGGTGGCAAGGAAATTTTTAGCCTGCAGTCTGACGGCATCGTATTAACGTGTTTCAGGTATTTCACTGGTATACTGTACGCGATTCAGTGTGTATAGATTTACCATGCATGCCCTAATGCGGGGTGTATACAATAGAGGTTGGCATTGCTGGTATAGTGTATCGATTGTAATTCAAGTAGCAACCGATCTGGAAACTTTGTCTCGTGCAAGCAAATCGGATTGCGCTGTTAAAATTACACTTATTTGCGTGATAAAACGGGCAATTAAACATCGCATATTTTTTTTTCGTGCTGGTGAGGCACTCAGTGGGTGGCATCACCGGCAGGACTATTTTTGAAGGTACCCGCCGTGGTTGCTCAGTGGCTATGGCCTTAGGCTGCTGAGCACGAGGTCGCGGGATCGAATCCCGGCCACGTTCGCATTTCGATGGGGGCTAATTGCGAAAACACCCGTCTACTTAGATTTAGGTGCACGTTAAAGAACCCCAGGTGGTCGAAATTTCCGGAGTCCTCCACTACGGCGTGCCTCATAATCAGAAAGTGGTTTTGGCAAGTAAAACCCCATAATTTAATTTATTTTCGAAGGTCACTTCACCGGTGTAAACATACGCGGCGGCTCTAATGCGTACATAAGGTGAGCACGAGTTTAAATTCTGCAGCGCGAAGCACTGTAATGTGGAAAGAAAGGCGAAAAAGAAATCGTGAACTGGTCTCACTGGGATAAGCTATCGTTACTGTTTCGCTGTCAGTGTACATTACCCTCCGCTGGACTGCAGTGAGCTGGTTGTATGCGGCGCATGTGGAGGATGTCGTTCACGTCGGCAAAGCTGTGTGCGCGTCGCCCGCGACGATAGTTCAGTCGGTTGAGCACCTCAGGGTTGTTGGGTCGAGACCCACGTTGCTTAGGCGATCTTAGGGCCCTACAGCATCAACTCCACTGACAACGTCTTTACTTTTCTTCTTCTTCTTCTTTATATTCCAGTTCTTGTTTTCTCAATCGCTAAGGGCGCTGCAACGATGCCGCGCTACAGATCGATATACCGAAACGAATGACGTGCCATAAATGGTCCAGCCCGTCCTACCAGTTGGGCGTGAACCATTCGTCGCCATAATAAATGTTCCGAATAAGGAAGCGGAGGAGGAAACTGTTGGCCGCAAGCGGCCTTGGGGAGTTGCCAACATGATAATGATGAGGCTGCTTGTGCTAATCAGGCACGCCGGTTTCACTCGCGCGATAACCGCAGCGAGAATGCGGCCCCAAGGAGCTTCCGGTCACGGGCCTTATCAGCCTACTGCGCCGGGACACAAAGTGCGTTATTTTAGAGCGCAGCTCTTTGGCGTCCGTTCCTGGGTTTCGCGTCGTCGTCGTCGTCGGCCTCGTAACCAGCTCGCCGACGAATCTGCTGCTCCGCCGCCGCGCATGCGCGCTGTCGGCTCTCCGGGCGAGGGAGGATGATGGAAGGGAGGAGGAGAGACTGTGGAGGAGGGCTGGCTACACAAATGGCTCTTTGGCGTCCGTTCCTGGGTTTCGCGTCGTCGTCGGCGTCGTCGTCGGCGTTGTCGTCGGCCTCGTAACCAGCTCGCCGACGAATCTGCTCCGCCGCCGCGCATGCGCGCTGTCGGCTCTCCGGACGAGGGAGGATGATGGAAGGGAGGAGGAGAGACTGCGGAGGAGGGCTGGCTACACAAATGGCTCTTTGGCGTCCGTTCCTGGGTTTCGCGTCGTCGTCGGCGTTATCGTCGGCCTCGTAACCAGCTCCGCCCCCCTTTCATCCCCCCAGCGCTAGCAGCGACCGACTGATACCACTTTCGTGAGTCCGCTACCGCACTCACGAAAGACGTCGTGCACTTCCTGCAACTCGCATTAACCGTCCATCGATCCACACCGATGTTAGTAGTGGGGGACTTTAATGTTGACGTAAAGACAAACAGCAATTTCCTAACACTTATGTGGGAGAACATCCCGTTCCTCTCGCTCGTAACGCGTCCCACGGCTGTGACAACCTCGCGAGGCACTTGTATAGATCTCGTCTTTGAGAATCAAGCATTGGTGTACCAAGTCGAACATATATCAGTCTATTTCTCCGACCACAAAGCTTCCTTCATGACTGTCAAGAACTGTTAGTGGAGTCTTTGTTAAAGGAATACGTGTGAAAAATAAAAAAAAATTCTGTGATAGCGCATACATGTGTTGCTCGATTTCTTTGCCTCAATCTATCGAAAAGGTGAAACAGCTTATTTGCTGCGCTCAAATTTCGCATTAGGAAGTAACGTAATCGTCGGTAATTTTTTTTTAGCTGTTTCACTCTGCGGAAAGTCCATGTTTCAGTTTTGAGATTAAATACATGTGCTTTACGCATCCAGACTCGTGCATACAATTTTTTGTATAATTTGCGGCGGCCTTGACTTGTAAGATTGTCGTTACGGACGGAGGAACAGTGTTGAAAATTACGGGCTCTTTTAAGATCTCTGTTGAGAGGTGAACGGCGAAAGCTTACTCTTCCTTCTCTTATCATTCGGCTCTTTCTCTTTGCCTCTTCTCTTTCTCTTGTTTCTTTTAGTCATTACTGCTCACTACTAAGCATTCTTAGTCATCTGTAATCGATTGTGGTAATTACAAGCCGTCGTTAAACATGTTGGTCATATTATAGTCATTAGTAGTCATTTCAGTCATTATTAGTCATTACTGGTCATTACTAAGCATTTTTAGTCATTTCTAATGAATTCTGGTCGTTACAAGTTGTCGTTAGACATATTCGTCATTTCCTGGTCATTACTAGTCATTACAAATCATTTCAGTCATTATTAGTCATTACTGCTCACTACTACACATTTTTATTTCATTTTGTTACCTTAAAGACTCCATTCGGGGTATTACATAAGGGGTGGTTTAACATGTGAACACAAGAAAAGGCAGGTTTTACATTGAAATATAAGTTTCAACAGTTTCTAAAAATTGTGAATGACATGTGATGGCAGCGAAATTAATGGGTAGGTCGTTCCAGTCCTTGGCAACTCGAGGGAAAAAATGATGATTGAAAAGTGACAGTTCGTGTTCGAGGACGAGACACTTGGAGTCGATGGCTGGTGCGCTGTGACATGCGTGGAGATGATGGCGTGACGTAAGGCGGGCGGCTTAGTGAGCTGTAAAAAAATTTCTTATAAAGAGAGAGCGTGGCAATGCGACGATGAAAAGCAAGAGGTGCCGAGCTAGATTGTGCCTTTAAGTGTGAAATGCTGATGTTATATGAATATGAAGAACGGATGAATCTAGTCGCCCGATTCTGAACTGACTCGACTGCATTGACGACTTATGTTTGGTGAGGGTTCCAGAGGGCTCCGCTGCTCGTGCGCATGGAGGAAGGACAAAGGTAGGAGGGAGAGCATACCGCAACGCGACTGAAGCCAACCTGGTGGCCCAACAGGTGGTCGCACGTCAAAGTGTGCGGTTGGTTTTAGTGTTCCCGCTCTGCAGGCAGAGGCACGGCTGGCCAACCAGAAGAATGCGCACTGAATAAGAATGACTGGCATGTAGCTACTAATAACCAAACGTCTCGGGAAATATCGATTCTTGCTCCGTGATATTGACGCAAGAGGTCACGTGCTGGGCCACCACTGTGGCTTCACGGAGCGTTTGCTTGCCAAGGAGGGCTGCGTGACGTGATGCTTCCTCCTATATTTTTCCTTCCTCCGTGTTTGTAAGCCGCGGACGTGTGGGGCACAACCGCCGTCTTCAACAAATGACAGCAGCGCCTTGCAGCAGAGCTACCGGCAGATAATAAGGCCGGCTTGGTCCAAAAAAAGAAAAAAAAAAGGAAAGGGTCCACCGCTGGGAATGGATATGTTGACTTCGCACTTACAGCCGTAATTTGGCTAAAAGAATTAGGGACAAAGACTTTCCGATTCGCCCTCGTGTGTCTGTAACGGATCCTGTTGTATCAATCTCTTTCCTGCTTTTTTTTTTCCACCAATATACTGTAAACGTCTCTTGCTAATTTTCAGTGCTGACCGGTTCATGCTTCCTACAAACGCTTCTGGAAGGTGTACGCTGCCTCGCTGGGTGAATACCTTCGCATTCCATTAGGAGGTGCTGAGTGGTTTCCGTATTTCTGCTACAGTAGAAATACGGAAACCACTCAACTCATTTTGTCTCGAATATTTGTTCCCGTACGCTTTTGTCCTTAATGCAACTGGTACGCCCCAGTGCCACCTGTCAGCGCATCGTAATATGTCGTTCAGTGCGTCATGGTTCAAAGCGCGGCGACAGGCGGGTGAACATGACGACGTGGCGTACATCAATCATCATGCACCTTTCAGTAAAACGGCGCTGTTTTAAACAATAAGAAAAGAAAATAAAAAGCAAATTAAAGAAAGAAAAAAAATTCGCCCAACGTGGGGCTCGAACCCACGACCCTGAGATTAAGAGTCTCATGCTCTACCGACTGAGCTAGCCGGGCGATACGGACGGGCGTTACGCGGCACCATGTCAAGGGCACCGACAAGGGGCGAGGGGGTAGACAGCAAAGATAAAGCATTTGACAAGCCCGGGATAAGCCCGGGCACAGTCACGCTTTCTGAGGCCCTAGGGTTTAGAGATAACAATAGTCATGTAAATAAATATGTGGTGGAAATTAGCAAAAAGCGATTGGAAGATTGGTGGCTCAAAAGAAGAGAGGTGACATAAAGTTAAAAGTGTAAGAAGAAGTACTTAAAGAAAATGGCGAGTTTTAATAACTTACAGCAAAGTTAAACAAAAATAAAAAGCTGAGCACGATGGCAACTGCCATCACCCCGTTTCAAAGGGGACGCTCCTACCTTCCATTCATCCATCCGTCCATCCAAATGCATTGTGGTATAGGATAAAGGCGACGGCCTTTGCGACGCATCGTAACTGCATTTGTACCCCCCCCCCCCCGAGATTGCCCACCGGCGGCGCAAAAATCACCGGTGGCCGTGCGGTCCGATTATCGCGTTTGAATCACTCATCACTGTGCATGATGTTTCCTGTACGCACAAAACCGCTTGCTAGGCGAAACTCCGTTTTTATTCAGCCTTAATAGAACTGACAGCTGGATGAATTGGTACAAATCATCTGCTAGGAACTGGGCGACGCAAGAGACACAAAGAGAGAGAGAGAGAAAGAGAGGAAAAAGAGTAACTCGTTTTCTTCCCGTCCCTCTCCTTTTCTTGTGTGTGTGTGTGTGTGTCCAGTCCTTTAGGCAAGTGAATTAGTCTTGCGTCGGATTGTCTTCTTCACGATGTTCCTTCCGTAGTCTCACTGTAGGAACCAAGTCAACGTAAACAAAGCTCCTATTGCAGTATTTGCTTTTATTTTATTCCATTTTTCTGCAATTAGTGCCAGGTTACGAGGCGTGCGTCGGTAAACTCATCACAGCCAGTGGGCGCGTGTATAGTAAAACGGTCGACCGTGTTGGAGCCCTCTGTATTCCCCTGGTTGCGGCTGCGCTGCCGGGTTCATCGGAAGAAACCCGGGTTCAGCGGAAAAATCCGCTCTTCCGGGCCTGCTCGGGGCCTCCCCGAAAAGCCCATCCCCTGCTATCCCTCTCTCTCCCGTCCCTTCCTCTTTCCGCGGCGCACGTTCCCTTTCCACGCCCTCCTCTCCCCATCCCTCCCGCTCCACGCTTTCATTGATAGGGAAGAGTAGCGTGCAAGTGAAGGGGAGCGTAGGGAAGCCACGAAAAGGACGGGAAACCGCGCTCAAACGGCTGAGCGTATTGACGAAAATGGCTTGCGTTGAAGCCGCTACGAATCGATTGTGGTACCGTTTCCGAAACTAGTGACACCAGACAACAAGCTGAAATTGTCTAAATGTATTCAACGTCCTGGATACCGTTTTGTGTATCTGGCATTACTGGTGATAGTTGACTGACTTACAAAGTTACAGCGAGGAAGGAACAAAGCCAATGGTAGATAACATTATTATTATTATTATTATTATTATTATTGTTGTTGTTGTTGTTGTTGTTGTTGTTGTTGTTGTTGGTTTGAAAACATGTTTAGATTGACAGAGAGGAAAATAAGTGATTACAGTAGGCTGACAGCTGCCATCCGAAGGGGCACTACGCCTGCCTGCCTACACTTCACGAAGAAGAGGGCGGAGGCATGTAGAAGTACAAGTTACGAAGAACGGGAAAAAAGAGTGGATAAAGAAGAGTGAAGACTACGCAGGAGACAATGCAATGTTTGTCTGTATGTAATTGAATATTTACTTTAGCCCCATGGAAATCAATTTATATAGGATCTCGTTAGTTTTCACTTCCCTCTTCATTGTAGTCGTCAGGGTCGCGAAGGGATGAGAGCTAGCGCCGGTGTGCGTTGTTTAGAGCTGTGCAGGGGCACAGTTAGAGGAAGGAACGGGGAGGGCTCGCCGGGCACGTGCCTGCTTTCCCTGCGAAGAAGAAAAATGCTGGCTACGCGAGTGGAGCTGAGCCACCAGGCGCGCCTCCCTACACTCTAAAAACAGTTTGCACTCTTTGGGGTGTATAATTGTCCCACAACAATAATCGTCATCTGTCTTGCCCGCATTTCCTTTCTTTAACGCTGCGAGCCCGGTACTTCCCAGTCACGAACGGCATGAGCGTTATCAGTGTGACGCAGCATTCTCGACAGGAAAGTAGCGAGCGCCAAGTTTTCAAGAAAGGAAACGCAAGCAAGGCAGATGACGATTATTGTTGTGGGACAATTATACACCCCAAAGAGTGCAAACTGTTTTTAGAGTGTAAAGTAAGACTAAATATTTTCGTATGCGTCTCCACCGTATAGTATCTGGTGAGTCACGCCCTCTCTCGGAACGTTGATGGTGTCGTTGAAATGTTGATGAGCCTCCAAGCCGCGAGCGTTCCCAACAGTGGACGATCCAAGAGTGGCCACCTAGAAATAAGCAAAAACATGCGAGCGCTGGCATTTCGCCGACGTCGCCGTGGTGACGCAAAACGTATAGCCGCGTCCGTTCTCGCCACCTACGTGTAGTCAACGTTTAATTTTCTGTGCTGTCTCAGATGCGTTCTTTTCTCGAAAATTTATATTTGGCCTGCGACTGTAAGTAATGGGGTTTCAGGGATTAGTGTTGTCCACGCATCTAGCTGTGCGATCATTTCCCTTGCGGGCACCGAAAGCTTGGTACACCTGCGTTTTCGCAATTTGCCCCCCTTCGCAATGCGACCGGCAAATCAACCCGTGGCTTCGGACAGCCCCTCGATGATCATCATCGAGGGAGGAGGAGAGAGGAGTAGGTTTTAATGAACAGAAAGGAGGAGAGGTCGGCCTGGAGAGCGTGTCTCTAGCCTGCTACTCCTCACTGGGGAAAGGGGAAGTTGGAAATACAGGGAACGGTAGGTGGCGGGTGATTATGTTATGGTACAATGAGATACTATATACACGTTATCCAATATGCGGGTGCGCAGTGAACGCGCATACACGTAACGGTAATCTTGTCCATACAAAAAGTAATATTGTCCCAAAAAGCTATTGCGCAAACACATTTCGTATTGACTGCACGTCTCACAGCTTCTAAAGGCGATCGTCTAGACCAGTCTCACTTAAAAAATTCAAAAGTGATTTTATGGCACGTTGGGCACAGTGAACACTCCTCCAAGCGCCCAAAAGCTTTTCTTCTGAAAAAGGACGGGAGTCCAAGCTGTCAACTATTGATTTGAGTTTTCTGCGTTCGGTCGCATATTGAGGGCACACACAAAGTACGTGAGCTATTGTCTCGAGAGTGTGGCAGACGCTACATTCAGGGTCCCGTGCTTGTCCAATCTTGTGAAGGTATCGGTGGGTGTATGCAACACCCAGCCGTAGTCGATGAATTAGTGTTTCCTGGCTTCTCTCCTGTTGCTCTCCTTTCCTTTTTCCTTTTTCCTCCCCTCCTTCCTATCTTCCATTTCAGTGTTGCTGTCGCCTCCCTTCAGAAGAGTAGGCAGGCGTTGTGCCCCTTCCGGTGGCAGTTGCCAGCCTGCTCCTCGCTTTCCCTTTCCTGTTACCTGTGTATATGTGTATATGTGTGCAAAACAAAATAATAATAAATAATAAACCGAAGTGGAAGCCGGAATTGTAAGCCAGCGTCAAGTCTATGAAGGCGCTCTTGTCGATGTTCGGGGTTGTCCCAATGTCGTGCCGTAGAAATTTTAAGGGAGGTATGGAGCAAGGCGTTAATGTCATACCGGGAAAAATGAATTTTTATAATAGTTCCGTCAGTGTGCGCCTTTTTTGCTTCCGCGTCAGCCTGTTCGTTTCCAGCTATTCCACAATGGCCAGGAATCCACTGCAGCACGATGGTATGCCCGGAGTGTGACGCCTCAGCAAGCAGAGACACGAGGGGCTGCTACGATAACGAATGGCGGCGACGCGGTGGGTGCAGCTGCAAAACACTTGTAACACTATAAGAGGACTTTTGTTTTGCTGTGTGTGGGGCTAAAAGGGAACTTTTCATTACCGTCGCCCGGAGCGTTCAATTCATTTCCGTTCATGGCTACTGTAACAGTAGCCGCTTTCTAAGCGGCTAAACTGTTACAGCAACGATGCAGAGATTAAGCTTTCGTCTCTCTGCGAATACTTATCAGACCCGGGGAAACAATCAGGAAAAAATCCGTGGACACCTAGCTAAGCCCCTGCGAGTTGTGAATTCGAAAACGTTGATGAACGATTGAACGCCGCTGAGCGGTCCTCCGGGTTTTGCGATGCGGATGATGCAGCCTACAGCGGTACGTGCTGCACGAGCCAGCAAGCAGCAGCAGCAGCCCGCGGTGCCAACGCCGCATGCCACTGATCAACAGCGCGTCGAGAGACCGAGGAAGCAGCAGCAGCCACCAAAGCCGGCAGGCCCACGCAGCAGCTAAGCCCAACGGGGGTGAGACATATATGTTAAATTCCAATGGCGGAGTCGGAGCAGCCGACGGACTCCGCGAGCGAGCACGTGACTCTGGCGCTGAGCAACGCAGCCGGAGCAAGGCGGAAACGGAACTTGTATCGCCGAGTTATCCAGGATACCTTGCGTGTTGTCACTTCCTTCCGCTGTTTGCTCCCACCACCGCCGCACCGGCCGCACCGGTCACTTGTCTCTTCAGCGCCGTTCACCTGTCGTTTTCTTTTTTTAAAGTGCGGAATGGATATTTCGCCAAGCGTGCGGCAGCTTTTGCTTCCTCGCGAGTCGTGACCGGTGGCGCCTCCCAGCAGACAAACGTGGTAAAGGAAATACGTCACGCAGAGTTCCGGTCCACTCCGCCGATTTTGGCGGAGCATCTTTTTCTGCTCCACGCACGGAGGAAGGAAACTAAGGAGAGGCCCTACCCCCTCCGCGCGCTAGGAGAAAAATGTGGCGGAAATCACGTGGTAGGTTCTCATTTTTTTGCTGCTTTTTTATTTTTATTGCTGTATGGCCACGCCTTTTGGGCCACAATGGCGGCGTTGTTTGAGCGCTCACACGTGTTGCTCTGGTAGGTTTCGTGCCGTGGCAAAGGCGCTGTGTGGGCGGGTTTGCGTTAGTCACCGTGTCTTGTTGCGCTGTGTTACCTGCACCGTGCTCTGCCGGATGTTGCGCGAGCGCGAGCGCTCCGCGCGCGAAACCACGCGCAGCGCGGCGTGGTTTCGCGAAAGATGTAAACAAGAGAGGAGGGTGGCACAAAAGGCGGAGCATCGCCATGAGCAACGCCAACTTCCGGCTTCACTTTTGCTTCACAAAGAGTGACGTCAGGGCCTCTCCTTAGTTTCCTTCCTCCGTGGCTCCACGGAATGACTCCCGCTCTGAATCCACTCCGCCTCTCTCATTGGAACACCTTACTCCCGCTCTCACTCCGTCATTGGAACAAACTTGCTCCGAAACGAGCAAGAAAGCTTGCTCCGACTCCGCCATTTGAATTCAACAATAGATACTGACCGCGCGCCGGCTTCCGATAGCTGCAGCAGGTGTTCCCATTCGCCGGCTCTGCTCAGTCGAGGTGCGCTCGTGACGTAGTATCGCAGCTAGCCAATGGGAGTTTAGGTGCCGTTTCACTGCTACAAGACTACAGGCGCCGGCTTTTTCGTCCAATGGGCCATTTCTCTCCATCTACCTCATTTTACTCCCCACATCCCCTTCCTCGTGCAGTGCTCTTGAGGTGACCTCGCCCGACAGTCATGAGTTACGGCGCTGCACTTATCTCTTCACTTTTCCTCGTAAATATCACTCACGTGCATTTGACGTTTTCATATATTAAAAACGAAAGTCCCGACAGCTCCCACAAGTTTGGAAAAACTTTCCTAATCATCGCCCATAATAGAGCTGCCATGCACGACCACGAAGCCGGACATCCCATCCCGGTCTCTCCCCCTTATTGCTTACCACCTCCACCTCCCCCCCCCCCTGCTTTTACGTCAATTCTTCTGTTGAGACTTTTCCGCAAAGGTACCGTCACTTAACCACGGCCTTTGTTTCACCGTCACAGCTCCCTCCAGCGTTTCGCTTGGGGCACTAGTTCCTTGTCGCGCATCACCATCTTCTCGGGAAGTAACTCTCGCATAGCACTTTTCGCTCCCTAAAGCGTTCGCTAAAGCGAAGCCTATTAAAAGACCTCGCCGCCGTGAGCAGCCCCACTTAAGCTTGGCGTCTTCACACGGCTTCCTCCTCAAGTGCTTGCATTGATGCTCAGGCAAGCACTTTCCTTTTTTATCGCTGAAGTGTTCACGTGGGGAACATTGCGACTAAAAGTGGCCGGCGTGAGCCG
The DNA here is from genome assembly GCF_038994185.2 of Dermacentor albipictus. NCBI lineage: Eukaryota > Metazoa > Arthropoda > Arachnida > Ixodida > Ixodidae > Dermacentor > Dermacentor albipictus. The sequence continues at coordinate 151,219,075 of NC_091822.1, read as the reverse complement.
GTTGCAGAGCTCGGGCAGGCGCCGACGCCGTCGCCGCCATCAACAAGGAAACGGGAAGAGGCGCACAGGGAAATAGGGAAGGCGGCGAGCGTTGAAGGCGAGAAGGGCTGGGGAAAGAGGGACAAGACGCGACATGCCTCCTCGCGAGTGCGTTCCGGCGTAGTGACGCCAGAGGGAGGGCGCCCCATTGTTGACGTCGTCGGCGACGGCTCGCAAGCCTGCCGTGTCTTCTGAATTCTCCCTTTTTTTTTCTTTCTCTCTTTCTTTCGCTATCGACCTGCGGCGGCGGCCGCAGTCTCCCCAGTGGCCGACTTCTGTTCACACCCACTCCCGCGCTCTGCCTCTTCCCCAGAGTGGCGCGATGTCCCTCCTCTCCACCCTGCAGCCTGCGCCCTTTGTGTTCCTTTAGATTGCTTCCCTCGGCGTGATGTTCTTTCTTTCCATAATTTTTTCGCTTGTTCTTCGCTTTTTTTTCTCTCTATTTCTGCGCTCCTCTAGTCTTCATTGTTATGCTCTCCTCTTCGTTCATTCTTTCTACGTTCGTCTTTCTCTTTCGATTTATATTCGCCCCCTTTCCCTTCTACCTTCCCCGTTTCAGGCTACATCAGAACTCCAGACACACGCCCTCTTTCCCTAATCGCCCTCAGCCTTTCTCCCGCATCAGGCAGCGTTCGGTTCTCGCTCCCATTTCATCCCTTCTTTCTCTTTTTGCTTTCTTTCTCTGTCTCGGATCCATCGGAAAGCCAGACTCGTAGTAGTTGGGTGCTACGCGGAAGGGCTCTCCTCTTGTGTATATGTATGTATACGTCTGCCCTCACGTGCGGCTGCGTGACTGGCGTTATCTCAGTTTCCTTTCAACCTGCGTCTCCGCCCTGTTCTTTCTTTCCCTTTCGTTCCGGACACGGCACTGTCGCAACTGGCTGTCGAGTGAGGGCGCCTCTGTCCGCCTTCCCTTACCTCCTTCCCTCCCTCCTCTGTCATCCTGCTGTCCCTCCTTTTGCTTTTTCCCCCATCTACCACGCCTCGTGCGTCCTCAGTTCGGGAACTTTCCTCAGCGGGCGACATTCACTCTCACCCCTGTGCCTGCGCACGGACCAATGACGCGAACTTTCCCTCTCGGTTCCAGGTTCTGCTCTGGGGCTTTTGTTGCTCTCATGGCCGCGGCCGCTTTGTAGGTATTTACTACGGGTCCGTGTGTCCCGAGGCGTGGCTTTTACGTCACTCGGAGGGGGTGCGCTTCGCTCTCCTGCCGTGGAAGACGTCATAGGCGCTGATAGTCAGTCGTTCGTCGTAGCTCAAAAAAGAGAAAGAAGGAAATAAAGAAGGAAAGAAAGGGGAGGCTAGTAGCGGAGAAAGGGAGAACTTGCAGAGGGCGATGCGACAAGCGCTATTCTAGAGAAGATGCGCCGCTTACGTCATGATTGAATGCCTCGCCCGAGCTCTAGGCACCCACCGCGGGACAACACGGAAAAGGAGCCGCGTAATGACGTTCAATGCGCTTGACAACGGTTTATAACTGTCACGTACCGGGAGGTCTATATATATATATATATATATATATATATATATATATATATATATATATATATATATATATATATGAAAAAAGAAAGAGGGGAGGGATGACGAGAGAGGGGATGGCCCGAATAAGGAAAGCATAGACAGATCTAAAGTGGCGAACGTCTCCACTGACAGCTGCCATAGCGCCGCTGGACATTGATTGCTCAGGTGGCGGTGGGCATGCTGACCACGTCAGGAGCTGTCAGCACCTGCGATGACGCCCCCCTCCAAGTTTATGCCACCCTTATGTAACTGTCATCCTTGCCTCGAATACTGCTGCTAAGGCGCCTTGATTTCTTTACATTTCCTTTATTTTTAGCAAAACGTGTGCACAAGGCGAACTGTCATGCTGGAAATTCTGCTTGATAGGGCGCCTTTATTTGTTATACTCTTTAGTGAGCATGTGCGTAGTAAGCTTAAACATTTTACCAAGAGCCATCCCTGCTTACGGGACGTCTGATAGATAGATAGATAGATAGATAGATAGATAGATAGATAGATAGATAGATAGATAGATAGATAGATAGATAGATAGATAGATAGATAGATAGATAGATAGATAGATAGATAGATAGATAGATAGATAGATAGATAGATAGATAGATAGATAGATAGATAGATAGATAGATAGATAGATAGATAGATAGATAGATAGATAGATAGATAGATAGATAGATAGATAGATAGATAGATAGATAGATAGATAGATAGATAGATAGATAGATAGATAGATAGATAGATAGATAGATTTTAAACGTACATGTTTGAAAACTATGAGAATGGCATGTCGAGTATGGCCAACTTCGTCTCTCTTACCGCGATTGTATAAGGAACATTTTAGACGAACTTCGCACATTAATTTGAAGCAACTATGGTGGTTGCGTAATGTAACTATCGCTTTGAGAACACACCATCAGCTAAAAGACCACATATAAGAGCTACTGCTGTAAGAAGAGGGACTTCTTCTGCTCACACTGCTTCGGATATGGTTTGATGCGGCATGCGACATACTGCTAAACAAATTCTTACACGATATGCGCCCCCGCCCCACTTTCATCATCATCATCATAATCATCATCATCATCATCATCCTGGCTACGCCCACTGCAGGGCAAAGGCCTCTCCCATACTTCTCCAACTAGCCCGGTCATTTGCTAATTGTGGCCATGTTGTCCCTGCAAACTTCTTAATCTCATCCGCCCACCTAGCTTTCTGCCGCCCCCTGCTACGCTTCCCTTCTCTTGGAATCCAGTCCGTAACCTTTAATGACCATCGGTTATCTTCCCTCCTCATCACATGTCCTGCTCATGCCCATTTCTTTTTCTTGATTTCAAATAAGATGTAACCAACTCGCGTTTGTTCCCTCACCCAATCTGCTCTTTTGTTATCCCTTAACGTTACACCCATCATTCTTCTTTCCATAGCTGGCTGCGTCGTCCTCAATTTAAGTAGAACCTTTTTCGTAAGCCTCCAGGTAAACCCCACTTGACTGGCATGCAACTAGTTTACTGCACTTTCGTTTCCGCGACCTTCTGCTCCCTAAACATTGTGCTAGCGCAAGCAAATAAAGAAAAAAAAAGGAGAAGTAAGAACAGGCGAGCGAAGAGAAGATGTTGCACCGTCCAATTCATATATCCTATTTTCCGTAGCGGGTTGATGCATATATCACGCAGGATCAACGAACCAAAGACACTTCGCAGGCCATGCTGAAGTAAAGTTTATGTTGTGTGTTGAGCGAAGCGTTCCCCAGTGGAAATGTCCTCCTTGGTCATGTGGTCTCCGCTTGCAAATGATCGCTAAGTAGCTAGCTGTACAGCGTTCTTTACGAACCCCAACGAAAAGTTCAATGAAACCGATTCGCACATGCAGCGCGCTGCACTGCAGATTTGTTCTTCCTTGTGTTTCTTTCTTTTTTTCTTCTTCTTTTTTCTGCTGGCACAATGTTAAGTCTCAGCCACGCATGGCTCTAGCTGAACTCCAAGCTCATCTATTTTACTCCGCATGCCAAGCCTGATCTTCTTTGTATAGCTAGCTGGATCCCTCGGCTGCCTCTGCTGAGCCCCCCCCCCCCCCGGGCCCGTTCTCGAAACTGTCCAGTTTGCTCATTGTTCAACCCCCCAGGCGATCTCTTCCTCTCCGACACCTTTGTTCTTGAGCCTTATTGTGTCGGCATTAGTCGGACGTCCAGCCCTTTTCTTTGGTTTGGACAGCGGGGCCCCGTGAAGGTGACAGGGGCTACCCGCCCACCGTCTCGGGATCGCTATAGCACGCACGCTCACACGGGTCGGGCAAACGAAACCGGGTCAACAAGAGGGCTGCCGCTGTGACGGGTGTCAAGTCGGGTCAGTCGCGCTGCCGGGGCTGACGCCGGCGGGCACATGCCAGGTTCGAAGACCGCGGACCCGCCTCCGCACTGAATGTACGGGAGACGTGCGACGAGTGCGACTGCCACTGCTTCCCACTTCCCCCCACCCCTTCACTTCCTCCCCCCCCAGAGGGGGGGGGGGGCAGGGGGAAGGGGCGGCGGCGTCAAAGACGACGCCTGGGCTGACAAAGTGTCGGAACTGTCGCTCAAGTGCTTGACCTGCGCGCCCGCAAACTTGGGAGAAGTTTTGCTGGCGGCGGAGGAGAGGTCATCGCGACGAACGAAAGGCAACCAGTGCTGCACCTCTTGCTTGATTTACGAAGTTCACTGTTTCCTCGCGATTGATTCGAAGCGCTATAGTACAATGTAGACGGGTCCTCGCCGTTATGCACTATATATGGACTACGTGACGCCCGCGGTTTGAAAGAATGATCCACGTCTGCCGCAAGGGCAGTGAGTGGCGCTAGTTAACACCCCAAACTCTAGATGTAGTGCGCACATGGAAATACCCAAGAAAGTGGCTTATAGGAAAGTGGCCGTCGCGGTAGCTCTGTGGTGGAGCATCGCACGCGCAATGCCCTGTAAAGCAGTGATATTTGAAGGGGATCGCATAAAAACAAATCGGGAGGCTGTTTGTAAGAACGCAATTTCCGTAAGACGAGCGAGTCCGTCGAGGACGGGACGAACAAGACCGAAAAGAAGAAATCGGTTCTCATCCTCTTCTTTAGCGAGAAGAAAGAAAAGAAAACGCGCCGACGGCGCAATACAAACCAAACCAAATAAGACCTCGAACGGTCATGCTGCATGCTTGGACAATGCGCTATATAAAAACAAGCATATCTATAACCCAGCATCCACCACTGCTTCGGACGATAGCGCAGTCCGCAGCAGGCCACTCAACCACTCGACAAGTGTATTTCGCACTGCGCGGTATATGCTGTTATTACTTACCAATGCTATTTTATTTGTGGGCGAAAACCGCGTCCCACATCGTGCAACGCATAAGGATTTGAACGCCTGTCAAAGTGAACAGCACTATATGTATTCCGTAGTAGAACAGTATACCTATATACAGTAAAAGCTCGTTAATTCGAACCGCAAGGGGAAGCCGCTTCAGTTCGAATTAACGAAAGTTCGAACTAACGAAAGTGAAGGAGGGCAACAGTACACTGCGATTTGGAAGCAGTAGGGCATGTCAGAAATTTGGCGTGTCAGAAAGTGATGGCGTGTGCCGCGGGCACACGCCATCTTCAAGTCGGAGCTCTGGGTCCGACTGTGCCACACCACCGATGCCCACTGAAACGAACGTTAGCCGAGGCTTAACACCATCACAATGAATCGCGACGGCCGATACCTCCTAAGCTGAAAACAGAGGTGCACAACCGATGAAGACTGCTGAGACAAAGAAGCTGAACATGTGAAGGCGGCGAAGGCCCTGATTCGTTGGTTCTTGATTGCAAGCGCAGCTGCCACGTATTTGATTCGCTGTGTTTTGGAGCTTGCCGTGCCATCTCCGCACAACATTAGCAGCTGTACAAGATTTGGAAAGCCTCCGAGATTCGCAACGGGCAAGAAGTCTCGGAGGTTACGTAGAACGGAGAGGCGGCAGCCGCCGCTGCCTTCTGGCTGACCCCGCGTCGATTAGATTTTTTCCGATTTTGCCTTCTCTCGCCGTTCTCTCCGTTTCGGAGGCAATACAGCCTTGTGTGTAGGCAGTAGGCGCGTTTCTCTGGCCGTGTGCCAGGCGAGCGTAGTTCGAATTATCCGTGAGGGAACCTTCTCGCGTTCGAATTAACGGACTTTTTTATACATAGACTTCTGTGGAGCTTGGCCGGACTAAATCGTACAGTTCGAATTATCCATAAATTCGAATTATTGAAGTTCGAATTAACGAGCTTTCACTGTATATATATACGCTGTTGGGATCGTCGTACGTTTCATAACTACTCATTGTTCGTAAACCACAGCTTAGAACTACGGTGAGGATGCTGCAGTGAGGTCAAATTAGTGAAACGAATCTTCAGGAATACAAAACTGATCGCCGAGCCTGATGTTGAGGCTCCGTCCGCCTTGCAACACCGCAGAAACTCCAGTCATGCTGACTTAAATCGCTTCAGTTCGTCTCCCAGAACCGTTTCCCTTGTTGAAAACGCCACGTCATACTAAATATATCGACCGCGCGACGCGAAAAACAACCATAAAAAACTGGCGCCGAGCGTACACCTGGCATATAACACGGAGCGCTCGCCCAAGCAAGCATGCCGACTGCCCAAAGATGGCTCCACTGCGTACGCAATATGGCGGCGCCCATTAAAGAATGGTCCATAGGTGTGCAGCGTGGGCACTGCTTACGCCTCGAGAACTATCAATCATCGCATATGGTTGTGGTGGTGGGGGTGATCATGATGATCATGATGGCGATATGAGGGCGACTGACATCTGTAAATCTAGATAAAGCGCCGTTAACTGCTATCGCTTTGATAACGGAACACTACACTTCCTCCTTCGAGAATTGCACCTCGGTTCGCGACTTTCCAAGTATAATGCGTGCACTTCTCCGCCGAACTGCGCGTTCTCTAAAGAAGCACAAAACTGAAAATGCCGTAAGTGCTCCCCCTCGCCCTCCCTCAGTCAGACGCAAACACTAGCTCTCTCTCTCTCTCTCTCTCTCTCTCTCTCTCCTTCCCGCCATCTCATTCAGGCGAGGATGCGTGCTACTACTCGAGATACGGACCAGCTGGCTTTTATTAAAGTTTAGCGGAATGCAAATTCGACCCCCGCAATTCCGGCAGTCCGGGGCATGATAAATGGGCTTCGGCCGCGCGTTCAAAAAAAGCGAGCATCGAAAGAAACGCACATCCCCGGCCCGCGCGCCGGTGATGCAGCCATAAACCTAAACTTGCCCAGCCCTCGCGCACGGAAAGGAGGGCCTCATCTGCATCCATTAACTCCGGACCGACAATTTCTTTCCGCGGGCTTCATCTATCAAGACATATACGTACGTGCTTATAACGCATATCTTTTTTATGCGGGCGTGCGCCGATATTTATATGCTTATCGAAGCTTATTCCGATATGTATCGCCGCGCGAGCACTTCGAAGCTCGTACAACTGCTGCAACGCGGCCTTGAGGCGACGGCGATACAAAACGGAGGGAAACGAAGTGTTATTTTAAGCGGTGAAAAAAAATTTTGACCGCGAATGCGCAGCGCTGGGAGCTCGACGGCCCGTATGTACAATCGCCCAATTTTTTAACCTGAACGCGCGAGCATCGACCGGCCAGTCGATAAGCGCCGTATAACGGAGTACAGCGGCGAAGTGTGCGAGAATACGCCTGGCAGAGGGAAGCTGCATTGGACTGTGCATTGCGCGCACGCGCGTATTCTCGCACACTTCGCCGCTGTACTCCGTTATACGGCGCTTATCGACTGGCCGGTCGATGCTCGCGCGTTCAGGTTAAAAAATTGGGCGATTGTACATGTATGTATACGTATATATAGTGCAACATCACTGTGGCTCAGTGGCTTGGGTTTTCAACTGCCCGCACAAGGTTGCAGGTTCGAATCCCGGTCGGCACGACTGTATACAACAATGAGGGACGGAGCGAAGAAAACACGCGTGGTTAATTAGGTACAGTTGCTCAGTCAGTCAATTAATCGATCCGTCACGCTACTTCAGCTCGAGGTCGTGGGTTCGTTGCAGGCTGCGGCGGTCGCATTTCGATGGGTGCTGTTACAAACGGCCGGCGGGGGCTGGCGAACTTCGGGGATGGATGGATGGATGGATGTTATGAGCGTCCCCTTTGGAACGGGGCGGTGGGTTGCGCCACCAAGCTCTTGCTACTATACTGCCTAATATGCTACCTAGGTTAAACAACGAAAAAAGAAAAAAAAACACTATGAACTACCACGCCCAAATTTTCTGTTCCCCTATTGCGAACTGTGCTTTTGTACGTCTCCGTCTTTTGTCGTTTCCCTACTTTTCTACCACCAATCCTCCAGTCGCCTCTTACTAATGTCTACTGCGGACACGTTTGCTTTACCACTGCTCCCTCTGAACCCAAGGGCTTCAAGGAGGCCAGTGGTGCTTAAATCGACCGCTGGATAGACGTCTTCACATTCTAATAAAACATGCTCCGTGGTTTCCCTAGCTTTACCACAGCAAGCACGGCGGAAAGGCGCCACCATGTCTGCTGCGACGACTCGCTTTGAAAGGGCGAAATGTGCCTGGCCCGCTGCGATGAGTCACTTTGTGAGGACTACAATGCGCGGGTCAACAGCCCTTCGACGCCAGCAGGTCTGCGGCGACGACCGGCTACGTGAGGACAAGAATGCGCGCCGTCAACCGGGGGGGGGGGGGGGAGGGGGAGGGACGGCGCCGAGATGTGTGGACGTAGTCGGCGGAGCAAGTGTGGTTAGTGTGTACGCCTTCACCGTCAAGTTCTGGTCGGAGCAGGGGAATTCCTGGAACGAGATGCTTTGCGGTGCCGCCTCACGCAGCTTAGAAGTCGTCGGTCAATGGACAGACGCGACGGCTCATTGTCTGCGGAGTCGACTCTGGGATTCGCCTGCTCGGCTCCGGCACCGCGTCTGCGAGAACCAACTCACCTCGGGGAGATCAGTGCATTCCTCTTTCCGTCATGTTAGTCTGATGAACTGTAACGTTCTCGTGTAGGTACTGTAAATAAATCCCACATTCTCTTCCACCGCCAGCACCCGCTCGCGCTGGATGACCGCACTGCTCGTCTCGAACCTGACAGCGCAACTCTGGGCCGTCCAGCGAGCCGAGGAAGCCGCTTCGAGACAAGGTCTCGGAGCAGCCTCCGCGGCGGGTGCCCAGACCCACTAAAAGGACGCCGGACTCAAATCTTATTGATCTGAAAATAAAGTTTGCGCTCTCTCGCTCTCGATGAGAAGCAGTCCTTCCCTTCTACAACGTCCTCAGAGTGGTTAAGTTGGACGACCGCATGGGCCAGCTACCATCTATTTCGTGCCCCACCACAACCATCACAACTGGATGCCAGCGGTGAGATCGTCCTACAACTCAACAGTATAAAATGCGATCGCTCCCGTAGTACCTACGATTTACACACACACACACACACACACACACACACACACACACACACACACACACACACACACACACACACACACACACACACACACACACACACACACACACACACACACACACACACACACACACACGCACACACACACACACACACGCACACACACACGAGATGGTCCAAGCACAGAACACCTATACAAACTTAGAGAAGGGAAACTGTACCTTCCACAGTGCTACGGAAATAAGCGTAGCGGTGGCGTCGTGAACTAAAGTATGTGACCACGGGTGGCGCTGTACAACAGGAAACGGAAACGGGGTTTTGCACACGCTTTACCAGGTGTTCTGTGGCTTTACTGGGTTTCTGGCTTCTGCGCCTCGATCGTGGTCCCGCCAGTTAAGTTGCTGTGTAGCAAACGTAGCGTCTATAAGTAGGCGCTACGTTTGCCACACAGCAACCAAACTGGCGGGAGCACGATCGAGGCGCAGAATACATGTAGCGCTGAGTCATATCGAGTTAAGGCACACTCTGAACTGACTTTTAAGGGCACCCCGAGCGGTGTTTCGTTTATTACGCCGCCGTTACGCCGAGTTGTGCCGCCGCGCTCCAGCTGTTGCATTTCGTGTAGGGCTACTGACAAAATGTGGTTTCCAGGTGGCACGATGGCCTCGACTGGAATAAACGCACACGACACCAAAGATTGAGTAAGCCTGAAAATATTTTATTTGCATTTTACAAGTACAACAAAAAGCACAAGTCTACGCATCCACACAAACGCGTTTACATAGTCAAGAACATAGGCAAGAAATGGCTCATTAATAAGGGTAGCACAAACGCACAAGAAAGAAGACCTAAGCTACAAAACGTACGGTCGGCTGCTAAGTATAATAATTTCCCTGTCACCGCGTGTCACTTTTATACAGCATCTTTACAGCACTACCAGGCCGGGTAGTTTGGCGGAAAGAATGCAACAGCTGACGGCCGTCAGCTGCCTCTGTCATAATTATCCTAATCTCCGCATCAACGTCGTGCAAGTCCGCATACAGGCATCTGTATCTGAACCATATATGTGCCAGCTTAATATATGTGTAGTGAAATTATGACAACCACTGCGTCTTATCAAACGTATTGGTTTTGCAAATGCGCATTACAGCTGACGGAACGACATACTGTAAATGAAGCACAAGAGTACAAGGACAAAAGGAGGATACAACACTTGAAGAAATGAAGAATTAGTAGGCGTACAGCAAACAAGCGATGACGGAGAACACACAATGATCGGGTGTTCTGTGACATCGCTTTGCGTATTTACGGTGTTATGGAGATCAACGGCATAAAAACGTACCTTCAAGCGTACTCCCTCAACCTCCGCCGCATTCATCATGATAATCAACGCCTAAACAAAATGAGGCACTATTTTTTGCCAAGAGTAGACCTCTTTACAGCAAGTCTATGTAATGACTCGCACACGAAACCAGCATGCTTTCGAAAATGTTTTACCGCCGTAGTATTCGAACGCCAACGGCCAGGAAACACATCGATGCCAATAGGCTGTCGGCTGTCGGTGGTTAATCAAGTACAAAAACCTTGACGCTATAACTAAAAAGCAGCTTCAACATTCAAATTTTAAAGAAATCAACTGCCTATTTGCCTGAGGTAACAAAACATTCTTAGACACCTCGAGTGTTTATGTCAGTGGTTTGTGTAAAGTAAAAAATTCAGCATGTTTAGCGCCCCTAGCAGAGAAAGCACAAATTAAAGTATTCGACCAAATTACAGTAACTGCACTTGCGCGCTTACGCTGAAACGCGCCTCGATTGATTTTTCGCCCTCTGTGGCCATTTGTTGAACTTGAGAGTGTACGGGGCCTGGTCCAAGTTCACCCAGGGCCCCAGGCTACGACGACGTGCCTTACAATAAGATCGTTGTTTTGGCACGTAAAACACCACAATTTAATTTAATCATTCAGTCAATCATTGTACACAATTTAACCACCAGACTTTCATTGTGACGTATATCCCTCATAATCAGGTGTTGCTTTAGCATGTTAAACAAACCAGCTCAATCAATCAGTTAATCGGTGAAGTACTGTTTATACACACACAGGCGTGTGCCATATGCGCATGCTTCTAACAAACGTTCTTAAACCTAATGGGTACTAAATAGGACGTGTCAAACTCTGAATTTTTCACGCTTCCCTGCAACTGCAGCTTATGTAACTGTAATGTTTGCCTGAAAAAGCTGGCGGCGAACGCTATGCGCGAAGGCGAGCTTTCTGGTAGAAACACGACCTTCTTCGTGGACCGATTTTCTGTTATTGTTGCGCACTTTTCATATTTCGGAGTCTGAGAAGATTTAACATAAAATGCACGCGCTGTATTGTTTTGTTTCATCACATTTGTTTGTGGGCTGTCTTTCTCAATATTCCGAGGAATAAACATTGTAAAGAATGCAAGACAAGGCGTGAGCAACTTTAGTGATAGAGGAAGAACTGAAGAATGGCCTCGAATTTGTGGTTTGAGCATTTGATAAAACATAATTCGCTGACGAGAAAACTGAAGGACAACTGGGGTGACAACTGCTCCCGTGCGGGTAGAGAAAGGTCCAGGTGCGACATTGTCGGGGCGTTCCTCGTGGGAGATACGAAACTTGGAACTCCGGCGAATATTGCGAATATACTGTTTGTCTCCTAAACGGTGCGCAAGTATCGGGACATGATTTGGATGCCCTCCGAACGAAGTGTTGTATATATATATATATATATATATATCACTGCGTGCTTGTCGCATTAAATGTTTGCAAAGGCACGGGAATCGTTGAAATCGACTTGTTTTTTTGTTGTTGTTGTTATGTTTGTTTTCATTTTATTTTTGGGCAGGATAGATAGCGTGCCTAAACATTCTTTGCATGTTAGCAACTGCTCGTGCAAGCTCTTTGCGACGCAAATTAAGCGCCTCTGCCGAGATTAACGACACTGGATGCAGGTCAGACTAGGCATGCTACGACACTATATTATATTGGTTTTATACTTATATGTTGGTAACATCCTAGAGAGGTAGAGTGATGAAGAAAGAACTTAGAGCAATGTGTCTATTATATATATATATATATATATATATATATATATATATATATATATATATATATATATATATATATATATAGAGAGAGAGAGAGAGAGAGAGAGAGAGAGAGAGAGAGTAATATTGTTACGATGCATTTGGACTGGACCACGCGAGGGAGACAAAGAGGAAGTGGTGACGGGAGCTGTGGCCGTTGCACCAGCCTGCGCCTTTACTACTAGCTTTTTGTTATGTAAATAGTCATGCACATATAGTGCATGCAAAGCTATAAGTCTCGCAACAAGCCCTTGAAGGGGCAACAACACTGCGGTTATACAAAGCGGCGATAAAGGTTTCTTACAATATATGGAAAAATAAAAGCTGATGGCTGCACGGAGCGCGCGCGTGCATGCAAGCACGCAACTGGAAGGAGGGCGTGTACGCGTTCTACGTCATACAGGAAGCACGTTCTGCCATAAATAACGCTTCATAAACGAGAGGGCGCAACCTGCGGAACGCTCGCGGCCTGCTTGCGGTGTAAAATATATCGCGCGGCACGGAGTTTTTCACTCGTTCGTTTTGAGGCTCGGCGGTGGAGGAGCCCCGAGTCGATGCAGACGCTGTATTGCGCTCGCGAGCAACAAAATTTAATAAAAAACGTAAACAAAAGAGGCACACTCGGGCACGCCAGTATATATAGGCTCGATAGTATACATAAGCGCGCGAATAGCAAGATAGAGTGGGAGACTATACGCCGAATCGTATACATTGCGAAACTAAGATTGCCCGTAAAACTGTTGTTGCTGTCTTTCTTATTCTTCCGGCTGCATTTTCCGAGAGCTTATGGACACGCGCGGCCAAGTTTTATGTCAAGACGAAAACGTAAAGGAATAGAAAAGAAACAGCTACAAGAAAGTTATGTAAAGGAAGAGGAATACGTGGTATGGGCGTATATATATATACAGGGCTCGTAAAGTCTTTCCTCTCCGATATTGAAGCGCGGTTGTCTGGCTTCTCGCGCCGTTGTGTTGTTATTATGATGCTATTATTATTTCCCCTCGTCTGCTTCTTCATCCGGCCGCTTTCTTTCGTTCGCCGTCTGGTTTCGTCAGCTTTACGGCCCCGTCCTGTTCTGCCTTATGTGTATACCTTGCGCTTCTCTGCTCTTTCTTGCCTTCTCTGTCTGTTTGCGCGTAAGATTAAAGAGCCGTTTTCGTCTGCTTTTGGTGTTCGCTGGTGTTCGTCTGCTGGTCGAGCGCGGTTTCGTCTGCTCCGGCGCGCATGCAGACGATTCGGGACTCGGAAGCCGCAATAGCGTCCCCGGAGAAACATGAAAAAAAAGAGAAGAACGAGAAGAAGAAACAGAAGAAGAAGAAGAAGAAGAGCGTCCCCGCAAGAGCGTCCCGGAGAAACATGGAAAAAAAAGAGGAGAAGAAGAAGAAGAACGGCAACTGTGGGACCGAAGGAGCATGCAAATCTCGTGGAGTGCGCTTGAGAACCGTCCAGCCGTAGCGTGTGCATGCATTCGGGCCTATGCGCGCGTCGTCATCTGAAAGTTTATGTCGCACATATAGTAATACTATATGCGGCTTGGTATATATATATATATATATATATATATATATATATATATATATATATATATATACCAAGCGACGTCTGCATAACACTTCCGAGCGCATAAAGAGTGGAAGCTTGAGCACGCTCGCCAGGCAGAGCTGCAGGAGTAATGAAAGAAAGCGAAAGAAAATTCAACTCGTACGGATGGGAATGGGGCGGGGGGGGGGGGGGTGATGGGGGCGAGGGCTTTGCTCATGCAAATGGCCGTTTCGTGTGAGTACGCGAGAGACCATGCAGGTTCGTGTGTTCCTCTCCTCTTCGCCTGCCTTTGGGTGCCTGTGTTTCGAGGCTGCCTCGCGCGGCGCGCGGTGCCTGGTTTCTTCGATGTACAGGCAATTTCGGTGAATGCTTGAACGCAGTTCTCGTCGTGGGGCTCCCTCGCTGCGGTGGTGCCGTTTGTTTACGTTTCGCGCTTCTGACTTCTTGTGATGGGAACACCGTGTGGACGCCCAGTGGCCACAGAAACAGTTTTCATTGCAGTTTTATTGGAATTGATTGCCGTGAGTATGAGGGATTAACCACGAATAAACTCTCTCTCTCTCTCTCTCTCTCTCTCTCTCTCTCTCTCTCTCTCTCTCTCTCTCTGTCTGTCTGTCTGTCTGTCTGTCTGTCTGTCTGTCTGTCTGTCTGTCTGTCTGTCTGTCTGTCTGTCTGTCTGTCTGTCTGTCTGTCTATCTATCTCTTTTGTGTGACTCTCGGTAATTAACAAAATACTTTATTTTCACGTCTCAAGCCGATGCCGAGTTAATTTCTGACCTCGCGATAAATCGATATAACCCAGACGGTTGTTCTTTCTTTCTTCCTTCCTCTCTTTCTTTCTTTCTTTCTTTCTTTTAAAGGCCCTAAACATCGCGCCATCGGTCATGTGGACTTAGCCGGTTAACTGCATGAAACTGACTTCGGACGTAAGAGGAAGCTTTAGCTCGAGTGCTCCTATCTAAATACATGTAAAAGGAGAATTCGTTTTTCTCGGCAACCACTGCACCAAATTTGACGAGGTTTGTTGCATTTAAAAGAAAAACTTAAAATCTAGTGACTGTAGGTTTCGAATTTTTGAGTTAAGGCGTCAATGTTTTATTAAAAATTCGCAAAAATCGAAATTTTTCAAAAAACGAAACTATGAAGTTTACAACTCTGTAACTCAACCACTGAAAATGATAATACAATTCTGTGAATTGCATCTAGTAGTACATCCAAAGCGGACAAAATTGATATGTTACACATGAATATAAATAAGTTTTATTTATAGGGAAATACAACTTTTGCAAAACCGTTGTAACCAACGTAACAAATTCATGTAAGATGTAAAATGACGTATTGAATTTGTCCGCTTTGAATGATCTAATGGATGCCGTTTACAGAACCGCGATATCAGTTCTTGATGCAGAGCTATGAATTTGTAAACTTTGTGCTTCTATTTTTTTCAAACGGTCAAATATTTGAAAATCGATTTAAGAAAATTCAAGCCTTAAATCGAAATTCCGCTTCCAACAGTCACTAGAATTTAACTTTCTCTTTCAAATGCAACACATTTCATCAAAATCGGTCCAGGGGTTATCTCATAAAAACGTTTTTGCGTTTTACATGTATTTGAATAGGGCGCGTCGGAGTTGGGCTTGAGCTAAAGCTTCCTCGTAATTGCATGCTGCTGCAGCGCCACAATCACCTAGGTTGAAATGGACCTCGTTGACAAAACAAACAAACAAACAAACAAATAAACGAACAGCGGTGAAAGCAATCCACGTGAAAAGCTGACACCAAACGGATTCACAACAGCTGCGAATGCGGAAGCACTTTACAAGTCAGCCGCTCACAGCGTTTCTATTGTACAGCGCGCAGTGCTATATGCAGCTTTCTCCATGCCCATTGGCGTGTTCTACATGGACACAATGCTCTCTGACGCTCTCGACGTCGGCGAGTGGTGGTGATCATTTGCATAAAGATGTGCGCGCGCGGTTCCTCCCTTCGTGTTGTTTCTTTTCCCCTTCGTGCTTTTTTCTTGTGCGCTCACTATACGCGTCGCTGGCACGAGCTGCGCTTATTAGAGATCAGCTTATTCGAGGCAGCCATGACACACGCACGCAAATAACTCGCAGACGGGTTGCAGCGCAGCATGCGTCGTCTGCTAGCGGACGCCCTACACACAACAATGGCAAGGCTATGTAGTTCGTGTCCGCAAGTCGGTAACAAGCATAAAACTTCCTAAAAAATTTCTGGAGGCCACTGCGAGCGTTAAGCTATTACAGAAATTTTAGGTAATACTTGCATTTGTCTAACCTTCGTGTTTGGGACTTCAGGCGTTCTTATGGCGACATTCAGTACACATAACCTGTTTAAAATTCAAAGTAATCATGCTTTCTTGTTGTTGTTGTTGTTGTTGTTGTTGTTGTTGTTGTTGTTGCTGTTGTTTTGTTGTTTACGAAACACATAAGGACAATAAACTTATCAGCCCATGCGTACTCATTGGGAATTGTTGCTTGTGTAATACGATATTTCCTTTAAAATAATAGTTCGCAAGGACACGACAATGCCGTTAGACGCCAGAGGGACGAAGTTCAGGCAAATGTCAGTGATTGATTGTGCACTCGTTTACGCCAGAGACATACCTATGATTCCCACGTTTAGTGAACCGCTATACTTGCACCTGCCACATAGACACTAGCGCAGCTCTAGTAATTCTAATGGGAATCTGTGCCAACGAGGGCCGGCATACCGTGTTTCAAAAATGTGAGGAACGGTTTGTCCAGTGTGGATGGGTCACTGATCTCTCCGTGAAGCTTCCAATCAGCCGACGTCGAGCAGAAGGCGATCAGCGGCGAACAGAAGTCCGTCTTCTGGTTCCCTTAATGGCGTACACGCGCCCTGTAACTTTCGACGCACTACACGGAATTGATGAGGCGCACGATATATATATATATATATAGTCATATAATGAGAAGCCAACAAACACTGACACTAAGGACAACATAGGGAAATTGCATGTGCTTAATAAATGAAATAAAGTAATGATAAATTAATGGAAATTAAAGTGGATTGAAAAACAACTTGCCGCAGGTAGGAACCGAACCCACAACCTTCGCATGTCGCGTGCGATGCTCTACCAATTGAGCTACCGCGGCGGCGTTTCCCCATCCACTTTCTTGGGCATTTATGTGTACTAGTAGAACCCTGGGAGTGTTAGCCAGCGCCCCCACTCACAGACCTTGGCGGCGGACGTGGAACGTCTTTTTTGCCGCAGGCGTCACGAGAACGTGATCAACTGCGGGACCGAAGGAGCATGCAAATCTCGTGGAGTGCGCGAGATTTACTGGGCAATTCCCCTATGTTGTCCTTGGTGTCAGTGTTTGTTGGCTTCTCATTATATGACTAATAAATGTCGGGTCCCTCGGTTAACCCCCTTTCTTCTCGTATATATATATATATATATATATATATATATATATATATATACATATATGTATATATATATATATATATATATATATATATATATATATATATATATATATATATATATATATATATATATATATATATATATATATATATATATATATTTAAGTATACGCATTGAGAACGCGTGGAATCGCGATTGCTGACGCGCGCAAATACGCCCGTGTTATGACTATGACACAAGGAAACCGCGGAAAGACATGCATAGGGCCCAACGTATGTACGCGTGCATATATATTGTGCTCTCTGCGACAGAACGGACGGATGTCATGCGCCTGCGCGATATCGTCTAAAAAACGCATAAACATTCAAGGAAGAGACTGCAAGGCGTGGAACGGAGGCGGCTTTCCGAGAGAATGTTTGTGGAAGTTGTTCAAAGTGCATACGTACGGACTCAAAGGAAATGCCCGAGCCTGCGTTATCATTTCAGCGAAATTCGGGGCACGTTGTTCGTTGCCATGGGAACCGGCTGAAGCCGTCGAGCAAACAAACGTCATTCGTGCTAGAGGAATGCTCGCATTACTGGGTAGAAAAAAATAATATTCGAAAAATAGAAAAGAGAAGGAGACGGAAGCGAGTTCTAGGGGCAAGGTGATTAGAATGGTCAGTTTACGCGCGTCTGTCTGTCATTACGAACTAGTCAAAAGCATCTTTTTTCACTTGTTTTACTTATTTTTTTTATTGAAGATTAAGGGAACATGTGCCCTGCAGTATTGCGTGTACTGTAATAAAACTTTGCTACTTAAATGAATATATATATATATATATATATATATATATATATATATATATATATATATATATATATATATATATATATATATATATATATATATATATATATATATATATATATATATATATATACGTTCCTTGCTTTTGACCCCCAATATGCCAGCCGTCTTTCCTCTAGCTATTATGCTGTTGTAGTAGTCACACTATAGTTATGCTATCTTAGTAATAGTCTATTATAGTAGCCCAAGGCCTAGGGTAGGGCTACTGCGTCATCATTGACCTCTGGATGAATACATCGACACGATAACAAAATACGCCCTACAGTTCTTTACACCATGTCTATAACGCTAAGCACAGGATGAAGGGGAGAAAAACACGACTGGCTTTATTTAGTTTCTCGCAATTGTATTGCTATGTTTTCCCGCCAGGTGGGTGTATGTGTGGACATTTCACAATTCATCAGCCAGGACGACGCCACCGTAGAATGTCTTACGGTTTTGTAATGACAGTTGTGTAAGCGTTTGTCTGGCTACCCTTGCGAAATCGTGACGCCCGTTGGTAACGCGCAGCGAATCTGATTTTGATTGAAACTTGAAAACGACCACAGAAACACTTGCAATGCTTCAAACGACGTTTATGGAGGATGCTCTCAGCTGTACGCGAGCTTTAGAGTGGTTTGGCCGCTTCTATATATATATATATATATATATATATATATATATATATATATATATATATATATATATATATATATATATATATATATATATATAGACTTGGACGTGAGACGCGTCGATACGTCGTTTCATTTCCGCGTGCACACAGAGGACAACAATACAAAACAAGCACAAAAACAAGAAATAAAAGAATTTCGCGCCAGGATTTGAAAAATCAGATCGAAAGTTACCCAAATCTTCTTTCGAAGGTCATCATGGGGTGATGAAACATGTGTATTACCCCCAAACCAAACAAGTTTCAGGTTTCAGGCCAATTGAAGACGCCTTCTTGATCAAGTAAGACCGAAAAAAAGAAATGCGACAAGTGTACCCTTGTCAAGACGATGGTCATAGTTTGCTTTCTTCTCCTTAGGCGTTTGTGGAATTGAGCAATTGGAATCTGCTCCTCCTGGAAAGACTGTCAATCAGCAATTTCTTTTGGAGGTACTGAAGTGATTGACAGAGACTGGGCGAAGAAACCGCGCAAAATTGTGGAATTCGGGAAATTGGTTTCTTTTTCACGACAGAGCTCTAGTTCACATTTGCGTTCCCCGCGAGGTGGTGTTTAGCTTCTCGGGAATTGGCTAGCGCTCGCCGTGCACAATATTCACGAAACCGAGCTTCCAGCGATTTTTTTTGTTTATCTTTAAAGAAGAAAATTCAATAAAGAAAGAAATGTTGCCACCGTGCACGAAGAGAAGACAACTTTGCAGGGACCACTCAAAAGCATTAGGCTCGAGCAGTTTCCGAGTTGCTTTGAACAGTGGTGGAAAGGATGGAACAAGTGTACTGACTCCGATAGACGTTGCTTTGAAGTGGTCGAGATTATCTTTTTTTCTAAATGATATTATTATTTTTTTCTGGACACAGTCAGGTTTCCTTCGGTGTTCCCCTCGTATGGGTAGTCGTCGCCAGCGAACCTGCTTTAACACCGTGTTCTCAGACATCCTGGTCCGGCTTCGATCGGTATAACGCAGCGGCCTTTGATTTATCGTAAAGATGAATTTCTACTCTAATCACAACGTGATGATTTTTAATGGCATGCCCGTTGGAAATGGGGCGGCGACAAATAGTCAATAGTCACCTCGCCTGCTTGAGCCAATCACATTTTCCTACGTCTATTGCAGTCTAGCATATTTACCCATCTCTGAACGTTATGAATGTTCACTTCATCGAAAAACCCTCTACAACGAACACACCAACGAAGCGCCCCCACGCGGTGCAAGCCGCGCACGGCGCTCCGGGAATGCCCCCCAGCGACCTCTCCCGCACCCCCCTGCTATCATTATGCCTCCTCCTCGCTTGTTGACAAGACGAGAGCGCGTCGTCACCGCGCTGTGTCGCAACATCGGCGCCGCCACGGCTCTCGACGCACTTGCGCCTACATCCTTCCTGCCCCCCCCCCCCCCAAGCCACACACGCACGCACAAGCCCGACCGTTTTTACACGCCCCCTCAGAGCGCAAGAAAGCCTTACACACATACACACAAGCAGGCGCTATGCGCGGACAAAAAAAAAATTCAATAGCACTGAGCAAACGCGCGCATCGTTTACGTACAAGCGTCACTCTCGCGCTTGACGCCGCGGAGGAAGAGAAAAGGGTTGAGAAGAGAGGAAGGAGAGGGAAGCAGAGGGAGGGCGCGGAACCGTCGTCTTCCTCCTTCCCTTGCCCCAGCTGTCAGAGTTAATGGAGTCGGCCCCTGATTAATACGAGCCGGCCTGTTTATTTCGGGTGCGGAACCGAGCCCCTCGTGCCGGCTAGCGAGGCAGCCAGCAGCAGGCCGGGCTCGGCGGTGGATGCCAGCGGAGCGCTCCGGCACACACGCCCTCACACACGAGAACCACAGATAAACAGGCAGACAGAACGGCCTGACGTGTATGTGTGTGTCGCGACCTCGTCGTCAGATTATTTCTTGCGTTGTTGCAAGTTGCCGCTGCTTCGTCGTCCACTCGCTATGCGTCGAGAAGTTTCAAACCCCTCATCCCCTTTCTTTCCTCCTCTTGGATGTCAAGCCTCCCCCCTCCCTCTTTTCTCCGCTGCCGGAAGCCTACTTCGGAGGCAATCGTCATTTTGAGAGCAGCTAACGCGAGTCCGTGTCTCTTTTGTCTTGCGAGCTTATTCGTAGCCTACCTCGGCCGGCTGTGCCTGCTAATCGTTCCGCACCTTGGCCTTGCTCTTGGGTACAGCAACGAGACGGCGAAGACCCGGCGGAAGGAGGCACGGGGCCGGACCCGGAATAAAATAGAGGCCTGCCGCCAGAGGACGCGTAGGGTGAATGTCGTCCCACTTTCCTTGTTACTGTTTCATCTCATTGCGACCTCGGTTAAACGATCTAAACCCGGTCTGCCGTGTCCATCCGTCGCATAGAGTTTCCTACTAAATCTACCGGAGAGATATTTGGTGGTACAGTAACTACGGGAGCAACAGTTATGGTGGTAGAGCCAGCGTGGGGTGCTATTCTGAACATTGTGATGTTCCGTCATAATGTGGAATCCGCCATCTGGTCTGCTGTGATTGGCCCAGAGGGCTGCTACGGCCTCTCTGTCTGGCTAAAGACGCCGTCATTACAGAATTTGACAATATGGCTGTGGATTTTGACGATGTCCAGAATACCACCTGTGGTAAAGGTGGGCAGGTAGTACATCGATTTGCCAGGACTTCGTACTTCTGGGGCGCCATAACGTAAAATATTCCAAACTTTTCTATTCATATTCTGCAATCAGGTCTCCGTGATTGGTGAGAAACTTTTTTGGACCACTCCCACTTCACCTGTCTGTCACGCGGCGTCACGAAAACTGCGATAGCTCCCCATCTGATATGACGTGTACACGCTGATTATGAATGATTTGATCGAACAAAAGAAAAATAGTTATTCCTGATTCGACGCCTTTTCGCCATCAGCCCTCGGCTATTGGTCAAAAGTTCTCGGACTGCACCCACTTCACCTGCCTCTCATGCGACGTCACAAAACCGCAAGAACTCACCGCGTCAAAGTGACGTGTACGCGTTAAAGATGCATTAATATGCCGAACAAAACTGATTTTTTTCTGAATAGCCGCAGGCTGCCCCGTTCCGAAAGGAATAAAAGATGGCTGCCGCCGATCGCTCAGGCACCGGCTCTCGCACCTGCCGTTACACGGGCACGCAAAACTTTTTGCGTGGCCGTGTAACGTTTTCGAGCACTTTCGGCACTTTTACGACCTCGTTCTGCCAACTCTTCTTTGTTGAGGATCCGTTTTCGCGTCATTCTTAAGGTTCCGTTGCATGCCGCCGCGATTGTGGACGAGCCACCGCAAGCAAAGTAAGGGAAAGCGGACCAATCGCAGACTCAGGCACCACCCTCTTCACCGGGCTATCGATTTTCAGTGCAGTGGCTCGGCCCCATCGAATCCCTCTCCACTTGAGCGTGCTCCTCGCCTCTTCTGAGCCAATTAGATAAGACAAGCCACTCATTGTATAATCAATGTTATTCGTTTCTCAAGCAAACAAAAGTGACGTCCTATGAACGAGCAGAGCGTTTGATTGGTTTGTTCAGACAGCCCTGCGGGTGACCGCCCGATGCTTGCGTCGGCGATTACGCAAGTTTGACGTCAGGACATTAGAATAAAAACATATTGGAATAGTTTTACGTTATAGGGCCCCTGGCTTCAAAATGAATTGCAACGTATTCAAATGGATCATTTTTCAGCGAAATATTGCCTCGTGACTGCAACACTCTCCAGTGATCATACATGTGCGGAGGGTCTTGATCCCTTCCTTGCTGCGTTTAGCGAAAAAAAAAAGCTTAAGTAAATCAAGCCACAAGGTGGGTGAGCGATCGCAGCGCCACATTCCCCTCTAGTAACTTTGCAGGGAAACTCTGATGGTCCGCCTCTTCCGATACGCCGACCCGTCGTCGACGTTGTAAAGACGTCGTCGTCGGGTTTCCTCATCAGCTTCAAGCTCACCGCAAGACAAAGAAAGCCTTGCTGCCGCCATTGGGGCTTGAACTCGAGTATCAGCGGCAATGTGTAATGTGGGGGAGGCGGACGCGCCGACCACCCACGCTCTGTGGAGCAGCTTCGGAGCTTGGAAGTTTGTGCGGGCTTTCATGCGCCAAGTGAGACCGAGAGTGGCGCGGCGTCTGGACACGCGTCTCGGAGGTCACAGCATGGCGTTAATGAAGCGGGAGATTATGACGTTGCGCGCATCCCAAAGAAATAAAAGCTCTGCTCGAGAAGATGGCAGCGTCCTCTGTGCGAGAGCCTGCTCCAGTCTGTTTATTTATTTTTATTTATACATACTGCAGCGCAATTTGCGCTATAGCAGGAGTGGGTTAAGAAAATGTACAGAAAATGCATTGGGATATACAGCGGTAAACACAAGTGAACACTTTATTTATTTTTCTTTAGTCTTATTTTTCTTCTCTTCTCCCTTTCTCTTGTATTTCTTTTCTGTTTCTTTCTTCGTTTTCTGGTTGCTGCCCTACCCCAGGAGGTTAAGCAAGCACATCCTGGTTAACCTCCCGGCCTTTCCTTCTTTTTCCCTCTATCTTTATCTCTCCACTACAGTTGTTATAAATGAGTCCGTAACC
Source organism: Dermacentor albipictus (assembly GCF_038994185.2). Lineage (NCBI taxonomy): Eukaryota > Metazoa > Arthropoda > Arachnida > Ixodida > Ixodidae > Dermacentor > Dermacentor albipictus. The sequence continues at coordinate 151,195,920 of NC_091822.1, read as the reverse complement.
GAAGGAATCGCTGAACTCGGCTGATTTTCTTACACTGGTGTCGCCAAGTATACGAGTTGCAGTGCGGCATTTCACGAATGGTGGGTTGGGCGAAGATTCGGTTGATCCGATGAAATCGGTGAATGGGACTCGGTTGCAGAGTGAGAATCGGGTAGGATTCGAGCCAACCGTTTGTTCTGGGTTTACAGAACACGTGTCCTGGAGTCTCGTGTATCCCGTAGAGTTACGCAGTGGTCGAATCGTGCGTTCACCGAATTCTTGACGTAAACGGTCTCTAAGGGACCCGGCCGCGGCGACCGCACCTGGATGGAGTGAAAATGTACAGGGAAGCGCCGTCGAGCTCGGCAAAAAGTTAGAGGGAGGGGAGGTGATAAAATTGGAAAATTTGCAGGCGCAAGGTGGAATCAGCTAGCGCAAGACAGGTATCATTGCAGATCGCAGGGTGTGACCTTCGTCCTGCAGTCGACATAAAAGATAGGCTGATGATGATGACCTATATTTAGCTGCACATTAAGAACTCCAGGCGGTCATGCATGAGCTTACCAGGTTTCACTGAATGTGTTGCAGTCAATAGCAGTTTCCCTATATTTACCTGATATATATATATATATATATATATATATATATATATATATATATATATATATATATATATATATATATATATATATATATATATATATAGAGAGAGAGAGAGAGAGAGAGAGAGAGAGAGAGAGAGAGCTCTTTTGTTGAAAATGAAACGTGTTTAGCTAGCGCATATTTACGTTATCTTGCAAAGTTACCTATATGCCTGCAACGACGCCGACGCATCTTGTCCCTGATTTTCCCCCGCCAGTACTCTAAACGTATCGTACTTAACTGCTGAATAGTCAATTCTCCCATAAGCTTCGAACGCTACGTTGAGTTCGTGTGGGTCCCGGCTCACTCGCAAGTGGAGGGCAACGCACTCGCCAACCGCTATGCCCGAGAACTGTCAATCCGGGTCGAGGACGAGCCAAAGCTACCGCACCCCGTGTCAAATTACAAAGACGTCGCCCAAATGTACAGAAGCGGCAGATGTAGGCTTCCCCGTCCGCATCCGCAACTCAGCCGAAGGCAGCAAACGATCGTGCGATGCACGCAAGCGGGGCTGCTAGCGTATCCCGTGCTCTTGCACAATATGTTCCCAACAGAGCATGACACTTCCTGCCCGTTTTGCAGACGATCAGAAGGCACTCTACATCCTTGCAGAGTGCACTAAGCTTCAAAGCCGGGCCACTTCCATATGCAATGTGAGAAAAGGTTTCTAACGAGCTGGACAGGCTTGTTAAATCCGGAGTCCTGTCCCCGGTGGCTCACTCGGAGTGGGCGACACCGATAGTTCCGGTAATGAAGAAAGACGGAACAGTTCGGTTGTGTAGCGATCACAAGCTCACGGTAAATGCCAGCTGTGTGACGGAGCAGTACCCACTCCCAGTAATCAATGACCTTTTGACCTGACAATGACAATGATCTTCGATACGCCTACAACCAGGTTCCCCTGGATGAGCAGTCAAAGAAGCTGACTGTCATTAACGCACATCGGGGATTATTCTGCTTTAACCGCCTGAAGCATCATTTGGTGCGTCTTCTGCCCCAGCTATCTTTCAGCGAATAATGGACAGCGTCCTGAACGGTTTGACGGGAGTTCTGGCGTACTTGGACGACGTTCTGGTTGCGCAGAATGGGAATGACGGCGGAAAGAACCTCAAGGCAGTTCTCTAGTGCTTTTGAGAGTACGGCGTCAAGCTAAGGAAAGACAAGTCCACCTTCAGGATGCCTGATGGCTTCGTACCTTGGCCACAAGATCAGTACGGGAGGGCTGCAACCCCTGGAGAAGAACATGGACGCTATCACGAAGGCGCCAACACCCAAGAACGTGAGTGACCTGCGTTCCTACTTGGGTCTTCTCACGTATTATAGCAAGTTCCTTCCCAATATGGCCCGTCTGCTATCCCCGCTCCACGATTTGCTAACGAAAGAACGTCGTTGGAATTGGGGCTGTCAACAACGGGAAGCGTTTCAGAAATCAGAGAACGCTTTATGCAATGCCGAAATGCTCACCCACTTCGATCCCTCACTGGCGCTGCGCTTGGAGTGCGATGCGTCACCGAACGGAATCGGAGCGGTATACTGTCCCATCGCATTGGCAATGTTGACAAGCCTATAGGTTTTCGCTCTCGAAGACTTACCAGAGCGGAAAGGAATCATTCCCAACTGGAGCGTGAAGCGTTGGCCCTAGTGTTCAGGGTATCAAAGTTTCGGGATTACCTACTGGGAAGGACATTCACCTTGATCACAGATCACAAGCCGCTGGTGGGTCTACTTCGCGAAGATCGTCCCACGCCCATCGTGGCTACCGGAAGAACTCAGCGTTGGTCCTTGCTGCTGGGAGCATACCAGTACAAGATAGAGTACAAACCTGGCTCGGACAACCTGAATGCAGACGCACTCAGTCGGCTTCCTCTAGAAACCACCGAGGACACATCAGAGGAGCTACACGAGTATGTGCACTCGCTGCAGCAGCTGGATGACACGCCTCTTTCGCCGCAAGCAATGAGAGAGTTGACCGAGAAAGATAAAGTACTTAGAAATATCAAGTCCTACGTGCTTCGTGGTTGGCCAAAAGAGCAAAAAGACCCGATCCGCGGTTAGAAACATACTTCGCACGAAAGAGTGAGCTAACCGTTTACGAAGGTCTCATTTACTGGGGTCACAGAGTCGTGATTCCCGAGGCTGCTCGTGGTGACATGCCGCGATTCCTGCACGAGACGCACCAGGGTAAGTCTGCAATTAGGGCATTTGCCCGTACGGTCGTGTGGTGGCCCGGCATCGACGGAGCTATCGAACAAATCAGTAGAAATTGTACTACATGCATACAAGCAAGCGCAATGCCACCGGCAAAAATACCAGTAAGCTGGCCACTAACGCACGAGAATTGGTCACGTGCACATTTGGATTATGCTGGTCCAGTGAGAAACACCATGATCCTATATAGAGGGATCATAGATTCACATTCGAAATGGATCGAAGCAATTCCAGTGCGTCATGCCACAGCACAGTCGACAGTGACATCCTTGCGTGAAATCTTCAGCAGGCTGGGCATACCAAGAACCATTGTGACAGACAACGGAAGTCAATTCACGTCAGAGACTTTCACGAAGTTTCTGACAGGAAATAACATAAAGCACTTTGGTACGGCACCATATCACCCCCAATCGAGTGGGCGAAAGATGGCCTCAAGAAGGTTCGGTCAGGTGACTTGTCTGAGCGATTGGCTAAACCGCTCTTTAGCTACCTTAGAACGCCCCTGGATGATGGAGGATCACCGTCTCAACGACTTTTGGGATACCAGATTCGTTCTCGGTTGGACGCGCGCCTTCCACCGCCAGTAACCTTTCCTACACTCTTAAAATTTTCACACCCTTATGGGTGTAATGCGGGTGTATTCATCTTTTCACCTTTGTAAACACCCTTGAAACACCCTTTTTTAACGAAAAAGGGTGTTCAACAAAAAACCACCCTTGGAACACCCCAGTCTTTCTAATTTACACCCTAATTATAAGGGAGTAAGTGAACAAGCTTACAGTATATGATAAATTCGCGCCTTCTACCAGTCACGTCGGGTGTGCCCCAAGGCAGTGTGCTAGGGCCCTTGCTATTTTTGTGCTATATAAATGATATCGTAGATATAATTGATCCAACGGTTCAAATTCGATTGTTCGCAGATGACTGTATATTATTCCGTGAGGTTTGCAGCACACATGATCAAAAAGAACTAAACAAAAATCTAGATTACGTATACCAATGGTGCAACCAGTGGGGCATGGTCATCAATGCACAAAAAACAGTTTCCATTTCTATAACTAAAAAAAAATCCCCTTTTCAGTATGCTTACTCCCTAGGTTCATCTACAGTTACTCATGTCGATAACTACAAATATTTAGGTGTAACGTTCACTGCTAACCTCTCCTGGAATTCACACGTTGATAACATTTGTTCCTCTGCTTTCAGAAAGTTGTGTTTCCTAAGACACAGGCTTCGTAATTCTCCACCAAATGTAAAACTACTATGCTATCAATCGTACATCAGACCAAAGCTAGAATATGCAAGCATAGTATGGGACCCCTACACAAAACATAACATTGATAAACTCGAAAGAATTCAAAGAAAGGCTGTTCGATTTATCTTTTCTAAATTTCGTCGTGTAGACTCTCCGTCGGAACTAATGACAACCAATAACATACCCCTCCTTCAGTACAGAAGAAGGCAATTTCGCTTTGGCTTCCTGAATTCTCTCCTTAACCAGCAATTCGCTATTGATCCTTCCTTGTATTTATCCCCCATAGCGACAAGACATACACGACATCAACAACCAAGATCTTTAACGCCATATTTCGCAAAAACAGATGCTTATAAATTTTCCTTTTTCCCGCACACAGTGTCTCAATGGAATTCTCTACCAGAGCGCGATCGTCTTGCCATCGCGTAGCATTGTATACATTTAGCCATTGTGTTTTTCCTATTGTGTTTTTGCATTGTGTTTTTGCTATTTTTGCTAGTTATTTGTATCTGGATGTAAAACATAATGTATGTGCACCCATGTACTCAATGTGATTTGTTAAATATGCCCGTCCTGCTTGGACCACGTTATGTGGTCTGCAGTATGTATAAATAAATAAAATAAATAAAATAAATAAATCAATGAACATTGCCAGTTAAGGCGTTATATTGGCTATACATGAAACGCGCGCTACCTGCGCTTGAATCAGATAGCTGGAATGATTAGATCGGGGCACCTAGGCAGCAGCGCACTGGCTCCGAACAGTGGTCAAAAATGAAGTTTCCCATGAATGTTGATATCGAACGGATGACACTAACGCGCAGACTTTGCATAGCCAGATATTGCAAAAGGCTTCATATGATCAATGGCAAAATATTTACAATGCTATCACTGAATACTTAAAGGTGTGCAACCAGTTAGACTGGGAATGGTTAGGAGTGAGGACTAACGGTAAATAGCTCCCTAACTTACGGTTTGTAGATGACATTGGCATACTCAGCAACGCTGCAGACTATTTGCAACAAACGTTTGAGGAACTTGTCGAAGAAAGTGTAAGTCGGATTGAGAGTTAGTATGCAGAAGAGAAAAGTAGTGTTCCGCAGCCTGGCGAGAGAACGAATGTCATGGTCGGCAGTCAGCCTCTAGAACCTGCGCAGAAATACGTTTATTGAGGTTAATTACTCGCAGGGGCCTCTGATCAAGGAAATTAACAAAAATAAAGCATTAGCTGGAGAGCTTACGGCAGGCATTACTAAATCATGACCAGGGAGCTTAGCGCTAACCATTGCTTTCTACCGTTAATAACGTATGGGGCCGAAACTTGGAAGTTACCAAAGAAGCTTGGGAAGACGTTGAGGACCGTGCAACGAGCGATGGAATGAAAATTATTAGGCATGATGATAATAGACTGGAAGACAGCGATGTGGATTAGAAAGCGAACGGGGATAGCTGATATTCTGGTTGACATTAAGAGGAAGAAGCCGTGCTGGGCAGACATTGCAATGCGTAAGGGAGAGAACTGCTGGTCCACTGGAGCTGCAGAATGGGTGCTAAGGGAAGGGAAGCACAGTCGAGGACGGCAGAGAATAATGCGGACGTGATGGAATTGGGAAACTTGAAGACACGTGGAACCAGTTAGCACAAGACAGGGGTATTGGAGATCGCTGGAGAAGCTTCCGTCCTGCGATGGACGTCAAAATAAGCTGCTGCTGATGATGATGATGTGATGACATCCATGACATCCATCCTCGCGGCATGTCATTCATGTTATGTTATGCATGCGTGTCATGCACGTTCTGATAGCTCGATTTGCGTCGATTGCGGGAGCGGGGGGGGGGGGGGGGGTTGTCTAGTAGCGGCGTAGCAAAGTGGGGCACGCCGGGCGCTTGTAACGCTCACAAACAGTAAAATTTTTGCTGCTATGGAAATGGCCCCGCTTCTTCCCGCTCCACGGTCCATTGGGACTCCCCCCCCCCCTTACACGAAAAAGTTTTCTGGTTACGCCACTGTGGGGAGGGGGGTGTAAGATTGCTCTGGACCCCTCCCCCTAACTTGTCAACGGAAACGGGGGACGGGAGGGCAGCTGCCGCCGGGCTGCAAACCTTAGGCAGCCCAATTACCGGCTGCATTTCCCTTTGGACGTGAATACTGCTCTAATGCCATTAAACTGTAGGATTCGTGGCGGTTCGAGGGCATGCGACAATAAAAAAAAAACACATACAGCCATCAGCAAGTCTTATCTTGAGCAGATCTTTGGGAGCTGGGCAAGACTCTCACACACACACAAAAAAAAGCTTGGCACCCCTCTTACAGGCATTGTCAACTCTGGGTTCCACCGCTGACTGTAGATTTCCAGTAAAAAAAATCACACAGCAACTCCTCTCGGATTTGTCTAAGTGTGCGTAAGCATTGTGACTCTTCCTCATCTACAGGCAGTCCATGTCGTTATCAATGTTTTGAGACTTGATCCGACAAGTATAAGCGACAGCGCTGCGGCGACACGAGCTGCTCTGGCCGGCGGCGCAAGCGAAGTACTGCAGGTGGCGGGGCCAGGCGCGCTGGTTACGTTCCGTTCGTTTTGAGCCGTTATCGCTCTTTAGCCCTCCGCATCCGCGACGAACCATTATCAACCGTTCTCCGGCGGCGGCTCCTTGTGGCACGGCCGCGCGAACCGTATCTTGAAAGCGAACTGCATTGTGGACAGAGTGTTCCCACTGCTGAAAACTTCACGCGCTGTGTTCTCACCGTTTACTTCGCTTTGAAAACAGACGCGCGGACACCTATCTTGAAAGTGATCTGCGAAAAGCGCATAGTGCGGCATAAGCTGAAAGCTTCGTGAGCGCAGTGTTCTCGCCGCTTCGGTCGCGTGGAAGCGAGAGCTAGCACGAAGGTGAATTCACTCGCTGCTGCGGGTTCTATGTTGAAAGATATCGTGCTGTACGGATTGACGGACGGATGGTTTTTCTTGTTGGGGAAATACAGAAATGCTTACGTTATAAAAAAAATTGCAGGGTTCACGAATTTCGCGATAAGAACCAACACCAACCTACTCCCCCGCTGAGCAATGCCGTCTTGATCACCCCCTCCCAACCCCGGGAAAAGGGACACTACCTTTCTATCTCAGTTGAAGAAAGGATGATGAAACGTTAACAACGACCATAACGGCATCTCCTAACGAGTTGTCTTATGGCCTCTGAGATTTGCGCGCGAAGATGGCGCGCGCGAACTTGAGAGGCCATAATTGGCCGCCTAATAGCATAAAAAGACAAAGACAATGCCAAACGACACAGCTAAAATTCAAACAAAGAACTGATCTTAGCTATACTGTTTGAAGAAAAGAAATACAAAATTAGACAGCCGCAACACACGCCACTAAAGCCGACACCGCCGGCGTAACGAGGAACCAACAGTTGGCAACATTCATTCGCGCGTCATTGCTCCGCTTCGTCTCCGCAACAAGAGCCGCCATCTTCTCGCGCCTAACGTTTCGTATGGTTTTGTTCTCTGCAATCCGCGCACACAGCGCATCGGTGGCTGCACGTCTGCTCGGCGTCGCAATGCGGCCTGCGTCATTTTCTGGTGCTCGCGCAATCGGTGTGAAACATGTCGCATCTGAAATGTTTGATAGAAGTGCTTCACGTCCAAGTCAAGCCGCCGTACGGGTGCATGACTGTGCGCCCCGTTCTCGGAAGCGTCGACGGGTTTCCGGCATGCGGATTTCAGGTACGTGCAAATGCGTTTCGCCCTCCTATTGAGCTCCGGAGCAAAGCGTGAAATATTTCATTTGAAAGATGCAGTGCCCGTCATCATGGTGTGAATTTCGAGCGGCAAACGAGAACTTTGGCACTTAGAGCACACCGCGGCTGCTAAGTCAGCGTGGAAATTGTTTTTCGTTACCGCAATGTGTTGCTTTCAGTCTAACCTGCGGCTTGTGGACAGCTAGCCCATCGACTTTTGCTTGTGGCTGCGATAGGTATGTAAATGGAAGCGGTAATAATTTTCGAGCGCAGAGAGTTGTTTCGCTCGATGTTGGTGGTGTTCATGGCGTTGTGAAGGCTAGAAAACTGGCTTGATCGTGCTTAGTTCTGACTCGAAGAGGCGTAACGTTGGCGCTGGATGTGTTTGTTTTCCGTGCCGCGAGTACCAGTTTAATGCTTTTTGTTGCATGAGAGTGGTTGCTGCTACATGCCCTCTGGCCAGAACACACTAAAAGCAATTTCCTCACTTATATGTATGCAATGTGACGTAACAAAATTTCCAGCGTTTTATTTGGAGCGTAAATATCCAGTATAGTTTAGTAAGAAACTCACATTCTGTCTTAGCTTAGTAGGCGTGAAACAAGTGAAACTCTCATTCCTTATTGAATTGTTCGCCCACACCGCACCACCCGCAGATGCGTCATCGGGTAATTGACAGTAGCTTCGTTACGTGAGTTCTTTTATGCGCCAATATTGCCCGGTTAAGTATCCTGTTAATTTATGCCGACGCTCGTTCATCTTGCTTTTAAGCTTGTACTATCCCCGAGTACCGGACGATGCCAAACTTGTGAGGCGTAGCAAACGCGGGAAATTGAAAGTGGCGTGGCTGCAAGTTCCTGTTTTTACGTTTCTTACATTCAAAGCCAACAGGCACAGTATCACTGATTTATTTTCCATTTCTGCTGTACTTGATCAATCTAATGTGACAACTGCATTTGTTTTTTAATGCTCTCCATTGACTGTGTATTGAGCTTGGCTGCCGCCCTCTTTTCAGAGGATGCCGCTGTGATAGCTCTTTCGTATAGCACATGCCTCTAGGCCCTTGTGTTTCAAGGGCTCTGGCGAGGCAGCAGTGCTCCAAGTAATTTTACCATCCTATATATTTTCTATTTTGCATCATTCTTCCACGATGGATTTTAATGTTCATATTATTCGTCATTAGTCATCGCCATAATTTTATAGCACGTAGATTTTACGCACTTTACAGCGACAATTTTAGGCCAGTTTACAGCCAAGTCACATCTTCCATAATACATCAACATTACCACTTGTCATGGTGCTCTTTGGCCAAACCTGGCCCTTGCGCCATAAACTACCACACATCATCATCATCAGCTTGGCTGCCAGAAAATGCTTGAATTTCTTTCAGTATCCAAGTGACGAAATATTTCACTGACGGCAGTGTGTGAAACACGCAAGATGACAAAACTGACAGCAAAATGATTAGATATTTCTTTTATAGCGTTTGGACTCGACTTTTCTTGAGGATGTCGATCGACCTTGGGCCTGGTGACAGCACACCCGACATCGCCAAAGTTCAGCCTATCAGTTGAGTGCCCCCGAATGGACCATCAACATCGGAAAATGAAGCAGAGCCAGGTAGGGGCAATTTTTACTTTGGAACAGAATACTGACAGCTGCCTCTTTTTTTTAAGAACTAAATAACATATTTACAAACCAATCCTTTCTCTTTGTGCAGCCTACATAGAATTGTTTTTTGCTTGTTATACAGACCTTCAGAAAGCAGTTCTTCTGAACCATTTTTGCATGCACAAATAGATAAAGAGGAGTGCACTTTCTGAAGAAATTGATGCACTGAAATGTGCGTTCGACACACAGTGAGATGCAAAATAACCAACAACTTTAAAGTGGTAAAAAAAAGTTTGAAACATGTTCTAACATCATAACCCGCCTTGGCATACGGATCTAAATATAACAGCAACAGAGGTGCATGCAGAGAAGTGTTTGTAAATGTTTGCAAGATATGTACATTGTCTAAGAAATTGTTTTTATTTACTTGGAGCTTCTTGGTGCCATGGCAGTGCAGTAAAAGCTCAAAATAATGCCCCTGCTCCTAATAAAGCACCTTTAGATTTTAAAATAAAATTATGGGCTTTTACATTCCGAAACCTAAAGTTTTGAGAACCTGGCTTCTTTTATGTACACCTGAATCTAAGTGCATAAGCGGTATTGCATTTTACCCTCATTGGAGGGCAGCTGCCATGACCTAGATTGAAGCTGGGACCAGCATGACTGAGCAGCATGGCATCATAGTAAGTGGGCTATAACACCAGGTCAAAATGAGAAATACTGCTTTGAACTACCGACTTCTTGGCTCACAAGCACTTTGCACTAAGTTAAAGGAGTATGCAGTACTGACAGCGACTGTTTATGTACCAATTTCTTTTTAGGCTGATTCCGTTATTAGGGTGCGAAGCTTCAATTAGTCAAAACCAGTTTAAATTACAGAACCAGCTCAAAACACACACCATGTATAGCTGGATTTGGACATGAAAATGGAGTCAATTCATGTCGCCGAAAATGGAAGTGGCAGTCACACTATTTGATGCATTTTGCCTAATACATAGTCAATAATAAATAATCAATTCCTAAAATATTCTTTTCAAAAAGTTTTTTTCAAGCATGAAAGGAAGAGCCAAATGGTGTTCAGGTGCACAAGCGGTTAGTTGCACGGTACTTCATGCATGTGTTCACTGGCTTCTTTCAAGCTTGAAAAAAAAATTCGTTGCACCTACTGAGCAGTAGAAAGCTGGCTTGGGAATTTTTCAAGATGCTCTACAATTTTCGCACTGACACTTTTGCTTTGCATAAAATATTTGATCAGTTAAATAATTGTTAATAACTAATTACCTAATTACGAAAAATTCAAGAATTGGTTTCACTCCCTCAAAACGATGGCAAACGACATTACCTTGGTGCTGTCTAGCTACGTGGCACTTATACATATTTAAAGCTTGCACATGTCATACAGACCACCTGGTAATTACAAGGCATATATAGAAGTGGATAAGTTGTGTGAGCCAGCCATGTCTAGCGTATCATGAGAAACAGCCATGTTTCTTTGACTTAAGGGCATGATAAGATTTACATGCTCGACACCTTGTATCAGTGTGCTCTAGGCCTGTGCGTAGTTTAGCTGCTACATAAACAATATTTCTCCACGTGTAAGCTCATATGCATCTTTCAAGTATATCGCCTCGTGTTTTCCAAAATAAACCATCTTCGTGCTTCCTTCATTATGTCTTCATCTGTTGCTGTGCTAATTTTGTAACATGCAACTGCACAAATTTTCATCTAGTTTTCATATTTCCTCGTTGTTTGGTGGCTTTATTTCTGAACAAGTTGTTTTCGTTAAACCCTGTTGCACACAGCAGTACACAGCATTTCTGCCTAGAGTGGGAATTGTTTTTTTTTTTCATATGGACATTAATAAACCTTGCCTGGGCAATGTAAGGCATCCTACATAGCACGGCCCTGCAATAATGTGTTATATTGCATTCCAGCATCATGCAAAACTGTTTACTTACCAGATTAGAATATGTATAAGTGTTGGAAGTAATAGAACTGGAAGAAGCCAGCAGATAATGAGGCCAAGGAAAGCATACAGGAACATGTTTTAAGTTTTTTATATGAAGTATAGAAATTATAAATTCTAGGTAAGTGAAAGTGGATTAAAAGATATCCACCTGTGGGTGGGGAACGGACCCATAACCTTCACATTACGCATGTGATATACTAACCACTGTGGTACTACGGCCGTGTTCGAGCGTCGACAATCTGAGGGGCCATTGTGGACAGTTGAATGCTGCCTCGGTGGTACAGTGCTTAGTGCATCGCATGCCTAATGCAAAGGCTGTAGGTTCGTTCTCCTCCCATGCCTGGTTGTTGTTTTTTTTTTACCATTTTCCTTTCCCTTTATCATTCGCACATTTAAATAGAAAATTACAAGTAAGTTTCCACGTGCCTACCCTGGCATCTTCCAGCATTGATTCAGAAAAATTTTGACCCTCAGTATCCTTTCTTCTCGTTTGGAAGAACAGGAGCTTCATTTAAAAAATAATGAATTCACCTTGTTCAGCATCTCAATGTGGTCTCAAATCTTATCACAGCATGTGTATTACTAATTGAAGTTTTTGTTAAGATGATGATATAGCATGGGACCTAATTAGTAGCCTTTGTGTACAGATATATGACTAGTCTAATAAATAGGAGGACTTTAAGAAGCACTTCTAACATGGTCTGAGCATCTGTTTAAAAAAACTAATCTAGCATGATTTCAGGCATAACTGTTGCCCCTGAAAAATATTTGGATCATCTGCATTGGCATTGTTTTTAGAGAGCACCAATACTGCTTTGATAGAAGTAGCCTCATGGAACATGAAGCATAGCTTCTTGCTGAGTCAAGGAAACATTATCTGCATATCTGAGGTGCATGTGTCATATGCTCGAATGCTGTTTAAAGGCTGCTAATAAGAAAATTACTTAACTTGCCTTCCAGAGATTGCTTCAGTAGTCTATGCTACTCGATCATAAACAATTTACCATAGTGAATATTCATCGCAGTTGGCTTTGCAATGTTTATGCAAAATACCACAATTGCCTACTAGACATGTGACTGCACTAAAACTTGGAATTAATGACCAGTAAGATTTATGGGACAGCAAAACTTAGTTGATGACTCCTGTTTCTGCCATAGTTTCTTACAGTAATTACTAGAGGGAACTCTGGTGCTGGAGTCGTACCACAATGGGAATGATGGGAAGCACATGGATTTGCCTGATATTCGTGCTTGTGAATTCAGACGTTCTTGTGGCTTCGTATATTATACGCTATATAAATCTTATTGTCGTAAATTTAAGCGCAGTCTATACTCTTCGAAGTGCAGAAGACGCCGCCAACACGCACAATTGCTATTAATTGCAACGATTGAGCTTGTCCAGGTGGCCAAATCGAAGGGGACCAAGCGTCTCAAGGCACTAGTATGCCCGCGATAAATTCATCAGGGCGTTGCACTCGCTTGTCGTTACATGCCTCCGTCGCTTAATGGTTTCAATATCAAACTTCTGTTCTAGAGTTCCTGTGTTTGAATCCTGTCGTCGGACGATTTTAATGTTTATTTATTTATTACACAGTATATTGTTGAAAATGACTAGAATACAAAGTCACAAAGCCGTTTGAAGCCAAACAGACGAAGTTTAGGCAAATCCATGTACTTCCCATAATTTCCATGCTGGTACAGCCGTTCTTGTTTGATCTCCTGTGGACACTAACGTCAGAGTTCCCTCTAGTAATTATTGTATGAAACTCTGATTTCTGCGCCTCGCTCGTGCAGAAGCGGCACCACACCTGCTGCGTAAACATGCACTACCTTTCGGCCGAGTGCAGGGAATGCTGTGAACTCGCCATGTACATAGCCTGCACTAAGTAAAACAAATCACAACGTGCAGTTGCTACCACGTTGAACTGGTGGAATGAGTAGTGAAATGCAGTACCTCCTGAACTAGTTCAGAAAGTGCAGGTTAATCAAGTGGAGACTATATAGCAACAGAAGTTGAGTGATTCTGCATTACATTCACGAAATATACTTCATGATACTTTTCCATTTATTTCCTCAGTTATTAAGAATCCCTTTTGCATTGTTGGACAAAACTACAGAATGCCAACATATTTTCCAGCATTCACTGGTAGCAAACATGTCAAAACATGTTGAAGTGTCTGGATTGCCGCTTTAGCTGTTAACCCCCAAGTTAATTCCGGAAAATGTACCAAATGTTTTACGTACTCAATTTTCGGTGTCATTCTCTTTCTAAAAATATATTACTTCATTGGTCACTGGTTAGAAATAACACAAAAATAAGAGCTGCTCTTCAGGGCAGCTTTCCCTCAATGCCGACTGTAACTCATCTTTGACAACAAGAGCAGCATAACGTCGGGCAGAAAGAGTGCAACTAGTCATTGGCGATATTGGTACTACCGCCAGTCACTAGTACAGCTTGTGATCAATGGTTAAAGGTTGCGACTTTGTTGCTGCCCAATTTTAATTCTGCAGCTGTTACACTTGGGTGTAGCATGTGTACGTACGTGTGCATGCATTAAAATGACTTCACGCTAGAGCAAAGCAACTAGTGCAGAGAGGCATTAGTCATCTTTATATATTTGCTTTGTAAAGATGCGCTAACTTTATCTTTTGCAATATAGACTTGGCGCTCACTGGCCAAAGATGCCCTTGTGCTACTAAAACCTACCAATTAATTCGCTTTTTGCAGTAGCAGGTGCTTATTCCTTTTTCAGGATCGGTCTGTGAGTTCTAATTTGTTTTTCTTGAACTGTGCAATTCCCACTCACAGGACTGCATGTCATCTAAGGTGTTCCTTTTTCAATCAAGAATGTTGAGGTTGTGTTTGTGAAACTCGATTTCTTGCCTCAAACGAGCTTGTACAAACTGACCAAGCTGATAATTCTACCTGCTTATATAATAAATGTGTTGCGGTTATGAACCCTCATAATGAATGACTTACAGTATAAAAATTTTATCTAATAAAACAATTTAATGAAAATTTTCATGTTTTTCGCGTTCGTGTTCACTTCTCTACTCGTGTCCTGTCTGCATGCCTCACCTCTTTTTTTGCATATTAAATATCGTATAAACTTAACCATGCTTTTTTACCACAATGCAGGGGGAAAAGGTTCAGGTAACACTGCATTAAGTATGGTGGCCCAGACGTGTATGCAAGCAACCTCCTTCATGTGGACCAAGAACTACTCTGCAGTGTCTCACAGACTTCCATGCGAAGCCCTCAACATTCTCGTCTCAGTGGAATGGCTGCTCATCTATCTGTGTGTCCATCACCAAGATGGCCAGTTGTAAAGCTCCTGTACCCGTTTAAGACAGCTTAATGATTTTTTTTATTTAGTTTTCATGGTTGGCCGTAGAATCTTAACATTTTTGATGTTTCTAACGTTTTTACCTGGCCCAAAGTGGTGCAATAACTTTAAACCAGTGTAATGTATTTAAGTGATGCTCACTCTAATGCCTATCTGGTTTTGTTTGTGTTTAAGAAATTTGAATGTCTGATGACGTAACAGCATTTAAACTTGTCATCGTGGCTCTTTTCAGTGAGCTGCTAGGAAATAAGATGCAAAACTTATCACACGCCAGTTGTAGCATTTTTGTTTTCAAGACTAAAGTATACATGTTTCAAACGATGGAAAGTGGGGAAAAAAAGCCTCAAGAACATAATCATCCTAGGATTGTCATGTCCTTACAACTCTGCAATAACTAATGCCTCATACATCTTGGGAGCACATTGGTCGCAATGCCTACAGGTATACTTGATAAGAGAATAGCTTGCACTCAGATTTGCCAAGCAGTTGATGGCTGATAGCTTTTGTTTGTCGTCTTCATGTTACTACTATGTATTCAATATTCATTTACATGTGCTGCGGTTTTTTGCAGTCACACACACACACACACATATATATATATATATATATATATATATATATATATATATATATATATATATATATATATATATATATATATATTCTTCGTTTCAATAAAAATGTAGTTGAGAGTTAGCGCTCATCCTTTCTGCTTCTAGTCTGTGTCCGTGTCACTCCGCGCTACAATCCAAGATCAGGTTACTTTACCAACTTGCCCAACTTTTTATCCTTGTGTTAAAGACACACTCAGACTTGTTCTTACTTATGTGACCGGTTATTTTTGTGCTTTATAATAAGATGCAGTGCGTTTCAAATGAAAACGTGTGATAGTTCGTAGTGAGGTTATTTAAAAAAACTGTTCTGCTTAAAATTTAATTGAGCAAGCCTGTGCCATTATTCGGTGCTTATGTCTTTGTATTGGTATGGTTTTACTCATCTTCCTTTTTACTTTTAAAATGTGCAAACATTATTATGTAACCATTTCTCTTGAATGAAATAAATATTTGACATTTCGTCACAAATTTTACAATGATTTTGTTCAATTAGGTAACCTTAGACTAGCTGATTTTATTCTGGTAGCTTAACTTACAATGCCTGTAGAATATTCAATGCAAGCACATGGTGAAAAATACACTAAGTTATTGGGTATAAGCAGGTCACTCTCAGTAAATGGAGCATACGTATATTTCAGAAAATAGTGCATGCTTACATATTGAACAGCATGCACAGCTACACATGCTGTTTTGTTCGTAAATGATGAAAGATTATTCGACGTGGAAGCACTTTGTTCTTGGGCTTTCAGTGCTACCTTTAAGTCATATATGTGAAGGTACTAGTAGAAGCATCCCGTGGAGATAAATGACAACTTTGATGAATAGAGGTATAAAATATGTGCTTAAAACGGCAAAAAACTGCTTGACAGGCAAACGTATGCTTCTGTAGTACTGCACTTGTTACCGTCGCCAATACATGCATTGCTTGCGCTCTACTGCATTCAATATGAGCTACAGCAGCGAGCTGTGGTGTCTTTCCCTGCTGGTCGAGCTGGTGTTGCGAAAATTTTTGACCAAGAAAAGGAGGTTTTTAATCATTTCTGAAATGCATGTAACTATGCTTTTGGCTGTGTGCTGTTTCCACGGAGTTATAAGTACTGGCGCACCAAGGTGCGGGAGATCCTGTGTCCTTAGTGCAGCGCGCATTGTTATTGCGCTCTGCATCCTGACGGCAGTGTACTATCACTGCAGAGGAAGATTACGAAAGCATGGCGTGTGTGCCTTGCTGCAATGGCGAAACCTTAAATTGTTTTCCTGAAAGGGCCGCACGTTATGCTACCACATGACGGACCAGAAGCGCAATATGACGACGCCTCACAGATTCTGGCTCATACTGAACAAGGTAGTACCATAGCTAAGGCTAGGCAGCATTCACAACAGCTAGTCTGCCCATTAACTACATGGCTATAGTGAACGCTAAAATACTTGCAGGGATAACACCCTTTTGGAAGGGTGTTGTCACATGCTACACCCATATTGAAAGGGTGGTTGTCTGTGTTACACCCCATATAGAAAGGGTGTTGTTTGCTTTACACCCATAGGTGAGGTGACGTCATATTAACACCCCTTCTTTTATGGGGTGTTAATGTGCACCCTTTGCTTGGGGTGTAGCAATACACCCAAAAAGGGTGTCACCCATGGGACAAGCCATTTACACCCTTAAGGGTGTTAAAATTTTTAGAGTGTATCTTTCCACAGGCAGATCAAGAAAACAAGCTGAACCCGGGCATTCCCGTTTGGGCTCGCAACTTCGGAGAGGGAGAAAGGTGGCTGCCAGCCACAGTAAAGGAAACAAGAGGATCCCGAATGATCACCGTCGAAACGGCAGGAGGTGAGCTTCAGCGTCACATGGGTCAAGTCCGTCCTCGATACAGTCCTGTGCCGGCACAACCTTCGCAAGATCAACCAGCTGGTGTGCCGACGTTACCAGGAGAGGCTGAACCAGCTGTGCTTCGTAGATCGACGCGTATAAGAAAATTCGTACAGCGGTACTCACCTTAAAGAGGGAAGAGTGCTGCAAAGTGAAAACGACAACGAAGACAGAAAAACCGCGTTCTCCGTGGCGCGAGACTGACGTCATCACACGCTCCGATTATCGGCTACGCAGGAGACTGGTGCCACCACCGGATAAAAGTCTAAACAATAGAGAGGCAGTCGCATGGCGGCGCCTGCAAGCTGGGAACTTCGTAAACCCGGTCTGGGCATACCATGTTATGCATGACAGAGAAACCGATAAGTGCAAACACTGTGGGGCGACAGGGACCCTCGATCGCATAATCTGGGAATGCGCTAGCTCACCAGGGGCTAAAGCAAACATAAATCGTAGAGAGGCCTGGGAAGCCCTGCTGCGGAGCGAGGACCCTACTCCACAGCAACACGCCATCCGCCTGGCGGAAGAAGCCGCGAAGAGTCAAGACTTCTTTGCTCGCTTCTAATAGCGGAGGTTCAGGCCCCCGTCCCCAAGGCCTGTGTGCCCGGGACGGGGAGTAGGGGCCTCCTTATCCGGCGGTACAATGAAGTTGCTATCATCATCATCGATGCTGCTTGAGAACGTCCGAGAAAAGGGCTGTCACTGAATAAACGGGCGCAGTGTTCCCGTTCTTGTGTGAGCGTTATTATGCTCCTGGCCGTCCGGCCGGATGCCGTGCCCGTCTGGTAGCAGTCATAACAGTTGAGTTATAACATAATGTTTCTTTAATTGTGCTACATTTTACTTCCGCTCACTCAAAGCTAGTCGAACGCAGCATTGCTGCGTTCGACCTGCTGTACCTGCTGAATCTTTTCAAGAAGACCTGTCAACATCGAGCTGAAGAGAGTTTTCTCAAGCAGATTGACCGACTATAGAAGTGGCAGGCCACCCACAAACTCGTTCTAGTTTCCGTTGCAAAAGAAAATCCCGAAGTCGCGAACCCAGCAACTGGCCCAGGAGCCACCTAGCGAAAAAGAAAAGGTAGCCGTTGCACACAATTATGCGACATGCACCGCATGTTGCATAATTTGAAGACGATCGCCAAGCGAGCTAACGTGAAGGTGGTGTTTGCCGCCCCGTGCGACCTTTCTAGGCTCTGTGGAATGGCCAACCTTTCCTTCCACATGGCACCGGCCCGTGTCACAAATGACGAAAATAAATGCGTGTAATGTCAGGCAGGAGTCGTCTACGAAATTCCTCTGTCGTGTAGTAGTAAGAACGCGGACCAAACCGAGCAATCCATGAATGATGGGCTGAGGCAACACCAAAACAATGTTAGGAATGAGAGAGAGGGCCACCTGGCAATTCATTGTAGGGATTGCAGATGCGAGCCAAATTTCCACGCTTGTGCTGTGGTGGCCAGAAGCCGTGACAAATGGGTTAGCTTAGTTAGTAATTGAAGCCAAAGCGATCCTTGTGAGAGGTGATAGGTGCATGAGCGTTGCATCAATCTCATTATCGCAAAAGAGGTTACTTTACCTGAGCGGCGAATGCGCACAAAACTGTGCTCGAGCTCCTTGTACAGAATAGCGGCGTTCTTCCCTGATTTAACATTTTTGGAAGTATGGCGCTGTGTGTGTGTGTTTCTCTCTTTGTCCGTCGTCGTCCTCGCGCCTTTCACATCTAATTTAATTATTTATTACTCAGCACACCGTTGAAAATTATGAGCTTACAAAGTCACGAAGCCGTTTGAAGGCAGAAGGACGAAGTCTGGGCAGATCCATGTACTCCCCATAAATCTCGTGCTGGCTGAACCGCCCCGATTGCTGCTCCCGTAAACATTAGTGCCGGAGTTCCCTCTATTATAGCATGAAGCTCTATGGCTACGGCGACTTGGCTACGGTGACGACGACGACGCGTTATGGTTGCTAGGCCGCGTTCCGATCTGACAGCGCCGAACGCCTGGCTCGTCTTGACTTGGCTCCGGCAGCTCGCCGTATAACCCGCTCCGCGCACTCTCGACCCTTCTATCTCGCTCCCTTTCCCACCGGCAGCTCGTCTTCTGCTTTCTGGACGTCTCGCGGGGAGCAGACGGCGGCGGCGCGAAGGGGTGAACGACCTTCTCTTGGCGATATTTTCTTTCTCTATTCATTTCGTCCTCTCTCTTGCTGAGTATGACCGAAGCTGTAGTAGCTAGGCCTCGTGGCTCCAACGAAACCTCTCTCAACTCCATCTCCCGAACTTACATACCCTTTGTCTCCTCCCCCTGTTCTTGTTTCTTTCCTTTCTTCCTTTCTTTCTTCGTTTGTTTGTTTGTTCCTTCCTTTTCAATTCGTTGCTCCACAATCTCCCCGCGGCTCTACAGACGTTGCTCTCATCGTTCTTTTTTTTTTTTTGACCGGCCTTTTCCATCGCTCGCTTCTTGCACAGCCCTCCGTACAACAACGAAGCTGCATGCATAGACCCTAGCCACATCCAACGTCTTTCTCATCGTTTTATTTCTTTTTTTTTCCGAATCGCGCTTAGTCGTTCACTGCCGACGCCCGGAAATATGCAAGACGAAGAAGGAGCCGAACGCTGCACTTATTTATTAACCCAGCGTCGACCGACGTAAACACGTATGAGGCGCGCGTTGCGAGCCACGCGGCGTGCCCCCGAGTTAAAAAGCGCGCACACACAAATGCGAAACAAGCCAAGCCGAGTCGGAGGAAGAGTTGAAGGATGAGACCCATCGGCTTAGCTGGATGGCTTGCATAGGCAGGTTGCGAACGTAGTTCCCGCGCCTACTAGGGCGCCCCTCGCGGCGGCGAGCGCGGAACCGGCAGGATACGACCGGCCCGCTTGCGTTCGGAAAGCCTGTATGTGGACGGTTTCGCGCGTAGTTGTTGCCTTTTCTGAGCAATGCCGAAGTGCAACCCGAGCTGTTGAGTAGTGGGCTGCAACAGCACGTACACCAACTCACGAGGAACAAAGTTTTACAGGTTTCCAAGCCGACCATATGAAGCAGAACGGCGTCAACACTGGATAGCGCTCGTCAGACGGCATAAGCTGTTTTATGTTCCGGCGTTATGTCAAGTGCGTTATAACGCTGAATTCTTTGCTTTTACAGCAATGATGGCAGCAACGGGACACCTGCAGTCAGTGGCGTAGCTAGGTCGTCTGGCACCCGGGGCCCATAGGTCTTCTGTCCCCTCCCCCCCTCCCCCGGGTTTATTCGAGGAAGGTGAGGTTATCAACGATTTCCGTGTGTCTCCAGACGTATATGACACTCCCACACAGGCCCCTTGGACCCGGGGCCCACGCCCCCCCCACCCCCCCCCCCCCGTTGCTACGCCACTGCCTGCAGTGCGTACCAGGATATGCAGCAAACAAAGTAGTTTGTTCCCACACTGTACTGCAGTAAAGCTGTGGAACTCTTTCCCAATCCTCTCCCATTCAAACAGCGCTAGGGCTTGCTGAGAGATTTGAGGAGGGGTTGCAGCCGGCTGAGCTGGCATACGCCCTTCTGCGCCCAGCATATTATCAACGAAGGGGCAGTTGAGATAACCAAAATTTTTGACAACGTGGTTTATTGGAACCTCCTTTGCACGCACTGAAAAAATCGCAACATAAGAGTATCGCACTTCCAGTAACTTGGGCGAAAATATTTTCCCAGCGTAGTCTAACACAACTGGTAAGTTCATCCCCTTTTTTCTGTGTTTGGGGAGAGCAACGTTAGAATACCTCTGGTAGGTCTTACGAGTCGTTCGTACGCTCCACGTTCCTGGATGAGATGTTTTGGATTCGTATTTGCCGTCCTGTATGTACAGGGAAACTACCGCGGCGTCCTTGCACTTCCCTGCGATGCCAGCACGGCAATCGCAGCTCCCCGCTAGGATTTGTCTGCTGTCGCCGATCTTCAAGAATCAATGTCGCCTATAATTTCATGCGTCCACACCGTAGATAACGAAGTAACTTACGCTGAGCTTCACGCATCTCGCTGGTGCATTATTTTTCGTTTATTATTATTATTATTTGTTTTGCACACATATACACATATACACAGGTAACAGGAAAGGGATAGTGAGGAGCAGGCTGGCAACTGCCACCGGAAGGGGCACAACGCCTGCCTACTCTTCTGAAGGGAGGTGAAAGCAACACAGAAATGGAAGATAGGAAGGAAGGGAGCAAAGAGGAAAGGAAGAGCGGAATAAACCTAGCAGTCACTTCGATCAGTGCGAGTTCAACACTTCCCACACGTCGTAGACGTGCCCCACTTCAAATAGACGACTTCCTTTCTCTAAATTCTTTTCACGAAAAAAGCTATGAAGATCTTGTAATTCCCGAAACCCGGTTAAAATTAATATCGGCACGCTGTTTAGCGCCATCGCTACCGTTTGGCAGGACGCCAAACACGCAGCGCGGGCTGCTGACGCCGTGAGTTATCCTACCACATTCGCGCAACTATTCGTCAGATGGCGCTAGGGGTCGGAAAGACAGGGCGCCGCCTATGCACTTGCAACCTGCCCATGGTTGGCCGGTACCGCTGCAGGCCTGCAACGAGTGCATGGCAGAAGATACTCGAGCACCACCCAGGACCGCTCTCTCTCTCTCTCTCTCTCTCTCTCTCTCTCTCTCTCTCTCTCTCTCTCTCTCATACATCTTTCGCAGCCGGCATTGCTTTCTTCTTTCTATCATTGTTTCGTTCACTACGCGACGAGAACGCCGCGGGATCTTCTGAAACCTACAAGCTCTCCCTCACCAAACCTTCCCTAACGCCCTCACCACCACCTACCCTAGCAGACCCGGCAGAATACATTCCACCGTAAGCCCACACGTACATACACACGCACGCACACCTATTCCCACATTTTCTTTCTTGCCCTCCCCCCCCCTCTTATCTACCCGATAGTGATGATGTATGCCTTCCTATTTTCGTAAATTGGCGCTCTCCTTCTAATCTACCCTCGGCTTTAAGCGAAATAGAGGGCCTATCTATGGTCCTTCCTCCATTTCGTATGCCAAATACGCGGACGCGGAGTAGGGTTTCACGGCGTGCGCTTGAGGCGAGTCAGTGTTTTTCTTTTTCTTGTTGTTGTTGTTGTTGCTGCTGCTGCTGTTGTTGTTTACAGGTGCTTCGCTGGCAGTGATAACCGATCCAACGGTAATATAACGAGCGGGCGAAGGGAATCAGAAGATCAATATAAAAGAAAACAAACGAAACGTGGGGCTGCGCTTAAAGTAAAGCAATAGCGAGACATTCAGTAGCAATGTAGTAAAGTTTTTGGTTTCTTCTCTTCTTCTTCCGCCGGGTTCTTCCTTCTTTGTGGTTGTTGTTCGCTCTCGGCTCTTCCTGAGCCGATGCCCTGCTCTCTGCTTCGGTTTCTCGGCACTAACGATGCTTGATGTCAATAATTCGAACTGATTTATTTGCAGGCAGATAGTAACAGTTACAAGGAGTATATGGAGTACAAGGAGTTGCAAGCAAGCAAGGAAAACGGCTTCACATTTACGAATGCGGCTGAGCGAGGCCTCGGAGCAGTCCGTCGCTCCGATCGGGCACCTGACGAGAACGGTCCGTCGTCTCTCAGGCCTCAGCTCACACTGCCCGCCCAGCCGCACACATTATCACCCCCCAGCCAGCCGCGGGACCATGTCCCCGGGCTGCGTAGCTCGCACCGGCGGTGGCCGCCGCTCGAACCCCCCGCGGCGCCTCGGCCCGACGCAAAACACTCCCCAATTACTCCCTTCTCCAGATGCCGCTACAGCGGCTCGCTGCGCGATTTATGGCCCTCGCCAGAACCAGTGCGCCAGAACCCCTGCCGCTCCCTTTTTCGCCGAACAGCGTCCGGCCACCGCCTTCCCAAAGCAGGCGCTCTCTGGAAGCGGCCCGGGTGCGAGCCAGCAGCACAACATTGCCATGAAACACATACACAAAACAGAGTGGGCCCCAGAGAAGTCGGGGAAGCACGCACTTAAGCAACGAAAATAATGCACATATGAGCTTCACCAAGCCGAACATTCACAACGACCTTACAAATGTCGAATCAGTTTACACTCATGACGTAGCCACTCGAATTTCATATTTTCGTTCGTTTCATGAGAAAGGATCGATTGTGGCAGGATAAAAACTAACGGAAATTCGCGCCGAGACCTCTATCAACGCCGTTACCGTCAGGATGAGTGTCGCAGATTTCAAGTATAATGCCTTCATGTGTTGTGGCCACTTTGATGTGTACGCGGAAGAGGGATGCTTTCTTTGTTCTTGTTATTTTTAGTTATTTTAGTTTTAGTGTTTATTATGTTAGTCCCCCCGCCTTCGGAATTCTACAACGCACAAGTCTACGAGGTCGACGTGATCGTGACGTATGCGTTCTCGCGTATATTCGTTAACTCTGGTACACATATGCACAACTCAAAAGAATATGTACGAAACTAAATTGGCGACCGGGGGCAAATTAAAACAAAAGGACAGATGGAATATTTATTTTCCTCTCAGTTTTTAGATAGTAAGATGCACGTTATAGTAAGAAAAAGACTGTATATCAAATAGTGCAGGGAAAAGGAGGATAGGCGATCGATATCCCTCCTTCGGTGTGGCCGCTTTAAGCAACGGTGTTTGTCAAGTAACTTTTCATAACTTGGCCCACGTTACTTCTTTCGCCTTCCGAGAAAATTATTCACACCAGCGGAGTTCGTCGGGTTATCTCTCTCTCTCTCTGTCTCTCTCTCTCTCTCACCATTGCGTCATCATGACGTCACGTTCCGCAGCGTGTCTACCTACAGACACCGTCACGTCTGTCTAAAACGGTGGAGCAATGTGCTGCTAAACGAGGAAACGCATACTTGAAGGCATATTTAGAGTATATATATATATATGAAAAATACTTCTGCAACCCAAGCGCTCAATGAAAGCCGCACGCATCTAGTACCGCATATTTAATGTTATCGTTTATTCCCGCTTTCGTTATTTAAAAGGTCTTCTTTTCTTTACAGCACAAGGCTTCAGCGCTCTAGATAGCCATGACCGAGGCTGTGTATCTTGAAAGTGATGAGTGCATGTATTCAAAGATAGATAGATAGATAGATAGATAGATAGATGGATGGATGGATGGATGGATGGATGGATGGATGGATGGATGGATGGATGGATGGATAGATAGATAGATAGATAGATAGATAGATAGATAGATAGATAGATAGATAGATAGATAGATAGATAGATAGATAGATAGATAGATAGATAGATAGATAGATAGATAGATAGATAGATAGATAGATAGATATTATTAAAGATGATTTAACTTTAAACGCATCAAACGAACCGCCACAAGTTCGCACACAATAAATAAACCGACGAGCGAAGACTTTTTCGCGAACAGAATTGATTTTTCGCAAGAACTTGACTCGGCCACACGCAAAATCGCCAAGACGAGCCCGAATTCCCAAGCTTTGCGGAAAAAGATGGGGAGAGTAGGCAGTATGCTCCACGCTTGAGAAGGAATCGGGTTTGGAAGAGAGAGAGAGAGAGAGAGATCAAGGAGATGGGAAAGGCAGGCAGGTCAACCAAGGTCAACTAGACCAGCGTCCGGTTTGCTACGCTGCCTTGGAGCTAAGGAAAAGAGTGAATAGAAAGAGAAAAAATTGAAGAGAGCGAACAATATGGAAACTACCCTCTCTCCCCCCGCAAGAAAGAAGGAAATGTGGAGAAAAGACGGGCGAAGGGACAGCGTGCAAGTGAACATTGCTTGTAACCGGGTGAATGCACAGAGGACTAGATACAGGGTGCAGTCTTGTATGGAGTAAGTCTCACTAGTTTCTTAATTCTGCTTAATTGCATAATGAGTAAAGAATAATTAGCCAACAATTAGCCAATTAGCCAAAAAATCCAATTAGAAAGTTGTAGAGCGCTTTGCAAAACGTCCGATTAAACATTTTCCGACTTCCTATCAGGTATTGGCATTTTTCCGCTTACTGCAGATGCCCGCGAAATAAAAAAGACCCGCTTGCGCGTCGTGAATGCAGCGCTCCCAAACATTTGTCGCACAAACGAACACAGCAGTCAGCAGGGCGCGCTGCCGCTCAAAAGGCGTGTCCGCAATAGACATTAGTAAGAGGCGATCGGAGGATTGGTGGAAGAAAAGTAGGGAAACGACAGAAGACGGAGACGTACAAAAGCACAGTTCGCAATAGGGCAACAGAAAATTTGTGCGTGGTAGTTCATAGTATTTTATTTTCTTTTTTCATTGTTTAATCTAGGTAGGACATTAGGCAGTATAGTAGCAAGAGCTTGGTGGCGCAACCCACCGCCCTGTTCCAAAGGGGACGCTCATAACATCCATCCATCCATCCATCGAGAGGGCAGTGACGCAGGCGTTGGCTGTGCGATTCGCGCCACCGAGGCACTTCCCTCGCGGCGGTTCGCGATATCGATAAGCGGGCGTTCGCAATGACTGTGCATGACGCGCTGAGTCTCATTGGCTTCGTGCGGCTGAAAAAAAAAGAAAATCATGATTGCCGGCAAACTTAGCCCGATAAAGGCAGATAAAGCGTAATAAGTAAGGACACCAGAACGTCTGAAGACTGCAGGCACCAATATTAAGACAAATCGGCACGCCATCCATCATTCCCGTTATTGAAACCCCTTAAACTTCGTAAAGTACTGCCATGCTTTGAAGAATGCCGTCACCTCCTCGCGCGTTCTGGCCGAGGCCGACGCCGCGTCGCTATTGGCCTAATAGCATCACGTGGGCCCTCGCGCCGTGCATCAGCGCCATTTTTGCTCGAGAAGCGTCTACGTAGTGGCGAGGAGCGTATTTTGGCGCCGTTGGTATACGCTCGAGCAGTGCAGGCGGCGCCACGGTCGAGGAGGGAGCGTGAAAGAGAGGAGAAACGAGGAGGAGTGAAGACGGAGGAAGAGAGTGTCAGTACTTTACGAGGTCCATGAATACTTCGTCTAGCGCAAAACGACAAACACAAGAAAGACGACAGGACAAGGCGCTACTCTCAACTGACATCATTTTATTGCGTCACTCTTTTATAGACCGCTCAAACCAGAGGAGCATGCGCAGTGAGCACCATCCGGTGGAGCCACCAACATCTGATTCCAAGAGCGCACTCATGCGACAGAATCCAAAAAAAAAACAAATTCAGCGCTGTACAAGGTTAAGGAAGGCACACTAATGCAATGGGAGCCCAATGACTGAATGAAAAATGCTTCCGATAACTCTCGGGCGGTGGTGTTACGGCTCTTTTTCAAAATCGTGGTATCACGAAACATGGGTTTGCACTTGCATGTTTTACAATGCTGAGCCAAATGGGAACCTGTGCATGTTGGTATGGATCGCTCATGCTCTCTAAGGCGCTCGTTAACACAGCGGCCTGACTGCCCTACATACACTTTGCCACATGACAAGGGAGTCTTATAAACCACACCGACGCTGCATGGATTTCAATGAATGAATCCATATTCATGGATTCGCGCCAACTAGCCCGCCAACGCATTGTGCTGAACTTTACGAGGTATAAAGGGCTTTACCCGTTTTAGCAGAACGACTGCCATCGTCTGAGTTCTCTCCAATAATTTTAGTACGGCAACTCATGTGGCATGGCCGGAGCACCCACTTAGGCATGCTGCGCCCCGTGTCACGCTGCACTCCTCAATTAGAGGTCCCGCGAAACCAGGCCACCCCAAAAAATAAAAAGGAGGGGGGTAGGTATATAATTTTCTTTGTCGAGGTTCAAGCGAAAGCGCACGTGTTCGTGTACATCGTGGTTATATAAGCACGAGCTTCATAAAGTGAGTGACCGGGTCAATGCGTAATCGGTTCCAACGTATTTCAATGGATGCACATAAGGAGTGTTTGTGGACGAAACATCGCTGGTACGCATTTGCACACTTGATTCTGTTCGTAACGGAATGAAATTAATGTTATTTCATTTTTTTTAACTCTATACACAAAAACAGCCCGGTGCCAGCCGACCGAGCCGTTCGAGCTCTATATAATCCAATTATCTGCGCAGCTTCGCTGACTAAATGCACGTAGCTCCATTAGTGAGCTATCACTAGGGAGGACGTTTCGTGGTGAAATGGACATAAATGTGGTCGGGACGTGCAATTCGCGAATCTATATCATGGCGAGCAAAAAAGATTTGACGAACACGACTGCAATTAAAAACTTCGTGAAGCCCGTGAAGCCCTTTCACGGGCTTCACGGGCATCTGGGCACCGTGAAGCCCAGAAGTGGGACACGCGATGCCTTGAATTCCGTTATAATAAAGGCTTAGAGCGTTAAAAACACCAAGGGCGTTTCATTTTCTACATCCTTTTTTTGTTTTTAGCGCTCTAAGTTTTTATTATGGTGCGTTACCGACTAGCCCACCTATTGTTAAGAACGGCCTGCTGAAGTGCAAGATTTGCCAGCCAGGCGCGAGAGCGGCGTCGACTTTTCCTGGAAAGCCACCGTCACCCTCTAGCCAAGCGGCGTCACTAAGTCTACTGTGTGCGGAGGACAATGCCGCGTCCTCGACTCTCCGTAGCAGGAGCCGAGGTGAGTTCGACGAACCAGGCTTTGTGACGGAACACGCCACCGCCGATCCGGTCTGCTGTGAGCAAGGGAGTTCCCGAGGGAACGTAGTTGGAGGCCCCGTCCCACGCACCGCTCCGGACGTAAGCCCCGAGTTCTGCGAAGACCGTCTGACTTCGGTTGGGGACCGTGAACCAGTGCGAAAGTGTGTGCGTGTAAGCCCTCCCGCAAAGAGGCGGCTCGTCTACGATGACTGGTAGAACGGTTCTCTCACCTAGGGATCGAGGGAGGACCGAGTGTTTATAAACCGCTGTTGTGCGGCTGCTCAGGGTACTTTCTCTTGCAGTCATGCTAGACTGATGAACTGCAACGTCATTATGTAAATACTGTAAATAAACCCATATTCCTCGTTATTGACGAGAAGCAGTACTTCCCTTCAACAACGTCCTCAGCGTGGATAAGTTGGGCGACGGCATGGGCCAGCTACCATCTAATTCGTGCCCGACTCTAATCTTGAGAACTCGTTACCAGCGGTGAGATTGACCTCCCAATCCTTACACTATCCATCCTTTTAAATTATGCTTTGAACATTGGTAGTAGTAGCCGTAGTAGAAATAGTAGTGGTAATAGTAGTAGCAGTAGTAGTAGTAGTAGTAGTAGTAGTAGTAGTAGTAGTAGTAGTAGTAGTAGTAGTAGTTGTTGTTGTTTTAGAAAACTATGCGATACGCTTCCATAGTGCTCATCCAGTTATGTCATTTTTTGCTCTGAAGGAAATACCTGGAATATTGCGAACACACCCCGCTTATCAATATGCTGCTTCTCTCTCCCCCTTTTATCCGCGTATAGCTAAGGCCAAGAGGAGGCCCTACCAACAAAAGTTATAAACGAACACATTAATCGACCAACGAGCCTTGGTGACGTAATGCCTAATCCTGACACCGATGTACATGCGGTGACGAGTACACGGTGTCACGTCGGTGGTTCGGATCCCGCGTGCTATATTCTCGAATTTCGAAGAACATTCTATTTGTGTATGACGCGCAGTTCTGTATAGAATACAGCGTGTCCCAGCTGACATGTACCAAGCTTTCGAAAAAGATGGATCACCTTGCGCGAACGAAACTAAGTAATCGTATTGGTCAAGATCGCGCTAATTAATTATAATAACTTGTTGAATATTACCAGCAAAATATTACCGGCGGTTTCTCAACACTATCGCAAATAATATACGTAGTTAGCTTCGTTCTCGCAAAGTGATCCGTCTTGATTCAGTGCTCAGTTCGTGTCAGTTGGGACACTCCGTATATAGGCGCCTCTCGAACTATGTATCCGCCCCGGAAAAAAATGTTCCCGTCAAAGCCTTCGACTAGAAAGCACGAACCTCTTGATACTAACCTCGCCACACTGATTCTGTTGGTCTTTCGCCGTTTCTTCTCTTCATTCCCGCAAAACATCGCCAATACCGCAGAAACCACGTTCCTCGCGGGCCTCGCTGTAAAACCCCATTTCACGCGAGCCGAATCGACGAAGAGCAGACGCATCGTGTGCTGTTATTACTCGGTGATGCAAAAACGACGAGCAGTCAAGCAAGCAAGCAACATCAGCGGTCGCCTCTCTCACACACTATCTATTTCTCTATCTCACACGCACGCCGAAGTTCACTTTCTTTATAACCCTCCTCTCTCAACTATCTATCTTTCTCTCCATCACCACATGCACACTCAACTTCAGTACCTCTCGCCCCCTCTCTCTCAACTCTCCCTATCACGCTGAATCATTCTCAAGCTCCGTTTGCCCTCTCTCTCTCTCTCTTCTATCTCGAAGCTACTCGGTTTACCTTCACGGCCAAATTGGCTCGGCCGCTCAATTTATGGCCCCGGCATTTGCCGGGACTTCCCCTCGTTTCAGCTCCGACGACTCCTGCACAGTCCGGTTCGGCATCTATCTGGCAAGAGTTAAAGAAGGGGTTGGAGGAAAAGGGAGCGGGCCAAACTATAGACCTGCGCAGCATGGGCCGAAGCTGTGATCTATACCTCAGACCGTAAACCAATAGAACCGTGCAGCACAGTTCGAGAATGCGAATGCGAAGAGCCAAGCATACTTTGTACAGAGTGCAGTGGGTGCAAAGTGCGGCTCTGCTGCGAGATGTTACAGTACTTCACCTTGCCATTATAGGGGTATTACTCAAGTTCGCGCGTGCGCACCTGACCCTTCTCTGGATCGCACAGCGCCGGCGGAGCGGCAGTCGCTCGCTAGCACTTTCGCAGCAGCCCTAACAGTCAGAGCTGTGACCCCTAACCCGCGGTTCGCAGTGAGTTGCGACCACGGCGGGTTCAGGCCAAGGGGGACAGGGTGAGTCTCGACCTAAGGTGTTTATTCACCTTAGAGTACAAATATACCAACTGGACAACAGCAGCAACCACATATACAAATACAACACAAAACCACAGCGGCGGAGCGTTCCGCACGTCTGGGGCGAAATAAACCGCACAGTGTGGGAACCACAAAAGAGGCTGATAAGAGTTCAGCTCACCCAGAGATGGATCCGCGCTCGGGCCCTGGAGCGGTCAGTCGCTCACAAAGGCCGAGCGCAGCAGGGTGACGGCGTGCGGCGGTCTCAGCGGCTGAATTGAGATGCGGCCAGTCGCAAGCTCCTCAGCCGAAAGACAACGGTGCGTCGGGGGAATAGCGCTTCTCCCCGAGCGGCGGAGAGGGAGTCTCCCCGGTTCCAAGAAAGGGAAAGGAGGGAACGGGGTGCCTTGGGCTGCGGCGTCGCGGCCAGGCGCGAAGAGCAGCGGGGGCGGCGAAGGTGCCCTCTGCTCGCTACCCACCGCGAGCGAGCACGTGATTATCGCGTGATAACCGCGTGGCCGCTCCGGAGATATCGGGATGCGCGTGCGATCCCCACACCGTGCAGCTCGGGGGAAGCCTCCAAAGCACATCTTTAAAGTACAGCAGTAGTACAAAGTACTAGCAGCACTCAGCATATTGTCGAACTAGCTGTTGTAGTGCAAAGAGCTAGTACAGTGCATCACAGCATTATTGTGTGGTGCAGATGGAACCAGGACAAACACACACGTGCGCGCGCATGCGCACACGCAGCCAGAGGTACAAGACATGACGAAATCCAACATGGATGACGAAAGACGTAGGGACGACCAGGTGCTATGAAACACGACAACATATTTTTGGCCTTTCGTTATTCCCGAATACTGTTATTGAAAGCCTAGCTAAATCATTCGCGTTAGCTAATACTAAGGATTAGATTGAGTCTATAGCCAGTACTTTAGTCCCCGTTCCACTTTCCCCAGTTCGATAAACACGTTCATCATCAAACCACATATCGCACTCGCAGTTCGTGGGAGTAAAACATCCCTGACTGACGTCAGTCGGCGGGGAACGTGCTCTTATGGACCACGGTCTGAACACCGTCAAATTCGGCCATATTGTCAAATTCAAAATATATTATACGTTACAATATGGTCCTTACAAATTAATAAGCACTTAGAGCACTAAAAACACGAAATACGTAGAGACGTAGAGACAGAATTGTCATTACAATCGCGTCAATGTATGGCTCACAGGACGGTTATGTGCTCTTATTTGCTCAAAGCGCAAACATGGCGTAATTTGAGTCTTCGTAAGAGCGGCCCCAGCCGGATGCTAGTTAAAGAGTTGAATGCGCGACATTTATATATATATATATATATATATATATATATATATATATATATATATATATATATATATATATATATATATATATATATATATATATATCGCTCGAGGAAATCGGAACTATTTGTCAACTGGCCTTCGCCAGAGTTTGCGCTATTTCATCGTTGGCTATCAGAGTTATCTGTTGTGCAACCCTTCGCGCGGCGTGCTAAGGAAGGGACGAGAGCTTCGCGAATACGTCGTCGTTCCACGCAGGCGAGCGGCGGACGCCGCCGTCTCCGGCTTGAACGTCACTGCACCGTTTTAGCAAGGCAGAATGGATACATTGTATTGATTGTATCCTTTGGTGCCGAGCACGCCTGCGCGGTCGCCTCGCTGGAGGAGAACCGAGGAGCGCAGAGAGAGAACGCGGGGGAAGCTCAACGATAAGTGGTCGGGAGAAGGAACAGACGACTGCTCGCCGAGCGGCGGCTGTGATTCGTCTGCTGTTCGTTTCTGTTCGTGGGCCGCTCTTCTGCTTGTCGGCGTTATTTACTTTTATTCATGTCTTTCTCTTTTTTTTTCTTACGTGGTCGCTCCGTACAAGTTCTCTAGAGGGTGTTGTCCGTACTCCGTGCCTTCAATTATTGCCTTCAGCTTGCCCTGTTCGTTAGGCTGGATGTGGTTGCTGTTGCTTTTTTTTTTTTTTTTGCCTTGCGCATTTTATTTCGTCGTTGAACGTGTAAACGACCGGTCGCTTTCCCGCTAATACCACGGGAGGTGTTCGTCTGCCGGGGATGCCCGCCGGCACGGCTTTGCACGTTGAAGCAAGTTGCTGGCGTGAAACACGCAAGAAAAAAAAAAGAGAAAAGAGCAAGAAGAAGAGATAATAACGAAGAGGATGACGAAGGAGTGAGAATGAAATGAATAAAGAGAGGTGATAGGGGCTGAACGTGCATCGTGACCTGACGTATGTGAGGACGCTGTCCTGCCGGGGCACACGTGGAGTCTGGAACGGGAGAAACACTTCATTAAAAACGCGAGGGGAAACGCCAGGTACAAAAATGATACAGGTGTGAAACGAAATTTAAAAAGAAAGTATGGTTATGTTAGCATGGCGAATGGCGAAATGTTCCTTGGAACTGGCACTAAAGAGGAATAGTATGCGATATTAAGCTGCGTTAGAAAAGTAAGTTTCTGAAATAGCACATGTCTTGGCGCTTGTCTGTATGGAATGACCAGACTTCGGCCTTTGAAGGAGTACTGACATTACGTTTCTGCCTTGTCATTTTTATAATTTTTTTCTTCTTCTTGGAAAGGGGGTGGGGGGCGTTCCAAACGAAGGTTCAAGCACTCTAAACGCTAGAAAAAATTCTCGCAAGGCTCAGAACGTCCGAAGTAATTTCATGTCATAATTGTTTCTGCGAACGAGATTCGATATCGGTAGCGTTCACCGAAATGTCGTCACACAAGGGCAGTACATGAACGAAATAAGACGAGGACTCCACTCCGCGGAGGCAGAAAGAATAGGAACACAACTGTGAACAAGATACCCGTTGCGTCCCTGAAGCATCGATTACACCTTTTTTTTTTAAACCTTAGGTGTGTGCTCGTATTATTTTGCTCATGACGTCATGGTACATTCGCTGGCTAAGTTGCTACGATTTCTGTTGTCGCCACGCGAGCCAACAGCAAGAAGAAACGTGCGTAGCACGCTTGCTATATATATATATATATATACTGTGAACAATGTAAATATAACTATAGCTGTACTGCTACAAAACGATAGCTAATCTTGCTCTGTGTCATGACATCAGTGTAATTTTGATGGCCCCATGGCCGGCATTTTCATAACCAGCTGCGTTATCAATTAAAATATCTGAAAAGGACGCTAATGAGAAACACTGTATACAAGTTTATACTAATAAAGTATTGTTTCAAAACTTTATTATCGTTAATGTCGTAATATTGGGCTGATTATCAGAAGAGAAAATGAAAGCCACAGTTCAGTTTCTATTTAATTTCGCGCCGTGACGTCAGAGTGACGTCACAGATTTCAAGGTATCTTATCATATTTAATTAATTGTGGTCCAGTTAAAGTTCTAGAAGCTTGCTAACTTCCAGTCTTTGGAACTCTTTAGAATATTGGAATGTAGCCCATCTTCACCGGTAACATAATTACCAAGACACGAGCAGACGGCGTCAAAATCTATGTCTTCATGGCGAGGTGGTGCGAGAACGTCAAGGCGGTGTCGCCACCTGTCTTTCGGTTTTGCGTCTCTTCCGACATAACCAAGGCTCTCAATTCTCGCGGTAACAGTATTGTTTTTTATCGCGGCAGGGTGTAATTTATTAGTACAGCTAAAAATTCTCTTTAGTGTCACTTCAAGTTGTAACTGCTTCCCAACCTTTGCACTTGACGAGTGACATGTCCTTTCACGTGCGAGGAATGGGCGGTAAGGATTGTATGTACAACATCGAAAGCATGTGTGTGTACTCCTGCACAGGGATGCCAAGATAAAAAAAAAATGATCTCAGCCGTGTCAGTAAACTACCCCTCTGCAATGCCAAAAAATGACACTCTCGCCTTGCGAGTAGGCAGAAACGATGCAAAAAATAAAAGGCGGTTGGCGACGTCGCTGTGAAGATATACGTACGTACGTACGTACGTACGTACGTACGTACGTACGTACGTACGTACATACATACATACATACATACATACATACATACATACATACATACATACATACATACATACATACATACATACATACATACATACATACATACATACACACCACACACACACACACACACACACACACACACACACACACACATACACTAGGACGCGTCGTGTATCGTGTGAGCTCCTAAACAACGCTGTATCTATATCACGTGTTTATCGCTGTATCACCATTGATCTTTTTTTTTACGGTAACAATGGACGGTGTTGTATTCGTAAGCAAGCCAAATGCTGAACTTAGCAAGGTTCAAGACCTTTTGCTGAGTTGCCACGACGGCGCAAGCGCAAAGAACACTTTGAGAATCGTGACGTCGCACTGACATACCGGTGGGGGCCTTCGGCACCAAATTCGAAAAAGTGGAACATTTGGCCTTCATTATCTATTCTAGCGACCAACATCTTACCGCGAAAATAACGAAAACGGAGTTCTGAAGGAATACTTTGTTAGTCTATAAACAAATTCAGCTTTTCCTTTTGGTGTCCCTTGAAGGTGCTGTCAACGCTTGAGAGAAGTGCCATGATGATGTTGATGATGATGATGACGAGGATGATGATTTGATGATGATCATTTCTGTTCGCATCCTCTTTGGAACAGGGCTGTGACAGATACTCGGCTAGTCTACTTAACCTAATCAGGTTTTACTACATCTATTACACGCTGGCATTCTTCCTATCATCTTTATCCTCATCAAAACATATACCCTTATATCATATAGTTATACCTATGCGTCTAACGACTCCGACTCTATCTGTTATTCCCCCGCGTATTTTGCTTATCTGTGTTTCCTACTTCACTTGGTTATCTCGACCGCTGACCAGTTAGTGTCCCCATCCGCTTTGAATTCAAGTTCTCGTGGAAGATGATCGTTCCCTATATGCTATACGGTTCTTGCTGGGCGAATATCTCGGCGTACCGACACGATATGCTTATCGAGTCGTCTCAGAGTCGCCGTCATCTTCTCTCGCTTCGTAAAGCCTCTATCTATATACTGTACGTACAGTTAGGCGTACCAGTCTATTTTAACGACCAAAGTCAAGTCAAGTCAAGTCAATTTATTTCAGCATTTCTTTTGTACGAACAGAAGAATGCTAGGACAAGCACAAAAAGCTGCTAAGCTGCAGCTTGACTGGGTGCTTGCCCCATCACTTGGCAGAAACAAGAGACAGAAAATACATTCGAGTGAAAAAAAATTATTTACAGATTTCAAATGGTCATGTAAAGGCATGGGAAAAAAAACACAAAGTACATCATGTAAAATACTCAAAAATCTGTAGCGACTGCTCTGTTATAGTATGTCAATGAAGAATATATAATGAACAGTAGCGCACAGAACAGCAGTCTACAGAAAACGCTAAACACATGACGTAAACTAATTAGAGACCTCTCTACAAGAAAACTGACCCCCGGCACCGCCTATGTATTTTCTCTCTCCACCAATACTTGTCCTCGGCACTGTATATATAGTGAAGTGACATTCCTCGCTTCGACCACTGTGGATCACTTCAAGCCTCCGCCTTCCCTGCGGACTTCCTCTGTCGCATTTGGAGTCTCTAATGAGGCGTTCATAAACAGAGCGCGGGAGACTCGTAAGCGACAGTAATCAGCAGCAGCGTATGATGTAGTTCCGAGAAGTCAAATATCACTGTCGGTGCGCTGCGCAGGTGATGCGAACAGCGGGAGGGTCATTAGTGCGATGACGAGCGAGGGCCGCTCGACGTCGTGGCCAGGTGGGACGCCGCGGGCAGCAACAGCAGCAGCAGCCCCGGCAACGACTCACTGGGCGCGACTCTCCTATGCACGTCGTCCAACGCTTGACCACCGGCGGAGGGGGGAGGGAGGGCCGGAGCTCGGTCCGAATCGGTGAATTATGCACTCGGGGTCGGAAAGAGCAAGAAGCATCGGCATACGACTTGCTGCTGCGTTGCCGCTGCTCTGTCCCCCCCCCCCTCTCTCTCTCTCTCTCTCTCTCTCTCTCTCTGTGCTGTGGTCCTCGCGCTGTTCCCGACATTTCCCTTTGTACGAGTGTTCCGCGCATGCCCTGTGACGTACGATATCGCAGTCTCTTAAAAAAAAAAAAGAAGGGACACGAAACAGGAAAGGAAGCTGAGCTGTATAGTTACACATCTACAATACATGAAAAATCCCTCTTGCCACGAGAAGAGAGACACTATGATCAGCTGAGACTGATAAGGTTTTTTCCTTGGAAAGTATGTTTTCGTTGATTCTGTGGTAAGGTGTTAGGTCTTAACACGGCCAAGGGCATTAATTAGACGCTTACCACGAGGCCCTCCCCTCCTCCTTTCCCAGTCATCAGCGCCTATCCAGAAATCAACGCCGCGTTGACGCCGACTTTTGACGGATCAACAAAAGACCCCTCTCTACCTGAACCTGACAATCTGAACTAATTTGATGAAAAGGGCCAACGTCGAATGCTACCGTGGGAATGGCTTCGACTTCGGAATCCCAGGTTGCTAAATATGCGGGGGCGAAGGGGCAACGTATAGGAGGCGCAGTTCGGCGGAACGGCTTGTGATGATGATTGTGATTGACCGCGATAGTCAGCAGATTCTCTAGTATAGTTTCCTAAGGAATAGGACGCGATTAAAAGCGGAAGCTGCCACCGCAAGCTAAGTAAGGGAAAGCGGACCAATCGCAGACGCCGGCACCCCCCTTGTTCGTCCAGTTATCTATTTTCAGTGCGCTGGCTCGGCCCCATCGAAACCCTCCCTCTCCACTTGAGCGTGCTCCTCGCCTCCTGGAAGCAAATTGCAAACAAAAACCGTTTGATTGGACTGCTGAGGCAACGCTGCGGGTCACCGCCCGCTGCTTGCGTGGGCGGTCATGCAAATTTATCGTCAGGAGATTGGAATAAGAACATATTGGAATAGTTTTACGCTACAGGGCCCCTGATGTGAACGCAGACGTTTATACGCCCCGGCACGGAGTGGGCTTTCCTATCTGGAGCCAATGTAAACAATGTAATATAAATCCTTTTTCCTTCATTGCCACCTGCCGGACGTAATCATCGATGGGCTTGGTGGATTCCTGGCCCGAAAGCCACCTCGAGCAACAGTACGAGTATTTTTCTCTTTCATTTTTTTTTTCTTTTTGCGCGGCGAGACAGGTGGCGGTATGCCAGAATGTCGTGACGGATTTCGAAGTGTTTTTTTTTTTTTCTCGTATTCGGGTCGTTGTGGCGCAGTAGAAACACACGCTACACACGCACATTTGCGCGCCCACTCGAAATCGGTGACTTCACGGCGAGTTCTTGGGGAAACTTCAAGGTGGCCCATGTATAGGGAGCGCCACTTTTTTTTTCGTTCTTGCTATCTGCGTTTTTTCCAGCTTATATACCAAGCCTCTCCTCACAATAGGAGTGGCTTTTTACCTTTATTTCTATATTTAGTGTTTACGTTGTATAAGCGTAATCTGCTGACACAGTCCCTTTCGTGTCGTCTAAGGGACAGTAATATGTTACGTTAAGTCGGTTTATTCAAGTAAAGCATTTTATTATTATTTTTTATGGGTCAAGTATCATGTGGTGGAAAATGGCTGGTTATTAGTGAATAAAGTGAATATTAATCTACCCCTTTATCGAAGTTCACGCACAGGACCGCCGTGCTAGTATTTTATATAGTATGACGTCATGATGGGCCAGCGCGGGGATTCTATGCCCGTTTGTTTATATGTATCAAGCCTGTCTTTAATCATGCTCTTCTCAGGGCAAAAGCCGAAGTTTCTAGTTTTTTTTTTTTTTTTTAGAAGTATCTATATGCACCGAGGTAGTTGTGGGCGTGTGTACCATGCATGAATGCGTCTTCCACGTGTCACCCACGTCATCCACTAGAGAGTTTTCCTTTCTCTCTCTAATGCAGATTCACTCAACATACCTCCTTCATGTTCCCTCCAGGTGATATGCGGTACATGCTTTCGTTCAGACAGACAGACAGACAGACAGACAGACAGACAGACAGACAGACAGACAGACAGACAGACAGACAGACAGACAGACAGACAGACAGACAGACAGACAGACAGACAGACAGACAGACAGACAGACAGACAGACAGACAGACAGACAGACAGACAGACAGACAGACAGACAGACAGACAGACAGACAGATAGATAGATAGATAGATAGATAGATAGATAGATAGATAGATAGATAGATAGATAGATAGATAGATAGATAGATAGATAGATAGATAGATAGATAGATAGATAGATAGATAGATAGATAGATAGATAGATAGATAGCCTTCCCTGTATGCCTTCTCCCAATAACGGAGCCGAGCGAGGTCGCGTCATGCCTACGTCATGAGCCCCACCCTCCTTTCTTTTTTTCTTTCTTTCCATTCTTCCTTTATTGCAGCGTGGCGCACTTCCTGTGGTGGTTTTGTTCGTTCGACATTCGGTGGTTTCACGATGTCACGCGCCCTATAATCGGGTGACGCGTTGCAGCCAGCGCGTCCGAACCAGGGGCATTTATGCTCTAGACCTTCGATTCTCGTGCTGCAAAAAGGAAAGGAGGCGTGCGGCGTTACGTTTGAAAGTTCGGCTCTTTTTCACACCGTGCCGTGGTTTTGATGACTTTGCAGACGCGATCGTCAGGCACGGGATCCACGCACCACGTTTTCCTGTTTACGGTGCTTACGGGGACCGCCTAAAACATTGCAATCATTGCGTGTTCCCTTTACCCGCTTCCCCAAATGGGCTATAGAGTCGTCACATAAGCAAATTATTCTCTCTCTATTCGCACTTTATCGCGAGCGCTGCTTGATCACGGATAAGCCTTAAACACGACAGCGAAGAACTTGAGTGAAAACAATATACGAGGGAAGATCTCTCTCTCTCTCTCTCTCTCTCTCTCTCTCTCTCTCTCTCTCTCTCTCTCTCTCTCTCTCTCTCTCTCTATCTATCTATCTATCTATCTATCTATCTATCTATCTATCTATCTATCTATCTATCTCTCCCCCTCTATCCCTCCCCTCCCTCCCCCTCTCTCTATCTCTCCCTCTCCCCCTCGCTCTATCTCTCCCTCTCTCCCCTCCTCCTCTCTCCCTATCTATCTATCTCTCCCCCTTCTCTCCCTCCCCATCTATCTATCTATCTATCTATCTATCTATCTATCTATCTATCTATCTATCTATCTATCTATCTATCTATCTATCTATCTATCTATCCCTCCTCCTCCTCCTCCTCCTCCTCCGCCTCCTCCTCCTCCTCCTCATCTCTCTCTCTCTCCATATCTGAGGACTGCTCGGTGTCATAGCGGGGCTCTTCGCAACAGGCGCGAGCTCCTCGCCCGGCTTCTTTGTTTCACAAAGCTTGGCGAGGGGACGTCTGCCGTGAAGCAACACTTATCTCCAGACGCCGTCGGTGGGGGTCCCCGACGACGACAATGAGAAATGGATCGAGCGAGAAAAAATTTTTGGCAAGCGGGCCAATTTTCGACATTCCCTCTCGCTAATTCCGTGCACTACGGCGAAACGCACGAAGTGTCTGCCCGTTCTTCCGGCCAGAGGCCGCTGTATAGTGCTAAGCTTTTTAGCACTCGCTCAATTACTCCTGAACGGTAAGATCTTTCGCGAGAGGGACAGCAATTAGTGGACCCACAGTCGACTGCCGAAAGGAGTGACACTTGCACGAAAGCGGTTTGTTTGCTTTCTTTCTTGCTTCCTTGCTTGCTTTCTTGTTTGTTTGTTTGTTTGCTTGCTTGCTTGCTTGTTTGTTTGTTTTACCTTCGGCGCTCAACAACTAAGCGCGCGGGAACTTGCCACTTGAGCAGACGTTTTCAACGCGGGGTCTTTCTTTCTTCATACATTTCCTCCGTGCATAGTAAAAGTGAAAGGGCGGGGAGGACCCTTAAGGCAAAGTAAAAAAAAAAGAAAAAAATTGTGCAGCCACTCCTGTACAGTTACATTGTCAGATTCATATTTATCTCATTGACTTAGGGAGAACCGTAAGCGCGCGGGTTAATTCCGACAGTTAGCGACAGACAGCCGCAGTTAAACAGAATTGCAGATTCCATTCGAACGGTGTCCCCGCACAGGAGGACAAGCGGGAAACAATGGGCGACTCTCTCGACCGGTTCTTCGTAACGATTGGTTGACACTGCCAATATACCGCTTTCGCGGGGCAGCGCGGGATTGGCCAGATAACAGTTGAGAGGCGCCGCGCTTATTCTCTTCCTTTCCCTTCGCAATCCGCTCTCCTTTTATTTTTTTACGTCACTGCCCCGATAACGTGCAGATAGAAAGACAAGGACCGCTGGAGCAGCGATCCGCAAACAGACGACCGACCGTGCAGGCGACGAAATACGGCGTGCGTTTGTGTCTCTGTGTGCTCAGGTGCTTCTAAACAAACAAACAAACAAACAAACAAACAAACAAACAAACAAACAAACAAACAAACAAACAAACAAACAGACGGCTAACCAGACAACTGAGTCAGCTGTGCTTATACGTGTGTGTACGTGCTTCCAAACAATAGACAGACGACCAAGCAGACGACATATACAATCTCAGGCGTGCACATAGCGCTCAGTGATTGAAACGCAATACTCGGAGGAGCGCGTGGCTGCCGGCACTTTAGGCTCCATGCACCGGTGGGCGCTGAGGACACCGAGATGATGACTTTTTTTGTATCACTTGAAAGCGAGAATCCTTCGTGATGCATTGGGCTCCATTCGGCCCCTCAGCGATCACCCACGGCTCACCGGTGGCGCAAAAAGCGCCGGCCGCCATGTGTCGCGTTTCAGTCCCCGACCACTGTACTGCACATGTGTGTGTTTTTAAGCGCCGCGGGACAGACGTTCAACGCACGACACAATTCGATGTTTACGTGCGTGTTGGGGGAGGGCGTGTGCACGTTCGTGCGCGCGTGTGTGTCTGCGCGTGTGTGTTCGCACGCATGCACTGCAGCAGGTAGGGGGCACAGCTCTTTTTCCGGTACTCGCCTCCGAAAAAGTCGGGGGCGGGGGCTGAAGCGAGGCGGAAATAGAGCAACAGCAGATGGGAGAGCAGCTAGCGGAACAGCGCGGCCGCCGAGCGCAGCCAACGTGGCGACGAGGGTGCTTGTGTAGTACATACCGCAGCCAACGCGCGCGCCAACAACAAAAAAACACGGCCGCGGACCCGTGGCGAGGCGCGCTGGAAGGGGGGATCGCCGAGCCGTAAACACTGGGCGGAGACGAGGCGTCGGCATGCACAGAGTCGTGGGCCATCTCGGCCGAGAAAAGAAAAGTAACAAAACGGCACAAAACGAAACACACACACACACGCACAAGGGAGAGAGAGAGAGAGAGAAAGGACGCGAGAAAAGGGGGGGGAGGTAGAGAGGCAGAAGTTGGAAAGTATTTAAACGCTAGAAATAGAGGAAGGAGTAAGAAGAATAGCATGCTCCAGGACGACGTACTCGGGAGTCTCCTGTCGGCCCGCTCCTCGTACCTTCGAAGAAGTCACTCCCCAGAACTCTCCAGAAAGAAGCTAGAAGAGGAGGCGAAACGTTAAGGAGAAATTGGAAGCGTAGAAAAATGTATAAACGGTGTCCCAATGGGACATCTCTCCCGCTCCAACCTGCAGAAGGCAGAGATACGACATACAGGGAACCAACCGAAGCCAGAGAACGGCGGGAGTGCGCGTAAAAGGTCGATATTTGAAAGAAAGAAAATAAAAAAAGAACGTGAAGATGAAGAAACGATGAAATTACAGGAC
This sequence comes from Dermacentor albipictus, assembly GCF_038994185.2. Classification (NCBI taxonomy): domain Eukaryota; kingdom Metazoa; phylum Arthropoda; class Arachnida; order Ixodida; family Ixodidae; genus Dermacentor; species Dermacentor albipictus. The sequence continues at coordinate 151,154,021 of NC_091822.1, read as the reverse complement.
GAAAAGGAACAGACGGCGGTTGTGGCATGTTGTGCCATTACCACAAGCCCGGATTCCGAATCTACAAGGTGCAGAATTTATCCTGCGAGCGCCCTTTGGACAAACCCGGCGCTGCGCCGAAAGGCACAGCGCCTCAATTCTCCCTTGACAAGTCAAGATGCTGAGCCGTAAGGCAGCGGTGTCCTGCGGAGAAGCATCGGCGAGCGACATGTCCAAACGTGCAACCAAGTGCCAGACAGCCCGGCGCCGTACCTCCCTTTGCCTGGAAGTCACCGCGCCCGCCAACTTTGAACCGGGGGGCCAGCGCGGTCGCTGGTTGGACCTCTCGGACGACCGTCGAGTGCTGGCTTTGTATTGGGCCGTTTGAGTGACAATGGTTTCTCGGGGCATTATAAGGCCCGACGCCGCCGCCTGGAAAACCGTATCCGCCGACCCACCGGGGAGCCGAGTGCCGCTCTCGACTGTGTCACGCGTTGCAATCTCGCCGGACGTCGCCGTGCGGGAACAGTCGCGTTTCCTGTGAGCTCTCGGCCCCAGTGCCGATCCGATCTTGTCCTGTGTAATGACCTGTATACAGTGCATACAATCCCTTTCGTTATTCTCACCGACGCCTGACTCGGAGTCTTCGCTACCAACGCTCTGTCACGAAAGGTGTGACGAGCGCTACGGGACCACCTCCAAGTCGTAATAGTGGTGGCAGCGGTGCAAAGTCGTAACAGGCGGAATGTTCGAGCGCACGCTAAAAGCTCCACCCCCCAGCAGCCCTATCTCTGTTCAAGAAAGAAACAAGAAACGATTACCGGCTATGTGGGAGACCGACGCTTGCCATGGGCAGAGCGGTGTGAGCCGAGGGTGTGCGTGTACGTGTGTGCATGGAAGCCGTGGTTAAAGACAGCGTTGGCGATAGAATATATACACGGTGTAGCCGGGGCGCAGGTTTGAGCGGGTTAACGTATAATGGTTTCCAGCAAGTACGGACGCGAGCACAAGAAGTAGAAACAGACAGGACACTTGTGCTCGTGTCCGTACTTGCTGGAAACCACACTGTAAACGAAAATAAACCCACCTGGGAGTTTTTAACAGGTGATGTACCCTCAAACCTCCCCTCCTCAAGTATTTACTCCGATGTATGGGAGCAAAACAGCGCCATTCCCTCGTTTCACTCCGCTGGCTGGCTGCGGGAGTATTAGGGCGACATGACGCGATTTTACTCCGCTTAAAAATCTTGTTCTCCCGTGAAACTCCGACAGGGAGTTTTAAAAACTCCCCTCCGCCGAAAGAGCTTGGTCACGTGGCGCTTCCCATGAGGCTGTGCGCCTCGCCAGCGACCGGGCGCATTCGGCGGAGTCGGCAGTGCTCATGGCTGACGGTTTGTTTACATTTGTGAAGTGTCGGTCCGTGACAGCGTTTCGTCAATTTGTTTCCCGTATTTCCTTCCAGAAAGTGTTATAGGCATGCCTGAAGCTCGCTGTTTCTCAGCTTCAAGTACGTTTGCTCTGATCACTTTGCTGACAAGGATGAATGCAAGAGCAACGTTTTCAAGTGCGGAAAAAGGCTTAGGTATACCTCGAAGTTGCTCACTGGCTCGTGATGTCGGCTCAGGTTCTGACTGTGTTTTCGTGCTGCGTGACCCTGGCTTGTATTGTTCAGTACGTGAAATGCGACTTTTATGTCCTTTTGGGTACATGCTGACAACGTCTGGTGTAATGTTTGAAAGGACCGCGTAGCAATGGCAACAGCAGCCACTGTTCGAGCGACGACGTCCGTGCTAGTCGCACATGTATGACGTACCCCAAGTTCGTTGCGGTGCTGTGTTGCCTGTGAGAAAGATCGGAGTGCAAGCAACTGTTTTTATGTATCTGCGAACGGATATTTTCACCCGAAGAAAAACGGTAGGACATAAGTGTGCGTACTGTAAATAAAGCATCTTATTGAGCGATGTGCATCGAATTGTTATCGCGCATATAGGTTTTGGTCACGTCATTGCTTCCGATATTGCATTTACATTACGCTCTATCCGAGACACTGATTTAGACGCATGCCTGCTCGCTCCGAGTTTAAGCATTCACTCGACAGATCAGCTATGTAGCTCCTTTTCACAACCGAGAGATATTGCTTGGACGCGGAGCAAGTAGTGCGGTGTATAATATGTATGACTGCGCATTTTTCGGTGTTACGTCGGCTGCTGCGGGTCATGCTCACACGTAATAATTTGTTGCTACGCTACCACTATATCGCAAAAATTTAATTTTGCTATGAAGCAGACGCACTTACATTTTTCTTGCTTACTGTAACTAACGCACTACTTTTTGGCCGCGAACGCCGGCAGTGTGCGAAGTCGCACCAGCACTCAGAATCGCATGCTAATTGTGAAAATTTACGCCATTAACTTTTTTCTCTCACTATTCTGAATTAACAGTTTTGTGTTGATTAAGGTATTCTGTTAATATCAGAGAGGCACATCTCGTATGAACGAGCATGGGAGTCGTAATTCTGAAAGAAGCACAGCTGCTCCCTAGGCGGTTTAGAGGCACACAGTATCGTGGCTATATATACTGGCACCGTTACCTCTTGGGTATCGCGTGTACGTGGGATGTCTTTCAAGTTTCTGCATTGGGCGTTTCTGAAATGTTTATGTATGTCATGATATATGTGCTTTCATTGACTTGTTTCGTCGAATTTGACGCGGTCTCGTGTGCATATTTCGAAATTTGACCAGCAGCCTCTGTATGTAAAGATGTTCGCGCAAACTGACGCGATGCCTCTTTTTATACTCCCGTTACACCTCAAAAAAACTCCGTCCATTGCAAAGCAAAAAAGAAAGAAAAGATAGAAAAAATACCTCCCATAATTCCACGCGAAAATTCCGCTCGCACGGAGTAAAAATTCTACTCCGATCATACGGAGCATAATAAACTCCGAACCGGGGGGTCGCTAGAGGACAAGCGTTATACTCCCACGTCGGAGTTATTTCCGTTTACAGTGCATTATACGTTTACCATGCACCAACTGGCCCAGCAAACTACTCTTCTAAAATTTGAAGGGGTTGTCGCCACGAGCACTTCGGCTGTGCTCCGAGCGGGCATATACGTTTTAACGCGACAGCGTTAAAGGAAAAAGCTGAAAAAGCTGAAAGCCTTTCCAGAAAAAATGAGTGAAGAGCAGTACGCCGTGGTTTTCAACCCTCTCAACTCGAATATCGCACCTAAATTGAGCAGAAAATCCGGTGTCGGCGTCGGCAGCTTGTCCGTGAGGGAAAAGAAATCGCCCTGAAGCACGTATGCTGAACCGCGCAGGCCCTTCGCGTGGTCCATAGGCGGATTTACTGAACAAATTGAATTTCTCGAAGTAAAATGCGTCAGAAAATTCGCGAAATACTACTTGCACACTACCTCAAGACATGATAGCGCCGGATTCTAATTTGAATGTGCGAGAAAACTTAATTATGTTATACGCGGAAGCTCAAACACAAACCCCTTTTCCAGCTGTGGTTCGAGGTTCGGCGCTGCTCTCCACTATACTTCCGGGATCGGCCACGCGAGAGGCCTCATTTCTGTCAGAAAGCTCACCTTCCCGCGTAGCATTTGCCGCCCGCGTTTCCAGGAAAACGTTACTGTTACATAAGCTACAATATGTCGGAAAGCGTGAGAAGCACTCAGGGATCTTCAGATGCTATCGGGTTCGATATACTGTGAATATGTATACCAACAAGCTTAAATCAATATGCTGCAGTGCGTAGTGCAGCGGTGTGGCCTCGTGGCAAGCACTAAATACGTTGTTAGGAGTGCATTTGTATGTCTAATAAAAAAAAAAAAACAGAGCGCCTGAATTTCGTATTCCCAGTGACATTGTGTAAAATGGGAAGCTATCGAGACTATCGGCCTGCGACTGCGATTTCTGTCGCATGCGACCGAAATCGCACTTCCGGTGCGTTGACAGGAATCATGCGATCCAGGCTTAAGAACGACCGAACCGGACGCAGACGCCCTTCTGGTATGCCCACGGGCGTAAACCGCCACGTCCGTGTCGGAGACTGTGTTTCCCTCTTTCCCTCTTCGTGCCAAGTGAAGTGACGTGAGTGTGTTTTGGGCCAAGCTCTCCTGGGAGGACGAAAAAAAAAACATTACGGTAGAAAACATCTCACGATCACCATCGACGGTAACGCGCTAGGTTGTCTGCGCTATGCGAAAAAAAAAAAAAATGGAGGACGCTTAAGGAGAAGGCATATACTAACAAGACGAGACACAGGGCGAGAAAGCAGACGACGCCCATGACTGTTAGCAGACGACGCCCATGCTATGATGACGAACCAGGTTAGCGCTAACATTGAAGTTCACAACACAAATTCTTTTCAACATATTATTTGCGACTTCCTTCAGGAACAGATGCGAGATTTGGGGTTGGCGCTTGCTGCTGCGTTTGGTGCAAGAATGTGACCAGGAGCAGGCACCGCTCATAGGCAATTACGAGCAATGTATGCACACGCAATTTCTTCAGAAACAGACGCTAAGCACGGATACCGCGAGGGTCTCACTGCGTTGACATGCACGACTATGCTGGAAATGCGATGAGGGTACCTATATGGGCTCGTTGATAAGTCATATTGTAATTTATTGTAGCGCAGGCGCGACGTGACGCACATATAAGGCGCACGAGACAACACGAAGCTACCCACTTCTGTGGTCCCCGTGACACAGCGCTGAACGACCAGCTGCGAACAGCTGTGAACGTCCGCCACGTCTCCTCGCACTGAACTCCAGGAACCGCCGTTGCACACTGCAAAACAAATCTAAAGGATAAGGCGTTTTTAAATTACGAAGCAGGCGTCTTATTTGCTCCTATTAAAGGCAGGTCAGTAATATCATAACGCGCAGAGTTTTTTTCTTTTTTCTTTCTTTCTTTTTCATGACACTAGAAAATATGTGCCGCGTATGGCACAAAACCTGGCAGCGAGCAACCCTGGGCCTCGCACCAGCCGCATCGTTGAAATCGCAATCGTGTTGAAGTGAGTCCTCTGAAAAATCGCATTGCGACGCATGCGACTGCACCGATCTCTCTCTCTCTCTCTCTCTTCAGTCGCAGCACGTGAAACAGCCCCTAGGAGAGGGTTAATGACAAAGGCACACAGGTTCTCGACGGGGAAGAAAGTCACTGCGAGGTCGTTTGAATAAGTGTGCCTGTAAACGCAAATTGCTGAAAACCGTTCGGTGGTGTCCAGCTGGTTCCAGTTCAGTACAGTTTATTGTCCTAAAAGACACCCCCGGACGAGGGTATTGCATGAGCGGGGTAGGTTTTACACAGGTCACACGTTTTATGTACGCATCATTAGCTATATGCAAAGTGATCAATCACGCGCTGTTGAAACAAAGGCCGGCAAGCGGTGCCAAAAATGTCGGCAGGGAGGGCCGTTCCAGTCTTTAGCTGTTCGAGGAATACGAACGAGGCGAAAAAAAATGAGTGGTTCGGGCACGCAGGCGTGCGACTCGCTGCGGGTGAACGGTTCGGAGAGAGATACGTTCCACGCACGGGAACGGATGTATGACGCACGATGAAGGGCGCTGATAAAAAAAAAAGGAACTTGTGATAGGGTTCAAGACTAGCGATGCGTCGGCTCTTATAGATAGCAGTGTTAATCCAGATTCTGCTTTAAGTGCAGGAATGCTGACGCATATTGTGAGTGAATGAACCTACAGTATAGCGCGGTTGTGAATATACTCGAGTGAGCTGGTAAGACATGCTTGACGAGAGCTCCAAATGGCAGATGCATATTCGAGTTTTGCTCGAACTATGGATTTGCATGCAAGCAGCTTTGCGTTTTTGCGCAGCCTGACGGAGATTACGCTTTAAACAAGACCCCAGTTTCTTATTAGCAGATTATATTGTGTTGTAAATATATATGCTTATGGCAGGACAGATCATCGCACACAGTGTTACGTTTGACCGGCGGGGGCTGGCGATCTTCCGGGAAGCGACCAATGCAATGTCGTCACCATGTCTGCTGCGGCGACTCCCTTTGAAAGGACAATGCCTCAGTCCCCAGCCCATCGGCGCCACCAGGGGGCGACTCGTTTTGTAAGGAGGACACTTATTATACAGGACTTATTAGATTCCCCTGCCGTGAGGCGCCGAGATGTCCAGACGCAGTCGGCGGAGCAAGTATTGTTAGTGTGTACGCCGACACCTTCACGGTTCGATTGGAGCGTGGGAATTCCTGAAAGGAGATGCTTTGCGGTGCCGCCTCACGCAGCTTAGAAGTCGTCGGTCAATGGACAGACGCGGCGGCCACTGACTGCAGGCTCATCTCTGGGATGAAGAGGCGCCTGCTTGGGTCAAGCACCGTGTCTGCGAGAACCCTCTCACCTCGGTGTGGTCAGTGCAACCTGTGCGGAAGTGAGTGCGTAAACCCTCCCCCTCAAAGGCAGGTCGGCTACGATGACTTTGGGCGCTCCGTTTGGTCGAACGGCCGTTTTCCCTCACCTAGGGATCTAGGGAGGACATAGTGTTTATAAGCAGCCGTTGTCGGCTCTTCAGTGTGCATTCACGTTCAGTCAGGATGGACTGATGAACTGTAACGTTCTCATGTAGATACTGTAAACAAATCCCATATTCCTAGTTCTCGATGAGAACAAGTCTCTCCCTTCAACAACGTCCTCAGTGTGGATAAGTCGGACGACGGCATGGGCCAGGTACCATCTATTTCATGCCCGACCCCAACCATTATAACAGTGACACCCAGGTAGTTATATGACTCGACTAGATTGAGAGGTGTGCTATCCGATTTGGTAAATAAATACGAGGGAATTACGGCTACGAGTGAACTTTACTTTTCTTTGCACTACATAAGTGTCATTAACCAATCGTCACACCATGTTAGTAGGTTTTCGAGGTCTACGGAAGGGCTGTTTGATTATAGGTGTTACGTACAGTGCGAAAAATGACACAATCGCCGGCCAACATTCGGATGTTTGAGGACACATGTGAAGATATGTCATTAATATATATTAAAAATAATAGAGTGCTAAGAACCGATCCCTGAGGGACGCCTGATGTTACTGGCGCAGGGTTAGCTAGGTGATAACTTATCATGACCGATTTGGAGCGGTTACTACGAAATTCTATAATCCTATTCAAGACATCAGGATGTCCATTAAGTCTTGTAAGTTTCTATATTAGACGCTGATGAGGGACTTTATCGAACGATTTAGATAAATGCAGAAAAATTGTGTCAGTTTGTATGTTAATGTCGAGGTTAGTGTGAACACCGTGCTGGAAGATCGCTAGCTGTGCCTCACACGAGAAACATTTGCGAAGTCCGTGCTGGAAGGGAGAGAAAGAGAACTAAACTTTTATTTTCCGAAACGGTAAACCGAGTCAGAACCCGGTTCACCCTAGGTGGGAGGATTCCTTATTCCAAGAACCCTCTGGCTTGGGCTGCCTCTTTGGCCCGGGCGACGAGACAGCGTTGGTCGTCCACAGGTCATCGGAGGAAAGCTGGTCCTCCCACGTTTCAGTTATCGTATGGGTCTGCGGTGAGTTGGGGCGCTCTTTTTGTGCTTCTATGGGGCGGCTTTCTTTGGAGTCGTCTTGCGGAGCTTGTGAGGTGGGGTCTGCGGATGTGTCAGGCAGTGGGCAATCCTGGACCATGTGTTGCAGGGTGTCTGGAACGTCGCAATGGGGGCGTGTGTACGAGTACTGCATAGGATACAGTCTGTGCATGATTATTCCGTGCACGTAGGTGTTGGTCTGTATAGGCGGCGCAGGATGACTTGTTCCGCTTTGCTCAGATTCTTGTGTGATAAAGCGTACGTTCTTCTGCTGAGTCGGTGGTGCTCCGAGTACTTTATAGGGCGATGTCATTAAAAAAAAAAGTGATTCGAGCCACGAAAATTCATACTGAGAGAGTAGATGACATGTACCATGATTTTGCAAGGGACGCTTGTTTGGGAGATAGGGCGATAATTTAGCGGCGAGTTTCTGTTATATAGCTGATTTGTGGACTGAAACGACTGTCCCCATGTTCCAGTCATCTGGATCGAAACGTGAAGGAAGAAAGTGGGCAAATACCAAAAAGATATATGCGGCGGCAATACGCTTTGTGTGTCTTTTTTTAAATTTTTGAGTTAATCTCGTCTATGCCGGAAGATGACGAACACTTGATTTTGTCGATCGATGACCACACAGATATCATCTGCATTGAAAACGATGGCGGGAGTTGAAGAGTTTGTACTAATTAAAAGCGATCGTGATATAGACGCATCAGATTAGTTGTAGTGAACACACTAGCAAAGGCGGAATTAAACATGTCAGCGCAATCAGAATCGCTAATAATTTCGTTCGATTCGTTAGTTATCCTAATAGTGCGCGTTTCGTTATTGTCCTGCAAGATTGCCTCGAATCATTAACCAATAGGTTTGGTAGATCTCTGTGGTAAAAGGAGCGTTTAGCATGACGCAGTCAAGTTAACGTTTTAGCTTCGTAATATTTATCCCACGCACATGGGCGTTCTCTTTGCTTGACAACGTGATAAAGACGCTTTCTTTTTCTAGGCGTTTAAGGGCTTTCGTGAACAATGTTTTTTTTTTTTCTGAAAGGAACGAAAGGTGCCTTTAGGAATAAATTTGTAAGTTCATTTAGTTTGTTTTTGAAGCGCCTCCAGTTGCTGTTAACGGAATGGTCTTGGAAAGTTGATTCAAATGTAGTAAAGAATGTATATTTATCGCTTCAGTTATTGCTTCGTATTATCGTTTGTACATTGTTTTCTTAAAGGTATCTCGTGCCAACAAACGAAAAAGTGGCATGGATGACTTTATGATCGCTGATTTCGGGTAAATAGCAAAATGGATGAAAGGCTGTCAGGGTGGCTGGTTAGTACGAGATCGAGGACGTTAGCAGCGTGCTGCGAAATACTGATTGGTTAAGTTACTATAGCTGGGGAAAGGTTAATGTTAAGGCAGATGTCGACCAAATTCTCTGTCTCTGTGTCTTCGGATACCGATCGTAATTCTATGTTACACCAGCCTACTTGCGGCTTGTTATAAAATAATCGAATAGTAGGATTTGCGCGTTTGTGCGGGCTCTTACCAGTTCGATTATGATGTTGTTAATCTTAATGCAAAAAATCAGAAGTGTCACTGGGGTATCTATAACAGACACCAAGTAGCACTTTTTTTTAATAGGTACGTATTATCGCCATTTACATCTCAAGATCTGCCGTAACGTTAATTAGCGAGCATGGTAAATATGTTTGCGAACAGGGACTCATGCACCACCACCACCACGGTTTTCTTTTTGTTAAAACTGAATTCGTTATCAATGTCCCTGCTCAGCCACATTTAATTTAGTCGTATTATGTGACTACCCCTCGTTACACACCAATTCTCGCTTTGGGAGGAAACTGCCCCCGTTAATTTATATTATAGAAAGTGAAGCGCTATTTCCGGAGCATGTCGGTGTCCTGTATGTGGTTATGTAACTGCTATGCTACCTCTGACACTATTCGAGGTGGCACCAAAAATTTTAGTCCTTGCACCAAAGAAGAAGGTTTAAAGCAGAGAGAAAACGGAACGCATTTATACCTTTTGCGAACGCGGCGAGATTTCTTGGGGGGAATTTCGATCGGGCCGCGAGAAGTCTTCACTATAACGCTGTAACCAGCTTTCGACCATTCGAAGGGATGTTTAGTTTGGTTTTATGGAAAGTAAATTTTGCTGCGAGGGGGCGAGAGTGACTGCGGGAGTGACTTTCGATGCGATGTGCATTTTGCATTTCTTTCTTTTTTTTTATCAATGATCAGTTGCAACCTTCAGTTGCCTTGAATCACCATCGTTAGAACTGGCTCCGACGAGGGCGTAAGTTCCCTTTCCAGTATTCTCCGTGAGCGCCCGGTCCCAACAGTGCAGCTTGCACTGTTGCTCACCTCAACCCCTGCGCGTCGACGCACTGCCATGGTTATAACGTCGCCGTGTTATATAGGTACGATATCCTCTGGTCTAAGCCCCATTCTATATACTCAGACCGTTCACCCCAAACGGCTCCTGTCTCAACAGCGGCGTCGTACTGGAAAGCTTCCCTTCGCCGGCTCAGAGGTCAGCACACGCTTGTCCTGTCCCCATATAGCCCTTGTCAGTTTCAGAGGTCAAAGGTCGGATTAGCTACTCGGAATCGGCGTCTGGTTTGACCGCCACTGTGCAGAGGAAAGGCCGGTCAAGAATAACAAGGCGGTGTTAAGGCTGGCAATCAGTCAGTCTGTCCAGAAAGCTTTAGAGGAGACAACGAGCCGACACATGTAAAAAGTAAGAGAGAGAAAGAGAGAGAGAGAGAGATGCGCGCCGTGAGAATGATTATAACGAGTTACCGTTAGTTTGTAAAACACAGCAAGTTCAGGTGTTCTGTTCAGTTATAAGACATTTTGAGACATTAACGCGAGATAACCACATACACTGTAAAATAATTTACACCCCTAAACGTAAAAAAAGGGCGTGTGTCTCTAACTCACACCCGTACAGTGTCATTTATATAAATCACACCCTAATAGTGTGATTTATAGACACATTTACACCCTTGCTCGCTTCGAAGGGTGTAAGTATTTTACAGTGTACGCTACTGAGAGCAGAAGGAAGGTACGTACATACGTACACCCGTGAGTAAACGCATACAGACCAGGGATTGCGCGATAAAGCATTCTCTCTTCTTCTGCCTGTGAATGCAACTTGAAATTGAGCACTGCGGTCCAAACTCGGCGTTGTGAACTTTCCAGTGTACTCGTCAATTTTGAGTTTGTGCATGTTAATTACAAGGAAATTTAGTTTTTTTTTCGGGGACCCTGTAGTCCGTTTAATTTTGCTCACGGGTGTATAGAGTTATCACACGATGGCGAAGGTGAGTGCTACACGGGAGGCAGTGAATTGTAGTTGCAGAAAGTTTTGCGCAAGCGTCATTCCTTCGTGACTCGACAATCGACTGCGTATCCACCGTGGTTGCTTAGTGGCCCTGGTGTTGGGCTGCTAAGCACGAGGTCGCAGGAGCGAATCCCGGCCACGGCGGCCGCATGTCGATGGGGGCGAAAGCACCCGTGTACTTAGATTTAGGTGCACGTTAAAGAACCCCAGGTAATCGAAATTTCCGGAGTCCCGGCCCCCATGCACTACGGCGTTCCTCATAACCAGGTCGTGGTTACGGCGCGTCAAATACCATTACTATTTTTTTTAAAACTAATTGCGCAGGTAAGTTACTATACACTTGTACGAAATCGTTCAGCTTGCGGGCAAGGTAACCTTCACTTAATATGCTTCGCGGAAGACGCCTGTGGTTGGTTGACTTGTTGTGGGGCCGCAGAGCGCATGCTCAGTCTTGTATGTGTAACGAAGCAGATTTGCACGATACATGTTAGGTTCTGGGCAACTACACCAGCCACCCTGATCACTTAATTTTGCAAATCGAGATACTATAGGCAGCAGGTTTAGAAACAGCGTGTACCCGAGCCAATTCGCGCACGTCAAAACCCAAACGCAGTTGTATAAAACACGCACTGCGCTTTCTGTAAGCTCGGTGGGTTACGTTGCCGAACTTTGGAACGACTATTTCTAAAAACTCCCTAAATGAAATAGCTTGGTTAATTGTGTCCCCAAGCAGCGGCTTTGGGTACGCCAAAACCCGAGCTACTTTGTGCACCTTTGGTATACAAGCCTGAGCAATGGTGGATGTCGCCTAACTGTGGGTGTCACATTTCTAAAGCTCCCTAATAGAGAACGCCCGAATCGCGTTCTTTTGTGCTTCTTTGGGACTATCTCGTATGAGCCCGGCGGTTTGCTTCGCCTAAGTTTGCGTATACGAAACATCTAAAACTCCCTCGCGGAACACATTTGAGGCATACCTTAATTTGTCGGCTGACGCCTCTGCCTTAATCGATGTGTTCTAAAACGTAGGTCTTTAACGTAGGTCTAGTTATTTAACTACTTAAGGGGCGCGCTCTAACTGCATACTTCCTGTTTGCCTGTCCGAGTAGCCACGCTTATAGAACACTCGAACTCAGAACACTTTCTGTGAACACAAGTCAAGCCGCGTGCGTAGTAATCGGTAGCTGGAATTTTATCGCTCTAATAGCTTTGCGTTGTCATCATGGCTCGCAAAGTTCCTATATTCGTTTGCTGAAACAATTTGCTTTCTGATCATGAAATTGCAGTCAGTGAATACATAAAAGATTAATTTTCGCTAAATGTTCATGCCTATGGTACCAGTCGCGAAAAATACCAACTCAAAGTGTACGTTAAAATGCGACGGTGTTCTACTTAATGTGTTCACTGTCAAAAAAGTCAGCTCTGGAAACTGTTAACTGGCACAGCACAATGCATTTCGCAGTGCAGGCGTTCAGTGCTTATTTCTTGAAGCTGGCGCAGGGTGCAAAATTTCTAGCGGACAGTTATTTATTTTATTTATTTAAACATGCTGCAGGCCCTTTTCGGGCCTTTGCAGGAGTGTTTACAAGGATGATTGTGTTCTGAGTACTGGCTGGCTTCCATTCTGCAACTACAACATTGTCGCTAAAGGCATTAATGAGAAGATAATAAGAAAAATTTCGGTAATTCGCGATCATATTAGAGTTTATTGTGCATAATTTCGGCGGCTGCGGCTGATATCAGTAAAAACACCATTTTGCATCAAATTCCTCCTTCCCTCTTTACATTTTCTTTTTTATAACGCACGCTCCCGCAAAAATGCATAAGCGAGAACAAACTTATAAGCCCGCTCAGCATATGCAGAGCTGCATTAGTTCGCGCAAATTATCACGACATGGCCAGAAGTAAACCCCAAATCGGAGATTCGCCTTGAGTGAATAGAACTAGTGTGAAAGCTCGGTAGTCTTGGCATAAACGTTCCAGTTAGTTGTACGCACCGAAAGGTTCTGCGAGTGTAGTTTACCTGCAAAACATTTTGCGATGTATGGAGACAGTACGTTAAGCTTTCACAAGTAGTTTCTTCTTTACCCAAAACGATGCGCCTTTGATACAAAAGTTTCATAAGTACGAGCTTGCACAACCGAGGCCGCAAGGCCACGCACCCCAATAGTTGCAATGTTCCTATTTCGGTGACGTCAACAGAGTACTGCGCGGATGTAGGGGACACTGAGGCATTTCTGCAAGTGTTTCTGGGTTCGACATTATCTCAATTAAACAAAATTATCAAGGGTGAAGGGAGAAGTACAAGAAAACGACACAGCGGCCCTCGGGCGCTTTCCTCAGTGTTTCAGCAAACCGACCGGTTCAGTGCGACAGGGCTCTCGACTTGAGCAGTTCACTGCCTCGCAGCAGCAGCCTCACGCAGCTCCACACACTGCCAGCCTTGGGGATTTCCCCGAAGTCTATTCGTCTCGGCCGTTTCCGGTTCCCCCAGGGGAGCCCATTAATTCTGTTCCTCGCGCTACTACCGTCGACCCGGCACGCTGACGTGCTTTGCCGCGCACTGCAGCGCTTTGCGCGCTCCGGTCTTCCTCACCCCTTCTGCTTCCTCTCGCCCCCTCCGCAGCAGACAGCAAAGATACCGCACGGTCTCGCGAGCAAGCGTCCGAAAACGAGCGCCAGGCAGCCAGCGACGAACGAAAGCTTCCGGGAGCGTGGCAGGAAAGACGAGGGAAGGCGCGCGCGCGCGCTGCATAAAAACAGCGTCTGGAAAAGCGCTGGCCAGCCAGAGGCCACGGCGGCGGCTAGCTAGCCAGGAAGAGGAATAGCGATAAAAAGACAGCGGCGGGCGCGAGGAGGTCTTCGCCGTCGTCGTAGCAGTCGCAACTGGCGGAGAAGGGTGCGCCGGCAGATGCGGCCGTCGCGCGAGCGCTAGGGTACTGCTGCATAGCGAGCGCCGACGGCTGTGGCGGGGAAGGGGCCGCGGCAGGGGGGAACGCAGGCGGGGCCGCTCTTGAAGGTCGTACGTCTGTACGTCTGTCTAGGCAGGCGAGAGGGAAGCGGCGCAAGCGAGTGCGGCGGCGGCGGCGCGCCGATGGTGACGTCGAGACCCCACGTGACCGTGACGCATATCTGCTGCGCTGGGCCTGCTCGCTTTGGCAGCCAGACAAAACACGGCAGCGCAGTCTGGCGTCTGTGCGCCGCCGCCGACTGGGAGAGGGAAAGGACACGTAGAGAGCCACTGCCGCAAGCGGGCCGAAGAGGAGGGTGGGCTGCGGCAAATAAACACCAAAAGAAAGCCAACGAACAATCTGGAGGGGACGGAGGGGGTGTCGGGGACTCGAGGGAACAGCCGCCTCTTTCCTCCATAGCAGCCGCCGCTGCCGCGCGGATGGCGTGAACGGGTCTTGTGTTTGGCTTTTGCGTTTTCGCCGCGCGCACCGAGTTCTCTCTGTCTTTCTTCTTTTTTTTGCAGAGTTTCGCTTTGCCTGGGTGTTTTCTCTGACGTAGAACTCCCCCCCCCCCGTTCTTTACAACGTCCTCCTCTTTCGCGGTGCCATCGTTGCTGCTTGTATATTCATGTTGCGCGCCGCTGCTGCTGCCGTCGGCTGGTGGCGCGGCGGCTGCTGCTCGTCGGACCTCCTCTACCTCCTCTCCAAAAGGGCTGCCGCCGCCGTCTGCTAGGCGACGTAAACAAGAACCGCTGCTGCAACACGGCCGGCAGGCACCCATTCGTGCGCCTGCGGTCGACTCTCGCCGAACGCGTCGGCCACGGATATACTGGAACCTTCTGCGCACATGGAATCATTTCCTTGTGGATATACTGCGACAGTAAGTGTGAAACGAACTTTCTGACCATCGGATTTCGCTAGTGCGGCGGCTGAACGACCGCACGACAGTGCTTCCCGGCTTCTACGTTCGCCTTCTGCATTGTTACACCGCTGTGGAAAGTGCATCAGCGTTGAGACCGCTAGAATTGTGTAGAGTGATTCTTAGACTTTTTTCGTCCACGGATACTGGCCAGGATACGTTGCCTTTATATCGAAGCAATTTGCGTTGCAGTATTGCCACAAGCCAATAGGTTGTGGCAGCAGCCGACCGGAGACGGCGCGTGCGGAAGGGGCTGCGCGCGCCCGACAGAAGAGCCGGACGCCGCGACTGCAGCGCTCGCCCCGGAGGTGGCGGCGGGGCCTGAAAGCAGCCTTCGGCGCAGCAGACGGACAGCGATGATCGTGGCGGTGGTGCGTGTGCGAGCTGCTGCTGCCGCCGCCGTTGCGCGGCCCGAACTCCCGGCGCTGGATGCGGGCTCTCCATGACCGCCGCGGCGGCGCCGGAGGTGCTGCGGCCATGGCCTCGTCGACGACGACCACCACCGCACAGACGTCGGCGCCCCCGGCCAGCGGGGGCGGCGGCGGCGGCGGTTGCACCCCGCACCTGAAGCGAGTGCTCAAGAGCTACCAGGCGTCGGCCGTGTCGAGCCTGCAGGGACCGCCCGCGCTCATGGCGGCCTCAGCCGCCGCCGATCCGGGCGGCCTCGCCGACGAAGACGAGCCGCTCGAGGCGCCCGCTCTGCCGGCGATCCAACAACCACCGCTGCTCACGCCGCCCGACCAGGCGCAGGGCAGCGAGCGCGACGAGACGCAGCTCGAGTTGAACACGATCTCCTGCTTCACCGTGGGCGGCGAGCAGCGGCTCTGCCTGCCGCAGATCCTCAATACGGTGCTCACGGACCTATCGCTGCCTCAGATCAACAGCGTGTGCGACGACCTGCACATCTTCTGCCTGCGATGCAACCCCGAACAGCTGGACGTGCTCAA
The DNA here is from genome assembly GCF_038994185.2 of Dermacentor albipictus. Lineage (NCBI taxonomy): Eukaryota > Metazoa > Arthropoda > Arachnida > Ixodida > Ixodidae > Dermacentor > Dermacentor albipictus. Next base: position 151,138,309 of record NC_091822.1, on the reverse strand, counting down.
GCGGGCCGGCGTGATCCCTACGAGCGCGCCGAGCTGCGGCCTCATCACCAAGTCGGACGCCGAGCGACTGTGCGCGGCGCTGCTTCACGCCGGTACGCCGGCGCCCGCGGATTTGAACAACCCGGGACCCATGGTGGTAGTGCCCGTGTACCACGAGTGCTTCGGCGGCGCCTCCGGTGTGCTGTGGCTGGAGGCGGCCATGGTGCGGTGCGGCGACTGCGGCCTGCTCTACTCGCCGCGCCGCTTTGTGTGTCACGGCCACGGGTCGCGCGAGAGGCGCACCTGCCACTGGGGCTTCGACTCCGGTCGCTGGCGGAACTACCTGCTCCTGGACGACCGCGAGCCGCTGGAGGACGCCGACGCCATGCGCGCGCTGCTGCGACAGTTCAAGGACAAGTTCCCCGACGCCGCCAAGCGGAAACAGGCGAGTCTCGCTTCCGCACGCCTTCTTCCGCTGTGTAGGTGGTGGCCCCCGGGCCGCGATATCAAGCTTCGCAGTGTGACTGCGACCTGCGCTAATTACGGCGCCTTCGCCAGCAGCACCTCGTCAAGTAGCCGAACGAGCACGCGCTACGCGCGCGGCGCGTCCCCGGCCCTTGTCCGGCGAATCCCCGCCACGCTGATTTCAATCTAGTGGTTCGTGTGTGTGTGTTATAGCCGCTTCAGGTGTAGTGTGGCTGCTGCCTTCTCTAAACCATTTGGTTGCAACATCACACATAACTAGCGCGATGTTATGGAACGAGAGAGTCCCGCGAACAAAGGCAGCGACGTTCACTTTCACGTACGGCCGGCGTGCGTAGTCGGCAGCTTTGACGAATGTCGAAAGGGAGGAATAAGGGAGAGAAATTACGTTGCATGGAGAACGGGCTGTTGGGTTCTCCTCGTTTCGGTGCAGATTTGTCGCTGTTTTGGCATAGAAGCGTCGCGTCGCCTTGCCTTAAGGAACGACGAGCTTTCACGATACCGGATCGGCGTGGCGTTCGCGAGTGGACGCATTGACGGCTAGATCAAACGCATTGCCGTGTTGGGGGGCCAGGCATGGCAGGGCGCACCGCGGCGGCTAGGCTACCGCGAAGATGGAGCCTGTCTGTTTCGGAGCTCGCCGGCTCTATCGCCAAACCCCTGCGCGGATGCGGCCGACACGATCGTCCTGCGATCGTTCTCCCATCTCTCCCGACGTCGATGGGAAACGGACACTATGCATAGTTCACGTTCGAGATGGTGCGATTCGCACTTCTTTTTAGCTACCGACAGAAGTCATGCACGCTATTAACTGATGCGTGTAGCGCCAGCGCGGAATGTAGCGCGCTGCGCGACGATTTAAGCTAAGCCTCCCCCCCTCCCTATTGCCGTTCCGTCTCCCTCTTCGCAATGTAGATGCGGCGAGGGAGGAACGCGCCCGAAGGCCGCAGGAACGACCTTGGCGCGTTTAGACGCTGCGTTACCTCGATTCTCGGGTCTTCTGGCCCCGATGGCGCGAGGATCGCGTAGCAGAAGTAGCAGAACCGTTTAGCTGCCGTCTGCTGTTCTCGTGTAGCACATTGTTGTGCAGAAGTAGCAGAACCGTTTAGCTGTCGTCTGCTGTTCTCGTGTAGCAAATTGTTGTGCGCGAAAGCGGAGGTACGCGGCGCGCTGGCAAAGGCGCAGGCGAGGGGACGGCGGAAAGAGTTGCTCTGTGGCGGGAGGGGAGGCTGGCTTCGAACAGGGAGGGCTCTCTCCGCCGTCAGTGCAGTCTCGGTGCCAGTGCTGTGGCAGCTTTGCGCATTTATCGATCCCTCGTCCGGGCTCTGCTGCCTGCGGCGTCGGCGACAGAAGGCGGCAGCCACCTCCAACACTGCGGTGCTGGACTGGAGAGCAGACGTAGTAGAACGAGACGGGCGTGCAAGGCGAGGGCGGGTGCAGAAGGGATGCACGTATACCGATTCTGTTCCGATGATATTACTATTCGCGCTACGTCAGTGGACCCCATGCGGCGCTCCGCCCAGGGTTATCGCTGGGATCGGCCGGCCGTGCAAAGTGAATAAATAATTAAAAAAAGAATAGCATCTAGTGAAAGGAATCCTTACATAATTTTCGGAAGAGCTTGGCCCGAGTAGCACGCTCGTGTTTCTTGAACGCTCTCATACGTGCGCAATTGTGGGCTCTTGTCCGTGCCTCATCGTCAGTTCATGTATCTGAACATTGGCGCTGTTTGTTTGTTTCTCCTATATGATGCGAAGAATAAAAGTTCGCGTTCCTAACCCTTATAACTGAGTGATTTGTTGTTGGTAGCACTGGTTGTTTTGCTTAAATCACCCTCACTGTATATCGGGACATGAGCGCATTTCTTTCTTTTCTACATGATGCGAGAGACGATGGAGATGATGGATCATGGGAGAATCGCCGCCGCTACTGCTGCTGCCTCGGCGAACTTTGCCGTGCTTTGGGGGCTTACGAACGGGTTAGCGTCGTCTAAAATTGTCATTTCGGCCGAAGCAGTGTGCGCTGTTTTACTACGGGGCCGACCGTTTTCCATCTCGCTGCCTGCCCCCCCCCCCTCCCCCCTCTTCTTTCTTTCTCCCGTCTCCCGCGTCCGCTGCCACCCGTACCTTTCTTTCGAGCCAGAACCCGGTGCTTGTACAAGCACCGCCCTCGTTTCGACGGTCTCCTCGACGCCGACGTCCTGGCGACTGCAAACGACCTCTTATACCTCGCTCTCCGCTGAAAACGACCTCTTCCTCTCCCCCTAACGGCAGGCGCGACCTCGTTCCCCAGCGCGCGAGTTGTTCTATACTAGTTTGGAATTGCGAGCGCTTTCGCGCAGGGATCGGCGTCGTCGTCGTCGTTTGCGCGGGAAAGCTAATTTGCATTTTCGGACACGCGTAGAGGACGAGATGGTTCTCTAACTGCCCCTCGCGTTACGCCCCGTACACTCCACCCTGCGTGTTGTGGAGAGCATTTGACGCCCGCTCGCCGGCTGTTGCTTAGAAAAACGAAATAAATAATAATGAAGAAGGAAATGGGCGGTAATAGTCGTCGCTCCCGATTACTTATGCACGAGACACGGTGCGCGTACGCGTTTCGAGCTCGAAAGTGATGCCGGGAGGCCGATCATGGTGTGGGCGTAGACGTGTTGCTTGTCGCTCGTAAACGAGTCACGACCGTTGTTAATGTGTTGCGGACGGTGAATGACTACAGGACCCTGTAGTACGTTTGACGTCGTTGTTGCTGTCCTTTCATTCCACGTACTGGACGCGATCCGATCGAGTCGGAAATCGAGTGGAGACGAGTCGACCGCCGCGCTTGAGTGCATTTTGCCGTATGGTTTGTTTGGATGAGTAAAACCCCCCACCCCTTGCTGGGGTGGTTTTACGCTCGCTCGCTCGACCCGAAGTGCTAGCGTTTCACGGACCCGAAGACCGGTTTTCATGTAGAATAGCCGCCTCCATCAAGTCGCCTTTGTACGGTCCACGTAAACGTAGCTCCTGTGCTGAATCGGCAGGTAAAGGTGGATAGAGACGATGTTGTGACAGAAACTAAATGTTATTTGCAAAGCTCGAGCGACACTGAAAGGTAAACAACGTGAGAAAGGATACGCTGCATGCTATGTACTGCGACCTGAAAAAATCGGTCGGTGAACGTCAGTTGAAAATTGTGAAAACACGGAAAGAAGAAAAACGAAACTTTGAAGATGCAGGGAAAAATTTGCCGTCTGTGTGAAACGAAGTCTTCGTAAAGCGTGTAATTAAATGCCATAAACCGATTCATTCTGCAGTGCGTTTTATAGCTGTTATGTGTCTGTCCTTCAAGAGAGCAAGGTGTATATATATATAAAGATTTTCAAGAAAGGAAGACGTGGAGACCCACATCACGTGACCGCGGGTTGCAGAACACCACCCCTCACACAAGCTTTCCTATCTGGGAGGTCGTGATTAGACCGTCACCGAAATCCGCCTGCCTACTTTGCATGTAAGCCGATTGGCTGTATGAGTGCTGTCACGTGTGTGACAATTCGGCATGGCAGCAGCAGCTACGTACGGTGAGGAGAGCTCGCTATCGCGTCACTTAGAAAAGCTTCTATTTCAAATCAAATGTGACGTTGCAATCGGCAGTAATGAATAAAGAAACTTCAGCAAAGAGGGTGGACGTCGCGACGGCAACTGGTTGAGACTTGCGCGGTCTTCTTCTGCGAGGACTTGAGCGTAAGCTGAATAAATGATGCATTTGGAAATCTTTGTGCGAGAACCCTTTCAGGGGTTATCGCTCTTTTAGCAGCTGGTGCTGTTCTTGTTGGACTCGTATTAAGAAAGAGTTTTGCAATTACCTGGTAAACGTTCGCACAAAATCAAAACACAAGCAACACGGTGGGCGACACTTGTCTGAACAAAACGAAGCGGGGGAAAAAAAGAAAGAAAGCCGCAGGTGAATGCCTGCGAGTGCCTTGCGGCGAAGGTGACATCCCACGGGACGCGCTAACATTCCCCCCCCCCCTCTCTCTCTCTCTTTTTTTTAGTTTATTATTTTATTTTGTCAGAGCTGTAGAGGTCGTGTAGGCAACGACGCGTAAAACGTGGATTTACTTTCTCTTCGCAGCGACGCCGGTGTTGCTTAGGACAGCGATGGCACGTTATTCGGTCTTTGCGTGCTTGCCGGCCGGGCTCGGGAAAATTTCGAAACGCCGGCTTACAAACAGCTGCGCCGTTTTTCAATTCTCGGAACGTCGCCGTTGGAAAGCAGGGGACGCGTACACGAGACGACGCCGAGCGTACAGCTCTCGCCTGTTCGTCGCCTCGGTTTTAGTGTCGTTCTTATTATTTTTTGTTGTTGTTCTTTTCCGGCGGGTAACGGTTAGTGTTTCCGACCAACGAGATCCGTGTTAGGGCGACGTGCTGATGTCGCCGTAGCAGCCAAAGAGAGGGCAGCAGGCAATGAAGATAAGGAAAAAAGAAATTAACTGCGTTTATTAAACTAAAATGTAGAAAATATATATATGTATATATCTCGCACGATTGGAGAATGAAAGCCAGAGATACCTCGCCGCTGGCGGTAACGGAACCCACGACATGAACATCAGTGCGCATCTGCTGAGCCAGTTATCTCTCTCTCTCTTGTGAAAGTATACCCCAACATGATGCAAATTAAGTTTCTCGCTCAGACCACTTCACTCCCTTCTGCTGACCCTTGAGTAGGGTAGCAAGCCTGTAACCTGTAAGGAGAGTCACCTTCGGTTACCGCTCGTTTTCTGCGACGAGGCCGACACCCGTGTGTTGTGCTCTACTTCTCGGTGTCTCGTCATCCGGCCGTATCCGTCGTCGTTCACCGCGACTTTCCAGAGCCTCCGAGCTCGCCGACGAGTCGCTATGCGATGTCCTCGTTGCCGCCGCCGCCGCTCCGCGACGTCGGCACGTTCCGAGAACACCCCGAGTCTCGCAACAATTTCCACCCCCTGACTCTCCCCACCCCACCCACCCCCACTGCGACTAATTTAGCCTCGCGAACCTTTCGACACATCCTGTCTGCTCTTCAACGCTACCCTCCCTCCCCGCCCCGTCTTGGGTCGCCTAGCACTGCTAGCACTGTGTCACAGTGTTACCGGCACTAAGTTCCCGCGGCGACAGCTTGTTTTTTTTTTTTTTTTCTAAAGCTTTCTTCGAAGCGGCTCCTCGACGACGCGTTCGGCAGCGGGGGGGAGCGGTGTCATGCGCTCCCCATGCCCATTCCCGACGCCGTGCGGCGGTACCTTCGACGGGTCGCGAACCCTGACCCCTCCCCCCGCCCCTCGCCCGCTGTCTTGACCTGCCTGCCCTCGCCTCTCCGTACCTGTTTCTACAAGCCGTTTAGTGCAGGCTTTAGTCCAGGGTAGTCTACCAAAACGGTCGCCGGTCTATTCACCCTCCCTTGCCTTTGTATGGCGACCGCACCCGACTTTCCAGTGGGTCGCCATGTTTGTGTCCAAGCAAGGCTATAAGCTAAATGCTATTAAAAAAATAATGCAATAAAACAAAATAAAGAAAAGAACGAAAGCATTGCTGGGTAAAGAATGACCAAACTTTCTATTTCCCCCTTAATTCTTATGAATTTCGCCTGCAAGTTGGTGACGTCGTTGGGATTATATATATATATATATATATATATATCACACTGCCGTACACCAGAGAGTGCATCTGTAAGCGTATCCTCTGGTCCATAACTCTCTAGCTCTTTGGCGCAGAATTTTAGGAGGAGGACGAAAAACAAGAAGTACTATAGCTGCAGACAGAATAAATATCCAGAGAAACACACACAAAAACAAGAATAAGTTGGAAGGTTAGCGCTTGTACTTTTAGTATTGTGTTTCGTCGTTGCTAAAAAATGTCGCGCTAAATAATCGTTTAACAGGGTTCTAGAGCACAAACTATAGCCTTTCTCCGGTCCGTTGATTTTAGGAAAGTCACCAGAGTATGCGTAGCTTTCTTGGCCGATGATGTGTGTGACCAGGCAATGAACCCAATATATTTGCCTTCGCCAGGGATCGACCGTACGGCGTCCGAGCGTGCTCCTATAGGCTTGGTCAAAGAGAAGGGTTGAAAGTGAGCTTGTTCGTAGCGCATCGAAACATTTTTGGAAGAGCGCTGGACGACGGCACAAGAAAAGGCAACACGTGTGCGCAACTCTCAAGAGAGTTAGTTGGTGGCGTGCGCAGCGTACCCCTATTCAAAGGGGTAAACGGGGTATGCATCTTATCATCATTCGCCACCACTGCAATCTTCATCATCCTCATCGTCCTCTATCTCTGGCTTATCTTTAACATGTCTACAAAGCGCCCCCCCCCCCCCCCCCTAACGTGACATACTCGAGCAGCGGGGCCGTTCTAGAGGAGAGAAAGGCGCGTCGTGAATGCAGTGCAGAGAGAGAGAGAGAGAGAGAGAGAGAGAGAGAGGAGGGAGAGTCATATGCGGGGCTCGACTTGGCCACTCGCTGACTTTCGGCCTTGCCATCGCAGTTGCCAGTTGGCACTGGCCGCCTGGGCGAGCAAATTCGCGCGCTCGGGATGGGGAAGGGGGGGGGAGAGAGAGCGAGAGAGAGAGAGAGAGAGAGATCTGTTAGCCGCCGGCCGGAGACTCCTTGTCGCCTCTGGCAGTGGCAAGGCAGCCGGTGGTGCATTGTGGCGTGGTTGCGCGCACTGCGTCCTTCCGCTCCCCTCCACCCCCCCGCATTTGTCTCGAGATTTGATTTCCTTCCAGGAGCCTTTCGGGTGTTTGGCACGCTAAAGAAAGAAAGTAAGGACGGTTCTGGCGGGCGGCCTAGCGGGACGCGGGATTAGCGGATCGCGCACGAAGGTCGCCGCGGAGTATGCAGCAGCAGCAGCAGCTGTGGGGCAATTGTTTTCGCGCGCGGCATTAGCAGACAGTGCGGCGCAGGCCACAGCGGACGCTGGTCTAGAAAGAGAGAGAGAGATAGGAAGGGGCGTTTCCCGTGTCCTTCGCGCTCCAAGGAGCTAGCTGGCCCGCATCGGTATAAGGAAAATGGTGTCCTGGGAGAGTCCCGGGCGGGCTTGCGGGCTTTGCGAAGGCGAGCGGCAGTGCCCGGCGCTTCTCGCGGGCGACCGCAACGGAACGCTGTACGCGAAACGTTGGCGACGTTCCCGAGAACTCGCGATGCATTGGTTTCCATTTTCTCGCGATGCGGGGAAACGGAAAGGTTAGTTCGTCGCAGTAAGCAAGCGCTCCTTAGGGATCATATCATTAATAGGCGATCGCTGTACCTCGATCGCGTATTGTCAAGTTTGGAGTCGTGCATGAATTAGGTGGTAGCTGGCCCATGCCGTCGTCCAACTCATCCACGCTGAGGACGTTGTTGAAATGAGAGACTTGTTCTCATCGAGAACGAAGAATATGGGTTTATTTACAGTATCTACGTAAGGACGTTGCAGTTAATCAGTCTAGCACGACTGCGAGAGAAAGCACGCCGAGGAGCCGCTCAACAGCTCTTTAAGTACACTCTGTCCTCCTTAGATCCCTAAGTGAGGGAAAACGTTCGACTACAGTAATCGTAGCCAAGCGGCCTTTACACACATACACACCCGCACAGGTTTCACTGACCCCACCGAGGCGAGACGGTCTTTGCAGAACTGGGTCTTGCCCTAAGAGGGCGCATCTTAATCCTCCAGCTGACCCCCCGCAAAGTGACCGCCGTGGTTCTCCATTGTCTTGCGTCTTGAAAAGCGCGTGGGACGGTGCCGCCAAATACATTCCCTTCAGGGAACTCCCCCGCTCCCGACGGACCAGGTCGGTGATGTCGAGTTCACCAACAAAGCCTGGTTCGCCGACCTCGTCCCGGCATTCCGGCGACGAAGAGTTGCTGACTCGGCGTATTGTCCTCCTCACACAGTCAGTCGCCGCAGCAGACATCGTGACGCCAAGAGGCTGAGGAATGGCGCCTTGTCGTCCTTTCAATCAAAGCAAGTCTCCACAGTAGACCTGGTGGCGCCGTTCGGCTGGAGACTGACGGTCGGTTCCTAGAAAACGCCAACCCCGCTGCTGCAGCTGGCTCGGAAAACTTTGCATGTCGGCACCTCTGCAGGCCGTTCCTAACAGGTTACACCGCTTTGAGCTCGATTTTTTTGTTATTTTACGTTTATCGGAGCACTGACACGACGTTTTCGAATTGCCACTTTCTTTTCGCGCTAACTTAAGGTACAAACCCCTAGAAAAGAAAGAAAAAAAATATGCGGCAAACATCGGCGATGGTTGTCTAGCAAGCGAATGGGCCAAGACTTCTAGAAAGCTATTTGTTTTGTTATAGAAAGAATATGTAGGTAGCGTTCGTTGTTTCATTCCGTGATCTTGTGGAGGACAGGTGTTCGCTGGCGTATATATTTCAGTGATTCTCCGATGAATTCCGCCAGGTAAACTTGGTACGCAAAGGCGGTGCATGGCCGACCGGCCATGCAGTCGTGGATGTGGATGAGGCGAAAATAAGGTTTGCGGTGCTGTGGGGGAAGTTGGGATTGTGGGCATTCCCATAGTTATGTGCAGTGGCATATTATCCGCCGCACTTCTCACAAGGTGGTGATAGGGGTGGGGTGTCCTCGGTGAAAAAAAAAAAAAGTCCGCGGAACAAGTGTACGCGCTCTGGTGTCAGTCAAGCGCCCGTCTTATTAACGATGCGGTCCTTGTTTGGCGTGTTCCAAAATCGGGTGCGCGGCTGTAAAACGAGGGAAGACTTCCAGCTGAGCGCGATAGCCAAACGGCCTCGCGAAGCACCGGGGGGGGGGGGGGGGGGAAGGGGCAGACGCCGCCGACGCGTCTGCCTGCCACGTCGGCGAAACCGGTCGGTGCCGCCGAAGCCTTCGACCGCAGCGGAAGGCGTCGAGGGCCTCCGTGGACTACGCGACGGCTGCGCAGCTGCGATGACTCGAGAGAGCTTGAAAAATTGTCGACGCAAGCGGCACAGCGTTGTGATAATTAGCGAGAGAGAGAGAGAAACAGAAGAAACACTGTATAACGGTTTGGCAGGTATGTGTATGTACGTACGCTTTATGCACCTGTCTACCGTCACTGTTGTTTTGTCGTTATTTACATTGTCTCGCCCGTTTGTGTTAGAAACAACAGAAGTGAAAGCTTAGAATAGCATATATATATATATATATATATATATATATATATATATATATATATATATATATATATATATATATATATATATATATATATATATATATATATATGGTGACCTCGGTTTAAGTCACGGGTCCAGGACCTCAAGGAGGCGCGCCGTACTGCTAACACATGTACCGCTAAATCGCTACTGACCAGCTACGTCCGACAAGTTGTGCAGCTGCCATCGTGTGTGTGCCGAGAGTGCACGACTTATCGGCAGCCCTCACCGTCTTTGTCCCCCCCTCTCCCGCTTCGACGCAGCGATTCCTTCCGCTCCATTTATTGGTTGTATATACGCTATTCTTATCGCACACCGCCTCGGTGCGGTTGGTTGCCGTGATACCGTGGGCGGAGCAGAGCCACTTGTTCCACCAATGAGTGAAGATCGAAAAGAAGTAGTATCGGGATATATATATTATATATATGTGGTTGCCAACAGTCCCGAATACAGTAGAACAGTCCCGACTTTTGAATAATTGTCCGGAGTCCAGACTTGACCCAGCCGGGACAGTCGATTGTCCCTACTTTCGCTTTTTTTTCCCTCCTGAATAATAATCGGTTAACCAAATTGCCCCCCCCCCCCCGTTTTTTTTTGTGTGTAGTGCCTGACAGCTCGTTTGCACATTATTCTTTCTGCTGTTTCCATTGTGATTAACATAAAGACGATCTTGGTTTCTGACCTGCTGGCTCTAGCTCTGTTGTGGATCCTAGCCCTTCGCGGTACATCTGTCTGCGTTGGTAGCCGTGTCAGCCAGTCAACTAATGAACCTTTCATCTAAATCACGGCATCGTAGGACTAGAAAAAAAATAAGATTGCGAACATTTCTTACACGCACCGACTGGGCGGATGGATCATGGCGAGTGGTCGGTCGTCGCTGGCCCTTTTCTCCGACACACCTGGCCCGACTTCGTCCACTCGCGAGGTTCCAACCCCCCCCCCCCCCCCTCCCCCCTCCACGATTAGCAGGACCCTTTTGCTTCTCTAGCTTTCACAGCACCAATGAACACCACACATTCATTCATTCACAGCACTGCACACATTTAGTTGTGCAGTGTTTGGCGCGTTCCGGCGTCGCCAAGTCTGTTCGACACGCGGCACGAGGCTGGGTCGCGCGCGCGAACCTGTCTTGCCGGAGTTGCACCTGACTTGATAGTTAACCCGCCCCGCCGCCGCAACTGGCGCGCTCGGTCGTTTCGAGGGACGCGACCTCGGCAGCGCCGAAAGCGGCGTTTGTCGACCAAGCGGCGCCGGCTTGTCTCGTACGAGCGAGAAAGGATTCGGGCAAGGGCGAAACGGCGGCGGAGAAAGAGGGAGGGATCCCGCGGGGGCTGCCTGTTACGTTTGCGTTACGTTGCGCCTCGCTCGCGGCGTCGCCTTGCTACGTGTGCCCTTGGGAAGGAAGCGGTCGGCCTGTCGGTAGAGACTGTGCGGAGAGAGCGAAGGGCTTCGGCGTACAAGGTCGGGCGAAAGGCGTTCGGCTGCGCGCGCCCGCCGCCCGGACGTGCTGCGTGTGCGTGCGTTTGTAGTGGGAGCGCCCCCCGCCCCCTGTCCCCTCTCGAACGTGGAGGCAGCGTTGTAGACGCATATACAGGTGTAGACGCGTGTATGGGTTCAAGCTGCATTCGCAAGTTGTTACGCCCCTGGAGCGTGGTAAAACGTCAGCGCGGAGTTTTTGTGAATCGGAAAACAAAATGGAGATGTGTCTACACATGTTAGGCGCGCGGAATTCGAATAACACGAGCGACTGGCAGTTGAATGAATCGAATGAACGAACGTCCGTAATATGTAGGGGATGGCATCTCTTAATACACGCTTCCTCGTCGTGGTGTAAGACCCTCTCGCTAGAACGCTCGTGTCCGAGCTTACGAAAAGGATGTCACTCGGTGTCTTTCTTTATCCAAGTGAGAGACAGACAGAGAGAGAGAGAGAGACGCCCACAGTGTTTGGCGAATGACCCGAACCGGGAGCTCCTGACCAGTCTCTGTGACGCGTACACCTTACCGCGGAATGCGAGTACCGTTATATATGAAGAAATAACTCTATCGAAAAGTTCCCGTGTCTGTGGGGCCACGTGCGTCGGTTTGATGCCGGTCCGCCTGAATAAACAGTGACGCCAGGCGAGTTTGTCGGCCAGCTCGACCAGAGGACCGTTATTCGTAGGAGCGTGCTTATGACGAGAAACTATTCGCAAGAGCAGATGCCACGGCCAATCGGGACGTCCGGCGCATAGTGTAAGCGACGGCAGCCGGCCAATGACGGCACTTGGGCACTTGCGACCGGAATGATGATGATGATGATGAAAACGTTTTATTTAAAGAAAAAGGGGAGGGGAGGTAGGAGAAGGGTGGTCAGATTCTTATTCCGGAATTCCGCTGGCTAAGGCCGCCGCCCTAGCTCTTTCCACGAGGGCTCGCTGGTTCCTTGAGGGTTGAGCTTGACAGGGCTGCCTCCCATCCTTCCCACGTTGGCTGTTTTTATAGTTTCTAAGGCACTATGAGCCTGGCAGGCCCATACCGTATGGTATGACTTGTGAATTCGGCCCCTGCTGAAGGAGGAGCTTCCTCCATCGTACGCCTGAGGTCGGCCTGCCGTCGCGCGACGCGCGCTGAATGGAAACGTTTCACGGACGGTGTACGGATGTAGCCTGCGAATACATACTACTTGATGTTATGACTGCCCTAATATGTACTACCCTCGGAAGAGGGCCCATTTAGGGGTAATTTCAAATAAATAACTAAATATATGGCGCACGCGTGGATAGTGTACACACGAAACGACAGACGCCAACTCCCCTCCTCCCAAGACAACACCCCCCCCCCCCGCACACACACACACACAACAATACTCGGATATCTATAGGGAATTAAATATCTGTAGACCCCATCAGAAACTGCCTACGAACTCGTATACCCGTTATACCTTAACGGTGGTGCCGGTTTGCCCCTCCTTTATTTTTCCATTCTTTTTCGACCAAGGGGCAACATAAAGCTATGGACGGATTATAGCAGTAGCACACAATGGCTTAGCCGTCCTTTCACCTCACGCAGCCTGATCTCGTTTACTGATTGGCTGGCGCGTTCCTCGCAAATGTCGCCGTAGGAATTTTGTGTTCCTATTGACCTTTGTCGCGTTCACTGACTTTCTGCTGAATGTCAGTTGAATGTCGCGCGCGATTTTTATATACCGCTGACCCCGAGTCCCACGTCGCCTTTGCCGCACTACTGCAGGGGCATATATGGTGAGTCGAAGTATGTAGCTGTTTCGACGGAAGATCGATAAGGAAAAAAGGGGAGGGGGGTTTGGAGGAGGAGGAATAAGAAGAGGCGGCGGGGTCGTGATACAGCGCTGCCCGCACGTCGCAGGTACGAACGACGAGGGTACACGGCGTTTCTGATCACCCAAAGCGAGCGAGCAGAGGGTGGAAGCGTGGCACGGCTTTTGGCTTAGCCAGAAATAATGAATGAGCTCATACCTCGAGGCAAGACGGATTGTTCTGGCTGTTTTGCCCTGTTAAGTCTTTTCCCTTTGTTTTTTTCCGTTGTTTATTCGAGCCTGGAGACCGAACTGAGAAACAAAAGAAGCAAATAGTTAAACACCAGCAGGGTCGCCTTGGCACTCCGCGCTGTTCATTACCTGTTTGCACTCCCGTGCTTGTGTGCTGCGCGAGGCATTAGTTTGCATCATTTACTCTCGAGGCCGGACGTTGCGCAACATGTTCCGTCTCGAGATCGATGAGGATATACGCCGGCCTCTGCATTTGTTGCCCGTCTCGGCGCCCCGCGAGAACGCGGGCGCCTTTGAGCGGCGTAGTCCGTATGCGTGTATTTTTTAAAAATATGTTATTTGTGCTCGGCCGCGTCACTGTCCTGGGTCGTTTACCCCCACACCGCCCCCCTACACCTGCCGCGGGTGTGCAACAAGCCTGTGCACACCTGGCGCCGCGGGCATAGCTATGAATTTCCTCCCGCAACGTTTCGTTTGTTCGCACTGCGTAGATGACATCGTGGATGTGCGAGTACAGGGAAGGAGATCCCATAGGGCAACGCTGTAACGGGGTCGCCTGTCACCGAAAGAAAAGTTCTATGGTACGGCGCTACAGTATGCACCGTAGTATGTCAGACAATGTTACAATAAGAGGAAGAAAAAAAAAATAGAACATACGAGTGAAAGAAAATTTCGTGCAACTAAACCAAGGGTGGTATATGCGTACACGAGCAAGCAGGGAACTCCGATCGATGTCAGCCTTATATATAACTGAGAACAGCCGCCGCGCCGCCCTTCTAGCTTTTCCTATAGCCGCGTTTACATGAATGCCACCGCAGCAGCGTGGCGCATTTCTTAACGCGTCGCGTTGACGCGATGCGATAGCGTCGGCCTGCGATTTGCGTTCCACCAGTGAGTGGAGGAGGGCACACGGCGGCAGTCGACTCTCTCTCTCTCTCTCAGTGCGATACGCCAGCGTTTACGCGCACCCCGCGAGACGAATTAAAGCGCAACTCCGGCGTTTCTTTGACCACATTACGATATCGTCACCTTCAAATGGCATTGGCAGTCCTGTCACCGGTAGGGTGGTTCAGTTTGCTTGGAAACCCGCCGGTCATTTTGAATAACCACTAAGCGAGGTACCCGAAACCAAATGGGGTATGGCTGCTTCGTGTGATCACGATGAGTCGATGACGTCAAATCAGACACTAGCGTGATGTAAACACGCAGAACGAACGCGTGCTTGCTAAACACAGACTACGTGCGGTGCTATCGCTCAAAAAAAAAAAAAGTACGCCACCGTGCGAGGCAGCTAATGGGCCCAAGTTCAACGCATTGCGCTGCAACAGGACGAATGAAAGCGCGGGTGTCATCACGTCTTTCAAAGCGATGACTGTCAGCCGTGGTCTCGTAGAAAGAGGAGCCAGCTTTCGTCGTTTCTGGGCGAAGTGGCGGGGTAGTCTCTGACGTCACAAACACAGGGTGGCCAGTAAAATGTACATTCGCGGGCACAAGTCGGGAGCTCGCAAACAACCTTTAAAATTCATTTTCGGAAAAAAATGGATGGCTTGCTGTCACATCGTTTGTCTCGGATAACCAGAGTGCGACAGAGAACGTATATTCAGTTTTGTTGAGCTCAGTGTACACGGAAAAAAACAAATTGTGGGAGTTCCCACTTTTAACCCGTCTCTAACTACCGATTTATTTGAAGCAGGAAATCGAACATTTATATGTACAAAACTGGGCACGCATGCGCCCGGTCAATACATCAAAGATCACATACAAACTCCGCACAGCAAACATTCGCAGCGTTGTACCTGCCCAGTAATCTACCCTTTTATCAGCAATGCCATTTCCTTCACCGACAAGATTAAAGATGTTTTGCTAACGCAACTATTAGATTTTCTGGTGATATGAAATGCTTCAGCGACTTCTCTGGTAGTCTTGTCAGTATGAAAAAATAACAATTTTGTATCGTCAAAAAAAGGTACGCATTTACAAATGCTGCAATGTTTAGCTAGGTTAGTGTCTTTTTTGTCTAATGAATTGGCATGCTCCATTAGTCTAATATTGATGCAACGGCCTGTCTGGCCTATGTAAGTTTGGCCACAAGATAAAGGAATTTGGTATACAGCACCCTTCTTACAACTAATGTACTTGTTAACATGATTTACCTTGCAAGCAGTATTCCGTTTCACGCCTTCCTGCTTCCTCTGAACTGCTGCCCCTAACTTACCCAGCTTCATCGGAGCAGAAAAAACCACCCTCACACCATATTTGGCCCCTACTCTCTTAAAACGATGTGACAAAGCGTGCTCATAAGGCATGACAACAACCTTTTTACCCGCGACATTTTCTTTGGGCTGTTGTTGTTGTTGTGTTGTTGTCATGCCTTATGAGCACGCTTTGTCACATCGTTTTAAGAGAGTAGGGGCCAAATATGGTGTGAGGGTGGTTTTTTCTGCTCCGATGAAGCTGGGTAAGTTAGGGGCAGCAGTTCAGAGGAAGCAGGAAGGCGTGAAACGGAATACTGCTTGCAAGGTAAATCATGTTAACAAGTACATTAGTTGTAAGAAGGGTGCTGTATACCAAATTCCTTTATCTTGTGGCCAAACTTACATAGGCCAGACAGGCCGTTGCATCAATATTAGACTAATGGAGCATGCCAATTCATTAGACAAAAAAGACACTAACCTAGCTAAACATTGCAGCATTTGTAAATGCGTACCTTTTTTTGACGATACAAAATTGTTATTTTTTCATACTGACAAGACTACCAGAGAAGTCGCTGAAGCATTTCATATCACCAGAAAATCTAATAGTTGCGTTAGCAAAACATCTTTAATCTTGTCGGTGAAGGAAATGGCATTGCTGATAAAAGGGTAGATTACTGGGCAGGTACAACGCTGCGAATGTTTGCTGTGCGGAGTTTGTATGTGATCTTTGATGTATTGACCGGGCGCATGCGTGCCCAGTTTTGTACATATAAATGTTCGATTTCCTGCTTCAAATAAATCAGTTGTAAGTTCAGCGCAGTGTTTGTCTCCTTCTCATTCTGGTCCCGTCGTTTATGCGCTGTTTGAATTTTTATTGTTACCATGCAACACCAACTCGCCCAATCCGGTGCCCTTCTAACTACCCTGTCCCACCGCATCACTGCGATTCGCCGCATGCAGCAGTCGCCGCTCCTTCATCGCCGCAGAAAGCCCTGGCCTCCGGGATCCACGCTGCTCGAGGCGGCGCAGAAAGTCCGTCGAGTGCACGCGTATGGCAAGTAGGTGACGCATTGCAAGGCCCCGCCGTTCGGCGCGGAAAATGCCCGAGGCACGAGCGAGCCGCGTCGGTTTGGACAAAAGGGGCGCTTGACATCGTTCTCACTTTATGTCTCCCCCCCCCTTCCTTTTGCTCCGGCCATTCCGCATGCGAGGAACAAACGCAAGCTCAGCGCGGCGCACGCGAAACAGGTTTGTCCATTGAACTCGTCGCGTCGCAGCGTTGGCTGCTGCTTGCTAGCCGCTGCTTGCTAGCCGCTGCCGCGATGAATGGACAGGCTTACGCCCCGATAGAGGCCCGCCATGTACCGCCTGCACGGGGCTTTCTTTTTAAGCCACGCCTTTTTTCGATGGCCGTGCAGGACGCGGAGTGCGCATGCGCCGCAGCACGCGCTCTTGTTGCTCTCCCTGCGAGGGCAAATATGCAGCGCTAAATGTATTTGTCTGTTACGCACGCACACACGCACTCAACACACTACGGCGTCCCTCATAAACCACTGTGCAGTTCCCGAGAGGTCTAACCTCACAATTTAACCAAGTGTAATTTTAAAACTTTTTGTGCGCAAACAAACGGGGACGAAGAATAGGGGCAACTCAAAGACGAGCGCCCCTATTCTTCGTCCCTGTTTGTTTGCGCACAAAAAGCTTTAAGATGAATCTGTTCCAACTAGGCCGACTCGCAGTTAAGTGTAATTTGTTTATTAACCAATCAATGATCGACTGGTCCCGAAGTACAGATGTTGCAGGCTGAGGCCGCTGCGATCTGAACAGTTGTTGGCGACCGTTGAGTGTTTACTCTTTAAGACGTTTGTACAAGCTTCTTTTTTTTTTCTTCTTCTTTTCTGCGGCGTCTTGCGTGTCATGCGCGCGCTGCGCCTATCGCGGCTTCGATTGACTGTTACGTTGCTGCGTTCGCCCAGTTTAGCCGTTCGGCGCGGGGAGTGGCGTTTCTCGCAGGGCGAGCCCCCCCTCACGTTGACGTAAGTGTTACGTAACGCCTTCTCGCGAGAAAACCAAGACTGCGCAAGAGCATACCTCGGTCCCCCTCTCTCTCTCTCTCGTATCACTCGAACACACGCGCTTGCGACACGTCATCGAGCAGTGCAAACGCAAACCTAGACGAGTCAGCTGTATACGTCTATCTGAGTGTACACAATCACACACCCACTTCTCTCTACGTGAACGCAGACACGCAAGCAGGCGTATACAGCTGACTCGTCTTGGTTTGCGTTTGCATTGCTCGATGGCGTGCACACGCGCGTGGGTTCGAGTTATACGAGAGAGAGAGAGAGAGAGAGAGAGAGAGAGAGAGAGAGAGAGAGAGGATCGAGGTGTGCTTTGCGCAGTCTTGGTTTTCGTCGCGAGCAGGCGTTATGTAACACTACGTTTCTTTTCTGTCACGTCGCTTACGCCGCCGAGCATGCATGGTCGCGCCTAACCGCTGTTGCACGTGTTGTAAGGCGGTGGGACAGAGTTTGTTTTGTGCGCGTCGTGACCTATACTCGCGGACAACTTTCTGCGGCGACGAAGAGAAAGCTTTGCGGGCGCGTGGCTGCTGCGCGGGTGTTACATACGGCGCCAGGTAGTCCGCCTGGCAGCGTTCGACAGTGCTTGCGGTTGCTCGGAACGGACGCCGAGTCGACGCAGCTTCCACGTGCGACGGTGTTCGCGTTTGCCCCCGACGCCGAAGCCGCAAAATAAGGAAACATTCGGTGGTGTGTCTTGTCTTATTTAACTGTTGCTAACGCGGTGTTTTTCTCTTCCCCAGCCTAAACTAACGTGGATGAGAACGCGGGATTCTATTCAGAAGCGCTCTCTCAATTGTGTGCGCGTTGCCTCCGTATAGCTTTCCCCTTTTCATTGTCACGGAAAGTTGCCGGCGAGGGCAGGTTGTTGTTGCGCAAACGCTGTCAAATTCCGGCCACGTTGTCGAATTCTGTCGCGTTGTAATATATATATATATATATACATATATATATATATATATATATATATATATATATATATATATATATATATATATATATATATATATATATATATATATATATATATATACATATATATATATATATTTTGAGCCACACGCAAAGAAGTGACGCCGCGAACACGCTCAGCGAGCACCGCGGCCTCTATACTGGGTGTCCCACATAGCTTGAACCAAGAATTTAAACATGAACGGCGCATCGGAGGCGAATTGAACCGATCGAACGCATACTATTCGCAATAGCCTGTGTAGTAACTCAGACATATTTTCTTTTGCTTTCCGTCATAACTCACTAATTAATTAAGTTTTCATTTACACTCTTTAATTATTGGCTGAGGACCCCGAGAATGACACGCGGATTTGTAGAGCACCTTCAGAAACCACCGATCGAGTTGTTTCCTGTACGATACGTCTCACGTAGTATCCTTTATTTCCGGGTCGCAAAGAAAAAAGCCCGCGAAATGCGAAAAAAAAAAGGCCACGTGACGGAGCCTTTGCGTAGTGGCATTGTGCCGCTCTCCAGCACTCTCTCTCCCTTAGCACTCTCTCGTGCAGACAGTTCACCTCAGTTTCTGCCCACGACGCGTATACTATACGTGTCACAACTCTGACGGTGTTGGCCGTGTCGAAATTACTCCTCTCCATGGGCTGTAATGGAGGTCGCAGTTTACTTGCGCTCTCACTTCCTCAGTAGATCGTGCGTTCGGTGAACAGGATCGGCTCCTGTCGGATGACGGCGAAAATGCATGCTGCTCGCTGCCCATGAGATAAAGAATGCCCTGCTGCTTCCTCGACGCCAGTCACGATGCAGCCGACCTTGTTCATCGAACGCGCGCTACGATCACCGAGTGCAGGATCTACTAAGGAAGAGAGCCGAGGCAACAGTCCAACAGGGAGGAAAAGTGAAAATTAACGAATTTAACTTTTGCTTGTGAAAATATTCACGGATCGACATCTCTTTATTTAAAAATGAAGTAGAGAATGCGACGTCGGAGGTGGAGAATGAATCCGTGTGTTTTGAATGACGCTCCTATACAGTGTCTTTCTAACCTTTCACGGTGGCGCAGTACGTCTAAAACCGCAGCGTCCTGCTCTCTACGCGGCTGTGCGGTACTGGGGGGCCACGCATCGTTACGCAACTTCACAAATAACAATACGAGTCAGCTTTATGCACTCGGTAGAGCAGCAAACGAGGGATACAAAAGAACTGTGATGGTTCCGCAAATATATATTTCTCTATAATTCTTCCAGAGAGGCAATTCAAGAAACCCTACTAGAAGTCACTTTATTTTACACTTTCTCTCGTTTACTTGTTCTTGGCAGTTGTATTCCAGCGCGAGTCCATTTGATGCGGTTCCTCGCTTGTCAAGTAAAGGAGAGGTGTATATCTCGCCGGCGTACATGTGAGATACACCTTGTTTCATTTCTCTTTTGCGGGTTTACGCGTCTTTACGGCGAACGGTGGGCATTTGTGCTAGTACTACAGGTACCCTCCCCCCCCCCTTCTTATTTGCATCGAAAACTTACCTTGGGTTCCCCCCCCCCCTCCCCGAAAAAAAAAAAAAGAAAGAATCTGGGGTATGCCTACGTCAGCAGCAGCAGCAGCACCGACGGTGTGTACGTGCTGCAACATGCGTCCCATCCGGGGCCGCTTGCTGCGCCGGCGGTGTGCTGCGTTAGGCAACGATGGGAGCTCGCAGCTGCGTTTTGCGAAGCGGCAGCCCACATGGGGCTTGTTCTTTCTTTCTGGTGCTTTCACTCCCGTCTCTTTAGCGCTCTATGGTTAGTATGCAGTGTTTAATCTTTCGATTTCGTTTTCTCTATTTTTTTTTGTTGCTTAGCTCGATTTGCTCTGCTTCTCGTTCGCTTTTGATCTTTGCACGCCGCTTACTGTTTGATACGCGTGGAGGGCTCTGCTCTTTAATTCGCTCTTTATTCCCTGTTTCTTTCTTACTGTCTCTGACCTTCCTCTCCCCCCCCCTCCCTTGCCCTCCAGAGTTCCCCTGACGGTGCGCGATTTGTGGGGAGGGGTGGTGGGGAAAGGCAGAACCGCTTCGCGCCGGTCTAAACTCGAATCCGCCGCGGGTAAAAAGCGTGAGCTGCCCATGTAGGCATGCGTGAGGTGTGCGCATGCGCAGACCAAGCCGCCCCAGTGCCGCGGCGCTTCCATTGCAATCCTTTGCTGATGTGCATTCTTGTTTGCCGCGATCTGCGCATGTTCCTTTTGCCTATATATGCCCACTGGCCGCTATGAATAAAACAGTTGAAAGTTACCGCCTGTGCTGTTTATGTGTTTTCTTCCTCTGTCCCCGTCTTTCTTGCGGTCAATATGATTTGCAGTAAATACCAACTAGGCCAAACTGGAGTTCTTCTTTGCCATCAAAGTTTACGTGCCACTACTGCTACTACTACTACTATATACGGACGTGTGAGTAGGGGAGGGGGGGGCGCAAACGTCAAAGGGCACCCGGGCACCCTCCTATAGTGCGTGCTGTTTCCGAGGATTCTTCAAAAAATTGCGCCGATTGCGGTCGTCCGCAAGACCCGCGGGATAATATCGGAGCTGCAGCGTTGCGCAAGAGAGTGGTGGAGAGAGAGAGAGAGAGAGAGAGAGAGAGAGAGAGAGAGAGAGAGAGAGAGAGAGAGAGAGAGAGAGAGCATAGCTCGTCACCGACATCCTATACATGTCGCTCAGCATATAGTCTCGCGGCGAGCACAGTGGCAGGCGGGTGAGAGCTTGCATGCATGTAAGTGCGTGCGCGCGTGCAGGATATCGATTCATGCGCAGCCATTCTCGCTGGCTTGTGCCGTTAGCGGACTATTCTATGGAGAAAGCATATATATATATATATATATAAATAACCCCGCGCGCACTTTGAGCCGGTTCCCTTCCCTCGCTTCGCCGAGGCTTTCAAATTCGTTGGAGGGAAACAACCTTGGAGGGTAGAATTTCAAACTCACTGGTATGAATGCAATACATCGAACAAGAAGAAAGAAGGATGAAAAAAAAAAAGCTAAGCTAGTTCAGTGTTGCTTTATTTTCCCTGCGAGCCTTACCTGGAAGTTGAGGAGCCGTCGCAATTTTTTAGAGAGCGAAGCTTTCTAGGATGAACTCCCCCCCGACTTTGCTGCTGACGGTAGCTACTGCCGTTCTGCCGAATAAATCTTGCACGCACGGTACAACGCCCGAATTGGCTTATCTATGCAGCCGCAGTCTGTAATACACCTCCAGGTTTATCCGGTGGCCGCGGCTCGTTTCCTTTGGACTTACACGCAGTGAAACGGGGAAAAAAAAAAAAAAAACGGTATTTGTTCTTACTGCAACAAATGGACTCCTTACCAAGCTGGTAACGGCTCCATTTCTAAAGCGACACTTTCTATTTGTCTGACCTTCCCGAGGTTTGGAACATCTGCGCGGTCGGCTTCTCGCCGAGTAGTGTGGGCCGATCCCGGATGCAATGCTGTTGTAATACCCTCCCCCCCCCCCCCCCCCGGAGATGGAGATGGATATGGCGTAATGAAAAGTGGGCCGACGATCCCAGAGGCACTGTAATCCGCCGACGTCTGGATCACCGCGGTTTCGCGCAGTGCGTGTATTTTTTTTTAACTCCCACCTTTACACCCAGGGGGGGGGGGAGGTTGAGAGGGTGTTAGAGTTGGCGTTATAGACAGATTTACACCCTTATTCGCATTTATTTGCGTAAATTATTTTGCAGTGTAGGGCTAGGGGCGCCGCTCCTCTGCCCCGATTTCCTTGCTCCGTAGAAGCAGTTTACCCGCGGCAAGAGTATACGACACACTGACGTCATCCCATAGGCGGCGTATTGGGAGAACCATGACGGGGAGAAGCTGCGTCTGTGACGTCGCGTTCAAGCTATCTGTATCGTTTAATGAACGGCTTCGCGAAAGCTTGACAATTGCGAAATATACGTTGGATCTGCATAATTGTCGCTCTCTCTTTCTTTTTCTTTGTCTTTCCGATTACATAGGAGCAATTTCTCGCGGCTATTTCACCCTTATATACATGGTGCATGTGTGTTAATTCTAGTCATTGGAATGCATCATGTAACCGCACAAAAACAAGGGACAAAGAAGGAACACACAAGACAGGCGCGGAACTTCAACTTCAACATCAGCAATGTTGAAGTTCCACGCCTGTCTTGTGTGTTCCTTCTTTGTCCCTTGTTTTTGTGCGGTTACATGATGCATTCCAATGACGACCACCAACTAGCCCGCTTATCCCTGTTTAATATGTTCATTCTAGGCCGTTTTCTGTGAAGACACGATGCTGGGCCATGCAATGAACCACTGCAAACGTCGTCGTATATTTTTCATAGAGATTCCGCGTCGAAATCGAGTTCCGAAAAGAAAACGAAAGGGAAAAAAAAAACGGAAAAAAAAACGTGGGCGGCCCGACTGGCACGCAGGACTCGACACTTGAGATGAACGAAGCGCGTCGCCGTGCCGTTATTTCGAACCGTTTGAATATTCATGTGTCTTGCCTCTCTCTGAACAGCTACATGATGCATAGCGCGTCTGTCTGGCGTGCCCGTCGACAAGAGCGCGCGAGGTTTATTTATTAGTCGATTCTTCTCTCGACCCCTGAAATGTAATCGCGATGCGCGAAGGGCAGACCCGAGACTCATCTGTGCCCCCCGGCGTAGAGCAACAGGCGTGTCAGAAGCGGCCCCCGCGTGTTAAAACATTCCCCCGAGAACGACTCGGATCTCGCTTATACTGTTGTCGCACGCCGTATAGCCTTTTCCTTTTTTTTTGTCTTCGAAATGCGTTGCACGTGACGCTGACGGGCACCACCCACTGTATATATATATATATATATATATATATATATATATATATATATATATATATATATATATATATATATATATGCAGAAAAAGTGCGTATTCCCCCCTGCACTTACGAAATAAAAAAAAAAACAATTTCGCGCTTACAGCTGGATTGCTGACGCCCAAATTTCTGGGCACGATCGCATTTTATGGCCCGGATCGTTCGAGATGACGTTTGGCACTGCTCTCGACGTTTCCAGGTTCTGCGTCATTTCCGACAAGCGGTATAATGGCGACGGTCTTCTCAACACACACACACACACACACACACACACACACACACACACACACACACACACACACACACACACACACATTACTGGGGGGGGGGGGGGGGGAGTCTCGCGTGCGTTCTGCAGTGCCGCACAGCAACAGACGTGACTTTCTTCGCGTGCGCCTTGTGAAGGCAGAGGGCGAAGGAAAAAAGAGAAAACAAGAAAAGAAAAGGTTGCCGTGTGTTAATTCCGATGAGTGGGTCCGCCGAATAAAATATCACTCTAAAGAAAGTCTAGACGGCGGCTGTACACACGCACTCGCGGCGGTGTCCTAAGACGTCTTCTCTCGAATTCCTAGACAACGTGTGACAGATGGGCAGCGGTGTAGCGTGGGAGTAAGATACATTGTCGGCCTTTCCCCTTTTCTCGCTCTTTTCTTTATGCGTCGAACAATCGATTATAAAGTGAAAAGGAGGAGCAGAAGAAGACAAGAAACTCGACAATAAAAAAAGAAGTCACAAGTCTCCGCGTCGCTAAATACGCTCTTCGGTTCGCGTATGGATACCCGACACTCCGTGCGTCGTTGCTGTGATGAATCCAGCTTTTTTTTTTCCTTTTTTATTTTTTATTTTTTTACCGTTCAGCTGCTCGGGCGTCTGATGAAGCCGCAGCGGCCGTCATTTTAGTATATGGAAACCGCGAGGGCAGTGCCTTCTTTTTTTTTTTTTTTCCCTCTATAGTGTAAATAATGTCAAGGGCGTGCGAAGTCCGTGGCTTTTGCAACGCGAACCTTCTTTGGATGTTGAGATGATGTACGGCGAAGCGCTCGCCTATATTGTACGTTTCGTATGTTGTATATACGTTTGTAGACTGCCCCATTTGCCGATAGTCCGCCCCACCCCCTTTGCATGTAAACATGCACGTAAATCGTTTCACCGCGCCGTGTGAGCTATATATTTTTTTGCATTCTTTTTTTTTTTCGAGCTCGGTCTACCTGCAGCGCTTGGGAATAAATTTGAATTTTCGTGTGTAAGTTAGTTATGGAGCCATTTACTTAGTGTTATCCCTGTTTCTTTTTTTCTCATTGTCTTCTCTACAAGGAGTTAAATGTGAATTAAGCTTCTTCCAACCGCTCCGTCTGGAATCCCACATACTGCATACACGCTTCGCGGAAAAAACCTTGGCGTTGCGAGCAGTGTAGGGCAGCTTCAACGCGACAGTCGTCATAACTTTAACGAGGAGTTAAGCTCGGAATGTAGCGAAGGCGAAAATAAAACTACATAACTAGTAGGGCCGCAGCATTAAGAAGTTATTTCCTTTCGGAGGCGGCTGGATCACGTGACGTGCGTTCACATTACCGCCTGCCCGAAAGGCCATTCGGATGCTTAATGGCGCCTATATGACAGCCCGATGGGAAGTCCTAGGTTGAGATGTCTTCGCACACGAGGTCGCTTCTTTTTATTACGCTGTGCCATCGTGTCGTCGCTTCATTCCTTTTCCCATTTTTCTTTCTTTCTTTTTTTTTTCCGCCGCTGTGTTACGTCTTCGTCGATCGATTCCTTCACCACCGCGTCTCGATGCGAAGACGCCTTCTGCCCCCGTCAGCTCCGCGGTGGCGTTCCTTCGTACGGCGTAGTCGTCGGGTGGATCAGCGTGGCCGGACGGGGTGTGTGTAATTAATGGCCCGCCGCGGTGCTTCGAGCTGACCTTCTTAATGGATCTCGGGCGATATTACTGGGCCAGTGTGGCCGCTGGCCGTGGAGAAAGCGGTGGCGGCGGGATCCAAGCACCCCTCCCCCTTCCCTTCCGCTCCTGGTCTGTCCGTCCGTCGGTCCGTTCGTGCGTGCGTATTCGCAAGGAGGAGGAGGAGGAGCCAGTCGTCCTCCAGTGGCGGCGCGAACTTATCTGTCTTCGCCTTCCGTGGCCTTCCGTCAAGGAGGGGCGGGGGTTGGGGAGGGGGGGGGGGGGAAGGCTTCGCTCTCGTCGCATCCGCCGCCGTGCTCGCCCCCTCGGAGACGCTGTATAACTATTTGGTTTTCAAATGCGGCCGACGTTTGCCGATGCGACGTCCTCTCTTGCCCGTGTGTACCGTTATTGCGCTTACCCGCGTGAATGTTGCTTTTGATTGTGTGTGCATGGGGGCGGGGAGGGGGAGGGTGGGATTGCGGGTAGACTCGTTTCGTGGTCTCTCGATACGTTTTGATAAGAGCTCGCCAAGCTCGTTCGCGCGCCCCGAGACGGCGACGACGACGACTTGGTCCTGCTGCGCTCGGCGGAGGCTGATTGCGAGCGGAACCATTACCGCTCAGCTTTGCGCCTGTTATACAGCACACGCGCGCGCGGTCCTACCCCCCCCCCCCTCCCTCGCTTCCTTCTTCTTCTCCTCCAACACTCCCGCGACTTTATTCCGGAAGTGAGGAAAGCCGGCCCCGAAAGGAAAGTGATGAACGCTGGGACCCGTTCGTTCTTCGTCGGATGGCGAGAATGCGTTCATTGGTTCTATATGCTCTCCTTTATATATATATATATATATATATATATATATATATATATATATATATATATATATATATATATATATATATATATATATATATGAACAGCCACGAAGACGTCAGAAGAAAGAAGCTTCCGGCATAATTTATGAACGCGGGATGAAGTCGTGACGCGTTCGTTCGAACGTTTGTTTTCTTTCGTCGTCACTCGTATTACGTTGCAATGCTCGTTTGCACTATTGCTCCCGTTTCCTTTTGTTCTGCCTTCTTTTTTTTTTTTGTTCTTTGTAAAGGACGTTGGCGTCCGTCGTCTCACCGTGCTTCTTATTTACGCGAGCGCGCTTTATCACCATGCTGCCGTCGTCCTCCCCATACGGCAGTGATGTCGACACCTCGTCTGCCGCCGTATATAGCGCGTCATATATGGTCTTAGCTTTCCGCGCAGGCAGAGGGGTATATAAACTTTGGCGAGGGCGTAGTGCAAATTCGCGATGTTCTTGCGTGTAGCCGGGGCGTACGTGATGGCAGCCACCATTTTGTGTGCGGAAGTGTAGAAAGCTTACAGATCGGCGGCGGCCGACGCAGATGAGTTTTTTTTTTATTATTCTTGCCGCACGCCGCCTTATATACGTATATAGCGCGAGCTTTTGCAAGTGAATGAGGGCCGAATATCTGTTGCGCGTATTAAGGCCAACCGTATAGCTTTTACTCGTTTCCGGGAAGTGCATGATGCGAATCGTCTATCGAGAAACTAACTCTTAAAAAAAAAATGACGTGGAAAGAAAGCAACAACAACAACATCAACAACAACAAAAACTGTTATAGCACACTTTGAAGTCGACTTTTGGACTTGAGGGAGGGAGGAGGCGATCGAGTAGAGGCCGCGCGTGTAAGTCGCTTTCGTAAATCGAACGACTGGCGAATACCTTTAGTGTGTATACGCGTTTAACGGGCAGTTTTTAAGTTATCGGCTGCATGCAGCTGCGGTATGCGCAAGTTCTTTAACGTGCACCTTCGGGTGCGTGTGAAACGCTTCGATGTGCCTGCTCCTGACCGGTATTTATTTATTTATCACAGCGAAGCTGTTAGCCTCTAGTGTGTCGGTATTCTTTCGTGTCCACGTGCGCGGTGCCGCTAACACACACACACACACACACACACACACACACACACACACACACACACACACACACACACACACACACACACACACACACACACACACACAACAGTAACTGGAAGACTTTTTGTGCTTGAGTTTCCGCGTAACAGAATTATGCTTTCTCGTATATTCGACTTACAATCCGTTGATAATGTTTGCGGGCTGCGTATAAGTCGTATACTTTACGAATTTTATAACGCATCTTGCTTTGAGTAATTAAGTTACTTCGGTAACGCTTTTTTTTTTATTGCGCTACGCGCCGAGGGCCTGCCAGAATGAGGACGTATGCTGCGTATTGCTGCGTTAACGGTACCGCCGCCTAGCGGTCGCGACCGCTCAGACAGACCTCAGACGGCAGCTGTCTTTTCAGTTTCCGCGTAACAGGTTTACGTTATTCTCGTGCGTTCGAATAACAGTCCCTAGCTATAGACCTTTTCATCGGGCGAGGAGGATAGGGCGCACGGAGAGCCTTTCCTCCTCTCTGGCTTGGGCGATCCGACGCGGCGCAGCTTGGAAGTATTGCTGTCGCGTGCTGCGGAACGATTTCGAGATGTTTTAGATCGTACTTTGTGAACTTTACACCATGTCAGTTCATATAAGGTCGTCAGGGAAGCTTTTCGATGTATCGGTAACTACAGTTGGCGGAAATACGTGTTGGGGGCGCAAAAATGTGACGCGCATAATCAGCCGCGGTGTACGCGCATTATCAGTCGCGGTGCGTGTATGTGTTCTTTACTATTTTGCTTATATCGATCTTAATTCAACAAAGAAAACCGGCGTCTCTGTATTACGAGCATTAAGTGGTAAATCATCTCACTGTCTGATCGATTGCCGTAGGGAGTAAAACATAAAACATAAGAGCGCATGCTCGTGCACGGCCAACCTAAGGCGACCACGAAACATCTGAGCGGCAGGCTCTATCAAATATTTGTGATACACTGGCATCGTTCTCACGTATTTCAAGTCTAGTATGCTTGAAATTACCATATGTCTACGCTAGCCTTGCTGCATGAGGCCCATGGCGCTGCTCAACACAGCGATCACTGCGGTTGGTGAGCCAGCACGATATATATATAAGCTGTGTGCTTCGGCATTGCCTTTTTGGCCTGTATACAGCCATAATATATAAGAGGGTTCGCATAAAAAGAATGCGATGGCTATTTTTGAGCGCAAAATTTCCGTAATACGTGTGAGTGCGTCGTAGAGAACTGAATGAACACAACCGAAAAAAGGAATTCGGTTATCATCCTTTTTCTCTAAAAAGCAAGAGAAAACTGGCTAACGCCGCACAACGTTTATAAATATATAACCGCTGATGCCGTGTGCTTGGACCATGCGCTATACAGAACAAAGATATCTATAATCCAGCACCTACTACTGCTTAGGACGCTCGCGCAGTTCGTAAACGGTCGCTTTGCTGGACAAGCTTAATTCAGACTGTAAGGCATGCTGCTATTCCTATCCAAAACTATTTTATTCATGGTTGCAAACCTCATCCATCCAACCAAGTAGTCACGCAATGTAACCTGCAGCGAACAGTTTGAACGCTTGTCAAAGTATAGCAGCACAGATCCTATCGTAGCAGAACGGTACCCACGCTGTTACGATGATCCCGTATGTTTCATGGATACTAAACCGCAACTCAGAAATAGAGGATAATACTGCAATAAGGTCACATTAGTGATTGGAACATTCAGAAATATACAACTGATCTCCGAGGCTGATTGTAGGCTCAAATATGCGCGCACACATCGCGCTGCGTGTTCCATCCACCTCAACGCCAGCAGAAATTCCGGCCATGACGCCTTAAAACCACTTCAGCACGTCTCACAGAACCGTTTACCACGTATAAGACGCATGTCATACTAAACAGGCCGCACGAGTGCGAAAAGAAACGCCAAAACCTACCGCCGAGCGTATACCTGCCATGCAAAAGAACGCTTTCACCCAAGCCAGTATGGCGCTGCTCACAGGCGGCGCCACTGCGTTCACAATATGGCGGCGCCTACGAAAAAACGGTCTATATGCAGCTCGTGCGTAAGCCGTACTTCGAGCATTTTTCTGACGCAGTTTACTTTTAGACATTCATTTAGTTCAATAGCGCTTTTGCGCTCGGCGGAGGGTCCGAAAGAATGAGGATGCGTGCTGCACTTCCTCACGTGCGCCTGTGACGCACGTATGTCGCTTGCTGTAGTGGTGCTTGTCTAACGCCGGCGACGGATTCGCTCTAAATTCGCTTTCAAAGATTGAAACGGAGATGGTTTTATTTATCAATTTATTTGTTCATACGCCATGCTGTCAAGCGAGCGCGATTTCCTCGTTCGTCTCTCTCGCTCACATCATCCGTCCTCTCGTATTTCTTTCCTTCTGCTCTTTCTCTCTCGCTTCGCCGCGTTTATCCCTGACGCCCATCTCGATATTTCGCCAACGATCGCCGTCTCCGTGTCGCAGCCGTTGTTCGCGCCTCTCTGAACAACGATCACGAATCTCTCGACGGTCGCATGCCTGTACTGCTGTCGCTCGCCGGTATGCATGTCACGACGTGCGCTCTTTTGGCGCCGACGGCGTTCCCTATTCCGTGTCGCAACAGTGCCGCTGCTGCCGTCTCTCTGAACACGTTATGCGCACTCTCACTGCATGCAACTTCTCTCGGGGACAGCTGGTGTAACGCGTATACCTGTGTACGTGCGCGTATATTTTAAGTCGACGCGCACGCTGGCATTTTTTTTTTTTTGTGTGTGTATATAGCGGTAGAGTTGCGCTCAGGTTGTGCGCGTGCGACGAGATTTGGAATTCTCGCAAGCATGCACACGGCGCAGCTGTAAAACAAGAACGCGTGCACCTGACAACGGCTCGAAGGACAGACAGCTCGGTCCTGTACGTATGTCGCACTACCGAGAGCTTTGCCGTTTTGCGGTTAACGCATATACAGCCGTTCTGAAGTACCTGAAGGCCTCGGTTATTCTAGACTCGCCCTCCCCCCCTCCCCCTTTTTATCACCTCAGCTGATTTCTCCGGAGGTATACCTCCGCATCCTTGGTAGAGTGAGGCCGCGAGCCCGGTGAGAGTGTGTCTGCTGTCGACCTTGGCATTTCTCGGTGAGCAAACGAAAAAACAAAAAAAACAAAGAAATGTACGTAACCGGGCTGTTAACCTGCAATGCGGTTCCCTCTCTCTCATATTACGGCTCCTTTCCTTTCTTTCTTTATACTCTTTTTCTTTTTTTCCCTCGTCACCTTGGACGCGCCGTTTAATCTCGCCGGCTTTTGCCTTTCTCCCGACTACCTTTTCTTCTTCTTTCTCTTTCGTTTCTGGCTGCCGTATCTCGTTCCGCGGTTGGCTCGCCCGGCGTTCGCAACCTTACGCGTGCACGCATTCCGCGTATAACCTCATTACCGCCCCACAAGCGCGAGGTATAATAAACGTCGCTCTGTCTTGCGCACTACGCGGTTTCGTGCCCAGATATGCCGTGTCTGCCTTCCCATTTTTAGCGCGCTTTCCTTTGATCTCTCTCTCTCTCTCCCTCCGGCCAGTCGTCCTTGTTCGTTATCAGTGCTAATTTTCTTCCATCTTAGTAATGAGTCCCGCTTGTGTGGTGGTCTCCGTTTCGCGGCTTTGCTGTTTTAAACAAGCCTGCCTTTTCAGTGAATGTCGTTCTTTTTTCCTTCTTCTTTTCTTTCTTCCTAAAATGCGTTCAAAGCGATATGCACGTTCGCTCAGAAAAGGTACTCCAAGGACGTCTGCGTGATGCGCCGGAGGCAAAGGGGAGATAGATAGATAGATAGATAGATAGATAGATAGATAGATAGATAGATAGATAGATAGATATGAAGCGACAGGGAAGAACGTATTTGCATATTCGGACATATCGTCCCGACTCTTGGCAAACAATAATATAGACGTTCTCACTTTTCTTGTTTGTATTTTTCATTTATTCTGTGGTAGCGATTTAAGGGCATGCCAAAGAGGAATGCTAAATCAGAACTGATAAGGTATTCTTTCAAACCTCAATTTTCCTTAACTTCTAGGTAATAGTTTGATTAGTAGAAGGTAAAATGAAGACCAAACCTCTCATTTATGATATTTTCTTTCTTTCTTTTTCATTTTTTGCCAGATATTGAAGTTAGATAACTGCGTTAAGATCTTCGTGCAGAAGCTGCATAAGTTGCCTGCGGAATTTCGCGCTGCAGCAAGATCGGTGGTGACGTCACGAGTATAAAATAATTATTCTGAATAATTAAGCATATTTATCAGATTGTGAAATTTGCAGGAGTGGGATGGAGGCAGCTGATTCGGGGCAGCGGTATGGGGATAATCACTGGGCGGATTGTTCCTGCTGGAATGGCTTTACATATGACGGTGATGGTTACGATGCTGAAGTAATTATGTGTGACCCTCAGCAACTCTCCTATTGCGCATTTCTGCTCCACCCACGATATTCTGACTGCAAAGTAGGAAGGCCGCATATAAGCGGCCTTTGCGGGGGGTTTACTTACGTTTTTTTTTTCTTTAGCTGCATCACCACTGCGAGTGGAGGTGAACAGTGCCGCGTTACTACGCCAGCATGGTTATTGCTTGCTGAGGGGCAAATAGCTGTACGGTCCATAGCTGTAGGGCCATTCGAGCCGTTATTCCTCCTCGCCACACACGCTCTCTCTCTCTCTCTTCTCGTCATACTCCGGTTTTTTTCCGCGTGACATGGCGTCTCGCACCGTGCCCTTGTGCGTAGCACATATGCGAATGGCTCCCCCGGTTTCGCGTTCACCAGGTGCGGTGCGCTGCGTCAGCGCGCTGACAGAACAAAAAAATCAAGGCTCGCTAACTTACCTTTTTTTCTCCCCCCCCCCCTTCATTTTTGCAGACAAGGGGGGTTTTCCGAAACAGCCGCAGCTCTGCCTCACAACTGTGAGGTCTCTCTCTCTCTCTCTCTCTCTCTCTCTCTCTCTCTCTCTCTCTCTCTCTCTCATTTTCCCCTCACATTCGATGTGTGCGCGCGTTGGCCGATGTATGAAGCACGTAGCGGGTATTCCAGCTTGCGGTTCTGTTTGCAGGGGGACGGAAGACAAAGCGAAACGGCAGGAGAGAGAGAGAGAGAGAGCTGTTGGGCGCCATAGACGGGGGACATGTGGTGCGTTAGAGCGTCGTGATAGTTGCGCGCCGGGTTGATCTTTCTGACTCGCGTGACCCTTTCGAGACTGCTTTACTCACGCGAGCGTTGGGTAACGTGCGCAGGCCCAACTCGGAGGCGTTTCTATAGTCGGATACAGCTTTAGAAAAAAGGGGGCGTTTACTCCTCCGAGGCGGATGCACACGAGCATCCACCAATGGGCGCGCACTCAGGACCTACGTCATGCGCCGGACGGCCGGTGTCTTCGCCGCTTCGGTCATCTGGGCGGGGCCTCCCCTTTTTTCTAAAGTTGTATCCGACTATACATTCAGATGTTGTTTTTTTTTCTTTCTTTTTTTTCTTGCGGGGCCAGTGTAGAACTTTGCGAGAGAGCTAGCTTGCCGGCGCTGCGCGCTTGTAATGTATGTACGGGTGCGCGGGGGCGCGCTGTTAGTTTGCGTTGTGCACGCGACGTAAGTAAAATAAGTGAAAAGAAGTAAGCTTTTACATTCAATGGTGTGTTTTTTCCTATTTAACTGCTGCTTATAAGGTGTTTTATGTTGTCTCTTCGCGAGCTTAAAGCTAACGCGGATTAAAACACGGGACTCTTCTCTCTTGTGCGCGCTTTGCCTCCGTAGCTTTCCCTTCATCGCCGCAGAAAGAGTTCCGCGAGTATGAGTGTGCGTCTGTCTGTGTGCGTCTTTCGGTAGGCGTGTGCGCGTGGGAGAAGGGGTGGTGGTGTCCCTTTCAGGACGTATACTTGCTAGTCAACTTCTTTTTGTCTCTGGTGTGTTACGTTTCCATTAAATAATAACAATAGCAATAATAAATTTTCCAGCGCAGCTATTCAGACAACACCTGGAAATCCTTGCATTCGCTGGCTTTTTTTTTTATCCCGTCGCTCTTCTCTGCATTTCTGTTTCTACGTATCATTCAGCCGGAAAAAAACTCCCCGTTTCCCTATTCTGCGAGGGCGCAGCCTTCCGTTTCCTCGTTTTCTCAACAGCGCTTATCCCTATTTCCCCACGTTTCCCTCTCTCTCTCTTTCTCTCTCTCTCTCTCCGGGTGTGGCGTTAGCGACGCACGAGCGCCCGGTGTTAACGACCTGCGTCGCCTCCGTGCAGGGGGAGATCCGCTGGTCGGAACTTCCTGGAACGCGGGAATCGGGGAAAGAAAGGGGGACATGGTATGCGGAGAGTTTATAGATGCGCTGGCGGAAGGATAATAGCGTTGAGAGACAGAAAGGAAGTGGGGGGAGAGAAAGAGTAAAGAAGATGTAAATCGATTATGGTTAGGAGGGAGGCGGCGAAGTGAGTTTGTAATGTAGTGCGCGCTGCGCGTGAACTAAAAAAAAACTTTGTGCTGGACTCATTTGGTTGTTCATTCATTTCCCTTTTACCCCCAATTACTCTCTCTCTCTCTTTTATTTGCTTGGTTTGTTTCTGTTACGATCACGTTGGCTCGGGAGTTCTTTGAAACGCTTCCACTGTTTCGTCCTCCCTGACGACATTCTTGGTGTTTATAAATGCGCTTTGACTAAAAGGAAGTGCAGAAGAGCGACTTTCCTTTAAAAAAAAAGAAAGAAAGTTAGAGCGATTCCGTAATTCGGTTCGTTTTCCCATGAATGCGCTTTCTAATATGGCCTGATCGCGGCGGGTATTCGCGGTTCCTCCCATTTGGACGATGTTTTGCTAGAACGACGTCGATACGCGCAAGTACGCGTATTCAAAACAAGGCTCCGTCACGTTTGTGGCATGAAGGCGCTTGCAGAATAGGTTGTAAGAGGGATTCAACATAGCGAAAAGAACGAGTAAAAAGATAACCTCATATGATATACATGTTTCAACCCAATGTCAGACGTTCTTTTCAGCTTGATATTATTCGGAGATTCACTGCTAGTTGGTCGATCGATGTTGAGGGTGAACAACCGACGCTTGCGGCCGGTACTCCTCAATGGTCTCTTCTTCCGGGAACCATTCCTTTTCTTTCTTTCTTTCTTTCTTTCTTTCTTTCTTTCTTTCTTTCTTTCTTTCTTTCTTTCTTTCTTTCTTTCTTAATGGAGCGTGGCGGCGGTGCATTGTCGACTCCGTTGAGCTCGTCAAGGACTCCCTAGCAGATGGCATCATGGGGCGCCGCTTGCATTCTCGGAAGACATCACTGGGCGCAGTTGGGCTGGCGTGCAGGGTTGCGCAACGTCGGGCTTGTTGCCAGAATCGTGTGCGCCATCACCTTTTGTCGCGTGTCCTACGGGACAGTGCCGACTTGGCGCGCACCGGACGCCACTGCGCATGCGTCGAGTTCTGCGGCTCCGCGCGTTTCGTCGTTCGTGAGTGGGCGTTTCCCCAACAAACAGGACGCGCAGAAACCCGCTCGTCTGGTGACATTGCGTAACTCGTTGTAAGTTAACCGTACGTCTTCGCGCTTTCGACCCCTGTTACTAGCAGACGCGCCAGCGGTTCGCGTGCTTACTAACGACGTTATGTCGAATGAGGAAATCCTTTTTTGTGACGCTACTACACGTGGTATACGAAGTCGCGGCGAGCAGCTTGCTGCTCTCCTTGAAGGAAGTGCGCGCAATCATTGGATCCAATCTGTGTGTACTAAGGGATCGGGCAGAGACTTGAAGGTTGACCGAGAAACTTGCGACATAGGTAGTCAAGTGCCGCTCAACGAGCGATCTAAGGAAACATGATGGGTGGAACGCTGCTAGACAGGAAGCACGCGGTGTGGTTTAGCGAGCCAAGCGAGGGTAGCCCATATAGTCTGGTTGAGATTAAAATAAAGAAATGCAATCGGGCAGGCCATTTTATGCGTAGAACGGATACCCGGTGGCCTATTAGAATCACATAATGGGTGCATAGAGATGGGAATCGCACTCGAGGACGGCAGGTAACTAACTAGGTGGTGTGATAAGGTTAGGAAACCTACCGGCTGGAATGAGCTGACACAAGACAGAGGTCATTTGAGATCGCTGAGTGAGGCATTCGTCTCTCAGTGGACGTAAAAAAATAGGGCGATGATAATAATGACGCGTTTTGCATAGTTGCCCCTAAACACGAGCGTGGTAGCATGCTTCTTTCTCGGTCCCTGTAAGTATTCTTTTGTTGGGGCGGCTGTCTTCGCGCATATTGCAACAGCTGGAAGAGTCTCAGGTCGTGAGCAATGATACCCAGCGTCGTTTACGCATCCCCATTGCATATAGCCCATCTCCGGAACGGCGTCAGTGAGACGGGGTCGTTCAGATCGCGCGCGGCGTAGTATTTTTGTGCGCTCACTTTTTTTTTCTAACGGAGTGTTGTCCCCTCCCAAACGCAGAGATGTATTGCAAGGCGCTGAGCTTCCTTTATTCTTTCCGAGAACTGACGCATCCTCCTCTCCCTTCTCCTTTTTTCCCGGAATCGTCTCCCTGGCGGTGTGTAACGAGGCGGCAGGAGCCTTTCCTCCTCCGTAAATATGAGATATTGCGCGATCGGGGCCCGAACTGGGACGCCCCCCGGAAGAGCTGTCTCGCTGTTATGACTCCTCCGGCTCGCCCTAAATGGGTGCACTGGTCGCGGTGATGCCACCCCGCATTGACTCCATATATGTGCCCCTTCCAACTACGGCCTGAGCAGTGTCGTCTGCCTGGCGGAGAACAGACGACACCGCAGACGACGGACAGCACCGCAGCAGATGAGCTGTGCCGTTTGCTGTTCTAATGGTGTGAAGCAGACGAAAACTTATTGCTGCAATACACGCTCGAACACCTGCGGACGACGAACGGTGTCGTCTGCTGTTCCAACGGTGTGAAGTATGCGAAACTGCTCGCTATGGCTCCTCCGCACTCAAGCGGGCCAGACGACGCCCGGTAAAACCATGGCTTTCATTGCAGCCTCTGCAACTCTGCACAGTACTAAACGAGTGAGACGGGGGGCGTGTATCTTTCCCGCCGGCGGAGCTTTCTCGTCTTTTTTCCCCCCTTCCAAGGCTATCTACATATATATATTTCGTATCGTTTGTCTTTGTTGCTCTCGGTCACTTTGTCTCGCGATGCCGTTCTTAGAATTGGTGCGACGTCGCTGTACATTATTTGGTTGACGCCTCTGCCCATGCTAGCTGTTTCCCGATTCCTGGTAGTGCCGTCTCTTTTGGCCCTGTCAGGTATAATCTGCCTTTCCTTCTCTCCCTCAGCTTCCTCTACTCAGTCCCGAACAGGCGCGACTCCAGGAATCGAGTCAATGGCCTCGTCTGTCTCCCGGGCCAGGCCGCGGCCTCCTTACTTTCTCATTTCTTTTTCTTTTTTGCATTTTTGTTTGTGTGAGTTTCGTTCCCTTGTTTGGACATTGTTCGTTCTCTCTTTTTGTCTCACTTTATCATTTTTTTTGTTGTTGTTTTGCTTGGTGCGTTTTTTTAAAGAACCTTCTGCTAGCCATCAGTATTCGCGTTTACATGAAATAGCCGCGTTCACAAGTAGCCCGGCGCATGGGATTTTTGCGCATCGCATCCACACGGGACGGCGATAATGCGCTGTAGAAAGGCGAATTTCGTTAATGGGCCAGGAAGTGGTACGTAGTTCGAGGCGGGTGGGTCGACTCATGCCGTGCATGTAACAACGCTGGCGTATCGCGTTCAGGGAGAGAGAGATGATGATGAAAAACTTTATTGAAAATGCCCGGCGATTTGGGTGGGGTGGGGCCATAAGCACCCCAGCCTAGGTGACGGCCTCGAGTCCTTGGACCCGGGCGGCTTCCTCGGCGTGCCGGACGGCCCACAGTTGATCGGCGAGGTCGTGGCTGAGCAGGGCCGCCTCCCAACGCGCTCCTCGGTCCGAGACTGCCATTTCTATCCCGTTCGTCGGAGACTCCTGCTGCTGGCTACCGGCGCATGCCCACAGCATGTGCTGCAGCGTTGCTCTGGCTCCGCACGCTTTACAGGCGTCGGACGGATATATGTCGGGGTAGCAGAGGTGAAGGATCACCGGGTTAGGATATGTGTGTGTCTGCAATTGCCTCCAGGCAACCGCCTGTTTCTTGTTTAGGTTGGCGTGCGGTGGTGGGTATTTACATCTGTTCAATCTGTAGTGTTGCGTGATGTCTCTGAAAGTGGTCATGCGATCCCCCCACGTCCACTCCTGCATCGCTCTCGCGGTGGGCGAGACGTCGGGATTGCCGGCGGGCGCCGCGGCTCGGCATGTAAGTCCTCGAGCCGTGGCGTGGGCCGTCTCGTTTCCCGAGAGCGGAGGGTCCGTGTGGGCGGGGGTCCATACGAGGAAACGGTCGTTTTTGCGGCAAATATTGCCCTGTTGAATTTGGAGAATGTGGGCCGCTTCCCGGGAGATCCGGCCGCTAGCATAGTTGCGTATCGCTGCCTGCGAGTCGCTGATTATCACCTCGGCATCCGTGGTGGCCACCGCGAGGGCTATCGCTGCTTCCTCGGCCGCCTCCGTCTCTTCCGTGCGTATCGTCGCGCTCGCGACGCAAGTTCCGCTATGGTCCGTGACTGCAACCGCGAAACCACGCTGCCGCTCGTAACGGGCCGCATCTACGTAGACAGTTTCTTTGTTGCTGCCGTATTTCTTTTGTAAATCCCGCGCGCGCCTGTTGCGCCGGCCGGCGTGATGCGTCGGGTGCATGTTCTTGGGCAACGGCGAAACGGCGATGCGCTCGCGAATCGGTATGGGTATCGCAACCTTTTCGCCCTGCTGTGTGTAGTAGCTGATGCCCAGCGTCTCGAGAATGTGTCGTCCGGTTCTGCTTTTTGACAAACGCTCGTACTGCGCGATGTTGTGCGCTTCTATTATCTCGTCTAGGGTATTGTGTAAACCCAGTTCGAGAAATTTATCCGTGCTGGTATTGATCGGCAATCCTATGGCACGTTTGTACGCCTTGCGGATGAGGCGGTCTAGTTTAGTTCGTTCGGCCACCTGCCACTTGAGGTAGGAGGCGACGTACTTTATGTGACTGGTTACGAACGCTTGTACCAGGCGGATCGTATTGCTTTCTTTCATTCCGCTATGTCTGTTCGTGATGCGTATCAGTAACCGGATGGTTTCATTGACCGCACGCTCTAGTCTGCGTACGGTTTCGCCGTTATGGCCGTTGGCCGACAGGTGCAAGCCCAGTACCCTAATTTTGTGAACATGCGGGATGATGGTGCCGTCAGATGTGACTACTCTAATTTCTCTGTCGGCGTGCTCGGCTGCGGAATCGGAGCTCCTGGGTTTGCGTCCCCTGCGCGTGGGTCTGTAAAGCAGGAGCTCCGATTTGGCCGCGGAGCATTCGAGGCCCGTGTCACGTAGATACTCCTGCACCGCGTCGACAGCCGCCTGTAAGGTTTGCTCTACGTGGCCGTCATTTCCCTCAGCAACCCAGAGCGTAATGTCATCGGCGTACAAGCTGTGGTGGAGGCCTTCTATCTCTGCCAGTTTCTGGGGTAATCCGAGAAGCACGACGTTAAAGAGCATGGGCGAGATGACAGAGCCCTGCGGTGTGCCCGTGCAACCTATGTCTATGTCTTGCGATTCCAGTCCGCCGATCACTATGCGGGCATGGCGACCCGTAAGGAAGTCCCGTACGTAGTCGTACGTTCTCTCGCCCAGTCCCAATGCTCGTATGCTTTCAAGTATCGCAGCGTGTGTGTATCGCAGCATCGTGTGCGGCAGCATGTCTCGGTCCTCGAGGTAGTTGGTAAGGCGAGTGAGAACCGCGTGTTCCATGACCTTGCCGACGCAGGACATCAGGGATATTGGTCGAAGATTGTCGATTTGTACCCGTTTGCCCGGTTTGGGGATCATAATTATGCGCGCCGTTTTCCACGAGCTCGGTATCGCGCCGGCATTCCAGCACACGTTAATGTAATCCGTCAGCCGTTCTATCGACTCGTCGTCCAAGTTGCGGAGCGTTTTATTGGTTACGCCGTCCGGGCCCGACGCCGATTTTCTGTTGAGTTTGTGCAGTACCGCCCTCACCTCTGCTACGCTAAAGTCTTTATCTAGCTGCACGTTACTCTTCCCCGCGTACGCCGGATGCGAGACGGGGCTAGTTGCCTTGACGTAACGGGTTCGCACGGCTTCTAGAAAGTCCGCGGACGTGCCTTCGAAGTCGTGTACTAGCTTGTTAATCTTATGAGCGTGCGCTGATTTGGTCTCCTCAGGATCCAAGAGGTGCCGGAGGAGGTGCCATGTCTTGGCCATTCCTAGCTGATTTTCCATACCGTTGCACGTCTCCTCCCATTGCGTTTTGCATACCTGCAATGCGTGGACTTCTATGTCTCTGTTTAGCCGTGCTATGCGTCTGCGTAGCGTTCGATTGTGTCGTTGACGCTTCCACCTGTCCTGTAAGCTGCGCTTGGCTTCCCACATGTGTAGGAGTTTACTATCTATCACCTCTAGGTGTGCTTCCTGCGGTACTTCCCGCGTTGCCGCTTCGACATCCCTCCTGAGCGTCGCGGTCCAGCTCTCGATGTCGTCGATAGCATCGCTGCCGCGATTATGCTCCTTCCGGGCTTTGCGAAACGCGTCCCATTCTACCAGCCGATAGTGGTTGCCCTTGGTGCCGTCCCGATGACCGTGGTGATGGTAGTGCGGTCCCACATCGACCTGGATCTCGATCACCGAATGATCGCTACCCAAGTCCTCCTGGGTGTTATGCCACCGCGCGCCAGCGACGTTCTTCGTAAACGTAAGGTCGGGCGAAGTGTCCGCACATACGCTGTTGCCCTTGCGTGTGGGCGCGGAAGGGTCCGTAACGAGCTCCAGCC
Source organism: Dermacentor albipictus (assembly GCF_038994185.2). Taxonomy (NCBI): domain Eukaryota; kingdom Metazoa; phylum Arthropoda; class Arachnida; order Ixodida; family Ixodidae; genus Dermacentor; species Dermacentor albipictus. The sequence continues at coordinate 151,098,379 of NC_091822.1, read as the reverse complement.
CCTCATTCTGCGCGTCCTCCCACAGGCGCTTACCCTTCGGCGTTTCGTACTTGTACCCCCACGCCGCGTGAGGCGCGTTGAAATCACCCGCGATGATTAAGGGCCTGTCGCCGGCTGCCTCGCTCGCCTTTCGCAGTAACGTGCTAAAGCGGTGTTTGCCTTTAGGTCTACTGTACACGTTCAATACAAACAGACCGCGCCCTTTCGTCGGAATAAGCTCAATCAGCACGTGCGGTATTCTAACGTTCTTGAGTTCGCGTTGCGCCACGGTGAGGTTGCGTCTCACTAGCGTTGCAGCGGCCGGCGGTGCTCCCGCGGTCACGGCCTCATCGATCGCTTTGTAACCGGCCAGCTTGACCGCGTCATTGGTTTCTTGTAATAGGATTACGTCAGGCCGTTCCCGGTTGCGTAGGAATTGTTGAAGATGCCCCCGTTTCCTCCTGTACCCCCTGCAGTTCCACTGCCAGATTGTGAACGTGTTCTGTGTGTTATGCGGGAGACACATGGTGCGATTTTCCGTGCGATCAGTCGTACGGCGCGTCGTGTGCGACTTGCCGCATGCGGCGATTCGGGACACATGGTACGAATGACCGAGCGGCGGCTAGCTCCGCCCAGAACCGGCGCCCCTGCCTGCGTGGAAGTTTGGAATGCTGCATAACTTCGAACAGAAAGTGAAAGCAAACGTATTTGCACAGCTCTCTTGTTTGGAACAAACGATGACAATATAAACACGCCCATGGAAGCACTGTAGACGTGTTTCCACAAGGCCGCGTTAGCAGTAACGGCTCCTTTGACAGCCGCCGATGGCTGTGCCGGCAGGCACAGCTCGCTCGGCCACCGAATCCGACACCGGTGGCGCTTGTGACACGATCGCCGATCGCTTGCAGCTCGTAAAACGAAGCGTCTATGTTAGTCGGCACAACGTGTACGCAGTTATCCTACGCTTATATTGCAGCACATTTGATTTCATTGGCGCCGACAGAAGCGAACGAGCATGCCAGGCGAGCTTGCGATCGCTGGGAGACCGTGTAGGCCTAGCTCGCCGGCCGTCTATCCGAGGCCGAGGGCCCATGCCGATGCGTCCGCAGCTCGTAATTAAGCGCCTAAATTCATCAGCACAATCAATGCTTGAACATTTATGTTTTTCTTAAGTGAAAATACGGTTAGTTTTCTCGGTGCCGTTAGTAGCGATGAGTAAACACGCCACTCAGGCGAGCCGCTTCGTATAGACGATTGCTGGCGCATCTGCGCTGACGGCGTCCGTTTACTATATCGCACGACGTTTCATAACATGCACTCTTTTGAGGCCACTTTATTCTATAAGTTATTTCGTGTCAGAAACAAATTGCTGCTTATTTATGTGCCGCCGTCAGCGGCGAAAGAGGCCCTCGTTTCGACCAGGGAGAAAAAAAACAGACATGATCGGAGCGGCGAGGCGCTCGCTCGCCGGCTCCGCCCCGTCGGGTCTATGACGTGGCCGTGACGTTCGCGCTACCTGCGCTGTCATTGGCTGCGGTCGCCCGACCGATGCGGCGGTCGCACGAGAATATTCAGCAAGTTGGTCGCATGCGCGGCGTGCGATTCGGCGCCGCGTGCGGGGGATTTGGTTGAGAACCTGTTGAGTGCGGCTGCCGGTGCGAATAGTCGTACGACCGATCGCACGGAAAATCGCACCATGTGTCTCCCGCATTACGCGGTCGTGGGCGTTGTGTTTGTGTGGTGTGTTGAGCCATCGTGACTGTCCGCATTATTATTTGCCGTCCGGCTGATCCTGCACCTCTTCGTCCGGTATCGGCCTAAGGTACGGTTTCCCAGTCGTCCGTACCGGGCGACCCGCTGCGCCCGGGAGCCGCATTTCAATATTGTCTATGCGCGATTGGAGCGTCGCAACCATTTGAGTGAGTTGTGCTATTGCACTGCTCAGCTGTTCGGTTTGCGCGGTTTGCTGAGCGATTGCGCGGTTCAGTTGCGTTGTTTGATGCGCTTGTTGCGTCATCATCGCGTCTACTTTGTCTTCGAGTCTGTCGACTCGCTCGCGGAGTTTCTGCTCGCGCGTTTGCAATGTGGTCTCGGTCTGTTGCGGGTCTAGCGCCTTGCGTTTAGTAGGAGCGGGTTGTGCGTCCTGCGCCTCCATGACTTCCTCCGCGCTCTCGACCGTTCGAGCAGCTGCGTCTGCGGCGACTGGTTTGGTCAGAGGAGGAGGAGAGGGGGTTGCTGGGGCTCCTTTTAACGTGGTAATTTCGTTCTTTAGCCTAGCATTTTCCTGCTGTAGTGTTTTGATGACGGATTCTAACTGATCCAGTCGCTTCTGTAACACGCTTTCTGTTCCGTAGTTGCTACTCTGAGCGCTACTGCTGCTTCTAGTTGCTCCGGGGTTTCTATTAATGGCAGTCTCGGTTCGCGATAGCGGCGCACGAGGTGCGCCTCCGGAGGCGACCGCCGCCCAGCTCACCTGTGGGGGGTTGGATCCTCGTCCATCTTCCGCTGCAGCTGCATGGCTGGCACGGGCCGTCGACCTGCTGCGAGGCCTCACCGAGCGGGGGCGGGAGCTGGTGCGAGAGCGGGCTCGAGAACGAGTGCGGGAGCGAGTGCGGCTACGTGCACGGCTCTCCCTCGAGGCCGAGCGGCTGTCGGCGCTAGCTCGTCTCTGTGTGGGGCGTTGTCGGTAGCTCTCCTCTCTGCAGTCGTAGGTGCTGCTGCTGGCGTAAGCGGCCTCAGCCTCCTCGCGCATTCTGCGTTCCCATTGTCGTCGCTTGACTAGGTACGGCGTCTTGTACCTGGCTTTGCACTTGCGGTCCCCGGTAAGGTGACCCTTCCCACACAGTTGGCACACCGGCTCGCACCGATGGTCGTCGGGTGGGTTGCTGCATCCGCACCCGCGGCACTTTTTGTCGTTCGGGTTGGGGCACACGTCGGTCCTGTGTCCCAGACGACCGCACTCGTAGCACATGTCGATTTGTTTCTTGTAGAGAGAGCACCTCATCAACATCCCGCCGTAGTTCACGTAACGGGGCACGTAGTAGCCGTCAAAGAGGATGACCACGTTGCTCGTGTTCCCCATGCGCTTGGCATGCAGGACGTTCGGGTTTCGCTGGTTCACGAGGCTTCTCACGACGTCCGCCGGCTTTTCGTCTAGCGATATGCCCCTGATAACACCTTTGGATGTGTTCTCCGGAGCCGCTCTGTAGGCGCTTGCTTCGAACTCGCGGTCGCCAATGCGCAGCTTGCAAATGCTGCCGTATCGTCTAGCGCGATCTTCTGACGGAGTGCTCACCACTATCACGTTTTGGCGCTCATTGAGACAAACGCTGTCCTCCTCAGCTGCCTCGCGTCCCACGCCTGCTGCGTTGCGTATGCAGCAATGGACGCGGTCCTTCTGGTACTTCGACACGTTGATGCCGTCCCGGGGCCGCACGATGATCTTGTAGTCGTCCGTGGGTAGGTTGGGCATTCGGCTCGCCATGGTGATCTTCCGCACGTAGTGCGTCGCTTGCTTTATAGACGCCGCCTTCTTGGAAGACGCTGTCGCGGCTTGCTGGTTCGTCGCAGGGTCGGCGTCTCCCGCTGTCTTCTTGGTGTTACGCTTGATCTCGCACCATCCCTGCTGTTCTCCGAGCTCCGTCGGCGATATTTCCTCCCCGTCGACTTGCACGACTTCCATCTCGGAAGCCGACGCAGCGGATCGGGGCTCCGCTGACGCTTAGGCCTACCGTGCCTTGTCTACCAGCCTGGCTGTCGTGCCGACGTGGCGACGCGGAAAATCTTCGAAAAGTGGCCGGAAAACGGGCTCACCTGCCGAAATCTGGTATCTAGAGAGTCCGTAGAACTTTCGGAAGCAGCTGGGAATACCGTGAACAGGATAGTTGTAGATAATTCGCCGAAAAGCATAGAAAATTTGCGGAGCCGGTGCGACGCGCGTCCGCACTCCGTGGCCCCCTAGCGGCTTCCTCAGGGAGAGAGAGAGAGAAAAAAAATAATTGACTGCTGCCGACATGTACCCCCTTTCTCTCCTCTCTCTCTCTCTCTCTCTCTCTCTCTCTCTCTCTCTCTCTCTATAGCATTCGCTCACTTGCCCGCTCAAAGGAGACGGATGCAGACGACACACGCCCTCACAGTGCCGGGCAGCTATAGAGCGAGCTCTGTAGCCTTGTGGCTTTGTGCCCCGTGCTCCGTAACCGTAATTATTTTCATGCGCCTCGCTTTTTTTTTTTGCAATTTCTCGCTTGTCCTTTTTTAGCGATGCGCGAGAAGGTAACGCTTTCACCTTAATGCGGGCCACTTCGTGCCATTAAAGACGCGACGCGCTCGAGAGGGCGCTGACGCGCCTGTCTGCTGTCCGGTGCGCGCGCGATTAATTAGGGCTTCCCGGCTTTAGCGAGCTCACGCGTGGCTGGAGAGGTTGGGACGTAGCACGGGTGCGAGTTTTCCGTTCCGTCGTGGAGAGGAGGGCCTTTCCCTTCCACCGGGAGAACGGGTGCAGCGTTTGCGAGAATTTGCGTATTGTGTTACTCTGTGTGGAACGATGGTGCGCGCGTACACGCGGACTTGGGGAAATGGATTTTCGTCGAAATCTCTCGCCGAGTCATAGATGCGTCCGGGTAACCGAGCGAGAGGTTGTTATGCAAGGGAAGCCGAAGGGGGCTCTCATCTTTTGCCGCTTACAAACAGCACGAAGGCAACGGACGACGAAGCCGGAAAGCGTCGCGGAGGCTTAACTGCCTTCTTTGTTTACTGTTTAAAGTGAAGTTTCGAAATGATATGGAAAACGGGGGGGGGGGTGAGGGGAATAAAGCAAAGTGATCGAGTGGGCAACTTGCCGCCGTTGCAATCCTGTTCCCCACGTTGCATGCGCGGCGCGGAAGCCGTTGCGGCAAGCAATTGCGCCCCTGGAAATGATGTGACCGGAGTACCGCGTGAAGGGTGAACACCGCACGAACGAACCCTCCCCCTCCCCCCCGGACCGCTTTGTTTCCCAAAGTGATTCGCCAGCCTGCGATTCCGAGCGTCGCTCACTCTCCTATAGCCTCCCTTTTCCCGCTCTCGCTCGTCATGCCTTTACGCCTCCGGGTGATATCCGCGATTATTAACAACCACCAGCACTCTTCTCAGCCCGCGACCGTTGTTAACTGCGCGAACTGCCAAAAGCGACGAGCGCTTGAGCGAGCGCTAATTAATTTCATTTTTTTTTTCTTCTAACGCCCTCCCCAATTGTTCGTTCTTCGCGAGCGTGGCCCATTCTTTCTCGCTTTCCTCCTCTCCGCTACGGCATTCTTCCTTCTCACTCGCGTGTCCGTCCTGCTTCTCCTCGTTTTCTCTCTCGGAGCACGGGAGCTCCAACGGAGTGTGTAGCTGACACCGCAGAAGGCGGTCATAAATCATTGCGTTTCACCAGGTATACCCCGCGGTGTTTGGCTTGCCTCTCCATCAACGCCGGTGGTCATGACTGCGGCAAGTAGGCACCCCCCCCCCTCCCCCTTTGTTGTCGGAAACAGGCCCTAGCGACCACTGCGTGGTTGCGTTCTTCGCTACCGTGTCTTCCCTTTGAGTAACGTTTGCGTAGGGTTTGCGTCCACGTCGTCGTTTACCTTAACGTCGGCTCTTTTCCGGACCGTCCTGGTAGCCGTCGTCATCTTAGGCTATTTAGGTCTAACCGTAGGGCGAGGGCAACATCGAAAGCTGTCCAGTTGCCCCCGAACTGCGTCAGCTAACTCCGTCGTACTCCTGTATATTTTCTAATCTCATCACGAAGTCTCTCAGCCGCTATCGAGTGCATTACTGTCCCTTTGGCACCCATTCGGTATGTACTGCGAGATCACCGGTTATCCTCTTCTACGCTGTACTTAAGAAGGTTGATTTATACCGCGACCTAAAGGGTGTTTAGCGTTGTTCACCTGCAGGGCTAGGGCGCCTGAAGAACAACCACGACTGCGTCTCGCGCGAAGCTGGGATCCAGGAAGAACGAGTCCCCCACCACTCCCCCCCCCCCCCCCACCCTCCGTCCGTCTGTCGTCATACCGTGCTGGAGTCTAAGAAGGAACGCCTGGAGTCTCCATTTGCGTGTGTGTATACGGGCTGTCGGCCGTCTGCCCAGCGCCTCCAATGCAGCAGGCCTGTGCACTCTGCTTTTTTTTTTTTTCGACATCACGCTACTTTGGGCCGAAATTTACATTGCCAGAGCTCGGTGCGAGGAAAGCGGTGACGTCGAAATCACCGCGGCTTACTCGGGAGCAACCCCATGAGATTCTAATGACATTCGGGGGAGGTAGTACGACGTCGCAGATCGAAGTGCACCGGCCTTGTGCTGTCTAGTAGGCGTTGGCCTGCCCCGGGTGATGTCACGTCGGGCGCTCGTCGATCAACTCGGAAGTGGTTCAGATGCAACGCGGACTGTCGCACTCTTTGGGGGATTGTCACTGCGTGACGCGCACGCTGCAGAGTATGTGTCGCTAAGGCACCACAATGGCGATCTTTTCTTCACGGTTCTTGTTTTGTTTTTTCCCATTCCGTATACTTATTCTCTCTCATTTTTTAAAGGACGCCATGAGATAATGGGGCGATAAAGAAGATAATTAGGTAACATTGTAAGAATAGAACGGCGTATCGCTGCGGGAATTCGCTCGCCGCCCTCGCCTCACACGACGCCGCGCTCCGCCCAGAAAACGAGTATATACGTTCTCACGGGGGTCGCTCGCTCTAGAATGAAACGGCAAGCAACCTTCGCAAGAGAATAGCACCACCACCACCAACAACAACAACAGCATCCCCATCACCCGAAGCTGCAGCTATAGACAGTAGAGGAAACGCGCAGTAATTGGCGTACCCCCCCCCCCCCCCCCCCTTCCCCGACCTGCGACTTCTTCCCCGTGCCAGCGCGCACGATCCTTCTTCCGGTTCGTCGCCTCTCTTTGCCTCCGACAGCCTGTGTGTGCGTGTATATGCTATATACATTGTCGCCGTTCGCCGGCTCGGCCCCGGCGCTGCCTTCGGATTGCCTCGGCTTGCTGACCTCACGTCGGAATCCCGTCCGGCTCCGGCGGGCTCTCTCCTGTAGCCCGTGTGTGGGACGGCGTTGTTCTCGGCCTTCCTGCGCGGAAAGAGAGAGAGCCCCCGTAATGACAGCGTTGGTGGCGCCTGAGCGCGCGCGCGCGCAGCGACTTCACGCGCGACCGCCGAGAGAACGCGGGAATGTTTCCGCCGCCGAGCCTGTACTTAAAAGCCGGCGACGTTGACGCTTGGGAACAAAGACTGCAGGCAAAGGCGCGCGGACGCAGCCTGTATAGAAGACTGCCCCGCGCGATGCGTATATACTTCTGACACCGCGACGGGCAGGCCGGCTGTGTTTGGGATTGGCGGGAAAGGGAAAAATGGCTGTGGCTTAGCTAACGTTAAGCCCAGGATGCGAAGCATACTAGCCTTTATTTTAACGCGACAGCGTTAAGGAGCTCGTGTCGCAGAAAGGGCGGTGTCGTCGGCGTCGGCTCAGGCGTGCGGCGCTTGCTCAGGCGCACATTTCGTTGTCGCGCCGAACGCTGCGTTGCTCGACGCTCACCGCGTCCGATGCAGGGCACGTAGTCGCTGCGCCGTAGCAAAGCCACCTAGAAACAGTCTCTGTAGCACGCCGCAACCTTCGCTTCTCATTCCAACGAGCAGCTCTGTCTCCAGGAGGCATCTCACCTCGTGAGTGTCTAGCATGCTAGAGGCAAGCGCAGCTGCTTATATACCGCCGCGACGCCGCGAGTTGGAGCCACGTTTCTCCTCTGTCGTGACGTCACGGTGTCACGTGGTATTGAAGGCGACACCGCCGCGCCTGAGGAGCTGGGTTGAGCCCTCGTAATATGCTTCGCATAAAAGAAAAGAAAATGTATAGAACGGTCGACGCTCGTGTTTGTGTGCGTTTGTTTGCGCGCGCGAAGACGGCCGTTGTGTTGCGTAGCGTCCGCCGCCGACCGCATATAGCTTCGCTCGACGAACTCGACGCTATCGGGTCGAGCCAGAAGTGTAGAACTGACCCAACAGTCCTGTCGCTACCTCGTTTACACGCGTCTTTGCCTAGCGGGTTAGCCGCGGGTCTACCCATTTTCCGTGCCAGGCGGGTCGACTCGAACTCGCCTCGACCGGGACCGCTACCTGCTGTTTGTGGCGTTTGCATGAACGCGGCGAGGCGTCCGGTTTTCGGCCCGAAAAGCCGCCTCGACCCGACTTTATAGGGTTCACGTTTGACGCAGCTTGTGCGTGAGTAGACAGTTTTAGCAGAGCGTTTGCTTGCGCTCCGCTCCGCACACGTTTCACGCGCGCCGGTGGCTGCATAGAATGGGTTGATTTCGCTTATCTAACAAGCGCGTCTCCCAGAGATGCCACTGACGTGCTCTCAGCTTGGTGGTAAAACGATTACGAAAGCAACTACACGCTCCCTGACGCACCGCTAAATCAGGTTCCTAGCGGAACGTGGTCAGCGTCCCACGTTCCGCTGCCGCTATGTGTGCTGTGCGCACGCGCGTCGGTGTTCCCGGTAGCGTTTTGCTGAGCGCCTGCGTGCCAATTGTTGCGATAGGCCGGTCTGAGCGGAGCGGACCGTAAACGCTCTGCTAAAACTCTCTAGTGTTTGCGTTTGTTGGCACGCGCGCGCGTGCAATTCGATCGCCGTTGTGTCGTTGCTTTCCTTGCTGCGCGCCGCGCCGCGAACGCGTGCGGGAGACGCGTGTTTTCGACTTCTCGAATATCGTATCCCTTCGGAAGAAGGCGGCCTAGGTTCGAGTAAATACGGCATCTTTCCGCTGTTCACGCGTGCCGCTGCCGTAGAAGCTCGGTCGGCGCCCTCTTGCTTAAATAAATAAATAAATAAATAAATAAATAAATAAATAAATAAATAAATAAATAAATAAATAAATAAATAAAGAAGACTGCTGTGGTCGGGAAGCGTTGCGCAAAGATGGGCGTGGCGACAGCGCGGATTCCTTTGAACATTCCCCCCGGAGAGAGAATAGAAGGGGGAGCGCGCTGAGTCGCCGCGCCGCCGAGCTCAACGCGGTTGGCAGTTCGAATTTCGGCTTTGGAAAGAATTGGGCTCTCGGATATGAAATATATAAATCAAGAACAACAGCCTTTACACTACGTGCGAGGGCTTCTCTCTTGACGGTATACGAAAATTGCTCCTCTGCGCTCCAGCTTGCGTTTTGGCTTCTTTCCATGCGAGATGAGGAAAGAAGAAATGACGAAAAAAAAAAAGGAAGAAAAGGGCGTTGACTGTTCTCCCGTTTTTTTTTTTCTTTGTGCAGTGAGAGACAGAGAGATTTGCTACCATGTTTTAGAAATAGGGGATCCAAAGTTCCATACAGAAAGGAGAAAAAATAAAGAGGTGTCAGGCTTGTCCGAAAGGCGAAACATTGAAAGTGATATAGGAAGGTATAAGGACGTGTGAAGTGTAAGGCCTGTAGTTTTAGTGAGAGTAAACATTCGCCTACTAATTAAACACGACTGGGGTCGTGCCCGCCCAGAGACACACGCATGTGCAGAGTTCTGTCGGTGACCGGCGAGCACTCGCGGTCGATGTCGCTGGGCGTGCGTCTTGTCCCAAAGCGAACGTTCCGTGCTGCCGCTCCCTTTACCGCTTCAAATTCACCGCGCATTCGAAGCTCTGGCTAAACTGGGGCCCTGCATTCACGAAAATCTTTTGTGCTAAGGTTGTTCGTAAGAGCAAATTCCAACCAATCCTGACGCTGAGAGAGAGAGAGGAGGATGGGAGGAAATGCAGGGAGGTTATCCAGATTGCTACCCTACACGTTGGGAGGGGGATGGAGGAGTGAGAGAGAAAGGAACCATGAGTCCCTGTCGCACTTTCACCTGCACTAAGTTAGGTGCAGGATGATCCTGATGATGGACGGGTTAACGAAGGCGGTTGTCCATTGGCTACAAGCACATATACGAACTTTTCGAAAAGGTTTGTGAATTCGGCCCCTGATGTAGTGCAGCTCTTGTGTGTCGCTACAGGGGAACCGCGGGTATGTTGCCAAAGTTGGTAAGCTTGCATTCCTCCTCCTTGGAGTCCGGGACTAGAAGGTCGCGCCCCCCAGTCGGTATATAAGGATTCCCTTTCGCTCGAGTTTTTATTCCTTCGTTGTTATCCGCCGCCCACAACCTGCCGATGCCAGTGATAACGTGGGCATAACTATACGCCGGAAGGAAATGTAATGGGAACCGAATCGTCACAGTAATAAGCGCGTGATCACAGCGTGGGAACAGCTGTGGCATTGCGTACATGGGGCGGGGAGTGCTTTCCGCGATCGCCGAAACGCCGCCGTCTCGTGGTTCGTTTCAAGTGGCGCGTTGGCTGGCCTCGAGCCAGTTCAGTTCCACCCGTCGGTGTGACCGCCGTCAAGTGGTGACACTTGAGCAGACTAATCTCCCTCTTGGGCAGCGCGAATGTTTAGGCAAGCGCAGCGTGACAGTCCCCCCTCCCGGATAAGGCAGGCCGTTGGTATTAGGGGTCCGTGCACGGCGGGAAAAAAAAAAGCATATACAAACGCCACGTGGGCCAAACTGTATCGGACGTTTGAAGGCGACCCCCTGCCAACCTTGAGGGGATAGGCTGTGGCGAAATATTGCTGTTCGGTGGCGTCTGCTGCAAGTTGTTTTCCCTTGTCTCTTTAGTTCCACAGCGGTTTTCAGGCGGCGACGCGTTCAGGGTATCGAACGTCAGCCGGAGAACAGCCAGGGGGGTATTCTGTAAGAGCCCACCTAGTGGACTGTCCTCTTTGGCCTCTGCTAATTGGATGCAGCTGTACGAACGAGGAGGGGACGAGCGGCGCTATCCAGTGAGAAGCAGCCGAAATGGACAGTACACTAGTTGGACTCTTACAGGCCAGTAACGCTGCCTGCTGTTACGACTTTGCACCGCTGCACCACTATTACGACTTTGAGGTGGTCCCGTAGCGCTCGTCACCTGTTTCGTGACAGAGCGTTGGTAGCGAAGACTCCGAGTCAGGCGTCGGTGAGAATAACGAAAGGGATTTTATACACTATATACAGGTCATTATACAGGACAAGATCGGATCGGCACTGGGGCCGAGAGCTCACAGCAAACGCGACTGTTCCCGCACGGCGACGTCCGGCGAGACTCCAACGCGTGACACATCTCACTCCAGTCGAGAGCGGCACTCAGCTCCTGGTGGGTCGGCGGATCCGGTTTTCCAGGCGGCTCGTCGCGGCTTATAATGCCCCGAGAAACCATTGTCACTCAAACGGCCCAATACAAAGCTAGCACTCGACGGTCGTCTGAGAGGTCCAACCAGAGACCACGCTGGCCACCCGGTTCAAAGTTGGCGGGCGCGGTGACCTCCAGGCAAGCGAGGTAACGCGCCGGGCTGTCTGTCACTTGGTTGCACGTTTGGACATGTTGCTCGCCGATACTTCTCCGCAGGACACCGCTGCCTGACAGCTCAGCATCTTGACTTGTCAAGGGAGAATTAGGGCACTGTGGCCTTCGGCGCAGCCCCGGGTTTGTCCAAAGGGCGCTCGCAGGATAATTTCTGCATCTTGTAGATTCGGAATCCGGGCTGGTGGTAATGGCACAACACTGCCTACGGCAGCCCCGAAGCGGCCGTGGGTCTGCGACGGTCAGCATCTTCCTGTACGCTGCGACCCACCGTCGCAGCGTACAGGAAGATGCTGCACCTGATGTTGCGCAGGTTACAGGAAGTATACTAAGCGTGGATGTAGTGAAGTGACTGAAAAGGCTCGGATGTAGCGAAGGAGTTGCACCGATTATGACAAAGCCTTCGCAAAGTATTGGACAGGTTTCGGGGCAGTCGCAGGCCAGACACCCTATATAGAGTGTCTCAGTTAACTGCTGCCAAGCTGGTCAAAGGAAAAAAAAAACATGATTTAAGAAACGCGTTGCGATTTTAACACATATATGGTATTCGGTCGTCAGACTTCTGAAGACTTTGTAATCGTATCTGGCATGTGGTGTTTTATTGATCATTTTCTTCTTCTTCGAATACCTTGACCTAACAGTATATATATATATAAATTCGTGCGCTGTGCACCCCACACGCACGAAGTTTACGGGGCCCTTTCCCGAAGAGCATGTTGTCATCACGGCTCGCTTCTCGCCGTGTGCGTGACCAAGTTATTCTCCGATTTTGCTGCCGCATCTGCTGCTGCTGTTGTTGCTGTTTCCAGTGCTGCTGCTGCTGTTGTTGCTCGAACGGCTTAGTAGAGCTGGCTATCCAGACAGCCGTTGCACCAGCAGAGCGTGGTGACGAGGTCACACTACGCTGGTAACTGATTGCGCGCGTCGGACGCCAGAACAGCGGCAGCAGCAGCAGCAGCGAGCGGAGGCAGCCGCGGTTCCATTAGATGCGTCTCGTCGTCACGCCGGCTGTAATGGCAGTATTGTTTCGCCGGGACTACCCTTCCATACGCGACGGCTCGAACGAGACCATTAAAGAAAAAGAAGAAAAAGAGGAGGGGGACACCCGTCGGCGTTCCCGCCCGTGTAGAAGTTGTCTGCTAGGTCCTCAGGCCTGCGGCCGTCTGTTTCTTTTCCCCACTCCCTCACCACTCTCAGATCCTTCGCTTCTGCTGCGTGCCCCCTTTGCGGCTACCACTACAATCGCCGCCTCGCTTGTATGCGACTTCATTCTTCTTTTTCCTTCCTCCTCCCCCCGTCGTCTGTCCTTCCTCGCTCGCACAATCGGCTCCTGCCGTAGCAGCGGCTCGTCTCGTCTCGTCGATTCGTCGTCGTTGTTCGTTTTGGCCTGTTGCGTGAGCCGGCTGCCGCCGTCGTGTCACGCATCGTGCCGCCCCGGCCTTCCTCTCCTCTTCTTACTCCTTCTGCTGTCGGCCTTCCTTTTACGAGTCGTGTCTGGTCGTTCCGGCCCCACGATTTGGACCGTACGTAGGCCTAGCTTCGGCGCCGTCTTCTGCACTCGTGTGTGTCGTCTGTTCTGTAGCCTTAGCCGCGGCGTCGTCTGCTGCACTTCTGTGTGCGTGTGTCGTCTGTTCTCCCTGGCAGAAAGGAATTGCAACTTCTGGCGCCATTCCTGCGTCGTTTTTTTTCTTCTTTTTTCCCTCCCTAGCAGGCATGTTGTCTCCCCTCTATTCATCTTCTTCTCATTCTTCTCTATCTCTTTTGTCTATTTCCTGTCCTCTTACGTTGCCGCCATGTGTCTATCCCCCCCCCCCCTTTTTTTTTTTCCCAGTTGCTTCGCTCGATGCGTGCTCATTCCGATAGCTGCCGCGCCGTGAGCCCTTCCGTTAGACCCATGCATTTGTGCGTTACGAGAGGCGTGCGGACGACGCAATGCGCGCATTCCTCCTCGACGCCGATCGATGGGGCGCGCGCATTGTTTCGTTTTTTGACTTCGCGGCAGTGTCGCGCAGGCCACGGCGTTAGAAAGGTTTGGGCCGGCATTGCCCATCGCTCACCAACGAGGTCGTGGATTGGGTTCGCGGAATCTCTGCTCGCTCTCCCTTGGGCACCGAATTCTCCTTGCCGAAGCTCATCTTCGGCTCGAGAGCGCGCCAAGTTGTCAAAAAATGATGTCGTCCTACTGCATGGTTTTCGTAGCACTCGTGGCGCTTCGAGGTGTTAGAAGGCTAACTCCAGCAAAATTATCGGAAGTGCATACGTTTGCCTCAACTTAGTTCTTGTGGCCTCCTCAAGCGGCTTTGTTACGTTGCAGATTGATCATCTTCGGCAGAAGTGAAGTATTGCGTCATAAGCGAAAGCAGTCCGAACGACTATGTGTGTGCGAAGAGTCACGAGAACGCTCGAAGCCACAAGCACCGAGAGTAGACAAATGCGTGTATTACACAGGACATCGTTCTCATTGTAGCAGAACAATCGCAGCGTTACAGTATCCCTCTAGTAATTTTTGTACAAAACTAGTTTCCCGCACCATGGCCTCCGAGATCGCGCGCGCGATCTCGGAGGCTACGTTTACACGCCGGTACGTTTCCACGACATTCCGTAGCGCGATAGACAAACGGCGTACGAATGGGCTGCTCGTAGTAGGTAACCTTCCATGCATGCAGAGACTCCCTAGGTCGCAACGCAGCGTGTACAGCGGCGGCACGCACAACGCTTGTCTAGTCGACGTAACTTTTGTGTCCTCGCCTGGTTCGTCCCCCTCACCCCCATCCGCCTCGTAAATTACCAGACGTGGCTCGGCGGCGCGCCCGAGGACAACCGCGCTGTCTCACCGCGTACGTCGTGCCTTCCTTCTTCGAAGTCTCGGGGGTAGCGGAGAGGGGGAGAGGATGCGTAACGACTGTACAACCCAACGAGCATACGACAGGCAAGCGGCACACGCTGGGGAGTTTGATGCATGACCCAGGTGAACTCGGGAACCTGGTCGCGGTTCTGGCGCGTTGGAGTGCTGAAAGGTAGAAGCGACGTTGTGTCGCCGAACGGGACGTGGTGTAAGCACGCCTGCTGCCGCATCGGTTTCTCTGTCGAACCTGGCCCAGCGTGTGATTGACTGCGTGTGTGTGTATGTTGGCTGCGCAAAACGAATGGCTCGAGCTGCGGTCCTCGGTCGCGCTTGTACGTGTGTAAGTGTCGCTGCAGGTGGGCCGGGTTGTTCCGTTCTTATTTATTTATGCTATGTTTCTCTCTTGGTGGTCTGTTGGATAAGTAATGCGTGTAGGGGAGAAGGCGAGTTGGGACGCTGCCACTGACCGCCACGCACTGTTTTCGCGTACGCGATATTTCAGACGTGATTGACTCTGTAGGTTGGCTTTGGACAAGCGAAAGCAATGATGGTGTGATTCGTGTGTGTGTGTGTGTGTGTGTGTGTGTGTGTGTGTGTGTGTGTGTGTGTGTGTTTGTGTGTGTGTGTGTGTTTGGGCCGTTGATTGTGAGCATATAGGTGCGGCCGGTCTTGTGCGGCGGGTGTGTTGAAGGAAAAAAAAAATGGCCGTGTCCGAATTCCGCCTGAATGGCCTTTCTGCATACGATGAAAGTCGCTGTGGCCTGAAAGCCCGAATAGAACGAAAGAAAGAAAGAATGACTTTATTCCGCGAGCGCATAGGCGAACACTGTTAGCAGCTCTAGAAGGCCGACATAAATTTTCGCTCGAAGCAAGCTTTGAACAGGTGCGCGATATCCTTCGCGTGACGAAACAGCTTGGAGACCCCTCTCTCTCTCTCTCTGTCTCTCTCTCTCTCTCCACCAACTTGATCGAAAGCAAGCCCGACGGCCTTTTTGGAATTCACGTGTATGTGACGTTGTCCCCTACGTAAAAAGTGAAATGCATAGCCAATGACGGGTAAATGAGATTGGGGAAATTCGCGGGTGTCATACGCGCCGTCGTTCGATGAACCTTCTGGGCACCGTCGTATGCCCCTAGAGTCTCGAATTCGCCATTTCTGATTGACCCAGGAGACGGCTGCGCGCCCTTTTTTTTTTTTTTTTTCGGTCTTTATCGATGCGCCAGCATGGCGAAATGCGACCGTGTTTTACTCACGGAGTGTGTGGGGGCGGTTGGGGGGGGGGGGGTGCTTGAGGGGATGTTCCGAACCGGCAGAATGGGCTTTTTAGTCCTGCCGGTGAACTTGAAACAAAATGCAGATGATGGTGGGGGTGACCGGTGAATCGAATGGTCAACTTTATAAGCGTAAGGTTAGCGGCCGCGCAGTGGGGCAGGCAAGGCAGGCCCTTGCTGCTTTTCTCCTTCAAACGCGCAGCCTGCTTTTTCTCGTTCTCCGATTGGTCGACGTGATTCGCGTGTACATAGAAATTTTATTTATAGAAAAAAAAAAAAACAAGAAACGAGTGGTCGACCCGAGCTTGCGGGCTCTAACGTGCAGCTCTTCGCTGGGGAAGATCCCAATGGGAAACCAAAGATGGATGGATTAATGGATGGATGGAGGAATGATGAAGATTATGATGATGAAGAAGAGGAGGAGGAGCATGCGATTAATTCCGGTCAATGAAACGGCATACTTCTTCGATTCACGGTCGCGAGTCCAGTGTCGCGCAAAAATTGCACCATGGCCCGTTACTACTACTATAGTGTAGCGCACCGGGTGTGTAGCAGCGATGTCGGGTGGGGCCAAGGACAGACTCGGAACACGGAACACCTCCGAGAAGGTCCTGCAACACCGATGTTGTCAGAGGAGAGAGGCTTAAAGTGGGTCGCTTCCATCGTGCATGTTTAAGCAGACGCTCCATGTACGCCACATGTAGTAACATTGTTTTGCCTGCTCTATGTGCGGAGTGGGTGAAACACTACTCTCTGGCGAGTGTGCGTGTGTGTGTGTACAGTGTGACCGGTGGAGACATCGCCGGCGAGCGGAGCTGGGCAAGCGTCAAGCTATCAGCGCGACCGACGAGGCTCTTCTGGCGTCAGCCGCGAGCGCGCTTTTATTTTTAGATTTCTTTCTCGCTCATTTGCCGCGCGCGAGTCAGTTGTTTACCGCCGCGCCACTCTTTCTGTTTCTTGTGCATTCCCACCCCCCCCTCCCCCCCATTCCCTCTGCTCGCTGGCGCGAGGCGGCGTCTGGAGCCGCGGTTACAAACAGGAAGCGCGCGGTAACGAGTGAGTCGCGCGAGTTGAGCGCGCAGCCAAAACAGCCTTGACGCGTCGCCGCCGACCGAGCTGCGCACCGAGCGGGGTCGAACTCGGAAATCGAGCTGCTCCCATAGGAATAGGTAGGAAAATAAACGACTCGAGCTGGCGAACCAACAAACAAAAAGATGGCGTGGCGCGGGCGACGGCTCTGGCGACACGCGACGCCAAGCGGACACAGGACGGACAAAACAAAAACAAAAAAGAAAGAAAGAAAGAAAGAATGCGCGCTTGTTGGAGGACCAGTTCACAAAAGATTTTCGTTCGTGCGTGGTTGGTGGGTTTCAGGCGTTTGCTGCAGGTTCGTAAGTGTTCGCTGCTTATTGGTTGGCCTCCTTCGCTAATACTGTGTCCAGCGTCGGGATTGGCTTGTATTTGGTCTTACGAACTGGAGTAAAGGTTCGTGTGTTTATATGTGTGTTTTCTGCTCGGCACGTTTGCGTTTTGTTGTTCCAAGAGGGACAGGCAGGAAGGGAAAAGAGTTATATGTGTATAAATAGACGAAGAAAAAGAAACAGTGTAGGCGCTACGCTAGGGCTTTAGCAGAACTTGCGCAAGCGGTCGTGGAACGATGTACCGCTGCCGCTGTTGTGGCCGACGGCAAAAACTGGCGTTCATTAGACGCACCAAGGCGTCGACGTCGGCCTGCGGAAGAGGCTGAGGTGAGCGGATGGAAAGTTGCAGCACCGAAAACACGGGGGAAAAAGACAAAAAAAAAAAGAAAGAGCAAACGACGCCAGACTCCTGCCAAGGCTGGCCGTATAGTCCGGAAGTGCGGTCCGACCGGCCGACTACCGCATGCGACGCGCGAGCGGCACAACTCATTTGTCACGCACCGGCCAGGCAGGGCGCGTTAGATACCCAAGTACGCTTCGAAAGACACCGGGACCATTTCCAGCCTTGGCTGCCTATACACACAATGGAGAGAGGAGAAGAGAGAGCAGGCATGGTACGGAAGGCGGTACGGTGCGCGAACCGACGTCAGCGCGCCCTGGCGGACGTGCGTTTGTTTACTGCCGTGCCTGCGTGCTTTGCTGCGCGCATTGTGGGAGCTGCGCAAGACGAAACCGTGCAGCGTCGGTAGCCGGGGGGCAGGCGATTCCGCGCAGGACAGCCGCGGAGCGCTAGCTGATCGAGATTTTCAAACCCCAAAACTGCACCGGTGTGTTATCTAACGTTCCTTCCGGATGGGAAGTAGGTCGTACAGTCCGCGCTACGTTGTCCGGCACGATGCGGGGGGGGGGGGGGGGGGGGGCGTTTTCACGATGCTTTTCGTTGCTCACGGCTGTCTACCATGGGTCGGCCATGCAGCTTCGCCGATGAGATTCCCCTCATCACGACTGACTGGACAGTCGATCTGCGCTCGCGAATAGTTTCAGCGTAAGAGCGTGCTTGTAGATACGGGCATCGCAAGAAAACACTGGAACTGTTCGTAAGGCCCGATTCCAGCCGATCGCGAAGCTGGACGTTCTATAGCGAAGGCGGCCGCCCAGTGGCAGTACAGCAGTTGCGATCCAAACAGTTTCGCGACTTCGGCCTCCAAGTTAGTAGAATGAGTTTGCGAATCAGCGCCATTCGCCCAGCGAGCCGCATCGCTTAGGCTCTCCCCTCAGAACCGTACGCGCCGGGCAACGCGACAACGCCGGCTATACGCTGTTTATATAAGAAACGCGAAATTTTGGGTTCGGGAACTCAACGCGCCTGTCCGCGTCGTATGGTTCGCGAATGACCGCAGTGCCTTCGTCGTTGTGCCGCGTGCCACTGTGATAGACCGGCGATCGAACACGCCTATATATATACAGCGTTCAGGAAGCGGCTGTTTCGCGGAGGAACGCCCTATTGCGGTGTCCGCGTCTCCTTTGAGTACGACTGTTCAGCTGACGGCAGCCGCGCAGCACTTCAGCTTTAGGGCTCATTCACACCGGCGACTGACAGTGGTCGCGCGACCAAGTTGGTAGCAAAGCGACCAGTCGCAAATGGTCGCAAACGGTCGCCTTTCTTGAAAAGCGACCATTTTGGGCCAGTCGCTCTCTGCGCGATTTTTCAGTCGCGCGACCGTGGTCGCAAAACTGATAAACCAATCAGCGGCGCACCGGAAGTGATCTTTCGTGTGTCTACATCCGGCCTCCTCCGGCGTCGCGTTCAAATTCCGCGTAGATTCCGAGAGTTCTCGCTGAGAACGATTATCTCCGGGATTGCGACTTACGGGTCGCGCTCAGCCGGGCTTGCCGGTGTGAACATCAGTCGCCTTCGGTCGCTTTTTGATTGCGAGTCGCAAATGGTCGCGCGACCTCCTCAAGTCGCCGGTGTGAATGAGCCCTTAGACGGCGATGTACGGATTTAGCGATGCCTAACGCGCAGTCGTAACCCCCCCCTCTCTCTCTCTCTCTGTCGCCTCTCTTTGTCGTTCGCGTACGTATAAGAGCGGGTTCATTCATCGTTAATGCAAGTCGCATCAGCAGCAGCAGCAGCATCAGCAGCAGCAGCAGCAGGCAACTGCCGCTGCTATACTTGGAGAGCGCGGACGGTCGAGCGCAGAGGCTTAATAATCGTGGCAGACAGTATGGCGCTGCAGGTGTTAAATGAGACGCGCGCTCTGCATGCATTGCGATCCGCGTTTTGGTCAGTCACCCGCGCTCGGCGTACATAGTAGTAGCAGCAGCAGCAGCAGCAGCGCCGCCGTGTGTGTGGCCATTTCGGCCCGGGACTGCCGCCGCTGTTGTCGAGTCAGAGCCTACGCATCCCCCCCCCCCCCTGCTTCCCAGCGCTCGCACACAATGCTCGTCGCGGCGCTGTGATGCGTGCCGCAAACAAGGCGCGCTGAATAATGGAGTTGGGCGCGAAACTTCGCAGCACGCGTCTCTCTCTCTCATTGTCCGGCTGGCTTTTGTGTCTGCGCGCGCTTTGAATTTCTGCGCACCTTGTTTTCAAATGCTTCGGTGCACTGGCCGTTTTCGCAGATAGAACTGCTTCACCTCCTTTTTTTTTTCTTCTTTTCTCTGTTTTTCGGACGGTAGTTCGAAAGACCCCGAAACTGGGTTCGCTGTGTACGTTCGTCCGTCATTTATTGCAGGAAGGAGCGGTACATAACATATAGAGAAAGATTTACAAACACAATCAAGACTAACGAAACAAAAGGCAACACAGAAAGCAAACTACAAGAGAAAAATAAAGAGCCAAATACATGTTAAGGTATAAGCAATTGATAAAAAGAATAACCGCTGATAAGCAACAATGCTACACAGTAGCTCAAACAAGGATCACAAGCGCAACACACACACACACACACACACACACACACACACACACACACACACACACACACACATATATATATATATATATATATATATATATATATATATATATATATATATATATATATATATATATATATATATATATACATACATACACCGCTGAAAACCTGACAACTGTCTGCAAAAAAAAAAAGATATACAATGTTAGGGTCCAGCATCAAGGTATCGCTCGAGAAATTAACGAAATGAGTCGCGATCTGGTCGCACAAACTATTGATCGCACATTCTGTAGAGAACTATCGCAATACTATGGATATTTTCGTAGCGAAATATCGTGTGATGCTTTCGATACTCTTTTATTGCATTATCGATCGTTTTGCAAATTTAACGATAGTTAGCCATCTCTAGATCAGACGCTATTTAACCATCTTCGGAGAGAAAGAGAATAAGTATGTTACACGACGGCTTGAACCGTACTCCGGGAACTGTGTATAGGGGAACGGGGGGTGAGACCAAGCTTAGTCGGTGGCTCACTGTAGCTTCCTTGTTTACATGAAATCGAGGCGGGCTCGTCGATTAAGAACTTGATCTGAACTCGTCTCGGCGCTCGATCGTCCCGACCCACTACAATTTGTGTAAACACTGCGACCGGTTTCCACTGGAGCCCGAAAAGCCGACGACCGAGTTAATGTATAGATAATTTATGGAAGCTTCACTTGCGGAGCTCCATAGTGAGTTGACCCGTGCCGCTGCAGTTGAAGGTTATTTTTGTGCGGCATGCCACGTTGTCGAGAAGGAATATATGCATGCGGACGTTGTCGAGAGAACCCCAGTGCGCCTGATGTTACGTGAACTTGGTGGAGCGGTGTAGCATTATAACCCCTGCTCCCTATATATAGTCGCCTTGATTCGCCTTCGTAGATCGAAGCCTGCTCGCGTTGAACCAGCAGGTCCGTCCCGTGTTTATTTTCGCACTTTGAGAAGCAAGCCAGGCTAGATCCGTCCGCAGCTATGGCGCCCATCCTCCCCTCTTTCTCCTCTTATACATTCGACTTACGGACGCGAACTTGCAAACACGTCCGCCTTCTCTCGAGTCCATTGTGCTCCAATATATGCACGTGACGGAGTATCGGAAAACTTATTCAACTTTTCGTCCGGGAGAAGCGCACGTTGAGGGCGATATTCTTCCTCTTCTTCCTCGGCTGTACTCTGGCCCTCGCTCGGATCGCATCTATTGTTTGTCAACAGTTCGGCCTAGCTCATCTCGATGCCAGGAGGACCCGGTGGCGTTCTGACAGCCTTGGCAGTGCGTTGCTGCCGTCGTCGTTTTTTTTTTTTTCTTGATCGATGGGAGGCACAATGTGGCACGTGATTTTCTTGTTTTCCAAGCCCCCCGAGTGCGTTGCGGAGTTTGAGCGCGCGGCCTGCGTATACAGTCTGGCTTGCGCAATGTCTTGTCGCGCGTGCTTTTGACGTGACGGCCCTCTCCGCGGAAGCGAACAAAAGAAATCGGGGGAGGGGGGGGGGGGTTGCGCAGGTTGCGTTTTGACCATGGAAGTATCAGATTTGCCTTCCGTTTCACGAGTCTATACGCGCTTCAGATGGTGGCTCTCTCGGTGGCCTTTAACGGAACGGCCTGCGCCCTATATTTCTTGAATTGTTCTTGGAGACGAACTTTCCGCCAACTTTGTGTCCAAATCTCCAACGCAACTAACGTCAGTGCTAGCTCACAATTGGATCATCGAAGAAGATATAAGAGATGGGGGAGGGGGGTGGGGGGGTGGAGGGGGTCTGAAGCACATCCGTGGCTGCATGGTCAGCCGTTGCCGTTGTGCAAGATTGGCAAAATTTTGCCAACCCGAACCCGTTCCCCCCCGACCGACCCTCACACATATTTCCTTCGTACGTCCACTCCATTTGACTCGCGTTATACCGTCACTCTTGCTTTAGGCCATCATTCTCGAGGGAAATTTTGTCATTATATCTCCTTTCCAACTTCCGCTAGGTCTGTGACAGAAACTACGTCACACGTCGCGTTCTGCCACGCACACGGTGTTTGCGCGCTCTCATCTCGGAGCATATATCTCGAGCGCGCTCGTACGTTGTACCTGTGCGCTCTTCCTCAGCCGTGTAGATTCTGAAGTCAAGTAATCGTGCACTTTTCCTCCTCAGCGGATCGGTTCCGTGTTGACGTTCGGAGGAATTTGGGCTCGCTGTGCGATCATCTTGAATTTGGTACAGCGCAGCGAAGGGCAAGGACCTCTTATAAGTATGTGCGTCCTCTTCTGCTGACCGCGTCCTGTGCTCCGCTGTTCAGAAATTCGACACTCGCATTCGCATAAAACGCGTGCCGTGTAACGAATGACAGATCCGCGTAATCTGACCCCCCCCCCTTTCCCTGGAAGCAGAGAGAGAGAGAGGAGGAGGAGGAGGAAGACGAGCGGGAGGTGGGTGTTGGAGAGGGTCGGGGGGGGATCGATACCCCGAATAAAAGTGCATCGCGGGCTGACGACCCCCATCTTGCATGCCAAAGTCAAAAGCGGGCGGAGCTGTGGATGATGGAACAGTGTGGAGATGGGGGAGCGGCTCCGCGCGACGCTGCCTGCGTGGTGCTGGAGGAGGCCAGGCACGCTTGTGTCTCCTCATCCTGGCTCCGAAACTTTCTTGTCCCATTTTTTTTTTACGACTTCCCTACTTTCTTCTCGCACTCCCTGGCTTTTCTGTACTCGCCGGACCTCCTCAACACGTGCGCTCGGCTCTCGCAGGAGAGGAAAAAAGACGAACAACAAAAAATAGTCACGGGCGGCTGGATGGAGGACGACGACGGCGGCGACGACGCCACGACCAGCCGCGCCACCCAACCCCTCCGCCGAGTTTCACATGCGCTGCCGATCAATCACAATTTTAACGCTGCTCCCCGAGCGAGGCCTAACGAAGGAACGACGCCCCGGGCGCTTGCCGCGTCGACCTTCCCACCCACCCGCCCACCCCGCCCGCCGATCGACCCCGTCGCCGTCGTGTACTGGTAGGTCGTGACGTGCCACGCTCTCTCGTCGCTCCTGCTTGATCCCCGTGTCGTCTCGGTTCTTCGTTTCGCGTCGACAAGTCCTCCCTCCCGCTGGGCAACTGGAGACTCCTTGCACCGGCAGCCCGACGCGCTTCCATCGAGTGGCTGTGCTCCTTGCACCGTCACACCCAGGGAGAGCTGTGGGTCGCGTTATCCGACCTGGAAGGAGAACCGCGAGAACGGCCCTCCTGCTCCGAGGAGGATAGAAAAGAAGGGCAATGTGGGTATTCGTTTATAGCTAACAACAACAGCGCGCCGAAAGCTTAGGCGAAGGAAGGCGTAGACACAACAGAGGTGACATTCGGTTGATAGTCCGCGCTTGTGTTGCCTCTGCGCCTTCCTTCGTGTTCGTTTTCAGTTCGCTGTTGTGATTGGCCATAAGGGCTCCTCCATTGTCAGCCTGTTATCGCAAATAACATGATGCCGTCTGAATGGAAAAAAAAGCTTCACGGGAGGATTGGTGGGGCAGAGCCGTGGTACAAGCGTACAGCGCGCGCGAGTTTTTTTTACCCTTATCAAAGATGGTATCGCCCAGACTTGCAGCAGAAGGCGCTTGCATCTTTCCACACAACTGCACATAACTTCAGACGGCGCTTGCTGTTGGAGCGCCAGAAAAGAAGTGAGAAACCGCCTCTTAGCGCGTTTCTAACAGTAGACCGCGCTGTACGTCGTTTGCACCGCAGTGGTTCGTTGTTCCGGCGGTCGCGATGTGTGTGTGTGGGGGGGGGGGGACGAAAAATAAATTAATTGCGGGCACCGGCTCGCCTTCGACGGACCGGACTCTCGGGATCGTTTTCTCGCCCGTGAGACTGCAGCGATATCGCCGGCGCCGCGAGCTGCATTTGAGCGCGTGCTTGCGTATTATGCGCGCACACTAGCCAAGCACCTCGGGCGAGAGTCTGCTCCAGCGACGACGCGAGCGAGACGGCGGCGCTACGCAACCGGGCTCGCTGGGGTCGCGGCGGGTGTCCTTACTCTCTCCTCGAACCCTTTCCTTGACCCTCCTTCCCCCTCGAATATTCGCCCTCTTTCCTCCTTCTATATATTCGCCTCTTTGCAATCGCTTTCGTCGACACCTCGCCTACCTAAACTGGGGCTCCCCCTCCCCCACACACGCAGAAAAAGAAAACTATTTTCGTTGTAGCTAGCTGGGGTAACTCACACGAAACGGGGACACACACTCACACACAGCAGACGCGGCACGTAAGCGAGCCAGCCAGCCCTACTGGCCAACGTGCAGCCGGGCCGGCGGCCTCTCGCAGCATTCCCTAGCGGGCGCGAAGGGTACCGCATAACCTGCTTGGCATGGCTAGGCTCTCTCTCTCTGTGTGTGCGGAGGTCGTGTTGTTCCCCCCGCACGCGGGGCTTTTCTCGCGACCGGTTCGCAGTATCTTACAAACCTGTCAGTAGATTACCACGCAGTGACATTTGCAATGGATTGTCGAACTTGCAATTGCGTCTGTCTCTCACGCTGTTGTCCTTCTTAAGGTTTGAAAACTGCAGACGTTCACGAAGCGGATGACGCGCCACGGAACAGACGACGAAAAGAAAGTGAAACTTGACAAACCTTGTCTGCCTGTCTATCTGTCTGTCTGTTTTCCTTCTTTTTTTTCGTCTCTACCGTTCACGCTATTACTGGCCGTAACTAACCAAAGTGTATTTGATAAGATTCGATCGCCAGGTGCGATTAGGGCGGTCAAGAGATAACCGAAAGTGCCGTGGTGAAATTTGGCCTCGATTAGAGACGTTTGCGGAAACGCCCCATACCAGACACCCGGAGTGGCAGTGTAGTCGTTTAACTGCCGCGTGAAGGACTGCAAATAACAGTATAGGTGCTTGTAACCCGCTGCTTCAGTCGGAGTATGAGCTGTCACCAACTGTCCCAAGCGCCTATCTTTGCTCTACGTGCGTGCTTTAGATTTGGGTTTCATATTCCCATTTTCTGGTCGCTTGATGTGTTCGTGCTACTGTCGCAATTTTGTTCCCGTTGGGCGCGCCCTTTGTCGTCTTTGGACTGTGCCTGTCTACGTCTTTTCAGGCATAGTTATGACTCGACCGTTTTCGCGGCCGTCTTGGAGAGGTACTCTCCCTTTTTTTTTTACCCGAAAGTTTGCTCTGCGGTCCACTGAGTTCGTCAAACGACGAACTCAGTGGACTTTGTCCACTGGAGTACGCGAAAGTCGCCTGGTCGTGTTTATAGATAAGTTGGGCGCACGCAGCCATCATAGGTAGCCAAGCGGATGCCGTGAATATCGAATGCATTAAGGAGGCTTGTACCGGACTTCCTTCCTTGTTGGTCTGAACATGTCATGAAAATACGCTGAATTTTGTTTATGTTCCGACTGCACGCACCGCCGCACTCAGAAGCCCCTACTTATTATGTACGCTGTATATTGTTGTGGTGTTGCCACCGTTGGGGAACGTTATCGGTTGAGCTGACCGTTGGTGTTGTAGGAGGAAAAAATCGCGCAGCGTACTTCTCGCATTTCCCTTGGCTGGCGCAAGGTTGACGGGCCGCTGAAAGAAGCCGCTTGGACGCGAACGCCGCATTTGATTAGAAGGCAAGTTGTGAACCACGTGAGCTACATTTCACGTGCACGAGAACATTCCGACGACGACAGTGACAATTGCCAATGGCGTGCTATTTTAATCGTATATCGTAACCTAACATTCTGCCTATCTCTGCTTTATCTCGCAGAGATACCTATGGCTGCGACCATCTTTTCCTCATCTTCCCTTTCGCGAAACTTGTACCACCTGGCGGATTTCCGCGGAACCGGTTCGCTTGTACGGAGTCGGACCGAGCACGAGCAACTCTCATTTATTCGGTTAGTGCGCGCAGATAGCGGCGAACGAGTCGGCAGTCACTCACGGCTGCTGCTTTTCTATCTCGAGCAGACGACATGACAGTCGAAGCCATGCACGGCCCACGGAGCGGCGTCCCACCACATTGAACGACGACCCAACTGCCTCTCCATAGACAAGAACGGCACCGAGAGCGGCGCTGCTGCGCCGGCGTTGAGAGCGCCGCATGCGGAGCAAAATTCTATTAGCCGGTGGTACCCCTCTCCCATCTCTCGTTCGCGCCGCCTTGATTGCCTCCTGCACTGCGCGTGTTTGGGCACGTTTCGCGCCGCGCGCGGTGTGTGCGCGTGGACATTTCCTTCGATGGGCGGTGTACAGTCTCTCTGACATTTAGGGGAAAACTCGAAGCGCATTGCATCGCGATGCGGCGAGCGCTTGAGTCAGGCGGCGGCAGCAGCTCGCGCAGATGCTCGAGGGGCGGGATCTTGAACGGCGTCGTCTGCTACGGCGGCGCACGCTGGCCGCATTGTCGAGAAACGTTCTACTGTCAGGTGCAGGGCGCTGATCACATCGTTACTGCGTGAAATGAGCCGGTATTCTTTGCTAAGCGTTGCGCGACGCCCACTGATACGCCTCAAACGTAAGTTCATCGCTGCATGGCAGGCATAGACGACGTACTGATTCCATACATTCTTGACGGCCCGTTTCTGGAAGGCGACTATATATTCTAACGCGATAGGACGCCGATCCACACTGCTCGTGCTGTGCAAGAACTGCTAGAAGAGCGCGCAGTGACTCTCTTGGAGCGGCCGCCTCAATCCCCGGGCGCCAACATCATTTAAAATGTCTGGGGCTCGTTGAAAGTATCTCTGGCGAAACATCCCCTCTATCAGTCGCCCGAGGATAGGCTTCGATCCACCATCGTCAGTGACTGAGACGTGCAGCGAATGAACACATCCCTGATCAAGTCATTCTACACTTCACTGCCTTCCAGGATGAGCGCTGTCATCGCTGCCGCTGGGGACATGACGAGATACTAACTGAAGTTCCGAGCGTGACGTGTCCAATTCCCCACCGGCGGGCAGGGTCTCTCTGGTGTAGCGAATGATTATCGAGAAAAATCACTTCCAGCTCATTGTCTGAACCTAAAACGTTCATTTAATCGTGTCCGTTTTTTTCATCGTGTTCGACTCCCATTGTTGAGTGCTTTGTTTTCCTTTCGAGTCAAACAAAGACTGAGCACGTTGCGCGCACATCTTGGTGCCTTTTGTCGCTGCTCATTACGGTAGCACACACAGTGAAGAAATATACGTGCACACGCTCAGTACTCCGGCCTTTCGAAAGAACAAATGAACCATGTTGTCAAAAAAAGTTTGTGGAACTCCATTATCGCCAATGAAGGATCAGAGTGTGGCGACGCACAACGTTTAGTAAAGAATATCAGCTCAGTTCCCGCAGTACCGATGAAATCGATGCACTGCCCCTGACAGTACCACGCTTCCCGAAAATGCGGCCAGCGCGCGCCGCCGTAGCGGACGACGCAGATCACGACACTGCCCCTCAAGCGTGTGCGCCTGCTCGAGCTGCTGCCGCCGCACGACTCCATTGCTTGCCGCATCGCGACGCAATACGTTCCGAGTTTTCCCCTTAGTGTGAAACAAACTGCACACGCTATATTTGCCTTTAAGAAGATCGGTACGCTTCACGATTATTTTTATGGCTGCAATGCGGCGAAAGGGCAGCGTCTGCTTAACCATGTAAGGGACGCTGAGCAGGTAATTGGAAACGACATCGTATGTGCCGCCGGAAAAATCGTCAGCACATACGATGCGGCACATACATACGGCACCTACGAGCTAAAGTCATTTTTGCAGTTTCTCACATTATGTTTGCTACAAATCCGTGTTGTCTCTGATGGCGACAACGGACTTCTATCGACACTGTGCGGAAATAAACAAGATATATCTCTGCATAGCACAAGTACGACATGCGCACACAACTTTAACTAGTACGTCCCCTACAATATGGAATAGAGGCAGCAATGTAGACAGCTTGGTCATTTTTTAACAGTACTCAAGAGACGGAAGTTGAAAGTATTATTAATCATTCCTGCTTCAGCAATGCCGGTGCGACCAAGACGCGGGTGTGTATCGTCCAGTAACCCGATCAATCGGTGCGGTGGTGAAGCGGGAATGAACTCCGGTCATGTTCAATGTATCATGCACATATTCAATTTCTCGGCACGCGTGAACTTCGGCCACTGCTAGCGCATACAACAGACGTGGTTTCCATTCTTACACAGCGCACACACAAACGAAACACGAGAAAGAAGACAGGACAAGCGCTCGTTGAACTTAAAGTTTTTATATGAATAAAAGGATTATGTACCGAGTAATTATTAATTTCACGTGGGTTACATATAGAAACCGTCATACACTCAGGAGGGATCAATGAACGAGCTCGCTTCGTTTGCCAGATGTTTACTTCGCTCGGCGCACCGCAGTAATCCATGTCTGTCGTCTGCTTCTTTCGTACCATTTTCTTGTGAACCGGCAGAATTTCACTGGTGGCATCAACCTTTTCATGTTTACATTGCTGTCGTGACAGTTAACAACACAATAATAATTTCCGGTCATCCGAAGAGGTGCCGTCGCAAACAAGAGACGTTTCGCGCGCAGCGCGAATTGAACGCGGGCGCGACCGTGAAGGGAAGCGGCGACGGACACCCCCGCTGGAGATGAAATCGCTCCGCCAGGGGAGAAACGAGCGCTGGCGAGTAGCAAGTAGTCCTTCGCGAGATCTACTTGTCAGTTTTTTTTCTTCTTCCGATGTGGGGCCACACGCGCCCATTGCGAGCTTCAATACCTTCGCCATACTTCGGTGACTCTGCGTACGCGTCGAGCCAAAGTTCTTGCGTGGACCAGGCATTTCGGCCAAGTCCCCCTACAGCTCGCTGCACCAAGGAGCAGGAAAGAGGGCAGAAACGAAACGAAAGAAAGAATGCCCAGCCGAGCCGGGCGGCGGCAACGGCGAGCGAAAACTGGGCTGGGATCGGGCCGCTCTCGCCTCCTCTCCGGTCTTCTGCTGCACGTTCTTGTAGTTATTTTCATGCGCGCCTGGCTCGCCGTCGTCTGCCAAGTTTTTCCTGGGTCGTCTGCTGCTCCCCCGGTGGCAGGCAGGAGGACGGCTTGCACGGCGGCCGACGCCGCTCTTTCTTCTTTTTCATTTTTCAATCTCTTTACTTCTACTTCTTCTTCCTCAGAGGAGGGGTGGTTTTCTTGCACGGCTGGCTGGCTGTTGTGGTCTTTGTTGTTGCACATTGGCGCGTACTTCTCCACCCGCCTCCTCTCTGCTAACCCTACCTTCGCTCCGGTTTTTGTTGTCTTCTGCTTTCTCGCTAACCTCCTTTCCCGTCGTACGGGTTTTCTTTCTTTTTGCTTCTTCTCTCTTTCTCGCTCCTGGGCTATTTTGATCCTTGCCTTCGCGGCCGCGGCAGAGGCGAGACTACCCAGTTTCTTTATTCGTTCTCTTATTTTTAATTTTCTCTCTTATCCTTTGCGCAGCGAACGCGGCGGAATGGAAGGGCGGTGGACGAAATGCAGCAAAGAGCTATGATACAGAGAGAGCTGGCTTTTTTGATGCGTGCGGTAGACGAGGTGCCCGGAGCGGCGCAGCTAGGCGCAGCGGCATAGCTCAGCGGCAGGGTTGGTGGTGGCAGTGGTGATGGTGATGGCGGCTGCGGAGGCAACGTGTTTCGCTCGTTTCTCTCCCTCTCTCATTTGCTACGCCGTCGTCGCGCGACGAGCGTTCTTTTTTCTTTTCTTTTGCGCCGTCCTTGTACTTGCTGGCGTCTAGAATGCGGTCAAGGAATCGGCGACGGCCGCCTCCGCCGCCGCCGCCGCCGCTGCTTACGCAACATGGCGGCTGCTGCTGCTGCTGCCGGCTCAGCGGCCCAGCTGCTTGCAGACGTCCCGACCTGCCGGTGCCTCCGCCTTAACGCTTTCGCACCCGTCACCGCGTACGTACTCCAAACGTAGCTCGCAGTGGGTGCTCTTCGATTTGTCGTCCTGGGCTGGCCCGTGACTGACCGAGTAGCTGCGTATGCCAACGCTCATTGGCTCAAAGTATGGTCCCGGGTTACCCTGGTTTGTTCGGGGATGTCAAGTCGAGGATACTTAGCTTGATTGATTCGTAGGGTTGCACGTAACACCCCCCCCCCTCCCCCCAAATAAACGCTGAAGTTGTGAGAGACGCTCTGATAGAGGGGGGTAAGGGGTTAATTTTCACTGCGTTGGGTTTTTGCATTTCACCCACTTGGCAATCGGGCTGCCGAGGCTGGGAATCGAACCAACAACCTCGTGCTCTCAGCAGCAGAACGCCATAGCTGGCGACGGCGTGCGCCACCGCAGTGGGTTTGCTGTTTACATTTTGTGACAAATTCGACTGGTCGTTTCAAACCGCTTTGGCAGCGTTGTAGAAAGGTCGTGCGAAGACAGCTTGAAGGCTTTGTTGCAAAATTATGTAAGTGGGTTAAGATGGCGTTAACTCGATTTCACTGACGCCACCTGAACACGCTTATTCTTGGCGGAAATGTCATATATAACTGTGCATGTTCCATTAGCTCCGTATCCCACTGTTCCTTAAGGTCATACCAGTAATCATATATATATATATATATATATATATATATATATATATATATATATATATATATATATATATATATATATATATATATATAGAGAGAGAGAGAGAGAGAGAGAGCGTAAAAACCCGCATGCAGATTGATGTATGTGAGTTTTATAGGGGCGTGCTTACGCTCTGTGTCATATATGATTTCGCCTGTCGTCTCCTGAGTGGTATATGTGTGAGAGTTGAAACACTTATTTCTCACCGTCTCCTGCTGTCTATGAGCACGCGGTGTTTGTTAGCATAAATTAATAAAACTGGGGATACAACGTAAGGCAATCTAGAGCGCATATTATACGGAGTTACGCCGAATTAAGTTCGTGGCAACGCTTTAAACATGTCCGGTCGCTGAACGTTATTTAGCCCCAGGGCTATACGCGTCAGAATACAAGCGACACTGTCACCGCTCTCACTCGTCGAACTTGCGGGGGAGGGGGGAGAGGAGGTGGAGGAGGAGGCGGGAGCAGAACGAAGCGTATGGACCCCTTCCTAGTCATTCGTTGTAGTCATTCCTTGTGTAGCCAGTAGAATCGCACACCGGTACGTTGTTCGCCTTTATTAAAGGATGTAAATCGGAATACTAGGCGACCGGAAATGTCCAGCTTTTTTTTCTCCGAACGTATTGTTTCGACTGTGTGTTTATATTTACATGCGTGTGATTTCGCCCCTTTCGCAGAATACGCAAATTAACCGTTCGTTTTCCCTTTTCTCTCGTTACAGGTGAGTGAATGCAGACGGGGAGAACCTGCTCTTGCTGCTTCCGCAGGAGCGAAAACATGCCCAACGCGCCTCAGTTCTGCCAGCGGATATCTTTTCGTTATTATTTTTTTTTTTCTGGAGAACGCACTCGTCGCGGCACTCGTTTTGTTTCCATCGGAGAACGTTGGCTTCGCTTCGTTCCATCGACCCCGTCCGTCAAATCGGTGAGCATATTCTTTGGCGAAGAGTATACGTGCTGCATCAGCACTCAGCGCAGGCCGATTTATTTACCAGCGGCCGACGCGTTAACAGGAGTGGTGGTTGCATAGCCGCCAGTTTCGTTGGCGGCTATGCAAGCTACGTACGCAAGTGTCACCGTTTGCGCGTGTAGGTCCAAGGTTGAGCCGAACGAACAGAACTTGCGTACGGTTGCGCCGTCTGGCGGCGAGACGCCACCCTTCTTGCCACATTTGCAGAGCAACTATGTAGCCAACCTCTTGTCGCCAGTATTGTTGCGGAGCAGCCGCAAACTTCGTGCGAGCACACACAGCGACGGATGAGCCAATCTGTTTGCCACTATCACGTTATTAGCCACCGTATAATGCTAATGCCAGTATATAACGCAATAGCCTGCGGCCAATATACACCGTCTATGGGGGTTGCTTGCGAACGTTGTGCCAGTATACAGCGCTTGCCAATGCAGTGCCAAGAACGCTGACCAGTTGTCCAGCATATTGCCATCACGGCTGCTTCCAGCGTGGTGTCATTGTACAGGTCCCGCCAATATACTGCCACCGCGGCGGTGCCAATGAAAAAACGAACGCCAATCGAGTGTCAGCCAATAGCGCCCGCCAATGTAGCTTCTGCGCGCGTAGTTCCCATACGGTCTCCGCCATTATAGTGTCAGCTTATAGTCTTCCAACGTATTGCCACTATATAGCATACGCCAATACAGAGTCGGTATGTATAGCGCCACACATCCGTAATGGCATTACGCCGTGCGCCGACATTGCCAGCGTATATATAGCTCGTGCCGAGGTAGCGCCATTACAGCACATACGCCAACACGCACCAATGTAGCAATTGCCAGTATAGTGTCGGCGTGGTGCCGAAAATAACGCGCGCCAATATATAGTGTCAACATCGCCTCCTACCGCAGTGTCATTACAGCTTATACGCCAATATAGTCAGCTATGGCTTCTCCCAACGTATAGCGCCGACGTATAGTGCCAGTATAGTGTACGGTAATATAGTGTCTCACTGCGCGCGCCAGGGCAGTAGCTCTATGGCGACGAGAAGCAATTTGTTGTTCGAAGCCCGCAGAAGCAATGGGATTGCGTGCAGTGACCGATAGGTATGCGGTGCTTTTTATTTCTCGGGAATGTGGTGTGCGCTGCGGGATCAAAATCGCTCGTACGATCCCGCCCGCGTTCCAGGGAGCTTGGCGTACACACACACACACACACACACACACACACACACACACACACACACACACACACACACACACACACACACACACACACACACACACACACACACACACACACACACACACACACACACTCATTCGGGTCGACGTATACGTGAAGCGAGTAAAAAGCGAGCCGTCGAGTGTCTTTGATGTCCCCGAGTGCTACACACGATGTGCACATCATCCTTATTCACAATCTCGCCGCGCTTTGCCTGCTCACGGGTGTCGTCGTCACAGGCGCGAGGCGGTGCGGGTGAACGCGCAGCGAGCGACGGCATGGATGTTTATTCAGAGCATCGAACGCCTCGCCGTGCGATTATTTCCGGTCATGTCGTTTTCGAAATCGAAGCGCGCTTTGTCGATCACTGCTGTTGCTGCTGCTGCTGGCGCTGTAGACCGCGCTCGCTGTCTGCTACGTTCTTCGTGCGGCGCGCTCAGCGGCGCCGAGTTGTCTGACGCTGCCGCCGTAGCGGTCATGGCGCTCGCGTGGCGTTGTTCTTTACGGAGGGAAGCTTCCGGGGCGTTTCCCGATCCCCCCGTTATAAAGAAGCCATGTTGGCTAAATTTAGCTGCTCAGTAACGAAAGCGCATTGCAGCATTATTCTATGGGTCACTAATCGTGCGCATGTACAGTATATACGTCTCACTCACTTCGCGCCACATAATTATATAGCCGACCAACCTTGTTGAGATTTGAAAAATTTTTTCGATTGTTATTTCTACGTTTCGGTTCGACATATCACTTAACTTCCTCTGCGATTTCTCTTCATAATTGTATGTCACTTCGTGTGTTAACTTGTAAGTAACAAAGATTAAATCGAGCCTTTCAGATCTTTTTGTTCTTCCTGAAATAGTAAGAGAGAGAGAGAGCCAGAAATAGTAAGAGAGAGAGAGAGAGAGAGAGAGAGAGAGAGAGAGGTTGCATACGCACACAGTATACGCGCACATATTCTGCGTTGCCTTGTATTCGAGTGCACGAAAGAACGCACTCACGCGAATGAAAAGCGACGCGCATCGAAAAACTGAAGGGAAGAGGCGATTGCTGGCTGTTCTCGAAGAGGAGGGCAACAGCAGCGAGATGATTTGGGGGGCGGAATCGGCGCTTTGCGTGCACGACCGTCGGCTTACGTGTATATAGCCTCTCTCCTACAGGAGGTGTGGAACTTGAGGAGAGTTGTCCCTGGACGGCGTCCCATCGGCGCCTTGTTATATATATGTGGCCTTCGGTGGCGCGCAGTTCGCACGAATTGAGCACCCGGCGTTCCCAAGTTTCGAGGGTCCTCATGTCGGTGACGCCTGCGTATACGTGGATCTCTCCAATGCGTCCACCTCCTCCCCCCGCTTCTGTACACCTCGACGTGTCATGCGAATTCACAGACCAACCACCCACCGCAACATATACCTGGTACATTTCCTTTGTGCGGCAGACCCTTTCCCAGCGATCGAAGATTTAAGGCCCTGTTACACAACGCGGGAACGCCGTTTCGTATTACGCGGTGTATCGCATTAAGCGCGAATTGTGACGCGGTGTCGATTTTTTGCGCCGAAGACGTACTGCGTCGTCTCTTTCCGCGTAAGCCGCGACCTCGCGTCGTTCCCGTGCAATTGTCGCTGGGTAATGAACGTTGGCTCTCTGCCAACCAGTGGCTGCCTTTCCTTCTCTCTCTCTCTCTCTGTGTGCCTTTTCTTTTTTTTTCGGGGCTCATTTCTCGGATATCGGAAAGCTTTCTCGCAATGTCGAATTCCACAGCGTCTTCGTCGTATTTGGTGAATCCGGGCCACAGCGGCCGCATTTCGATGGGGGCGAAATGCGAAAACGCCCGTGTATACTTAGATTTAGGTGCACGTTGAAGAACCCCAGGTGGTCTAAATTTCCGGAGTGCTCCACTACGGCGTGCCTCATAATCAGAAGGTGGTTCTGGCACGTAAAACCCCATAATTTAAATTTTATTTGGTGAAGACAGTTATTTTTTTTTGTCGTTGTTTAACTTATACCGAGTATAGTGCGTATCCTCGACATGGCCGCAACCCTCAAGTCCGTTTCAGTTTCTTTTCTTCGCCGCCACTTCCTCTCGCGTCAGGAGTCACAAATGCCACGCGTAACCACGCTTGGTGCGCGCCGGCTGCAGAGTGCGCTATCAGCGGATGTAACGATGTCCTTCGTTATCTCGCCCTCGTCTGGACGTGACGCGGCTCGTATCTTTTATTCAACTCGCGTCGCCCCCCCGTTGCCGGTGTTGGGGAGGGACGACACCCTCCGTGTGTGTCTTTTTCGTCATGCCACTTTTCCCCGCGCCCTTTCCTGTTGATGACGTGCGTGCGTGAGTGCGTGCTGGTGCGCTCGCGTGTGTTTCGGATGAGTGGACGTGTTGTTGTATAGTGCAGGTGGCGAGGAAGTACTAGTGCCTGCAGTGTCGCGCTCATTTCACATGCGCAGAGTCGAGGACGGAGCTCGGCGGGTGCACGTTCGCGCTGCAATAACCCTATCCTCACCGCCCGAGAACGTTCGTTTCCTCGTATCTCTTTGCCGCCGCATCGAGAGGGATTCAAAGCGAAACGGAACAGACGGGCGCTCTCCTCCCGAGGCTAATTATGCTCGTTAGTATCACTTGCCGCCCCCTCCCTCCCCGCTACCCACCCTCTCCCACCACGATGCTAGCGCATCTCTCTCTCTCTCTCTCTCTCTCTCTCTCTCTCTCTCTGCGGCATCTCGGGAATAGCCCGCCACGCTCGACAAGCGAGGCAGTTCAGCTGCTTAGTCGGAGGTTCGTTTCCCGCGCTTATCTTTTGCCGGAGCGAGTTGGGATCATCGGTTGCGACCGTCAGCACCGCACTGTGGCGGCTCTCGCGCCGCGGAGTCGGACCGATTGCTGCTGCTGTTCCCTCCTCCCCGCGTTCTCATGCAAGACTCTCCCTTGTTGTCGAGCCGCGCGCGGGCACATACGCTCGTTCTGGAGAGTCTGTGAAAAAAAAAAAAAAATGGCTGGCGTTCTGTGAATACAAATTCAGTTGGCAGTCGGCTCTCTTAACCATGCGGTGTCTGTGCGTTTGTATCATGTGTCCTTGTTTCGGTCGCGCTGTTTCAGCTCGTGTTGAAGGCGGGCGGACTGTAACGCTCACCAGGGAGCTAGTCCCTAATTTATTTATTTATTTATTTATTAGGGATGGTATATGTTGGCAACACGTGCGGTATGTCGCCGGCTTCTCCAAAGCGTTGAATTGTATGAATGAAGTTTGATGGTGGATACGGTGAAGTGAAACCATTTGGTTATTTAACAGTTAGCTACTAAACCCGAGAATATATATATATATATATATATATATATATATATATATATATATATATATATATATATATATATATAACGTATCGTTCTCTCCCGATGTTCTCTTCCTTTCGCGCCTTTTTTTCTCCCCTTGCGGTTCGCCGTTTCACGTCTCCCTCCCACGCCTCTCCGACGTGTTCACGGCGGTTGAATCCGCGATTATTTTAATTGCGGGCACGAGAGAAATTCGTGGCGGAAAGGACCCCCGGAATTATCCCGGCAGCGGCGCGGGGAGGAGAGTTTCGGCCGAGCCGTGCGAGGAGGGCCGTCGCCTCGCGCTACGCAGGGGGGGCAGCCCGGCCTGGCGAGCGAGCCGCTTTGCTTTGCTTCGACTCGGCGAGCTGGGCTCCGACGTGAAAGTACCGCGTTCACTCGCTTATATGCCCGCGTCTCTCCAAGTCGAGGGATCGAATCGGGAGAAAGAGCGGTGGGGCCTATACGGTGCGCCGCCACTGCATTTCCATACTATTCCCAAATAGGGAAAGAGAGAGAGAGAGAAACAACTTTATTTGCCACTGCAGGGTAGGAAGTTAGGGCAGGTAGGCCTAGTGTGGCTCCCAGGTCGGGGCGACGTCTTGGGCCCACGAGACGAGTGCCAGTTGCGTTTTCTTGTCTGCTCTTGTCAGCAGCTGGTTCCAACCCTCCTCTGAGGGAGCTGGCAGTAATGATTGTGGGGGAGGGAAACCTTGCGGTAGTTGGTGGAGCGTTCGTAACTTGAGAACAAAGACATGCAGCGCCGAAACAGACAAGGGTGGAGGGGAGGCAGCAACGTTATACGAGAGAAACTTCAATGCTTTGTAGATGGCCGCTTGTTTGCGACGACTTCTGCCCAGACAATGATCGCTTCTCGTACTTTTTTCCTCGGGGGAGCGCATCAGGGTCTCCCATGTGGTTTCTGAGTTAGCTGGCAGAAGCGCTTTCTAGGTGGGGACAGGCCCTCGCGTTCCCAGAGGATGTGGCTTTGGTTTGCTATGGCGTATTTATCGCAGATGCTGGTACTTGCACGAGCGCGGTGTGGCCTTTCTTCGTCGCCATCTGACTTTCTTGCCTTTTTTTTTTTAGTGCGATTTTTACCAGTACCGCACTGCTAAGCGTCTATTCGCGAATATTTTTTTGTATCTCTCTTTTTGTATCACGCATTATTGCACGGCGGGTCGCACTTAACGTGTCTTCGATGTAGGTTCGCAGCAGTGATGCTGCCGTGAGTAAGTCATACATCGGCGAGAACCTTTGCGTTCAAACGGAAGACTCAAGTGCCGGAAAATACGGCATATGCTTCTACGACGGCGGAGTACGGGCGGTGGAGAGGATGTGTAGTGGAAGAGGGGGACGGGCGGGGTTGTGGCTGTAGTAGCGTAGGTCGGAGATTGAGAGCAGCGCCGTAGCAGAAGCGGAGACACTGCGGAGAAAGCGAGAAGGGAACGAGAAAGAAAGAAAGAAAGAGAAGAAAGAACGAAATCTCTCGCATACCGGACTCGAAATCACTCACAGCCGAGGCAAGACGTTTAACCAAGACTTTTCTCTCCTGTCCCGCCGTACGGCTATCAACTCTTCCAGCTGCAGGACGGCAGGGAAAGCACGAAAATAAATGTATGTACGGCCACACCAAGAAGGCCTCGTCGAGACAAAAGAGAGAGAGAGAGGATGAGGGGGAGGCTGGTGGGATCGACGCCGAAAGAGAGCGTTTTTAAACGCAGCCTGCAGTGGGGCGTCGGCGGCGGCAGCGGTGCCGGCAGGGGAGCGAGCAGTCAAATAAAAGCGTCAAGAGGTCTCTCCTCCACCCTTGATGTATCACTTAATAACACATCGCGACGACACGGCGAGAATTTCTCTCTCGCTCTCCTCCCCAGACACACTCTTTTCTTTTGTGTGGACGTTTGCGCAGCTGCTTGTGCCGCAGTGTGTGTGCCGCGCGGCTGGCGTCGGTCTTTCATTTTTGTAGCGTGTGCTGTTTTCTTTTTTTCTTTTTGGCCGTGACGAGGTTTCGTAAGCGTGTAGCGTATGCATAGCTGCTGCATGCCTTTTTTGAAGCGTACGAGGCGTCTGTGTGTGTGTGTTTCTCTTGCTCTCTCTCTCTCTCTACATTACCCTCCGCATCGTCGCGGCTGCTTGTGCGGCGTGCTGTTCTATTTCCCGCCTTTTCTTCGCCTCTCTCTTTCTTTATCTGCCGCGTGGAAGGCGCGCCCTCAGCGCATCTTTGCAGATGCAAGGGCATTCCAGCCCTGCAGTTACTCAGCTGACACGTTGCACTACATCGCAGGATTCCTCCTATATGTCTCGTGTACGCGCTAGATTGGAGAGTACCATAGCGGGTAGTACGGTGTGTTGGGAGATTGATTTGTGAACTCTCCAACGACTCACCCCCCCCCCTCCCCCGTCCGAAAAAAAAAATTCGTGTTTGGTCTGTGTCTCCGTGCTCACAGACGTAACTACTGTGCGTATGAAAGTCGGCTCTTGCGCACCTTTGAATCGTCGCTGCCAGTCGCTGCTATTAGCCTTTCTGTAAAGATAGCTGCTGCGCCCTGTCTGCGCGCGTTCTTCCACTTTGTCGCGTGCTGTCTTAAACCGCCGGTCGTTTTCTCTTCTTGTTTTTTTTTCGTGACGCTGTACCGACTAGCCCGTCCGTCTGCGAGCCGAACGTCGCGCTGTGTAGGCACACCAAGACTCAATCGTGGCAGTCTAAAATACCGCCATATTTCCTGTAATATGGCGGCCCGTAGGTTAACTATGTGTTCCCGAAGAAAGGCGTCTTTCTGCTCACTGGTGCAACGTTTACCGAGCGCTTGGCGGTCTCACTATTGTCAGCTTGTTGGCGTCAGTGTGTGCGCGCACACACACACACACACACACACACACACACACTAACACACACACACAGGGCGCCGCTATCAAGCGGAGCTTTCAACCCGCGGCATGTTTTCAGCTCTTGTGACGAAACGACCTTCTCAGTCTGCTGTGCCCGCCGCCGGTCTGGTAATCTTCAAGCAGCGTGTTGTAACGCTCCGAGCGCAGCCGGCCGCGCGCTTTCGAAACGACTGAGCGCGGCCCAGCTGACAGCAGGACCTTTATTGCGTGCGGGGGCGGAAGGAGGCGATAGGGGCGAGCGAGCGCGTGTTTTTCGCGTCGTGTTCTCTCTTCAAGACAGCCGGCGTCGTATATCTCATCCCGGCACTGCAAGGCGAATCGATCGTCAAGCGACTATAGCAGCGAACGCCGTGTCGCGAGGCGTTTTATTCCTGCAGCGTACGTGATAATGAACGGGTGACCCGGATTGTGCTACCGTGAACCTCCTGGACAGTGTCAAATTGCGCCATGTATGGGAATTATGGCAAGTACATGGATTTGCCTAAACTTCGTACTTATGGCTTCAAACGGCTTTTTGACTTTGTAAACTCGTCATTTTCAACAGCGTATTGCGTAATAAATAATTAAATAAACATCATTAAAATTGCCCAAAGGCACGATTCGAACACGGGGACTCTAGCACAAAAGCCTGATATTGAAATCATTAAGCTACGGACGCATGTATCGACAAGCGAATGAAACGCCCTTATGAATTTATCGCGGGCATGCCAGTGCCTTGAGACGCTTGGCGCGTTTCGATTTGGCCACCTGGACAAGCTCAATCGTTGCGATTAATAGCAATTTTACGCGTTCCCGGCGTCCTCTGCACTTCGAAGAATATAGATTGCGTTGAAATATACGACAATAAGATTTATGTAGCGTAATATACAAAGCCCCAAGAACGTCTGAATCCACAAGCACGAAGATCAGACAAATCCATGTACTTACCATCATTCCCATGGTAGGACGACTACTGCAGCGCCAGAGTTCCCTCTAGTAATTTTGTTGGAAACTCTATGCCGCGACCGACAGGATCCTGGTTCAATCATCGCCGAAGTTTCTCGAATTCGCTAATTTCTTTAAGTTCTCTTCGCTGTCTAAGGCCACAGGCTGCAAGCCGCGACTGATCCAATTTAACGCAGCATACATAGGCTATCGCAGGTTCAGCTTAATGAGGCATTAGACGCTTTTGACAGCAAATGAAAAAGGCTGGATTCTTGCTTGAATGAAAACAGTTTATTATCTGCAGAGCGTCGGCGTGAAGCGTGTTGCTGCCTTCCTCGACCGCGTCTCTCGTGCGTCTCCCGTGCCGTCTCTCTCTGGTTCGGCTGGCCTCCGCTCGAACCCCCGTGTCTACTCGTGGGTCTCTTCTTACAGTCCCAGGAACCATGGCAGATCATCGGTGCGATGAGTCTTTCCTCGCGTTTACTCAAGGGTCTCTTGCGGGGAGCAAAGTACCATGCGGGCCGTGTCGTGATCTACGGGATTGCTGCGTCGGAGCACGCTGCCTGACAGGTCGGTGTAAAATGCGTGACGGCAAAGTTAGGAGAGTGCGCGCCGCTCACACTTTTGTTGTAGAGCTATGGCGCTGTATGAGGTAGCGTATATACGCTTATCAAACTCGGTGGCGCGGGAAACCCAGGCTCGCGAAAGAAAGTTGACGAACGCGTGCGCGCGGCACACACGATCGAAGTGGGCGTGTTCGGCGGAGCTTTGTTCTCTCCCGCGCCCGTGTGTCTCGAGAGCAGCGCAAAGCAGAACTTACGAAGTCTGCAGAGGACGTGGCGCCGGCCCTCTTTGGAGGCGCCCCCCCTCCCCCTCCTCCTTCTTTCCTAGTAAGGCAGGCGAGAGTCGCGTAGGCGTCCTTGTACGGAGTGTGCATAGTATAGTCGCTGGGCGCCGTGTCCTCTTCTGGTTGCTATCGTTACTTTCTTCGTCGAGCCTTCCCGCAACCTCGCCGTTGTCGTCGTCACTCGCCGGCGGCAGCGGCGGCGTGCCGTTACGAGCAGCCGCGAGCGCGACCATGAAGCTTCGGCGATGGCGGCGGCTCTGTGGTACGTGGCCTCCGGAGTCGCCCTTGAGGCTGGCTCCCTTCGCCATTTCCCTCTCTTTAGCAACAGTTTTTTCTTTTTTGTTCCTGCACGCCGCCGCCACTCCGCCATGCAGTTACGTAGTCGAGCCGCGCGCGCTCTGACTCCGTGCTGCGCTCTTTGCATGGTTTCTCGCGATAAACGCGTCCAGCGTTGCGTAAAACTTGGGATTGGGTAGGAAGGCGACAGTGTGCGTTCCAGCGTGTGCATTCACGGACCCGCGCCCGCGTCCTCTGTTCGGCAACTTTTCGTCTGTTCTTCAGTGCAGAAGCAGACGACGCTGGAAGCTTACCGTAAGAACGCTGGAAAGAGCGAGGCGATTTAGCGATCGTCTGCTCAGGTAACGTTCGCCATGGTGCGCGGAACAGAAACAGACGTCCTTGCGGCCACGAAGACGAAAGGCTCAAAGAGTCTCGTCATTATACAACCCTGCACGTTGCAACAATTTCGCCCACCGGAAAACCGTTGGAATAATACACTATATCCAGCCCTGTGCGTGCTTACTCCGCACTATACGTGTTCTTTCTTTTTCTTTTTTTCCCCCGCCTGCGCTCGACAAGATTAATCTGTTCCACCGCACTCATTTTATCTCATGGCTTTACTTTTCTTTCTCTTCGGCCACGCTGCGCGGATTTCAGCGAGCTGCGACCGCGGCGCTGTTGCCAGTGCACCCTTTTCGCTTCCTTTTTTTGATTGGTTTTATTTTCGTGTACCGCGAACAAATTTCGCTTCACCTCGCGACCGTTTTTTGCGCTATCTTCTGTCGTCGTCTCATTTTGCTCCCCCCTCCCACCCTCACTATATTTTTTTCTTCCTGGGACGTCGTTATCTCTGCGGTAGCAGGTTTGTTTCCGGATAGGTCCCTCGCGGCCTGCTGATCGCCGTCCTTCGCTTCGCTTCCGACTTCTCTTGGGTTTTCTCTTTCTCTGCTTCCTTTTCGCTTGCTTGCTTACTTGTTTGTTTGTTTGTTATTTCGCTATCCGGTAGATGCAGCGCGCTCGACCGCGGCGGCATCTTCGGTGACGCGGTTGCGTGGTCGGCGTAACCGCCTCCGCGCCGTGTTAAGCGTCTTTCCGTGAACGCGAGGACAAAATATGCGTTGTCAACTCGTGGGGATAAGGGGTGGAGCGGATGCCTATCATGTCCTCAGGTTCTTCCTGTACGTAGCTCTTGTTGTTGTTGCCTCAGAGCACGACTGATGTGCTTACTCGATGAGGATTGACCAGCCAGCAGAAGATAGGAGCCACACTCTGAAAGAATGAGATATTTATGCAAGATAAACATGCAATCCAAGCCGTAAACATTAGGGGACACAGTGACAGCCGAACTTGATCGGGTGTGCTACACAAAGTATGTTTTCTCGTTTTATCGCCTTCATTCTTTCTTTTTCTTTTCTTTTTTCCGAGAGTTGCTGATGATAGAGCAGACGATCGCCGAGCGCTGCCGCCTCTTGATGCGCTGTTCGCTCGGGTCGTGAAAAACTGTCACGGCAGAGAGCGCTTTGGGTCTGTAGTAGCTAGACGCATCGCTTTCCTGGAAAGCTGCCCTTGCGCAAAGGGGTAGGTTGGTGGCGCAGTACCTTTCTGCGCTAGCCCGATGGATGCGTCATGCTCTGATGCACCAAGACTTTGTGTGCAGTTCCGGTTGTACGGTTACTTTTCGTTTCCTGTTTTCGCTGCATCTTCGCGCACCTTCCCTTTCTGTCTTGTACTTCTTTTTTCGCGCTAAAACTGCGTCTGCTAGTGTCTCCGCTATATGTCGAAGAAATACAGTACGAAAAAAAAAAGAAAAACTCTGCAGGACGGGGAAATAACCCTTTCGTGCCTTGAGATAAACTACCGCTAGAGGGCACCAGGAACGTGTAACAAGATATGCTTCCTCCTACCGCTGTAGACTGTGTGGTGTGTACTGTATTCTTTAACGCAGAGAGAGAGAGAGAGAGAGAAATAGAGAGCAAGGATAGAATAGGCAGGGAGGTCAACCAGACGAGCGTCCGGTTTTCTACCCTACCCTTGGGGTAAGTGGGAATAGAAAGAGGGAGAGAGCGCTGAGCATGCGCGTGGTAGGATGCGCGTGGTAGGATGCACAAAGACACAAGCGGTCTCTTAAACCGGTGCACTTCAAGTACTGGAGCACGAATCGCTTTTTTGTGCCAGTGACACGGGATGTGGCCAGGGTCCGAGTATCTTTTGACTCTGAGAACAGTATCGAGACTACTGGGTTTACAGGTGTCATGAGAGAGAGAGAGAGAGAGAGAGACAGACGACGACGACGTACGTCGTAGCGAGGACAGATTCGCAATACGTGCTCGCTGGTTTCCTCGCACCTGCAGGAGTCGCACATTGGACTGTCGGCCATTCCCATACGATAGGAGCGTAAGCGTTCGTGAACGGCCACGCCCACCCACGAGCGGCACAGCAAGGTTGTTTCGCCGCGGGAACAGCAGTTGTACGACGGCAGTTGTAGCCGTACCAAGGGGGCCAGCTTATGCATGCGGCACTTGAAGGCACTCGAAATCCAGAAACTTTCTAACATTTTACTTGCAAGCAGGCGGATAAAGGTGTTTTCGAGAAAGCAAAGGCAAGCAATACAGGTGCTAGTTGTTATTGTATGGGGCGAAGACACACCCTGAAGGGTGTAAACATTTCTTTACCTTTTTTTTTTTCTTAAAGAAAGAGTGCATGTGTATAGGCGTGCGAAGCTGGAGCGCATGGTTGCCCGTACTTACAGCCGTCGTTGACCGCCTTGTGCGTGGTCGGGGCCCTCGTTCCGGGTTTTCTGGCCCTCGGCCACAAACACGTACGCGAGACCAGCAACGGACGCACTTTCTTTTTTCTGTCATTTCTTTTTTTTTAACCCGCTGCATGCATGATCGAGATCGCATCGCGTGCGCGCCGGACCAGACCGGACTCGACCGGACTGTCGCACCGCGCAGCGGTCCTCCAGCGCCGCAACGTCCTTGACGCCTCGTAATTTGGCCGACCGCAAGTCTACCCTGCTCAGCACGTATGTCGCGCACTTCTTTTTTTTTTGCGCTTGTTTTCGCGCTCGCGTGGGGCTCTCTCTCTCTTTCTCTCTCTCTCTCTCTTCTTTTTTTATCTGTTTGTCAGGCGCTTGCGTCATTTTACGGTTCGATTTGACACTATCCGCGTAGACGAGAGGTTATTTGCCACTCTGGTTGTTCGTTTATTTTTGCTGTTTTGCTTATTTCGGTATCGGGTTTGGGTATCGGCGATGACCTCTGGCAATGGAAGGCTGTGGCTGAGCAAGTGTGCAACTGTTGGCACAGTTACCAGACATTCGAAGAGGAGAGAGAAAAGAAAAGGAAAGAAAAACGAGGCGGCGAGCGAACGGAGACCGCGCGAAACGACGTCGCTGCAGGATGATATACGTTAAAAAAAAAAAGAAAAAGAAAAAAAAGAAAGTACGAGCGGGCGCCCGCAAGGCCCACTTACTTGGCGTGGGCTGAAAATTATCCGCAGCTCTCGGGCTGCCGCTGTTTTATAGTGGTCAGTTTGGTCAGTTGGAAAGGGGCTCTGTGTTGTATGCGTGTGTGTGTGTGTGTGTGTGTGTGTGTGTGTGTGTGTGTGTGTGTGTGTGTGTGTGTGTCAAGGGAGATTGGAAGGTCGTTTCAGTCGCTGTCCTCTGCAGTTACATACAACGAAGTGGTAAAAGAAAAAGAAGAAAGAAAACGAGCGAGAGAGAGAGAGACGAGAGGAGGCACAGGCGGCAAAAGCGAAGCGTCGTTGGCAGCGAGGAAAATTGCTTTCGGCGTTCTTTTTCTCCAAGATGTATTTGCCCCGGCGGGTTGCTGCCCTGCTGCTGCGACACACACACACACACACACAGCGTTCGCGTGTGTCGCGCTTGAGGAAACAAGATTAAACGCCCGCCGGATAATGGTACGTCCACACTAGCGACAAAAACGCGCGCGACACAACGCGCGCGGCGAGCGGTGCTGTCGCGCGCGGCAAGATTCACGAAAAGCGACAGCAACGCGCGGCAAACGCGCGAATGGGTGCGA
Organism: Dermacentor albipictus; assembly: GCF_038994185.2. Taxonomy (NCBI): domain Eukaryota; kingdom Metazoa; phylum Arthropoda; class Arachnida; order Ixodida; family Ixodidae; genus Dermacentor; species Dermacentor albipictus. The sequence continues at coordinate 151,053,527 of NC_091822.1, read as the reverse complement.
GACCCATTTTTCGCGGCAGACGCGAAACGTCCACCAATCAGAAGCGAGCCGCTTTACGAGCCGCGCTGTTGTGGCGCCACCTGTCGCATAAGCAAAGAATCATAATCTATGGGCTCTGAGACTGAACAGTGACACGCGCGCCGTAAAATCTCAGAGGCCATTTCCAGTCAAGGGGGCTGTTTTCGTTAAGCCTTACCACACCGCCACTGAGGCGTCGACGAAGAATTCGCCTCGCAATGGAGGCGTTTTTGGAAACCGTTCGCGGATATGCGTACCTCTATGATAAATCGAGCGTCGGACAAGGAGCTGCGCGCCAACCGCTGGCACATTATGGACAGCAGTTTGGCATGACAGGTGAGTAATTGGTGAAGGTGGGGAAGCAGAGTGCGCGCCTGGCCCTCAGTGTCCCTGTACCGCACTCAAAACTTTCTCGTCCGCTGTCTGGCACGTCGGCGTCGCACAAGTAAATAACAAACAAGTATGATAGTGTTCACAGTCACCAGTAGCTCCTCGTCCGTATCCGACATGCCTGAGCGTGGCCGGCAGTGGCGCAAAAAAACACAGACACTTCCGATGGAAGACGAAATGGGCAGAGCGAAGAGCGCGTTGTCGCGAGAAGTATCGAATGGAACGAGACAACGCGGGACTCCACGGGCCGCTGCCGCGTGCCGCAAAACGCGACTGTGGACTTGCCCGCACGCATCTGCCGCGCGGGCGCTTGCCGCGTGCGGCGTGTCGCGCGCGTTTTTGTCGCTAGTGTGGGCGTACCATAAACGCGCGCTCCGTGCGGCGGACGACGCTGTGAAAGGAGCTCGCAGCGAGCGAGAGTTCTTTTTTCCTTTTTTGTTTGTTTGTTTCGCGACGTTTCTTGCGTCGTCTATGCATCTCGGGGTGGTAGGTACTCGGAGCAGCAGCAGATGTGCACCGTTTCGTGATCGTACGGTGGATGGTGTTGCTACGCAGCATAGTCTCGGGTCTCTCGAGACCGTTCTCGTTACGCGACAACGAAAGCAAGAAAAAACAAGGACGCGAATAGAAGTGTTTTCTTTTTCTTTTTTTTTTAATCTCGGGCGTGCATGAGTATGTGGGGGCAACATTTAATTAGCTCCGCGGTGTTTTTACGCGAGCGTGCCTCTCACATAAACACCGCGCTTTGGCGCGAACTTGCATCGGTTCTATAGTCTAGTGCTAAGACAGTGACAAGTCTGCGAAGTGTGACGAGCAGAAGAGCTCTTGACGAAGTGCGATGTCGGGCTATAGTCGGTGCAATATGGCTATCGTTTATGTCGGAGCGAAAGGTTAGGAAACGAAAAGAAGAAACAGACTGAGAGAGCTTTTAACGAGACACTAACGTGGAATATAGCACTGGGACACTAACGCGACACACAAGATCAATTTGTACAGCGGTGACGTATTCTTTCGACACTCTTATTTTCGTTAATTGTGCGGCAATCGGTTTATTAGTAAAAGAGAAAATGAAAATTAAAGGTTTCATGGTCTCGCTGATCGCCAGCTGCCCTTAGAATGTCTTTGTGACGTACCGAATTTCAAGTATATTTTTCTCTTACTTTCTCCAGTATTCGGGCCCTTGTGGCGGTGTAAAGGTTATCGACGTATGCTAAGCTTAGTCCTTTGCCTTTTTTGTTCTGTATCACAATGTTGTCTATCCCTACTAGTGCTTCACAGACATCAGCCATAGAACATTATACATAAATTGGTTCGAGGAAACGCCGTCAGAATCTGTGACGTCACAGCTAGCTGGTACATGCATTTCAAGGTGGAGGTGCTCCGCGCCGTTTCAGTCTTACGAAGCCACTTGTCACAGTAAGTGTGCCTTGTGTGTGTGTGTGTTGTAGAAAAGTAACATGCTACTACGGCCCAAGTTATGTTTCGCGTTCGTATATTTTATATTAGGGCCTACAGCCGCTCAAGGAAGACGGTATAGAGATGAAGAGAGGACGTACAAGCGCTGAGCCGTATTTGTAAGTTATGCTTCCACAGTAGGTAATGAGGCCATTCCATTTATCGTAATAGGAGGCTTCGTGAGGCGGAGGAAGGAGCAAGACCGACGATATATATATATAATGTTCCGAAGTTCCCGTTTACCATTTCACCATGACGCCGTTAATTCTGGCGGCGCCTAGGTGGTCGGGTCTAGTGAAGTGTTCATCGCTGAACGATGACCGCGTTGCTTTCTCATTGAATTGCGAAAGGCTTAGCCTAGCAAGTTTCGTGAACTTTCTCGTGCGCCTCGAACCAACAGTTCCTAGAAACGTTGCTCAAACCCACCCAAACACGTCAAAACGCTGGCAAATCGGTGACGTCAGACAGACGTACTGCCGCGGTGGTTTCGTCGCGACAGTTCGGCCTTCGTTTCTTTCTTCCACTGCTTTTTAAACTGCTATTTAACCCTTGTAAGGAGAATGGTTGAAATATAAAAGAGTGTTTCGAAAGTGCGCTTTGCCGTTCTACTCGTTGATTTCCCTTCTTCACAACACAGCTCGTATATGTATCCGAAGGATTAAACATGGCTTTTAACAGTCAGCGTTCATAGACGCCATCTGTTTCCACGGCAGCCAGCCAACAGCCAGTCGGCGGCGTTCTCCGCTTCCCCGTCACTTCTCTGGTAACTCTTTTTTTTTTTTTCTGGGTTGGCAGTGTAGTCGGCAATTTTCGCGCCATTCAGCGTCAAAAACCGAGCAGGGGGTTCCCGGAAGAGAAAACGCGGAACTTCGAGTTCGCGGCAGTTAGGGCCAATTTAGGCCGCGTAATAACGACGAAAAACAACGGCCGCAGTACAAAAGGGGGAAAAAATGCAGAAAGAAAAGGAAAAGCTTGGCCGGAGGAGGCGGGAGGTAGGAGGCGGGAGGTAGGAGGCGGCGTCCCTTACCCAGTTGTGACGTCAGCGGTCAAGGTCGCTCCGGTTATCGCACCAGGAAGGCGACGCCGCGCCCTCCCCGGCCTTGGTGTGGCGCATCCCTCCCTCCCAACCTTCTCTCCCCCGCACTCTCTCTCTCACGAGTTTGTTTTGTTTAGTCGGGTTGGTTAGCGCTCGGCTGCGGCGCCCCGCATGGCTGGGTTACCCTCCCCACCCTGGCTTGGCATCGCGGCGGAGGAATCCGGTTAGTCTGGTTTGGGCGCGAAGCCGACCCTTTACTGCTCGTTCGGCGTGCTTTTCTTCCGCGACGACAACGAGCAAAAAAACAAAGAAAGAAGAAGCGATGGGCTTTTGTCTTTTAACGAAGACTGTTGTTTAAGCGGAGCGCCTATTTGACGGCGTAAAAAAATAAAAGTGCATCGCCGTAGAAGCGTTCCTGTTTAAGCAAATAACGTTTGCGTGGTTTCGTCTACACGGACGAGGCATCCTTGCGAAGGCGCCGAATACCTCGTACTGGGCGACCCGCTGCTCGGGCAAGTACTTAACTCAGCTCGAAGTCGAACTCGGTGCGCGAGAATTTTGTGCTGCAAAAAGAATAAAATAAAGTCGATCAACGAAAAATCGATCAATACAAGGACGGTCCAAGGGCAGTGCCAGATTTCCTAAGCGCAGCTCGCAAAGAACATGGGACGAACGCGGACTTGCAACTGAACTTCACTTACAGCCAAACAGACCTTCCTTTATACACGTGCACTGATACTAACCAAATCGCGTTTTTCACGCGCAGTAACTGCGGATCCCTCGAAAATTGGTGCCTGCCCTAGAGTGGGCAACCATTTCACGCCAAGCCGCGATCGCGCGCGAGAACTATACTGTAAACGCCCGAACCACAAACCATCAACAACGAAAAAAAAAATAAAATAAAATAAAGCGCGAGCCGTAAACAACAAGAAACGAGAAACCAAAGTCGAGGCAACGGCACACGTAGTACATGCAAACGGATGAAAAGTGATAGGAACAAATAGCCGCGGAGCTACTGCGGCAGGTTAGAAAAGAGCAAAGGCTCGGAGTTGTAGGAAGATTGTACAGAACCGCGATTTCCACGCCGCAGCTGCGGTTCTTGACGCTCATCTCGCTAGATGTATAGCTACAAAGTGTCTATACTGCGAAGCTTTGTGATATTCGATTCCTCGCCTTTCCTCTTTATATTATTTTCTTTCCCTGCCCCCCAGTCAATTCGATTGTTCGCGCGTCTCAGACACATCGATCACGCAGCGCCGGAATCGACTTGACTGATACGCGAGCTGCACGTAGAGTTTGAATATAGAGGACGTCGAAGCGATGCGCGTAGGATGCGCCTGAACATGAATAAATAAATAAATAATAATAACAATAATAAGAGAGAGATCTCTGCTCGGTGGAAGTCTGGCGGTTTGACATTCGCCTCATCCACGAGAAAACGTTTCATTAGCGCTCGTGTATAGGCGCGAATGGCAGGTGTACAGTGTACATAAATGAGCATAACGAAAGACCGTCCGCAGTTAGATGGTTTCTGCGTTGACATTTTCTCTACTATAGTTTCGTGACAAAGTACCGCAGTTCGAGCTCCCCATTATCACAGTAGCATTTCGCATTTAAAAGTCCGGGATGACTTTTTCCCACTCTCTGTGACCTTCTTCGCACTTCGCTGTGAACGCGGCTTGTTTTTCAGTGCGATTTCGCAAGAGGCTGCAAACGTGACCCGGGGCACTTGCTGTCCATTGAATGAATTATGGGGTTTTACGTGCCAAAACCACTTTCTGATTATGAGGCACGCCGCAGTGGGGGACTCCGGAAATTTCGTCCACCTGGGGTTCTTTAACGTGCACCTAAATCTAAGCACACGGGTGTTTTCGCATTTCGCCCCCATCGAAATGCGTCCGCCGTGGCCGGGATTCGATCCCGCGACCTCGTGCTCAGCAGCCTAACACCATAGCCACTGAGCAACCACGGCGAATCACTTGCTGTCCATGATTATAACCGCTCCTGCAGTGCATGGGCTGGTAGAGTATGTATCCTTGCTAGCTATTGCTAGACAGTATCCTTGCTAGAACACGTTCCTCACTCATCCTGTCGCGAATATTTGCCTATGGGCTCCCTGCAATGGTCAGGCGGCGCGACGATCGGCTCAGCCGTCAGCGCCACCGTGTCAGTTGCGCGAAACACCGAGGCGGCCGCTGCTACGGAGGCATGCTTTTGCGGCACTCGTTTGAAAGCTTTCGGACGTTCTAAATTGCGGTTTTAAGGCAATCGAAAACGTCGAGGCCCATTTTGGACCACCGACGCTGGAGAAAGGACGTGAAATCTTTTACTACAACCACGTATACCGTGTCAAAGAAGTAAACAGCACGGACATCCCAGTGAGGTGCTTAAATTAAATTGTGGTGTTTTAGGTGCCATAACCACGATCTGATTAGGAGGCACGCCGTGGTGGGAGACTCCGGAATAATTTGGACCACCTGGGGTTCTTTAACGTGGACCTAAATCAAATTACACGGGTGTTTTAGTATTTCGACCCCATCGAAATTCCACCGTGGTGGCCGGGATTTATTCCCGCGACCTCGCGCTCAGCAGCCCAACACCGTAGCCACTAAACAACCACCGCAGGTAGCGAAGTATTTTTCACAACAAAGTAAGTATGCTTACGACGTCGATTTCGAAGTGCGTTAACAAATCATTATTTTATACCACTTAAGTGAGCAAATACGGCCGTGGACGTCTTTGAACTGCCATTTGTCGCTTCCTTACTTGGAGCGTGCCTTGCACCTCACATTGTAGAGGTTTTGGCGAATTGGCAGGTAAGTGCTTTTTTCTCCGTTGACGAAGTGCCTCGAGCATACTCTGGTATTGTCGTTCGGGCTCGAATGTCAGAAGGTATTACCGCTGAAGAATCATAGAGAGCAATCAGCTGAGACTAAACAACGTGAAGATTGAACAAATATGCTTTTGTGTGCGTGAGGGAAATGCTAATTTTCGAATACTCGTCGTGTTCTGCAGTGTACTCCAACTTTAGTTCTGTTGTTTTAAGCGCGAGAAAACATCGGCACGAATGAGCTCGGTACCAGCATTCGCGTCTTGATGTTGGCGCAGGAGGAAGCAAGCGCATGCAAAGCTCCAGCACGGAGCGCTTACGAAGCTAGATTTGACACCTAACAACCACTGCGAGTTTGTTTTATAGCAAGAGCTAAACAACTATCAAAACTGATTTACAACAGCAGGAATCGGTTCACGCATTTTCATGCAGTTGACGCTTTATTGTGTCTTTTTACAGATGCCGCTCCTGGCTCTTTTTCATTTCTTTTTCTTGTTTTTGCACTTACGTCTTAGTTCGTTTAGCAGAAATTCGCAAGACCGACACTAACCGCGACGATCCACTTCAGCCGCCGGGTTGCTTCCCCCGGTTTCGAAGGGAAGCGGTACAATTTGATGCCGACATCCCCTTCGCGGTTGTGACAGTTCTTAACGCAGCAGTATCTGCGCTTGTTCTTTTTGTTGACACTTCTCACAAAGGAGCTGCCAAGAGGCCGTGGGGAATCTATTAGAAAATTGGAAAAGCAGGCTTGCAGGCGCGCCTGAGCGCACCGCGACCACTGGTGAAATGACGGTGACGGCCTACCCGCGGATGCTCACCGCCGCTGCCAGGTGGCGCGACACGTACAGGCAAACTGCATTTGCGTTCCCGGGCAAGCCAGGTCGGGGCTGCCCCAAACGGTTATGAGCGCGAACACGCGCCAGCGCACCGCATTTGCACTGCACTGCGAGCGCTCCGTTTGCTATTACGCAACCGACCGGAGGAGCGCATGTCCGTCGTTGGCGGCGGCGGCTTGCCGTCCACGGGTCGACCCCATGCCCTCGGCGGCGGCGGTGTCGGCGACGTGAGCTGGTGGGGGGGAGGGATGAATCGATTGAGCGGAGAGGAGGATGGCGTCGATTTGAGGGGGGGGGGGTGGCAGAGGAGGGGGATCGATGTCGAGCAGCACTTGCCTTCTTGGGCGAGTGTGCGTCTCGAGACGAAGAGGGAGAGAGAGGCAGAGAGAGAGAGATAGACTGGGGGGGGCGACCGACTGGCGAAGTGGGGAGGGGGCGCTTGGACCACGACGCCCAGGCTAGACGGGTACCGCCGCGCCACTCTGTAACCCAGACACTGCGGCGCCGGCCGGATCGGCGGCTCGGACGGTGGCGCTGAGCTTTTGGGCCGGGGTAGGGGTAGGGGGGGAGCGGGGGGGGGGGGAGGTCTGTGTCGGCGCCACTTTCTTTTTTTTTTTCGTGTTTTGTGTGTACGTGTTCCTTTCGTTCGGTATTTATTTTGTTGTCGTGCGCGGGTTCTACAGTCAGATTCTGGCTCTTCCGCTTGACGGCCTGATATAGCTTGCAAAGAAGGCTTAGCGAAACACGTTTCCTTTTTTTTTTTCTTGGCCGAGTTGGCGCATGTGGCGAGGAGCGAGAAATCGCGGAGAGACACCAAGAACAAACGAAAGGCGGGGAGGTTGAAGCAAGGAGTATGCCCGGTTGCCTCCACTGCGGGAGAAGGGGAGGAAAGCGTTAACAGCATGCAGGAGAGAAAGCCAGGAGTTATGTATGTGGACACAACGCTAAGAATTTTCGCGGGGGATCATGTATAGTCCTAAAACGGACGCTGACAAGAGACAGAGCGAGGCGCTGTACTCGCGCGTACCTTTGCGCTGCGTATTTGCCCCTTGCCTCTTTTTTTTTTTCACCGTGTATGCTCTTTTGTAATACGTTCGTTTATTGAACCTCGGACTCGAAGTAGCTCTTTGATTAATCATCCGCCTTCTTCTTATATTGACAGCTTGAATGGAGAAGCTTTGCGCTTCTATAACGGTGGTTTATTACGTGCGCCTTGTCGCGATACCGACTAGAGCTATGCACGGGCCGCGATTCTGAGCTCGCGCCCCCGGCCCGGGCCCTACACTACCACAGGCGGCCCGGTCCGGCCCGGCTCGGCCTTAGGGCGGGTTAAGGCCCTGCCCGACCTGCAATAAGGCGACGCCGACACAAAAAGAAACAATATCAGGAAAATCAGTTTACTTAAATGACCTACCTTATAATGTTGAACTCTTGCATTCCATATGATGAAATCGCGAATATATACAGTTGCAGCGCGCGCACTGAATTGTTATTCTTAAGCTATTGTGCAAAAACAAGTTGTCCATTGATGAAGGGTTAGAGCAAGTGCGGCGCTCCTGCATCGTGAATCCGGCAGCGCTGAAGTTTCGTTCACTGCTTGAACTGGTGGCCGGAATGGCTAATAGCCTCTTAGCAAGAAGAGCAAGTTTTGGGTTACGTGGCTTCCTTGGCCCGGCCCAAGCCCGAGTAAGAGAATCTCCAAATTGCCCGAGCCCGGCCCGCGGGCAGGGTCTGGGCTTTCGGGCCGGCCATGTGTGTGGGGGTGTGGGGTGTGTGTGTGTGTGGGGGGGGGGCGGCCGGCCGCCCCCCCCCCCCCCACACACACCTATAATGGCATTACCAGAGTTTGTATATTGTATACTTCAATATACATTGAATTTGTGTATCGCACACTATTGGAGTGACTACAGTGCACTGGGTAAAGCGCACTCGGCATAAGTACCAATGTTAGCTCAGTGTTTGGTTTGCAATTTACGCCGGTGCTATGTAATCGGCCCCATCTTCTTCGATCACACACTGAGACTGGACAGCGTTACGTGGACGAAATCCTTGAAGAAGTGGTAGATGAGTGTCTCGGCAAAGTCCCGCGGTCACGTCTTCCACTTCCGTGGTGTCGGCAAGATGGAGCACCAGCACACAGCAGCAGCCGCGAGCATGAAACTGGCTGGATGCGACTTTTCATGCGCAATAGATTGGAAGGCACGAGCCTGAGAATTCGCCGGCTTGGTCACCTGACCTCTCTTTCCACTCGATTTCTTTCTTTGCGGCGATGAGAAAAATCGTGCCTAGATTATCGTTGCGGACGTTATCGCTGCAGGCGTTTTTTAATATCATTATTTTTTTTACCTCCATTTTTTCTTCGAATTTTCGCGAAGTCGAACACGGGGTTGTGCTGGACGGAGCACAACGACCGTGATATAGACGGGAGGAAAAAGACGAAGCTCGGTTGATGTGGAAACTTGCGCCGGTTAGCGTAACGTAGTCCCAATTCTGGAAGACCAGCGCTTAAGATGAAGCGCGGTGAGAATAATTAGACACACGCGCAGCATCGACACATACGGACGGAGTTTCTTCTGCGATTATGAAGTCAGCGGCAACCTAGCAATGTATGTAGGAGCGGTGGCAAATTCACGACTGCCCAAACTCGGAAGATAAATTTGTGTAAATGCGTACGCCGTAGGTGAACGTCTTTCCGCATTGACTTGTCCCTCGGGGGGGAGTACGTTTCGGAGTGCATGTGCGTGGCGGTGACGCTCTTTTGGCTTTGAAGAGCCCAGTTAGCCTGGGCCATCCGTTTTGGTGGCGCCACTGAAAATGGAAAAGGAGTGGTGGGATAGATAGATAGATAGATAGATAGATAGATAGATAGATAGATAGATAGATAGATAGATAGACCGATAGATAGATAGATAGATAGATAGATAGATAGATAGATAGATAGATAGATAGATAGATAGATAGATAGATAGATAGATCAAAATTAGTGGTAGGTCTTGCGGTCCAAGTGATAGCAGCCGCACTTCCGTATCGTACAACAATGGCGCAGTCGATTTCGCCCGTGAGCTCAAGGACGCGAACTACAACGGCATGAGAGAGAGAGAGAGAGAGAGAGAGAGGGAGAGAGAGAGAGAGAGAGACGTCTGTGACAATTGCGCCGCCGCCGACTCGTTTACTCCGTCAGGTGTGTACCGAGTCAGAATGTGCGGGAATTCCTTTCGCTCGACTTCGTTATCGCCCACCGCTCAGGACCGTCACAGTATATCCCGGTGGTAAGATAGGCCGCCGCTGGGGCCCTTAGCGAAGACCGAATGATGAATGGCACGTCATGGAATATACAGAATCGTTACGCTGTCCCGGCCACGGCCGCCCACTGGAACGAAAGTTGTCCTGCGCGTTTCCCAGCGCCAGAAGTTGTCGCCACCAGCGCGATTCTCGTACGGTCGCTTTCAATTTCGCGCGCTTATCGGCTGGCTGGGCACTATAGATACGTCACGCGAAAGCGATAGTATCGCCCCCACCTCCCCCCCCCCCCAAAAAAAAAGACCTTAGTGCCCTTCCACTCTGTGAAGAAGGTTGACCAGTGAAACTGTGTATGTGGGCCCCTTAATGGCGAACTGCACCTCCGCCGCGGGTCGGCCCGGCATAGCACTATCTTGGGTATCGGCCCACGTATGAAGGGGGAAGGGTGTGTGTGTGGGGAGGGGGGGGGGGTCGGTTACCACGTCAACGACGCGAAAATTTCCTTGGATGGTAGAGGTATCGCTGTAAAAAAAGTAGTCTTCCGATGACTGGTCTCCTGTTTGAGCTTAAACGGAAAGAGCGACAACGAGAACGAAATATTCAGAGTTTCTTACAGCTGCGCCATGACCATACGTACGCAGCACGCAAGCGCTTTTGCGGGAGACGTGGCAGCGCCTATCACGACGGGGCGTTTAGTACGCGAAAGTGTCCACGCATGCGTAAACGGTGCGTAAACGTGCAGCGCCATCTCGAAGGTAAAAATGGAAGCGCTCGCTTTCTAAAGTCAAGCAAATCGATACAAACACGCTAGCCGGATCGCTAGATATATCACGGCCGATGGAGTAGCCACCATTTTGCGAAGACGAACGCTCTGATGCTGTCCCGAACAAACAGCCTTTGTGGGAACGTTTCTTTCGTTTTTCTTTTACTTCGCAGTTAACTTGTGTACTTTGCGACTGCCGACAAAACGAGCAACCCGTAGCCTTCTCCTCCTTTTTTCTTTTCTTTCTAGTGAAGAACGCATGAAAAAAATGAATTGGAAGAGCGGAGGGAACGAACTAACGAGGAAAGTCGAAAAGAAAATCGAGATTGACGAGCGCCCTGCGTCTGATAGGCTCTTCATCAGCGCTACACAACGCGAAGGGCATGCTCGATTTGCGGCCAGCGAGAACGCCGAAGTGAAACTATACACGAAAGGGGGAGGGGGGGGGGGCGACGCGCGCCTTCTTGAAGTTTTGATATCGCCGGCAGTTTCAAATCCAAACGACAGTATATCACAGTGCAAGTAACATACTTGTGGTGTACCACTATGGCGTCGTTTTCCTTTCTTTCCTTTTGTTCTGAAGAAGGGAAAGAAACAAAAAAGCGCTCCTACCGCGCGATACTTGAAATCGAAACTATACGCGCTAGTCAGCACGTATTATGCAGCATTCTCGCTGCAGATAGAGTGGCTTTTCTCTCTTTTGCACAGTTGCTCTATCACAGTAAGTGGAATCGGGGCGTTGCCCTTGTACTTGCATGTTCCGAAATCTCCATCGAGTGCGCGTTGTCTGCCGAGACGATGGAGGCTCTTTGCAAAATCTCGGGTCCGCGACCGCACCACGCAGGGAGTGGGGCTGCATGCGCACCCTGGTTTCTCGTTCTCGAAGGATGGCTGCCTCTGACAGATTGCCTCCGTTCCCTTCGCAGCCGCCTTCTCGCCCACGTTCTCGAGCTGTATTGGCGGCGAGGAGTTACGGAGTCGCCATCTATCGGAAGCGCCTCGCTGGCGTAGTATGAGGGATCACGTGGCGCGCTCCTCATAGGTTTTGCTGTCACCGCTCACTGAAAACACCACGCGCGAGCTCTCCCGGACATTTCTGCAAGTACTTTCGAAACGAGAGACGTTTCTTAGTGTCTAAATAATAATCTTGGGCAAACTGAAAGCACACAATCGTTTACAGACGCTATCCCTTTACCGAATACGTACAGTGAACGCCACTGCGCGCGGTCGCCGCGATGGAGTCTCCCGAACCGGCTTCTTGCGTGAAAGGTAGGTAAACGCTGAGAGCAAACTATGTGAAATATGTTCTTATTGTGTGTGTATAACTAAATGGAGCGTAATAGAACGAAGCCTCAATGCGGCGATCGCGCAGATTCGCAGCGACCGACTGCGCGTCTGCATGCTTGTCCGCGCACTGTTTCGCTTTCTCCGCGCACGCGTTTTCTCACCGTGCCATGAGCTTTAGACCGCAGAATATAAGCATTTAACAGTATACAAGCAACCATTGTTGCGTGGGCGCTATCAGAGCTGTTCAAAAATAATTTCATTGTAGAGACTTCGACGCCTACGGGGACTGTAATGTGTCGTCGATTCAATCTTTTTTTTCTTCTCAATTCTTTGACCTTTCAATATTATTTCTCGAGTTGCGTCGCACTGTATGTTTATCGGTGTTCTCAGCGTGCAATTTCCCGCTGCTCCTTTATTGTAATCCAGTGCATTAATTTATAACACAAACATGCTTTTTTTTATGTGCTTCTTACCGCTGCCTTTCCACTCCACTGAACTTCCCAGTATCTATAGCATCGACAAGTTCATAGACCAAACCGTCATGACATTAGTCGGGTAGCGGACTCGGGCGAGCGTCTCAGTGCGCGTTTTCAGAACATCGCAGACCGGGCGCCGTAGCAGAAATCTTCCTCGCGTCTGTGCTTGCTGCATACCCGAGTTGTAGCCGATGACTGTTTGCCGGTTTTATGTTTCGCGAGCCAAGCTTCACGCAGCTTCTTGTCCTGCGGCTACGTGTGAATAAGGCTGACACCAGCCTCCGTTACGTGCGTCCGGCCCTGCGGCACCGAGCAGTAGCCTACCACGTTGCGCCCCTTCAAAGGCAGCCACTACCTATTGTGGTGCTTTGAAGCGTTGTAAAGGAGACACTTGAAGCGGGAAAATTTCGCCACTAAACGAGGACCGCAGCGTACAAGGGAATTTTAAACTCGTTTTCAGCTCGCTTCGGCGCACCCGAAGCAGCCGACGCGGCCGCTATGTCCACGTGATCCCTCCTAGCACGTCACACCGACGGTGGCGCCAGCTTTTCCAGTGGTGGAGCTCGAGGCCAATACTTCCACGGGGGCCGATACATTCTCGCTCTGGTTTTCTTTCTTTTTCTTTTTTTTGCATTCCGTGAGCAACATGGTGCAAGTGTAGCAATAGTCGAGCAACTGGCGAGTCCCCCCTTTTCTTCTCGTGCTTTTTTATTTCTGCATTTATTTATTATCATTCTTTCAGTGCGCGGCTTCGCCGACTACGCGCTTGTGTCTTTTGGCCGCCGCCCGCCGGCAGCAGCAGCAGCAGCAGCAGCAGCAGCAGCGTCTTGCATGCGAATAAATAATCAAAGGGGTGAACGAACCTAGTTGGCGAAAAAAAGGTGGGGGAGGGGTCGGGCGGCGTCCGCAGAAAAAGAGAGAGAGAGAAAGATGGTTGTTTATGTGTTTGTTTTCGGCCGACTGAGCTGTCTGGAGCGTAGTTCGATTCTGTTATTGTCGTTGCCTCCCCCCCCCCCCCCACCTTTCTCCGCTGTCTTATTTTTTCTTGCAGCGCGGGAACTTCTTTTGGAGAAAAAAGGCAAGCGTTAAAAAAATTTAATAATAAAAGCACTGCCTTTTCTCTCTCCCCCTCCCCCTTACTGTTACGTGGTTGTTCGTTCTTTGGATGCTTGGTTCGTTGTAAACCGTTTTGCGCTGAGCAGGGCCCTTACATATACTAGGCAGCCGGTGGCGTTGACTGTTCCCGCGGGGCTTCCGGCCTTTATGCGCTCCCTTTTGAAGAGGGCTTCGGCTCTGAACTGCGTGCGAGCGTTGGGAATGCGAAAACAAAAGGGACACACAAACAAGCCCGAGAAGCCGCCGTGGGATTCCTAGGCAAACGTTGTCCCCGCGGGTTACTGAACAGGGTGCTTTAGCGTAGCAGCGTTACCGTTTTACCTGTTACCGTTGTACCGCTTCAGCGGGGCCCCGACGAAGACGTGAGCGAAACAACTTTAATAGGTCCAGAGGACACGCCGGGGAGACCCCGCGCCACCCGACTAGTCCCACGTAGGGAGCAGTTAGTCTATCAATCAATCAGTAAGACCAGCCGGGAAGGTCTTTGTAGCATCGCCTTCGAAGACGAGCGCCCAGCGCTATATACCGGCGTCCTGTCGCACCGGCCATCTCCTCAGAAGGTCAACGACCGCTGACGCCCGTTGGAACGTTTATAGATGCGACGCCCGTTCGGCATTCACAGAGGCTTTTTCGCGACTGTATACTGCTCGCCGCCAGTACCTTGCTTTTCTCTCTCGTTCTCCGTTAAACGCGTTTGTGACAACTCGATTCGTAAACCTCGGCGTTCGCTTACTGCAGTACTGCAGCTTGGCACGCGAATCGCGAGCGTCGTCTGCGCGATAATTTCAAACGCCGGACGCGACGAAGGGTAGCTTCAATCCATCAAGCGCGGCGGCGGGCGCTTGGGCACAGAGGCCGTCTTGTCGTCGCGTGCGTTCCGCGGGGCGACGAGTCCGGGACCGTCAGGCAGACGGTGTCGGCGGCCCTGCGTGCGAACGGCTTTTGCCGCCGCCGTGTTATGCGTGCCGGTGACTCACGGCGCGCGCGCTTGCGCGCTCTCGCCCGGTGTCGACGACTCCCAGCTGGGCCAGGCTAGGGCTCTGTCTGCCGGAGCCTAGCTCCTCTGGTATTCCCGCGAAGAAAGTCTACTACTCTCCGCCGGTTGCTCGCGGCTATAAACAGCGCTGCCGCTCTCTTCTTCGACGGCTGGCTGTTTTCTTTTGTTGCCGATGTGGGTCAACGTGCGTTCGCGGCGAGGCCCCGGGGCGCCCGACCCCGCGCTCGGGCTCCTCTGCGCTGGCAAAAAAGAAGACGAGGTGCTGTCGAAGCGCGCGCGTTGAACCCGTGACGAATGGCGGCGGGCGAAAAGTTAGAGCCGCTGTAACGACAGACGGACGGACATACAGACAGACGTACGTACGTACGGACGATCAGACAGACAGACAGATGCAGGCATACATACAGACAGACGTACGTAGGTACGTACGTACGTACGTACGGACGGACGGACAGATGCAGACGTACATACAGACAGACGTACAGACACGTACAGACAGACAGACGTACGGACGGACAGACAGACAGACGTACGGACGGACAGACAGATGCAGACGAGCAGACAGACAGACAGACGCAGACGTACATACAGACAGACGTTCGTACGGACAGACAGACAGACAGACAGATGCAGACGTACATACAGACAGAGGTACGGACGAACGGACGGACAGACAGACAGATGCAGACGTACATACAGTGTTAGATATGAAGCTGGTTCCTGCGATTACTTCGAGTTCCCCAGACCACATCGGATTGCAGCACAGCTAATTGAGGAATGCAGAAGCAGGAAAGCGCATTCCAGAGAAGCGGCCGAGCAGACAAGTTTAAGGCAACGAGTTTACATGCCAACAAGTTCGTGCGCCGCCGGGATTAGCAGGTGGGCATCCGACAATGAAGCAGGTGCAGCCCTCCCCTTCTCTTTGTTCGAAGTGCATTGCCAGTCTGCGATGCAAGACCGCAGCAAGCCGCCAGGTGTGACACCACGACACGGGCGCCTACCATTGGCTGCAAGTGGCGTCATCGGAGTGGACTCTCCCATTGGTCAAACATGACGTGACTTGCAGTGCTCGAAGGGCTTATAAGAAGCCTTCCAGAGAGACCTGAGGATTCGGGGGGACATGCCCTGTTTCCCTGTTTCACCTCTCTCGAACTTCTTGCCGCGGGCCGCAGCGTCCGAGTTGCTGCCGGCCCGTAATGACAGTACGAGTGTTACTTCTCGCTCACCTCCTTGTACTTAATGTAGAATAAATTCCTCCCAAGTTTTGGGTTTTCATCCCGAAGTCCCGTCCTACAACCCCTACATCTGGTAGGCAGCGGTAGGATCGCCTCCGAATGCATCAGCTGGTGGCAGCGCTACGGATCAACCTTCGGCAAGAGAGATCCTAAGGAACCGGGAAGAGCGAAGAAGAGAGAGCCTTCGTCGAAAGAGGTCCGAAGAGACTGGGAGTATCGAAGAAGGAGCGAGCCTTCGACCCAGGGAGTCCGGAAGGAACCGGCAACAGCGGACGAACGAACCGGATGGCAGGGTGCTGCAACCGTAAGTGAGCGCGTGGTTTTTTTCCTTATGATTCGCCAGACTCAAAGGTTGTGTGTTCAATTTTGATAGTTCTGGGAATCGGGAGTTTGTTGCATTGTGTGTTTGCACAAATTAATTAAGGAAAACAGTTTTAACCACCTGTCGGGGCAGCTGCCATGGATCTTAGAAGGTTGACGAGGTTAGACTTGTTGTTGGTGTGCGACGATTTGGGAGTTGAGGCGGACGAACGGATGGAAACGCCAGCTATCATAAAGGCGATTAACGATAGTGGCAATGATGATGAAAGTATTAGGCTTGCTTGGGAGGTGATACAGGAGCCACGGGAGCGTGTACGTCGTGTACGTTTGCGAGAGCGTCGTGAACTTAGGAGTAAGCGTCAGCGTGAAGAACGCGAGAATGAACGGAAGCAGGAGCTTCAAGAACTTGCTCTTATGTGTCAGCGTCACGAACGTGAGAAGGCACGCGAACGTGAGAATCAACGTAAGCTTGAGCGAGAGGAAAAGTATGAGAGAGAGAAGGCAGCACTGATCAAAGAGATACAGTATTGTGATCAGTTATTGGCACAGAGAGAACGGCTGTCTGAGAATTCTGTAGGTAGTACAGAGCGAAAGAATGAGGAAGTGTCTAGCGGACTTTCGCCAGAAGCCGACGAAAAGAGTAGTGCCTGTGAGATTGGCTGCAGATTCATAAGTAAAGGGAAAAGGCTAGCTGCTAACGATGCCTTAGTGGCAATAGAGGCCGTTAAAGGCCAGAGTGAGAGCGACGAGGTGCTGTGCCAACAGATGACTGTGGAGACAGCTAGGCCAGCTGCGAACAAATTGGCACAGTTACCGCGTGTGTGCGTCGCTGGTAATGTTAGCGAGGTTGCTAGCGAAGGAAAGGGTACTGTTGACGCGACAGACGCGAGCACCCATGTAGAGCCAGATGTGCGTGCAGAAGTGAAGTGCGAGCTGAGCGGTGCAGTTGAGGGTAATTCTCAGGATTGCGAGCTGCGTAGCTCAAGAGAATACAACTGCATTGTTCAGGGATCGGTGCGGCTCTCCGCCAGTCTAGATGGCCTAGATAGGGATGATTCAGTTGTTAATCATTCGGACTGTGCGCGTGAGACAGCGATCGATACCGACGGGCTGTGTGCCGATGCACAGCGTGAGCTGGGCAATGTAGTAGAGGGCAGTTCGCAAGAGTGCGAGTTGTCTTACTCGAGTAAAGCCTGCTGCATTGTGCCAGAGTCGGTTGAGCTGTCCGCCAGTCGAGGCAGAGAGAGAGTAGATTTAAGTGAGAATCACTCAGACTGTGCGGGTAAGAGGCCGATCCGGGCCGACGAAATGTGTACCGGCCAGCACGAGGCACGAGAAGGCGACATGAAGGCGAGTGCAAAGAGAAAGCGCCTTAAAAAGAAGCGCAGTAAAAACCGAAAGTCGGTAATTAATGTAGCACCGCCAAAGATGGCGAGAAACCCAAAAGGGCAGGGCGCGAGGAAGAAGGTGCGGTCGTCTAGGACGATGTTGACGCATCCAAAATGGTCGAGCCACCGGTCAAAGGGGGACCGCGAAGAATGTTCTGCGCGGACGCGAACAAAGGGCACGGGGCAGTTAAGCTCCTCGTCGTTCCGTAGTTCTTTTTATAGCTCAGCGTGCAGTTCGAAGAAACGCAAGGTGGTAGGACGAGACCAGGTGGGGAGTAGCGACGCGGTCAATCGAGTTCGTGTTGAAAGCGGGGCGCGGGGACGCAAATTGGCAGTAGACCGTAACGTCTTGGGGGAGCTGATAGTGAATCAGCCCTTTTGTTGTCTCTCGGCAGCCAGAGTAGCTTTCAGACCACGTCCACCCCGCGTTCGACTCAAAGTATGAGTCAGACGGAAGCGTTTGGAAAAGGAGGCCTGGAGCGCTTCCGTAGAAATGAAGTGTCTTGTTTTATTTTTGAGCATCGGAAAATTTCGCGATTTGAGACTAGGTTTTCTTTCAATATGTAAGGTATGAGCTTTGTTTGTTTTCGTTCGAGAAGCTCGATATTTGAAAGATGCATTTTAGGTAAACATGTAGTCTCGCGAGATGCTCATTAATAAGTAGATAGGCTTTTTTTTATGTATGTGTGAGTAACCTGAGGGTCAAGGTTATTGTTGAGAGGCCTATCGTAACGCGCGTGTGTGTTATTTAACCTTCTTTCTTTTTAAGCGTTTTTGAATTTTGTAAGGTTAAGCGCGTAGATTTGAGTGAGTGCATGATTTGCACTGAGAAGCGTTCTTAGTTCCATTAGCACGTGTCCTGTGTGGACGGAAGGAAGCAGATTTATGAGTGGGTTGCTAGTGTGTGTGGAGGGCAGCCGTATTCTGACTTCTATTACAAGTACGCGTGGAACGAGTTATTAAAAGACGCCTTATTTTAAGAGTTCTGCGGAGTGTGTAAGTCCCGCAAGTTTAATTGTTCGTTTATGTCACGTGTCCTGTAGGACTTTCAGGAAAGAAACGTGAGTAAGCGTGAATGAAAAGTTTGCCTACAATGCAAGTACGCGTCCTGTTTAGTGACCACAAGGCTGGTGCGCTTGTGATTACGTACTTGTGAGGTTGACCAGATTGTTCAGTGGCACCAATACGTGTGATAAGTACGCCACTGCGATAGATTGGAAACATGCTGTTCGTGTAGTTAGGCCACTTATGTTATGTTCGGCTGTTTTCATTTGTTGTTTGCATCATCAACGACCCTTTTGTTTTGCAACAACAATAGTGCTCTGGTCTTGTCGGCATTCGGGGAGAAATGGATAGCGGTTTGGAAGGGTGGTTGGAACTGTTTTGTCGAAATTGGGGAAATAAAAGATCAGGGTTGATTTTGACTCAGTAATAGTCTGGCGAGTCAGGGGTGAAGAGCCTGCGCTTACGCGTGGTGCAGCGCTGTGCTGTTTTGTTTGTTTGACGTTTGTTCTCCAGGGCCAAGGATCCCGAAGTTCGTCAAACGAGGCTCGACCCCAGTACCCTGCAGCTTCTTTCAGCGTTCCTCATGGCCAGCGAATTGATTTCACTGGCCATTCAGAACAACCGGGGCGAGGACGAGCTGTTAGATATGAAGCTGGTTCCTGCGATTACTTCGAGTTCCCCAGACCACATCGGATTGCAGCACAGCTAATTGAGGAATGCAGAAGCAGGAAAGCGCATTCCAGAGAAGCGGCCGAGCAGACAAGTTTAAGGCAACGAGTTTACATGCCAACAAGTTCGTGCGCCGCCGGGATTAGCAGGTGGGCATCCGACAATGAAGCAGGTGCAGCCCTCCCCTTCTCTTTGTTCGAAGTGCATTGCCAGTCTGCGATGCAAGACCGCAGCAAGCCGCCAGGTGTGACACCACGACACGGGCGCCTACCATTGGCTGCAAGTGGCGTCATCGGAGTGGACTCTCCCATTGGTCAAACATGACGTGACTTGCAGTGCTCGAAGGGCTTATAAGAAGCCTTCCAGAGAGACCTGAGGATTCTGGGACATGCCCTGATTCCCTGATTCACCTCTCTCGAACTTCTTGCCGCGGGCCGCAGCGTCCGAGTTGCTGCCGGCCCGTAATGTCAGTACGACTGTTAATTGACGCTCACGTCCCATGTACATAATGTAGAATAAATCCTCCCAAGTTTTGGTATTCCATCCCGAAGTCCCGTCCTCCAACCCCTACAACAGACAGATAGATGCAGACGTACAGACAGGCAGACAGGCACACAGACGGACGGTTTAATGAGGTCCTGAGAAGCGCAAAATAGAAAGCATCATGCCCAACGCATACATTGAAATCTATGTGAAGCGGTTAGTTAATGCATATGAAACTGTTAAGCTTCGGCAAGGCGGGTTTGCAGCATAGCGATTGCATGCCGGTGCGGCAGGATGCTGAGACCCCTACCCCGGTCACATGACCGTAGAATAATCCCGCTGTTCCAGGGAGCCCGTTTTACTTACGTTTTACGTAAGAAACCATCCGAGGAGACGCGTCGAGCGCCCCCGGAGTGAAGGTGTAGGTAGCCTCGCTTTAATAAAGGAATTGTGCGCGTGAAGACTTATTGGGATATATACTGGGGATACTTACAGTATGGTCTACCCGCCGTGGTTCCTTAGTGGCTGTGGTGTTGGGCTGCTGAGGTCACGGGTTCGAATTCCGGTTTCGGCAGCCTCGTTCTTTTTTTGTTATTTTACAGTATGGTTTGTTGTTTCACTGCGTAATTCCGTAGAGAACGGTGCAGGTCATCAGCGCATCTGTATGTAATGGGGTTTCGTGTAAGTCGATTCGTTATACAAGTGCTGTCTGTCCTGTGTGTGAGCTGTTCAGCAAGAGAGCAACAGAAAGCTGTATAGTCACTGAACCACCGAGGCTTTGTGCGTCGAAATGACAACTATACAACCAGTGGATCAGTGCGCATTTTGTGGACGTTGGCTGTCTAATATCTTGCGAAAAGCAGCCCAGAAGTGTTGCAGTAAAAGGAGACAAAGACTTGAAAGTGGCGGCTCATCGTGGTTGCTCAGTAGCTATGGTGCTGGGCTGCTGAGCGCGAGGTCGCGGTATCGAATCCCGGCCATGGCGGCCGCATTTCGATGGGGGCGAAGACGCCCGTGCACTTAGACTTAGGTGCACGTTAGAGTACCCCAGGTGGTCGAAATTTCCGGAGTCCTCCGCGACGGCGTGCCTCATAATCAGAAAGTGGTTTTGGCACGCAAAACCCCATATTTTTTTTTTTTTTTGAAAGGGGCTCACTTGCAACTGAGTTTATTTTGAGAAATGTCAAACCAAGTAGCCCAATAGTTTGTCTGCATTCTTGCTTTGTGACATCCTTTTACGTAGCGAAGCGTCCAAACGATGGTGGCTGCGTTCGTCACAAAGCATTGTTCTTTTCTCTCTCTCTCTTTTTTATTCCTTTTGTCTTCGGTGAAACCTGGCAACCGATTTTCTGGCCGATCCAACATGAAAGGAATCCAGTGCAACCCACCATAGCACAGTGTTGGTACTCCTCCGGGCTTGTCATCCTCGTGTGTCCCGAAATAATTTGATTTCAAGAAACGCATCCGCGCTTATCGAAGGGAACTTGCATACGGGTGTTTGTCTTCTGCAACCGAAACGCTGAGCAGACGATCCGGAACACTGCATGATCCGTGGCTGGATACGTGCAAGCTTAGACAGCGTTACTGACGTATGCTTGCAGTTCCTATTATTTATTTGTTTGCAAGTTATAACACTTTCAGTTGTATTTGGAGAGCGTTTTAGTTTTGTAAAGGCAGAAAGTTTCGCGCAACATATTTAATTTTCGCGCGCTAGGCACGCCGGTTGATCGCAGCGCCCCGTCTTGCGGCGTGATCGCTGGAAGCGTCCCCAGTTATCTCATTGCTTCGCTGCACGGATGCCACACTGCCTCCTTCCACAATACCACGAGAAGCTCTGGTGGTGCTGGTGTTCGTTGGTGTCGGCGCCGTCGCCTCGCCCACCAGGGGGCAGGAGAGAGCCGTGCGCGGTTTCTATGAACTTGGGGGGGGGGCAGGCACCCGGGCGTGCCGAACAGCTGACTCGCACGTGTGTTTGTAGCTCGGCGATCGTTCTTTCTCGCTCTTTCTTCTTCTTCTCCTTTGGGTCTCGCCGGGTGCGACCCGGTTCCCCACTTGCTGGCATCCCGCTGCCTCGCCGCCCCTGCTGCCGTATACCACGGCCGCTTTTATTTCTGCATGTGTCTCAGTTTCTTCCCGCCATTTCTTTCATTTTCTCTCTCTCTCTCGAGCTTTTTTTTTTTTTCCCTGCCATAAACAGGAAGAAAGACTGCCCCAGTGTCCACGGGTGGTCTGCGAGCCAACAAACTTTTTGGGGGCGCCTCCTTCTCGGTGCACGCTGACGTTGTGGCCCATACCAGAAGGAGCTTGACTGCCACTTCTGCTATGCCATTAGGATCATGTCTTCTCGCCGCTTCCCTCCCTCCCTCTCTCACTCTGTTTTCTGTGCTGTTCAGCTCTTGTTGTTTCTGTGCTTTCTGTCGGGACCTTTTTCTTGTTGCGCACGACTTCTCTTTTCCCTTTGCCGCGTTGTTTCTCGAGCAGCCCCCGGGCAAGGAACGGGCGGCCGTGTTCGTCGGCGCTCCCCCGTCGAGAACGAGCGCCTCGAAGTAGCGCGCGGTTCGGGCACCGCCGCCATGTGTGCACCGACGCTGTGCGGCGGCCTGCCTTTGCGGGTCCGCTGCTGGGCTTCAAAGCCTCGCTGTTGCTGCTGCTCTTGTTGCTGGGCCTTATTCGCCGCTGCGTGCGGTCGTACACGTCTCTGGAAAGAGGGAACGTTGTTCGCGGCGAGAAGGAAAAAAATGCGGGAGAAAGAAACACCAACATGTGAGCGATCACCCCCCCCCTCCCCCCCACACACACATGGACGCACACACGCACCCTTTCATAATAAAACAAGTCTCTTGCACTTTGTGCCAGGCTGGCGGACGAGCTAAAATCTGCCCCCACCCGACTTTTGGCATTACTTAGTCCTCCCCCTCCCCCCTTTCTTTTTTTGGTTTGTTTCTTTCTTCTTTTTCTGTTTTACATGTCGGCCCTTCGCGAAGCAAGCGTGACGCGAGCTGCTTGCACCGGTGCACGTTGAAGAGAGTCGCACGCAAGGGTGAACGCGTCTCCGCGGCAAGTTGTATTTGAGGAGGAAAAGAAACTTTTGCTTCCCCTTCCCTTCCCCCTCCTTCTCGCCCGCGTGCGGTGCGTGTGTCCTTTAGCCCGGGCTTCGACCTTGTGCGGACCCGGAAGAGCAGTGCAATGTTTCAGGAGCGCGTACCTGTGGTCGGCCGGCAGTGCTATCAATTGTCTATTCTTAAGCCTGTTTCACGTGCAAGCGATTTGCAAGCAAGCCTCCTTTCCCAATACCCGTTTACCGAGCGGCGCGCGCCGCTGCGATCACGATCGAAACGCTTGGAAATATTCGCTAGCGGCGAGAGCGGCAACCAATGGCGAAGCGCCTTGCGCAGTGACGTTCAGATCACGTGGCAGAGTCGCGGCCGAAGCGCGGGGACCCGGGCAACTCGCCTTCTCGAGCAGACGGTTCTAGCAGACGACGTCCGCTGCCAGTTTGCGACGTCTCGCGCGGTCTTCACCGTACTGTTCGTCACTCAAGTTGTGCAGTGTCCACTTGTTTGGGATGCTAAAATGAAGGATTTTCGTAGCTAAGAGGAGCGTTCTTTGGGAAGAAATTACGGACTGCAGCCGAAAGTACTCGTCGTCGCAAGTGACGCATGCATAAAGTTAAGCGTACACGTAGAGTAAATGTCGGCGTCGCTCGAAACGCCCATGTCCGTTGGTGCCTCAGAATTGCCGCTTGCTCCCCTCTGTCGGTTTCGAGTTCGATTCTCTGGAGCCAAATTGTGCCCACGTGCTGTTTTCTTCTTGCCTCATTCACCCCCCTCACCCCCCCCCCCCGCACCTCTATAGCGCGCCAAAGCATGGAAATGTGGAGCAAGGCGCAGTTCTTGGAACACCCGCTAAAACCCGCGGCTCACGGGCGCTTTCCGCAAGCAACACTGTGCATCACAGCAGCACGCGTCGCGTCAAACCGCTAAGCTGCGTCTGCGCACCGCTCAACTGTCGCTTGCATGTGAAACAGGCCTCGATCTTCGCACACCGCGATGTTCGCGAAAAAATGAGAAGCATTTGTTTTTTGAAGTTTGAACGGAAACAAATGCCCAATCGCAAGAATGAAAATGTTTGGGACGCCGTAACGCTTTTCATGCCGATGCTCGATCAGCGAGGCCAGCTGCGCTGAAGTGCGCATCTGTGAAGCGCGATTTTGGTGCATACGCACCACAAAGTGATGGTTGGATGCATCCGCAGTGTTTAAAAACGTCGGAGAAAAAAAAAAGAAAGAAAAAGCAATGTTGGGGCCTACGAGAGACGTCGCAATGGGAGGGCACCGGGATAAGTTTGACCAACTCCGCGGTTCTTTTCTAAGCGCGGAATCAAATTGGGAGTACGCCAGCGTTGTTTCTTTCTTTTTCCCTCGCCATTTCGCCCCTCCATCGTATAGATGAGACCGCCGCAGGCCCGGAAATCGATAACCCACAACCTCGTTTGTCATCAGCAGAGCGCCTCGGCCATTGAGCCACCCGTGGTATAGGCACAGAACTTAGACGGCATACAGTTCGCCAGTAACGCCGTTCGCATAGTCAGTGCAGTAGTGCAGTCAAGATGTCAGAGGGATAATCTCCACCGCCGCCTCCCCGTATACGCTGGACGCCAGCCACCACCGCGGCGGGTCTAGCTGGCTTGGCCGCGTTTACGCGCGGTATCTCTTTTCCGCGCCGAAAGGTTGGACGCGATGTGAACAACTGAGGAGAACAGATGGAGAGATAGATTTGCGCTCGCGGGACAAGTCGTCGTACATACTTGGTCGGCGCATTGTGAGAACGACGGCGTGTTGCATGGGCGCTCGCGTGAAATGCGCCGCCCTTGAGTTTTGTTGGATCGTGCCCTGCGTGTTTATCGCCTTTTCGTTTTGCTGCGTCTCTTGTGGGATTGGGAATTTGTAACGTTAGTGCGCTTTTTGTAATCCGCGCGCTCCAAGGGAGTCTGATACACGCGGCTTCGCTTGTTTGCGGCGAATTGCGAGCCCGGGAGAGCTGTATACCGTGCAACGAATCCAAATATATACCTCTCGTTGCATAGTTCTTTTTTTTTTTTTTCGTTTGTTTCCCTCTTTCGCTCTCCTCCGTCATTGAAGGAGGCAGATTGCGAGGGTTCGAAGGGCCGCGGATAACGAAAAGCGCAAAAGTAGGAAATCTAGGTCGGTGGTAATGAAGCACAGTGGAGCTGCACGGGTGGGGGCCGACTCGAGATTATGGAAACTAACTTGTATATCTTGCGCCTAGATTTGAGCATTTTTTCTTCTTTTCTTGTTACGAACGATCAATTTCGTTTTTCTCTCTCGCTCTCTGAATTAGTTCGGTATCTCTTGGGCTCGTGTTCTCGCAACTTGCGTTGGACTTTGTTGCGGGCAGGCTGCACATGTATACGTTTGTGGGTACTTATAGGGCTCAGTTAGCGTCGGATGCTAATTAGCAGCACCTTTAGAGAAAACCTGTCCTGTCCTTGTTGCCGCTACGGGTGTGCGAGAAGGCGAGCCAGTGGGAGAGAGAAACTGTGGAGGATGTATTTATTTCACGTGGCAATGCGATAGCTGGCGCTTAATGCGATGCGATGCTCTTCGCGTGACCTCTTCGTGAGCTCTATGGTCTGCGATGCCAATAACTTCTCAACTGGTGTGCCGTAGCGACAGAGCCACCGCTTGTTCCGAGATCGGGGCAAATGTCGGAAGCCTCGCGAGGGTCAGATGCTCCTCCGAGATGCCTCACCATTAATCGCGCAATATTCTGCTTGCGACGTGTGAATAATAAAGAAAAGAAACGACCGAGTGTGTACGGGTCTGGTGTTGTGTTGTGTGCGACATGCATTCCTTTTATTATTATTTGGCTGTCCCGAAATTGCTCCTTGTGTTACAATCAGGTTTTTTTACGGACGGAATTTTACGGCCTGCACCCTAGTACATCTCCCCTTGAAAGGCAAGTAAGTAAATGCATCAAATCAGGCAGGTTGCGTCGCAGCCTAACTTCAGAGTAGACGCAAAGGCGCTTGCGACAGGCGCCGGCTCGGCTATACTGCCTTGTCAGCGGCTGGAAGAAAAAAAAAAACAAAAAAGTAAGGAAAACCGGGCACTTCGGCAGGAGGAGCCCCCGGTCCTATCGCCTGCGCGGTTGTTTTTTTCGAAGCTGTCATCCTTTATACTCTCGTTTGTGGGTGCGCTGGTCCTTTCTTTAGTCGATTCTGGCTGCACGGGGTAGCTCGACGTTGTTATGCTGATATGACCGGTTTTGGGAGCGGGAGGGGGGGCCCGGTTGTGTATCGGTCGCTTCCGCGACTCGTCCTCTTGAGTGACAAGCGGCGGCCTCGCCTCTCGAAACGGGGTTCGGAGAGGGGGGGGGGGGAGGGCTCATCATCATCATCAGCTTGGTTACGCTCACTGCAGGGCAAAGGCCTCTCCCATACTTCTCCAACAGCCCTGGTCATGTACTAATTGTGGCCATGCCGTCCCTGCAAACTTCTTTATCTCATCCGCCCACCTAACTTTCTGCCGCCCCCTGCTACGCTTCCCTTCCCTTGGGATCCAGTCCGTAACCCTTAATGACCATCGGTTATCCTCCCTCCTCATTACATGTCCTGCCCATGCCCATTTCTTTTTCTTGATTTCAACTAAGATGTCATTAACTCGCGTTTGTTCCCTCACCCAATCTGCTCTTTTCTTATCCCTTAACGTTACACCTATCATTCTTCTTTCCATAGCTCGTTGCGTCGTCCTCAATTTGAGTAGAACCCTTTCCGGGGGGGGGGGGGGGGGGGGGGAAGGCTACGCTCTCCAAAAGCGGATGGCCGGCCGCGCTACGCGTCCTTCGCATAGTCCCGCGAAGTGTGAGGACGTTGCCCGGCGGTGCATAAACATACTGCGATACAATGGGAGCTGCAGCACTTTCGCCACCGCTGGCGCTGCCGTCGCTTTCTGGCCTTTCTGTTGTGTCGCCGAAGAGCAGCAAGGCGCCGTGCGAATTCAACTCTCCACCCGGCTTTGCTTTCTTTCGCTTTCGCCTGCCCGCTTTATCGGTGCGGCGTAGATTATCGCAATGTTGGCCCTTCTTTGAGTATATAAATTGTACGGTTGATCTTAAAAGCTGAGCAGCGGTTCGTTCAGTTCCTCCCCGGCGCTTTTTCTTTGACTCGGCTTCGTGTTCCGTTTGGTGCCGTAAGGTTAGTTCTTTCCTTGAGCGACTCTTGTCTCCTTGTTCTCGCTCGTCATGTCCTATCGTACAAGGTGAAATGCACACGATGCTTGTTGGGGAGGAGGAGGAAGAGGATTGGTCACTCACTCTCTCCCTACGTGTGATATTAGGTAGTATTGGAACTGGGAGGAGCCAAACTTGGAGAAAGCGTTCTGCTGGGCTTACAGAGGAACGCAAAGAGCCTACGGTGGAGTTAACGTTTCTTTTTTTTTGCGTATATACGCAAAAATCCGCTTGGGTACGCTTTCTGCTGCCGATTTGCTCCACGTCTGTAACCACTTCATATCAAACACCCTTGCCGGAAGCTTTGTGAATAGTCTCTATCGGTGGACTGCCTTTCGTATAAGGTCTGCACCCTTATCTGGCAAGGTGAGCGCCCGCCAACTGAAACTGTTGGCGGGTCAATTTGTGGGCGTCAGTTTTACCTCCGAACGTTCCCGGATTTCGTGTACTTGCCTGCCATTGCGGCGGCTATTTCGTCGCATCGGGCAGCGAGCCCCTCGAAACAGCCGAGGCGAGCGAAAACAGCGCGTCCTGCGAAACGCGTCAGGACACGCCCCGTGTGGGCGAGTGGGCCGCTCGCTGCAACGCGCCGATCAAGAGGGAGCGATACGAGAAGGAAGGTGGGGGAGGGGGGGTGATTCAAGTGGGGCGGGTAGGGACAAGAGGGAAAGTGTTACGCCCTGTGGCTGCCGCCGCGAACCAGGACGTTCCCGAGAGGCATCCCGTCCTGGGAGTCTGGGGACTGGGGAAGGAGAGAGCGTCCATTGATCCGGCGCGTTCTCGGCGTAAACAAGTACGACGGCGCCCCCACGCGTCCCCCCACCGCCGTGGCGGCGACGGCGACGTGTCTACCGGGTGCCGAGGCGCCGAAGCTGTGCGACGGTTCTCGAGAGCGCGTATAACTAGAGCGCGCCGTTAGGGGCCGCCGTAACCGGGCCTACCAGGAAGGGCGCCGAACTTCCTATTTTGCATGTGTATGGTGTTACGTATAGTGCCATATATATATATATTGGTTGTTTAAGGATTCGAAATGCATGGCGGTGGACCTGAGGCACATTCCACTAGAGCCTGCTGCTGAGCGCTGCGGGGAAGGGGAAACGGGAAGAAAGAGAGAAATGAATTGTGTTTTGTTAAAGAAGCACTCGTAGGCTTGGGTCCTACGCGGTCCACCATTAAAGGGAACGCCTGTTTGCAGAGCACGTGCGAAGTTTCCTCCTCTGGCAAATGCACTGTTGCCCGGATGCGCAGCAAATGACTCGTGGGTTGCCGAAGCATGGTACCTATCTGCACACGCACACACACACACACACCTGTGCAGTGCATTGACACAGCTTCTGGCAAACTTTATTCAGCTAGAGCACCGTTAGCAAAGTGAGAGGCGCGCATCGGAGTGTTGCCTCCTAACAGTAGGCCGCGCTGTGCATCGGAAAAGGTTAAATGAAGGAGCTCGGTCAATTTGCGGGCAGCTGCATCCTTCCTCCGTGGATTGGGCGCCCCCCACCCTCCCCGGGGGCCCCAGTCAGCTCGGCCAAC